>NC_085859.1:48741457-49463957 GCF_034702125.1 Engraulis encrasicolus | reverse complement strand
TGTTTCCAGCATGAATTCTGGAAATAAACGGCTAAAAATATTGTACAGTGCACCTTCAACCCATTTTAGCCTGAAATATGAAATAAGTTGCATTTAAAAGCTGGGACCCAGCTATAACATCATTCAGCTCTAACATACTGACATTTTTTTTAAAGATATTTTTTGGTCTTTTACGACTTTATTGATGATAGGATAGTGTGAGAGGTGGACAGGAAGCGAATGAGGAGAGAAACAAGGAAGGGTCTGCAAATGACCCAGGCCGGTAATCGAACCGGGGTCGGCCACATGGTAGCAGGATTGCTAAAGACTTTTGATCCTTTTTTTGCAGTACCACTGTTGACCATCTGGTGGAGCACTATGGAGCACAGAAGATGTCGATGCTGAGGGAGTTCTGTCTGAAGACTGGCATACAGGTATTCATTTTCTACCGCACACAACTGGGGTAGGAATAAGTGGGTTTAGTGGCTGAACCAGCTACTTTCAATGTAGAGAAAACATCTTTATTTGCAAATGGACATTTTTGACCTTGCATTAAATAATATTGTACTTAGTTTACGCTTTTATCTAAAATGACTTGCTGAAAGGAGAGTAGGGGAGAAGGAAGAGGAAAGGGAGAGGAGAAAAGGGAAGGGAAAAGAAGAGGGAGAGAACAGGATAGAGATGAGGGAAAGATAAAGAGGAGAGATGGAAGAGAAGAAGGGAGAGAAGAGAATAAAGTTGCAATTATATACAGTGCATTGGTTACAGCCCCTGGAGCAGGTTAGGTGCCTTGCTCAAGGGTACACAGTCATCAAGTAGGCTATTGTAGGGAGCGAAAGAGAGGAATTCAAATGCAACCCTCTGATCTAAGGCTCATCTCCTTAACTGTTAGGCCACGGCTGCCCCCCACAGTTAATAAACTGATATAATATCATATAATATACACTTAATAAAGTTACATACTAAACTTTGCTGCTTCGTGATTTCCTTTCCACAGCTCAGGCTGCGAGACTACACCCTTGACAACCGTAACAAGGCTCCCATTGGCCCTGACGACGTGTACAACATCCTTCCTGTGGTGAAGCACCTGACTATGACGTGCCAGGATGCTTCAATCATGTTCCGCGCCGCAAAGATGTACCTGCAGAAAGGTGAGTGCGGAGCAGTCGGTGTGGAAATAAGCACCGCAACAGAAGAAATAAGGATTTATTCCTCCGATACATTATACCAATCCCTTTTAGATGCCTTACGAATTTATACACCACTTTTATTCAGTGGTTGGGTTGTAAAATCAAAGCAGGGGGGAAGGTCAGAGATTAATTCTGATTATTGGGGGTTCAGGGGTTTCTCCCCTGAGAGCATTTTGAAAATGTAGTTGTTAAAAGTGCAATTTTAACACAATGTGTGAAGAAGGGAGGCCTATTTTAGAGGGGGATGACTTTTGACCTATTTTATTGATTGGGATAATTTTAGACCATTTTCATTGTTGGGGGGATGGCATCCCCCCTCATCCCCCTACAACTCGAGCCCCGCTTTTATTAATCGTTAACCAATATTTTTGTGTTTATATGTGTGTGCGTGTGTGTATTGTCCCTCCCCAGGCCAGTTGGACAGAGCGTATGACCAGCTGAAAGAGGCTTCCTATCTGTTCGGTCGCGTGTGTGATGATCTCCATCCTGAGGCCTGTAGCTGTCTCGCTCTGATGGCCAAGGCCGCATACCTGCAGGGACACCCTACAGAGGTGTGTGTGTGTGTGTGTGTGTGTGTGTGTGTGTGTGTGTGTGTGTGTGTGTGTGTGTGTGTGTGTGTGTGTGTGTGTGTGTGTGTGTGTGTGTGTGTGTGTGTGAGAGAGACAGTGTGTGAGAGAAAGAGAGAGAGAGTCAGGCCAGCAGTGTGTGAATATGCGTGTGTATGTCAATCATTGTTACAGTATTGGCATGATTGATTGATGATTTTACCCATAATTTTCTTGTCTTCCTACACATGCCCAGGCCCGTAGTGTCCAGCTGAGAGTGGTGGTGATCAGTGAGAGAGTGCTGGGTTTCGACCACCCCAACACCATCGAGCAGTATGTGAGTAGTCTCCAAGAGCACAGCCCCTTTGTAGACCCTTATTGTATTATTGATAGCCTAGATTGATACACTTTCAGCTTTCCATATCCGCTGTCTTTCCTCTTGTCTCTCTCTACCTCCATCACGCCATCTCTCTACGTACAATAGACTTGTACTCTTTTGTCCCCTTCCGCCATCAGAACTGGATTCTTGTTATTTTTTTATATAGATGTTTTATCTATATTACTTTCCTGTATATCTTGCACTGATGTACTATGCCATCTCTCATGTTGGTTTGTCTCTCTCTCCAAATGCTGCTGGTAGGCCCTGTTGGCCGTGTACGTGTTTGCGGGCGGTGAGACGGCCTTGGCTCTGCGGTGTCTGTACCGTGCACGCCTCCTCATGCTGTTGGTACACGGAGAAGACCACCCCTACATCGCCACCCTGGACGTAAGGAGATGACTTTACAAGACATTTAAAGGATTAGTTCCTTGCACAAAAGAACAACGAAAAGCAGTGAACTGGTTGGAAACACTGACTGAAAGAATCCAGTAAAACTTACATTTCTTTGATTGATTAACATGGAACTACTCTTTTAATGGCAAGTCAAATACTGTAGAAATGTCTTAGGAGGGTAACAATCATTAAAAAGATGATTGCATGGTGAGTAATGAAGAGGTGTGTATTGGTAACATAAGTTACATAACTTAGTACATTAATTATTCACGTACTTAAGACACTGTACAGTACATACCACTCTGTCAATGATAATCCTTGCATAATCATCTTTTGAAATATACAGTAATTGATATGTGTGCTCAATGGTATTATAATAATTCGAATTGTAATAGTCCTCTTCTTTCCTTTCGTCCTACCTCAGAGTTCTCTGGGTCTAGTGCTACAGGGACAGCAGTCCATCCAGTACCTGCAGAATGCTCTCAAAGTCAACTCCTTCTTCAGAGGGCCCATGGATGTCAAGACTGCCCTCAAGTAAGACCAGCCTGCAGTTTTGTCAACATCACTTGCACCAACTTGACCTTGATGTGGACTAAATATGACCATTTATGACCATCCATGTAATGAATGTATAGATTAATTGCAGAGAATGTCCACTGTACTTTCGGAAAGACTCTACTCTTTCCTGTCAAAATTTGGAATTTAGATATCAGTTTATACCACCTCATATGCCTAGACTTGAGGCATATGAGGGAAATAGGGCATGCTCCATACATTTGCCCATGATTCACTCACAAACAGTATGTTTGTATAGAGAGGTGGTATTGTAAAGGCATTATAATTGTTGTCATTATTATTATGTCTTTGCAGTCACCATCTGTTGGCCCAGAGGATGTGTGTGGCAGGAGACTACAGAGGAGCCATGACACATGAGAAAGAGGCCCTCAATGCATTCCAGAACAAGGTGACACGCACACGCACACACACACAAGCGCGCACGCACGCACACACACACACACACACACACACACACACACACACACACACACACATGCAGTTGCCTATATGTTTACAATGTTTAACATGCTGTTACAGACACAAGATCACCTGTGTACAAGCTGTCAAGTCGGGCGGATTGACATACTGAAAAATCGTTTTCTTCTCTTTGTGTCACAGTGTGGTGAAGAGCACCCCCAGACCAAGTGCAGTGCGGACTTCCTGAAAGCCATTACCCAGCAGGCCGTGCGAGTGGAGCGCTCCCTTCGCCAGGGAGCAGCTGAGGCCTCCGACTTGGCCATGCCCGAGGTATGATGACTGGCTGACATCCTGTATTAGGAATCAGGGGTTAGATGGTACAAATGTTTTTGAGTCTCCTGCTCATTACAGAGTTGCTGGAGGTTTTCAATACTTTAGAGCTATTTTTTCCTCATTATTTACAGTCAATGCTTCAAATATACCCGCTGTCATCCACCTCAAAATGATTAGCTTCAACGTGATCTCCGATATGAAGCAGAAATGTGTGCTACTTATTACGTTACTGGTCCACGCAAGATCAAATTGGCTGTATGTGTCCCCCTAGACAGAGATGAGTTTGACACCTCTGATTCAGGTCTTCCTAGTGTAGGTCTGCCCATTTTCTCCATGTGTGACCTCAACGTTCTCCTTCTTCTTGACAGCCTTTGGCGCCCTCTGCTGAGACCACACTGGAACAGCTTGCCCTGGTCAACGGCATCCTGAAGACCTCCTACAGGTATGAGAGGGCCCCAAATAACGGGAAAACCATACATACATTCAGGGAAGCTGACAAGGGGGGACAAAGGGGTCAGCTGTCCCGGGCCCAGGGAGATATTTAACATAATTAATTGGGTCCTCATTACATCTAATGCATTGGGTGGGGGGCCCTTTCAGACGATTTTGTCCTGGGCCCAGCCAAAGCTGTCAGCGGCCCTGCGTCAAATGTCATTACATTATAGTGCAATTCACAATGTACTGTTGTTTTTTAATAATGAAAAATAACCCAAATGCATCTTTGGTTACAGTGAGAAAATGCTTCGCATCAAAGAAAAACTGAAAGAAAAAGCACTGGAAGAAGCCACAGCAACTCAAGCAGCTGCAGTGAACGCCGAAGGAGAAACCCCATCACCAGAGGGCAACGTCAACGGTCAGTTGAGCCCTAGTACTGACACAGCAACTCCGACCGCTGCAGAGAACGCTGAAGTGGAAACCCGGTCTCCAGAGAGCAATGTAAATGGTCAGTTGAGCCCTAATACTGACACCGACTCATCCACCCTCAATGGAAGTTGCTCCGCAAGCGACACAGACGAGGAGGGAGCTGCCTTGACAGATGGCGGCGCCGAATCAAAATTGACCAATGGAGAAGTGAGCCCCACGGTGCCTGAAAACCAATCAGACGATGGCTCGATAAAAGTGAACGGGGAGTCTGGACCTCACGGGGAGGATGACAAGGAAGAAGAAGCAGTGACCGCTGTAACCAAATCAGTGGCCAAGGTTGCCATCTCCGTGGAGGCAGATGTCCAGTCAGACGCCATCTTGAGTAATGGAGGAGACAGTGACGTGATGATGACCAATGGGCAAGAGGCCACTGCACTGCCAGACTCTGAGTGACAAGACTACCAGCGAATCAGAAGGAAGTATTTTGGGAAGGGCAGAGGGAACAAACCAATTGCAGCCAGAAGAAACACCCTCTATGCAATCATTGGCTAAAACATCTTTTTTTCCCCCAGATAATGATTGGAGATTAGGACTCGTTTCTAAGAGTACTATTACCATTGAGTTTGCTTTGAATGTAACCAGGCGAGGTGTAAGCACTGAGATCACACATCCAAGAACAGTATTTTGTTCTGATTTCCTTTTTAAATGCAGACCTTGTTTAAAAGCTTTATAGTCACAGCAACAGTGCTTCCTTTTGAATTGTGTTACATCCACTGCTCCTGTGTCTGCAAAGTCTGACTCTGAGGTGAAACTTTGTCTAAAATCTGGTGCTTTGCAACATGCCACTTGTGTGACACCGTGCGTGACAGAAAATGAATTAGCGCTGGGTGATATACTGATACTTTTGGGGAGACTGGTGCTGAAGAGTTCTTTGAACACGCAAAATATTTTATCATAAGTCATGAGTTCTACACTTGTCTTAAGACTGTTTTAATGGAGCAGTACCGTAAATGAAAATGAATACATGAAAATAGAGGCAAGTGCTGTCTCCACTTTGAAGTGGCTTTGACCAAGTCGAGACGCTGCGTCAAATACAGACTATCGATTTGGTATCCCAAGATCTACATGATCACCTCCAAAAATAAATTGTTATTTCCATAATATCAATATATCACCCAGCCAAACAATACAATCAGTGAGAAGAAAATGGAATACGAGGTAATGATTTTTTTGTAAGACAATGTGCCAAATGATGATAGAGAGAGGCAGAGGATATGGTGGGGCGAGGGACAATGTGTACCATTATCCCAACTCCCATCCTCGATTGCTTATGGGGCCTATACTACAAAGCTGGTTCAGGATAAGTTATGGTTAAGAGGTAAATCATCTAATACAAGAGCTTTTCTTACGAAAATAAGGACTCCAGGCTCTTCTATTAGATGATTTACCTCTTAACTTAACCTTAACTTATCCTGAACCAGCTTTGTAGTATAGGCCCCCTGGACTTCCGCTTTGTTGACGCCCTGCCTCCAAGGAAGAAAACGATAAGGTTTCCCGGCTGTCAGCAAACAACGTTTGGGGGAAATTTCCCCATTCAACATCCCGCTTGCAAATCAGAAATACATTTGAATTGCGCATGTGCGAGATATTGGCGACGCCATCACGCACACCACACGCACAAGGGAGGATGGGAGCTTGAATAATGGAATATACACAATGTCAGTTAGACTTGCCATGTTGTCTGCAGGGGACCATGTGCCTGGGGAGTCTTCCAATAACATGGTTAGGTGATAAACCTGGCTAAGTTAACCTACATGAAGTGGTAAAACTGCTAATAGATAGCTCACAGGTGTTATTTAGTTAAGAAAATGAGGACTCCAGGCTCTTCTATTAGATGCTTTACCACTAACTCAAGGTTAACTTTACTTGGATTACTACTTAGCCACGTTCAAAGCATACTCCCTGGTGCTGGGAAGAGAGTTGTTGCTGTGGCTGTCTGAATGGTATTTTTTTTTACACGGTTACAATAAACGGGACACTTTCACAAAAGGGTTTAGCGTGTTCTTTAACTCTTTCTCACAGTTCCACATTTTAAAAAAATACTATTTTGGGGGCACTGTGGTGCAAAGCATAGAGCAGCTGTACCATAGGCCTGGGGACCCAGGTTCAAGTCCGGCCTGGATCATTTTCCAACCCTACCGCATTTCTCATCACTTTCCAGTCGCATCTTCACTGTCCTATCATAACATAAACTCAATAAAGCCCAAAATTATATATGAAACAAATAATAAATACATTTTACTACATTATGCTATTTTGTAAAAGGTATTTAGGCATTTCTGAGCCCAACTGCACATACCATTCAAAGAAACATGTGTTTTTCTTGATATCGGTCTCTTCCCTCCAGCTATTCAATCCACTGCAACAGCCAAGTTGCCCTGATCATACAGTTTTCTCCTGTCTATCCCCATCTAAGGGCTCATGTGATCACATTTGTGATTTATTGTGCTTTCATATACAGTATATATACAGTACAGGCCAAAAATGTGGACTCACCTTCTCATTTATGCATTCTCTTTTTCATTGTGCATTTTCATGCAGGGCATAATAACTGTGCTTGAACACATGGAGAACTACTTGCTTACCAAAAAATATCATTCTAGCTGTTGTCCAACAGCAATGCTAGCTGTCTATCCACCTGACGTCAACACGGCACAACTGATGGCCCCACACATTTCAATAGGCTTATTTTTGTCTATTTTCAAGTAGAAATGCCCAGTCAGTATTGTCAATCCTAATCGAACATTGAAGTCCTCCAATAACTCACTAGAATTGTAGAACTAGAATTTTGAGTCCTAAAACCTAGTTTTAAACACTTGCCAATACAAGCATTTTACAGACATTTTCTTGATCTGATATTGAGTCATAGCCAGTTACTTGGAGAGGTCAAACCTGTGTTGGAGGGAATCTGTGGCAGGGTTTTTGACTTTTACTTTTACTTTTTGTATCACTATTTCACCTAGACAATCAGCTATGCTGACCAAGTGACCCATTATCAGATCAAGAAAATCTCTCTTGTATTGCTTGTATCAATTTAAATTGACTCGACTGACTGGGTATTTTTACTTGAAAATAGACAGAACAATAAGCTTGTTGAAACATGTGGGGCCCTCAGTTTTGCTGTGTTGACATCACTGTTTAGCATTTTTTTATTTTAATTTTTAAAAAAATATATATTTTCATTTTTTTGTTACGCACATAATTACACATGTGTTCATTCACAGTTTTGATGCCCTTACAATGTACTAAGTTCTGTAAATAGCCACAAAAATAAAGAGAATTAATTAAATGAGGTGAGTCCACACTATTGGTCTGTGATGTATAGTAACATTGACAGGACATTATCATCAGTCTGGAACAAAAAAAGTTGAAATATTCATTATTTATTCCAGTAACATCCTCATATAGAAATGCTGTACACTCTCTTGGGCAACTCCTGAGGACGCTGACAGGGAGTGCTTAAACACCCACTTGTCTATGACACACACACACACACACACACACACACACACACACACACACACACACACACACACACACACACACACACACACACACACACACACACACACACACACACACACACACACACACACACAGTTTTTAATACATTCACCCACCAGTCACTGAAGCAACACACCATGTACAATACATCTGTACATTCATACAATGATACTGTTTTTCCCCGCCACGCACGCATGCACCCACACCAGAAGTAAAAGTAAAAAAAAGAAACACTGTTTCCTTCCGTGATGATAGAAGGTAACTTATCTGAGTAACCAGTAGACCTGTGTACTTGTCTTACAATCAGTTAACTCTGCCCTGGTTGGATCAAATTTGTGGTGGTTACTTCAGTAACAACACAGTCTATCTACCTCATTAGGTACAATGGACTAAGTGGTGGAACAGCTATGTAATACCATGTGCCAGTGTTGTACTTAAACCATAACTTTACTTTTACTTTTACTTTTGGCACCTCTGCACACACACTATGTGTTGTGGTTCCTGATGATCTCCAGGTCCTGGCAGTGTTGGTACTGAGGCTCCTCTGGGTCGGTCCAGCTGGACGCTGGCAGTTGCCTGAGGCTCTCTGGCCTGAACCGGATCAGCGATGTGTCATTGAAGACGTCCAGGAAGCGCTGTGAGCACGGCAACGCTGTCTCTTCACACACACCCGTCGCCTTGGTATGGGGAGTTCCTGGTCAAGGTCATTAGAGAAGTGGTTCTGAAAGAGGGGTTCAGGGGACCCCTGCTAGGGGGCTGTGGTGGTGTAGTGACCGGGTGGTCCGTGAGAAGGTTTGTTACAATTTAATCAAATATTACAATTTTTAATGTTTAATAGTGTACAAATGTAATCAGGAAACTCCCTTTAGTACAACTGTAAGAACTGTTTGAGAATCACTGGTCTAGAGTGTGAAGATGCAGCATATGGTTCCAAATGAAAGGATACAGTTAACAGGTAGGGATAATCTCTCTCAAGCTCCCTCTGTAGCGTCCTGGAAAAGATTCAGCTGTTACTTTTAAACGGTAACGGCACAATTGGCAAATGTTGAAAACGTGAATACAGCCTGTACGATTCATCAAAGATGATCAAAGATACCACCTAAAGCATTACAACATCACATTACATTAATACATTGCAATAATACATAATTAATACTTAATAATACATAATAAATACTAAAGAAATCACTCCATTACATAGGCTACTCCTGAGTCTCAAGTTCACCATGAATCCTTCTGACTGGTTGGTTGATTAGGTAAAATTCAGTTCACCCATTACTGACTACTAATGACTATCAGATCTGAATCAGGTATGCAGGGGACTCTGCCTGAGTCATATCCTGAAACTAAATCCCGCTCTATGGTAGCTTCATGATTTTCAAGAATTGTACTTAGTGGACCATACCTCTCTTGGATGCCAAGGAAACTGTTGCCGATGACAACAAGATTGACCAGGTCATGGCAGTTCCAGTTCCTCCACAGCAGGTTGTTATACAGCGCCTTCCCACAATGCATCAGGTAGAACAGTGTTGGCTGATGCACAGCGCGCTTGCCTTCCTGAAACACACACAAGCAACAGGATGGAAATGCGAGTGGATGATTCAAAACATTTACATGATATAACACAATACTAAGCTGTACCTTGAATATTAAACTGAATTTAAACAAAGACTCACAGAGTAACAATCTGCAACACTGCACAACCTTCAGTCCATCACATTCATGTGCATGCACACACACACACACACACACACACACACACACACACACACACACACACACACACACACACACACACACACACACACACACACACACACACACACACTATGTTGCTTAACATCTAGAGGGAGTAAATACATCAATCAATTGGACCAAGTACAGTCAGTGGGAAAATGGCTCACACGCAGTATGCAATGGGTGGAAATTAATTTGGAGTGCTTTCTGAATTTGTTTACCTCATTTTCCAGGATGACTTTGAAACCCAAATTTCTCAGCGTCTCGCATTCTGACGTTGAGAACACAGGATCATACACACTGCAGCGCTCCACAGCGATCTGTACAGGGGGGAGTTTTGTGGTCAATTCGGGAAGAATGCATGGTTATGACAGACTTTGATCCACAACAAAGGTAGACATCCCTCCCTAACTCGCCATTGAGGAGTCCCAGGCCCCATTCATGAGCTATGCCTTAGCTCAAGCTCTCAATGAGCCATTGGTGACCATCCCTTGTAGAGATGACATGAATTTAACGGTCTGCTGCAAACAAGGCAATTCAAACCAATTGCGATTCTGAAGCCCTGCTATGCAGCAGTTTTTGGATTGTGTGCGTAGCTACATAATATCAAACATGTCAACCAAAAGAAAGCCCTTGCACTCTAAAAAAAATTGGCCTGGTCTTTGTGCAGATGGACCCGGTGGCCTATTCACTGCTTTCTGAAAAGACTCAATTACATCATAACAACGTTGCTATGACATTACTAAAAGCCTTAAGTAACAGATGAAGGCTTGGGACGATACAATTTTCATTAAAATAAAGGCAAAAGGGTTTAACAACTAACAAGCAGCAATAGTTTAAAATGTAAAACTGTACAATGAAGAAATGTAACGTAAAACTGAGTTGAACGTGTGTATCACTCACCTCCAGGGCATCCAGCAGGAGCAGCAGGAGGGCCAGCTGATAGCGCGCCGTCACACATGTGGAGAAGGAGCCCAGGCCATAACACACAGACTCCTGCACACCGCCACTCTCAGCACCCTTCTGTGGCACACCGGCCCTAGTGGAAAGCCCAGCTCTCAGGATATCTGCAAACAGACAAATGAGTTTCAGGGCTCAGGAGAGTTCTTCTGCACACACCGTCAGTAATAGGCTACATGTGCAGGTGTGAGGCAGGAAAACTTGATCAAGTATGTTTTTTTCTCTTTCTTCGCTCCAAGAAATAACAATAGAAAAAAGGAACAGTATATCAGTGTGCAGTGTTTTCTGAACTGTGATCCTAGACAAGTAAGTTTGTTTTCTAGCTCAGCCACTTCAATGAAAGCAAGTGCCAGACGGTCACATACAATCAAATGAGTGCATAATCAATGTAATGCAATAATGATACTCCCATAAAATGTTAGGCTATAGCACAGAAAGCATGAACCTTATAGGCCAGTCAATCTAGCGTTTGACCCGGGACAAATTGCAATAGTAATCATTCCAAGTTTTTAGTAATCCCTAGGTATGTCTAAATGACATATTAAAAATCTACAGCTTTATTTTTAGTGGAACTTTTTCAAGGTCAAAGTTGGAGATTTCCCATTCATTTTCCCATAGGGAGACAATATAGGAGATACTTGGGGAATAGGCTAAAATTAAAACAATGAGGTATCAATTTGAAACATTCACAGTAATTTACTCAAGCAAAGACAAAGATTTTTTGTATTGCAAGTTGTCTGAAATATGATGATTTAATATGCAAATCAGATCACATCCACTTAAACATGTGATAAATTATGCAACAATGGGCAAAATATAAAACAAATTGCAAAAGTAATGATTCACACTTTTTATTGATACATATGAAAACTCTACCTTCATCACTTTTTTGATACTTTTTATTTATGGTATTTTTTTGTAGAGAAAGGCAAGACAAATACAAGAACAAAAAAAGGGAAAAATAAGGTGGAGGTTAAGAGAATAAGTGCACATCACAATCAATACAATAAAACACTATCAATACAGTACAATAGTCTAATTAACCTGTGTTGTTGGTTCTGTCATTTATGTAAACGGACCATTTTATCCACTTTTGGAACATACTTTTTTGAAGGTCAGAGGTAGGTTCCAATGCATTTTGCCATTCAGTGAGTAAAATCGGATACTTTTGACCTTGGGAAAAGTATGTTCCACTGAATTGATAAAAGTAGATTTTTAATATACGATGCAGACGGGTTGAAGGATCAATATAATGTATGACCATTACTATTGCTATTTGTTTTATGCTTGGTCTGTTACCACAGATTTTATCACATATTTCAGTATATGGCCACATTTGCGTATTTCATCATCATATTTCAGAAAACTTGCAATACAAAAATTGTTTGCCTGAATGTTAGTTACCAACTGTGAAAGTTTCAAATTAATGTGTCATAGTTTAAAATCTTACCCTATTCACCTTGTAGCTCCTATATCAGTGGTTCCCAACCTATGGGCCGGGGCCCACTGGTGGGCCCTGAAGGTATTCCAAGTGGGCCTTGAAATAATTTTCCAAAAATAATAATCATATTTTAGTGTGTGTTGCTGTTGATTTATTTGAGTTTTATTCTTAATTGGGTCAGAGGTGGGCCCCAAACATTTTTGACCATTTCGATTGGGCCCCAAGTTGAAAAAGGTTGGGAACCCCTGTCCTATTGTCTCCCTATGGAGAAATGAATGGGAAATCTGCCAACTTTGACCTTGAAAAAAAGTATGTTCCACTAAATATAAAGCTGTACATTTAATATGTGATACAAGGGGGTTTAAGGATCACTTAAAAGTAGGAACCATATTGCAATTTATCCCGGGTTTGGGCCTTTTTAGAGCTAGATTGACTGGCCTAGGCTAATAGCCTACATCTGAAGAAGAAGAAAAAGATCCAGGCCCGTAGCCAGGGGGGGTTCGAGGGGTTCGTTTGTCCCCCACCCCCACTTGAACCCCCCAACACTGGGCCAACAATGAAAATAACTGTCAGATAGCAGTAATTTGAAGCAATTCATGTCCATTTATGTTAAGAATGGTGAGCAACAGACAAACAATTAAGGACAGCAACAGACTCACAGCAAACTCATAATGAATAAAATATGTCTAAATTAAAATATTTGAAGTGTGCTCATGTATTTTCTTCCCGACTATAGGTTTTTTTTCTCAGACCTCACTGAGTTTTTTTCCCCCCTACAAACTATGATTCAAGCGAAAGGGAGTTTTTCCTCACCCCTGATGCCACCAGGGCCGCACCTGAGCGCCCAATCTCGGTGTGACTATCTATGACTTGTGCTAGGCCCAGCCACTATGGACCTTACGCATCTAAGAATCCTGGTCCTAACCTACGTTGACCTTATGACTCTACAATCTCTATCTATCTCTTCTTCCTCTGCCTTCCTGCTATTTCTGCCTCTCCTCTATACCTCTCCTTTTAAATCCATCTCTAACAATGATGTTTTTTCCCATTTGTTAAGCACTTTGAGTTACATGCCTTGTATGACACAGTGCTATACAAATACAATTATTATTATTATTATTATTATTATTATTATTATTATTATTATTATTTGGGGACATTGGAATAGGGATCCAAATGAAGAAAAAGATCCCCCCCTACCACAAGGCTGGCTACGGGCCTGAGATCAATCTTCACTGGAAACCAGCACAGGGCTGATGTCCACGACAGTTACGTACACTACGAGGTCACTCACTACTATGGCCACCAAGAAAGTGGAGAAAGAGATGCAGCTGACCTTTCCACTGTGTCCAGAAATCCTCCACTCTTAGCTCATTCCTGTTGAAGAGAAAGAGTTCAAGTGATGTTGCAAGTCAAATCTGTTTGTGTGCGGTTAAGTGTGAAGTATAGCGACAGGGTTATTTAAATGGGCAAGGAAGGAGCACGTTATGTTTGTTAGTTTTGCTTGAACAGCTGACTGACGAGATTTTTTTTTCTGGGGCTCACATGGCATCCTTGATACGTTGCTCATCCCGACGGCTGTCTCCAGCATCTGCGACTGGCAGAGATACATTAGACGTTTTCTTCTTTTTGTTTGAGGGTCCTTTACGGCGGCCTGCCACCTGCCATTCACCGTCACTGGCCATCACTCCTCCATGAAATTATAATTCATGTTCACGGATTGCAAATATCATGCCTACATTAACTTCTCAGTTCTCACATGTTCAACTTCCCAAGGAAAATACATGACCCATTTCCGCGTATGTCGTCACAGTATGTGCGTTGCATTTGTCAAACTAAAAGCCCCAGGGCTCACTTGGGGATTATGATCGGTATCATTTTAAATGGGAGACTGAGCAATTTCATTTAAGTCCTTTTGTGAACACGTTGAATGAATGCAGTCAACCCTGGAGCTCTTCTAACTTTGAATAACATATGTGATAAAATAATACTATATGTACTATGTTGAGGCATGGTTAAAATGTCATTTCTGGACTCTTATTTTGACAGGAAAAGTCGCCTTGGTTGCCATATTTAAAACTTACTGTAGATGAAACTGCAACAGCAGGTGATTTTTACATACAAGGCCTTTCTTTTTTCGTCTGACTGGTTACTGTGGGGTTTCAAAGGGAATAGTTGCTTACCACAAGTAAGGTGAGTTGCAAAGATAGGGACACTGTTGACTTTCATTTGATTGACGCACAGTGAAGCGTTCAAAGGTTTGTTATGTGTTGTCATTTTGTCCTGCGTGTGTCGTGTCGTCATGCACATGCTCTTGCACAGCTACTGGCAAGTGATCGCAATGTGTCTCGTAGGGTTGGAGAACCGCTTCTGTCTCGTAAATCCCACACGTAAACCTGGCAGCGTGCAGCTCTACGTACTTTGGTTGGCCGACTTGTGAAGTGAACACTTGGGCTTGCGTGTGTGCTGTTGAGTGCGCGCATGTGCTGTCATGGGCCAGCAAAGCTGAAAGTCACCATCCGAAACCTCTTCTCTTCTCTCACTTGACTATCGTGAAACCCGCTTTAAATCGAAGAGAATCACAAAGCGAAATGTACATGCTATTTGATTGTGAATACCGACGGTGATATGATATCACATTAAGTTTCTTAAGTGCACATCTGACAACATGCACAACTGATCTCAAATAAGCTTCCGTGAAGAGCTTTTGTGTGCGGCTAGGAGCGGTCTTGCCGTCGTTGCCAGATGCGACTGTGCTTATGACATCTTGTACAAATGATGCAACCGCAGCGACATGAAACAAGATCTTTTTATACATTACAGCAGCTCTGATAACTACATATTATAGGCTACTCTAGTACTGCGGACCTGCGGTACATGTAGACTTGAATGTTGTGTTATCGTCACATGACAGATCCCAGTCCATGAGTTAACGTTGCAGTGTCTGGAGCGTCTTCCCATCTCTGAAATCCTAATCGTTTCTCGAGTTTGGAAGGCATTTTGGATAGACTACTGCCAAAAGGACAGGACTTGTTATGATAGGAAGCAAGTTAGGATTGTTCCTGATCAGTCCCTAACTTAAGAATGGCCGTCTATGGGCACCTGCAACTCTGTTCTTAAAATCACCTTTAACATTTGTTTTGAAGAATATGCAACTCAGCAAGTGTTCAACAGTATTCACTGGTGTTCCTTAGCAATTTTTGTAGCGAAATATGGCATCTGTCATGTTTTATGTGTGTTTTATGTAGCAATTTGTAAATTAAGCTTCACTTTCACTTTCACTTTCTTTCACAAAATGGCAAATAAAAAATGACAGAAGCCAAATTTCGCCTTGAAACTTGTTAGGGACTGCTAGTGAACACCCCTAACCACTTTGTGAGCTGTAGACTTTCGAAAACAAATGTTAAAGTTGATTTTAAGAACAGAGTTGCAGGTGCTCATAGACGGCCATTCTAAAGCTTGTTGAGATCAAATCCAAATCAGCCAAATAACAGAGACTGCAGCAAACATGAAATAAACGGTGAGGGGGACTCTAAAAGATTGCAGACCACTCAGAAAATGGCCTTAATGTTCAAAAAACTGGACTTCCCCTTTAAGATAGGATCAGATTTCATTTCAGACTTAAATGTGTAACGAGGCCCCTGGTCCTGCTTTTCTATCTGTGTTTAAATCGCCTGGTTATCACCACCACAATTTCACTTGAATACTGCTGTCTAATCATCACCTCATCATGTATGACTTAATAATGTGCATGAACTCGCTCTCATAATATCTATATTCTTTTGGCAGGTGGTTACTGGACTCCCTACTTAGTTTCTGCTTTGGGCACAGTCATTGGCAATTGCAGAGTGTGTGTGGTTAAAAAAATATCATCCAGGACCTGGGACAGCGGCACAATCCCTTTCCCCCTCTGCAGAACACCCAAATGTACATCTGAGACAGGTAAGTGTTAAATAGTCCCTAATCAGAAGATAAGTCAGCTGCATATTTTGGTCTTTGTAACAGGACTTGCTGCTCAAAGGTGCATTTAGTAATGTTGCATGGTGTTAAAAACATAGTTTTGGAGGGTATTCCAAGAACAAGGTTAAAATAGAATAGGATACCTTAATAGTTGTTTTTTCTCAGTCAGCTTTTGAAGATTGTTTTTTGTTTCAGGCCCAAGATGTTCAAAGGCTGGGGACTCGTTGGTGGGGTTGTGGCTGCGTTGGCAGCTGGTGTCTATGTGCTGTGGGGCCCTATCTCTGACAAAAAGAAAATGAGAAAAGGTACTTGTTAGCAGGGCCATAAATCAACTTTTTTTCACCACCAGCCAAAATGGCTAGTAGATGTTAGTAGATGTAGCCAAACACATACTCACTAATGGTTCAAAGTGTCTAATAATAAGTTGGTCTTTTCTATCAGCCAAACTGAAGTTTCACCAGCATTTGGCTGATTGGCTGGTGTTAATTTAGAGCCCCGCTTGTAAGATTTCACAGAAGGTAGCATGGAGTTACCATCGATTTGCAGTTTACAGATACTCAGGACGAGTTGGAATTATCCTTTATGTGCCAGCGTGTACTAAGAATGCCATCAGGAATGACTAAGAACGCTGGCACATAAAGGATAATTCCAACTCGTCCTGTGTTTCTTCAAACATAGCCACTATCAGGCACATTGTACTGTCGTGGGAGACTGACTAAACTTTGCCAGATCTCCCAGCAAGAAAAGTTTATTGAAAAATAAGCTAAATTAATACATTGACTTTTCATGTACACTGTGTCACACATTTTTTCACCATCTTTCCAAACATAGCCACTATCAGGCACATTGTACTGTCGTGGGAGACTGACTAAACTTTGCCAGATCTCCCAGCAAGAAAAGTTTATTGAAAAATAAGCTAAATTAATACAGTGAATTTTCATGTACACAGTGTCACACATTTTTTCATCATCTTTCCTCTCATGTGGTTGTTGTTAGGGTTGGTTCCTGGCCTCCTGAATGTGGGTAACTCCTGCTTCCTGAACGCGTTACTGCAGGGCCTGGCGTCATGCCCATCCTTCATAAAGTGGCTCCAGGAGCTCTCTGGACTGAGGCAGCGGGCCGGTCACCTTTCCACAACACTTTTGGAGCTGCTCAAGGGTAAACACAACTAGCCTGATTATTATCGACTTTCAAATCTCTTCGAGAATTGGTCTGACCAAGAGCATAACAATTAACATTTCCCAAACGGCATGGTTGACCTCCCTTGGTTTGCTACTGGTTGTTTGTTTCCCAAAGTGGGAGGAGTTCCCGAATTTTCTGAAGCTCAGAAATGATATTTGTATTGCTCCTGACCTGACTAGAAGCAACGCTGAAGGTGTTGCGTCACTAGGAGGGCGCGGCCTGGCTAAAACACAACTGCTCTACAGTAAGCTCATACGACTTAGATTTTTGTCGATCGATGTAGACAAAGCATGTGAGCGAGAACTTGTTGTCACAATGTGAGTGTTATTAAAACAGTGCATTTAAAGTGATACTGTCCCATTTTTGGAAATAAGCTTATTTTACACCTCCCCTTGTGTTAAATTATAGGGTTTTACCTTTCTCCTGTACTTTCGACCGTTCTCTGGGTATATAGTTCAAATTTCACCTCCAAGCTAGCAGTTAACATTGAGTCCTATGAGACCAGCTAGCGGCTAACTGGTCTCATAGGACTCAATGTTAACTGCTAGCTTGGAGGTAAATTTTGCACTGCCACACCCAGAGAACGCTTGAAAGTGTAGGAGAAAACCCTATTATTTAACTCGAGGGGAGGTGGAAAATGAGCGTATTTCCAAAAATGGCACAGTATCACTTTAAAGTCGGCCACAAATATGAACGAGACGAGGAGCTCGCACCAGTTTGCTCTACTAACACACCACGTGTGAGGAGTGGGGAACAGGCAGTGAGGAGGAGCTGAAGTGGGGACCTGCGTAAACTTGTATAGAGGTGTGAGACAAGACTCATATACACTCGTGAGTGAGTTGTTGACCAACCAGTTCATGGGCGCGTGACCTCGGAGGCGGTCTGCAGACTAGCGTTGAAGGGGATAAGCAACTGCAGAGGTTGCAAGATCTGACTGCAGTTGCATTCATCCCGCGATAGTTTGACACCATGTGACATGTCACCTCGTCGACGCAACATCACCGAAATTTTGAAGTTTGACAGGAAATCTAAGTGTCATGCAACTTTTTTAGCCAGAATGCATTGCTGTCTAAATGCGGATGTAGCCCTTGCGGTATCTCGATCGCACCTAGGGTACATTCCAATATGCGACCTTGCTTCCTCCACTTGTGCTTGTGGCCTCGTACCAGGAAGTAATACGTCATGATGACATCACTGACAACATCATTATATATCTTACAAAAGCTCAATTGTAAAGTCTTTTTCTCATTTGCAATTGGGATGCTGAATGAAAAACAGTCCCCCAAAAGCTGTTGTGGCTAGACTGACCGCTGGGAAACTTTATTGTTTTCTCCACGGAGGAGGGGCCAGGAGGCGGGGTGAGGCCAGAAGCACAAATGGAGGAAGCAAGTTCGCATATTGGAATGCACCTCCGTCCTCTGGTGGTCAGAAACACACATGCACCTTGGACATACCAACAAACGAACGAACGTACTTACAATCTCATAACCTCCTTGGCGGAAGTAACAACGGATCCATAACAAACAATGCTATGGTTTATAACCAGAATGAGGAAAGAAATCAACTTTATATGACCAGACGCATCTGAAACCCACCAACTAGATTAGAAATCAGTGATTTACCCAACGAAAGCATGTATTCCTTCATCTATGCAACCAGTGCACTCCAAGGTTAAGATCTGCCACATATTTGTTGCAGCCAATTCTGAGAACCAACAATCAGTTAAATTCTGTCAAACATGTCCAGGCAGAAGACATACATGCCAGGAGTTTATTTGCTTACTTTCCCAAGTCCTGATTTACCACCGGTGGTTAACTGTATTGTATGTCGCTTAAGGCGTCTGCTAAATACTATGTACTGGATTGTAAAGCTTTGATCCTTGCATTTTCAGCTCTTTCTAGTTACAGTCCTGCGGAGGAAGACGTTTTGGACGCTGGTTGTCTCCTGGATGTGCTGAGACTGCAGAGGTGGCATATAAGTTTATTTGAAGAGCAGGTACAGTAGGAATATTATGGACTTCTGAACTTTACACCACTTTATTCATACAGTATGTAGTGTAGGAATGAGTGGGTTCCATGTACTGTCACTTGTGTGTTCACTTGAGTTTCCTGGTAAGGTTCATCCTGGTTTTGTGTTTTACATGAACCTGCAATGTAATAAAGGGGACATTGGATGGTCACATGAATGAATAAACCGCTTGTGGTTTATTACTACGAGCATAAAGTTGGATATCAGTTCCATTGTTTGATGGTTATGCACATTGAACACTGTTTGCCTTTGTTATATTGATGCTTTAAACATCAAAATCAAGATCTGGTGCAACCACAGAGTGATAGCCATGTAAAGGTGCTAAATGCGAAAAGGTTTCACCAGAGTGAGGAAAGACTGTATATACAGTACAGTAGTTCTAACATGTACATATTGATTTCCATGACCACAGAAATGCCAGCTGAATATTTGACCTGCAAGTCTTCATTTAAATTGTGAGTTCCTCCACCTTCACAGGATGCTCATGAGCTCTTCCACGTGCTCACGTCTTCTCTGGAGGAGGAGCAGGGTCGACAAGCCACCGTCATCCACCTGTTTGACATGCAGTCGCTAGAGGTAACAAATGAACACATGATATGATTGAAACAAAAGTAATTCAAAATTGCATTCAGTATTGCATTAATGTCTCTTGTGTTTTAGCATTTTACTTTTGGAGTTACACTTTTATGTGCTCTTCTTTTCTTCTTTTGTACAACGCTCAATACTATGTGTCACTCTTGAGTCTTGTTACTTCATTGTTGACGTATTTGAGTTTACATTATAATTTGACTCTCTCCTATCCCCAACTGCAGAGTTCGTCAGAATCGGGCGAAAGCAGTCTGTCGTGCAGAGTTCCAGGTGAGTCTGAGAGTGGGCAGGGCAGCCATAACATAATGGTTAAGGAGATGGGCTTTAAGTCAAAGGGTTGCAGTTTCAAATCCTACCCCCCACCTCATTCCATGGCTCAAGTGCTCTTGAGCAAGGCACCTAACCCCACACTGCTCCAGGAACTGTAACCAATTCCCTGTACTTAAACTAATTGTAAGTTGTTTTGGATAAATGTGTCAGCTAAGTTTACTGTAATGTAATGGCAGTTTAGGGCACATTGCTGTAAATTTTAATAATAACATGCCAATGGTGTATCGTAATACACATGATGTTATTGCGGGTTAAAATGAAATGTATACAACACCAAAGGAAAAAAGGATGGTAGTAATGTAAAAAATATTCATAATCCTGTGTCTGTCTTGGTAGGACCGTTACATTCCATTCCTAAACTTAAGAGGAACCAGCACCCGTTTCATGGTCGCCTGATGAGCTGTATGGTGTGCAAGGGTTGCAGACAACAGGTATGCCATAGGTATGTAGGCAACAGTCAGAGAATTGCTTGTAAGGAAAGAAGTCGTCACCACTTCAGCAATGCTTTGTGGTGATTGTTACATCAAACCAGTTTATGCAGTACGATCCATCACCCGTTGTGCAGTTGCAAATAAATGATAAAACAATTAATACTACAGCTGTAGATTAGTCTAAGTCTAGCTAAGTCTAAATTTTTTATTAAATATCATGAGTAAGACATTATTAGGACTTTCATGTTACAACAAAAAGCCTGTAATGGATGAAAAACAAGTATTGTTTTAAATGTGCCCCTCAGAGCCCAGTTCGGTATGACTCCTTTGACAGTCTGTCCCTCACCATCCCCCCTGCCCAGTGGGTAAGAATGCGCCTGTTTCTGCATGTATCAGTTTTTGAGGAACTGTGCTTAACTTCACATAGCTTTTATTAAGTCTTTGGGTGCGAGCAACTAAATGATTACATTTGCTAGAGAACAGCTGCACTCGAGTACATATCTTATACACGTACCTGTATGTATTTGATGGCATAGCAAGTCAAAAAGACAGACGTTTTGGCCTCAGTCAACTGGCCAAATGCTGGTGAAAAATGAATTTGGCTGGTAGAAAAGGCCAACTTACTAGCCAATGTGACCCATTAGTGATTGTGTATTTGGCTAGTAAGATAAACATCTATTAGCCATTTTGGCTGGTGATTAAAAAAGTTAATTTAAAGGGACACTGTGTGAGATTTTTAGTTGTTTATTTCCAGAATTCATGCTGCCCATTCACTAATGTTACTTTTTCATGAATACTTACCACCACCAACAAATTCTAAGTATTAATTATGACTGGGAAAATTGCACTTTTCATACATGAAAAGGGGGATCTTCTCCATGGTCCGCCATTTTGAATTTCCAAAAATAGCCATTTTTAGCGGCAAAAATGACTCTACTTGGACCATATTAGAAAATATGTGTTTATTACTTAGAAAACTTTCATGTAAAGATCACATTTGGTAATTGGCAGCCCAGTTTCAATAATCAGCATTGTTGCAGTACCTTTTTTGACCATTTCCTGCACAGTGTCCCTTTAAAGTTCTGTATATATACAGTATATAAGTTCTCAATGGCTCCACATTACCATTGCCTTATTACTCACCAAAATGCACTGTTTTGTTTTTAGGGTCAACCTATCACGTTAGAGCAATGTCTTCAGCACTTCATCTCGTCAGAAACTGTCAGTGAGGTGGAATGTGTTAATTGCACAAAGGTACATATTTCAGTAATGCCATCTATTGGCCCTCTATTCGTAAAGAGATATTCTTTCACGTTTTGTCCAGAGGAACTGGCTGAAAGCTCATACTGGTGATCACAAAACAAAATGTGTAATGCAAATCTTGTTCAAATCACTTTGTAACTGGCTGTGAAAGTAATCCTAGTACTTGCAAAACATAAAAAATACAATCTTGAAATGAATTGACGGTAAACAATGACATGCTGATGCATATCCTGCTTGAGGAGGAAGCATAATAACAGATTAACAAAGGTAGTGTTGTATGGACTCAAGTAAGGTAGTGGTGG
Organism: Engraulis encrasicolus; assembly: GCF_034702125.1. NCBI lineage: Eukaryota > Metazoa > Chordata > Actinopteri > Clupeiformes > Engraulidae > Engraulis > Engraulis encrasicolus. Next base: position 49,441,513 of record NC_085859.1, on the reverse strand, counting down.
TCAAAAAAAGGGTCAGACAACTATGAAAATAAAGTTGAATCTCCTAAAATAAAAAAACGGGGGCAAGTGTGCGGACATTCAACTTTATTTTCATGCTTGTGTGTTTTTTTTTTTTTTGGGGGGGGGGGGGGGTTATGCCTTTTATGATGACAACAGAGACAGTGAAGAGCGACAGGACATTAGCAGGGAGAGAGAGTCTGTGAGGGCTCGGCAAATGACTTCGGGCTGGACTCAAACCCGGGTCGCCTGTGTAGCAGTCGAGTGCCCAGCCGATTGACCCACGGCTGGGCCCATGCATTGTATCATTTTGAAATAATGATGCGCATTTTCCAGCAGATGCAAGCAGTTGAATTCCCAAATGGACACATCGGGGAAAATCACAGGTCAACTTTCATTAAGCAGTTGAAGCTTGGCAAGGTAATCGGTCCTCTCCCTATGTTTTTGGGTTGGGTTATGGATCGATTTGGATCACCATCTTTTTGTGTACACATGGCGTGGCTTCAAAAAAGTCTAGCCTATATTATATGTTCTCACATCAATCATAAAACATTCATTATTCATTTCATTACTTCTGAATGTGTACATACAGTAATGCCCATTGTTCAAAGAAAATGTGATTCATTTTGTACTGTAAATAACAATGATGTCACTGGGAGGTCACACAGAAATTATACATTTAAGAATAGTTTTATTTTCTGCTGACCTAAACATAATATCCCCATGTTTAATGTATTGCCTCATTGACATGATGTATTTAATTCCGAATTAATAATTCAGAATCAACTAGTTCCTTTGGGTATATATTGTTCTTTCCTTTCATTTCGAATTGTGAAGTAACATGATTCAGAAGTATTCAGAATTAAATTGAGTTAATTCTAAATTAAATACCTCATCATGTAAATGAGGCCAATGTGAAAAAGTTGATTTCTAACGCAGCATGAGCATACTGTACATAGTTCCTTTTTAATCTGTGTCCTGTTTTACCAGCTCCCACAGTGCCTGTGCATCCACCTGCAGAGGTTAACGTGGTCTAGTGAAGGAAGGCCAATGAAGAGACATGAACATGTGCAGTTTAAGGAGTATCTGTCCATGGACTCGTATAAGCACAGTTTCTTTGGCTCCAGTCAGCAACAGAAGAACTGCACATCTCAGTCAGTACACTCCCAGAGCAGCGGTAAGTGGAGTGGTATACCTTAGGTTAGCTGCCCTTACTCTGCACATGTGCAGTAGATATAGAAACATCAGACATATCGACTGCATATACAGCTCGTTTAAAAAAAAAAAGAATATCATGGGTTAATTTATTTCCAGAATTCCATCAAAAAAAAATTGGGAAGAGAGCTGTACTGTAGACAAATAGAACATGTTGCATCTTACAATTGTCTTGATTCTCTTTTTAAGTTGTGTGTCCTTCTAAGGATTACTCTCAAAAATACCCTATACACTGTACGTTGCCTTTTCTATACACAGACAAGGAGGCAAGGAGACAATCTTTGTATTTGGAGAGAGACAATTAATTAAAATTAATAGATATCTTTACAAATTAGTCGTCAACTATGGTCATTGGCTGGGTGGGGACTGATGGTGTGTGTGTGTGTGTTTGTGTGTGTGTGTGTGTTTGTGTGTGTGTGTGTGTGTGTGTGTGTGTGTGTTTGTGTGTGTGTGTGTGTTTGTGTGTGTGTGTGTGTGCTGTTTGAAGGGGTGGATTATTCCAACGTTATGCCTGCTTCCACTGGACACTTCCCTTCAGCCCTGCCTTCGTCTTTCAGCCATCCCCTCAGCTCAGCACATAACCACAGGTACAGACCAGCCCAAAATGAGGACACTTTGTCTTGAAGGTTGATGTTTATTTCCCTTATGGTGAAAATGAATGGCTCTCTTTTTCAGTTACGTTTAGCCATACAGACATCGGGTCAATAATGGGAAATTAGAATTTTAGTTTTCTTACATCATATGTAAAAAAAAGCACTTAGCCACATGTGTGAATGTTCTCCCCAGGTGTTTAAAATACTTCTTCAGGCTGACGGCGGTGGTGGTGCACCATGGCGACATGCACTCGGGTCACTTCATCACCTACAGGCGGTCGCCAGCCTCCCCTCACTCCTCCGCGCCTCTCAGCTCGCAGTGGCTCTGGGTATCCGACGACACGGTCCGCAAGGCCAGCCTGCAGGAGGCGCTGTCCTCTACGGCGTACCTCCTCTTCTACGAAAGGTAGCTCAGACCTACGTATCTTATCACACACTTACTGTTGCGGCTAAGATTCGTGTGATATATTATTGTTACACTAGTATCCTCACAGTTGCATATACAGTATGTTATATTGTGTTGTACTTTGATGTCTGTCCTGGGATGGGAGAAATGCACTGGATGGTGAGAAACGTAATTTCAGTTCCTTTATTGCCACAGACCATGTGAAGATATTGACAATCAAACTGTCTTTGACTTTGACAGGGTCCAAAGATCCCCCACCGCTCACACAGAAGGGTCTGGGGAGCCCGTCCATACACCTCCTCCCTCCCATCCAAACCACTCTACAGTGGGGCATGAACAACATCCCACTGACGACACAGAAGAATGTGGATTAGACCATAAACCGACACTGCCAATAGAAGAGTCTGGGATGACGAATGAAGGACAATCATCATCCCATTGATGCCCCTCTGACCCCAATAAACGCCTCGTGTGCCATAGAATTTTTGCACTCTCACCCGTTAAATACATGGAGAATTTGAGTCAGTTGCTAGGAATCCTCCACAGGTTATAACCGTTTCAAAACATGCTCTCCTGTGCAAATTCATCTGTTACAGTGGTAGCGTTGTTTATCCGAACTGTTCAACTACATTTTCTATGAAGTTTGTGCTCAAATAGGCCCTACGGATCACTTTGTGTTAAACAGGGAAGTATTTGGAAATGAAGAAACTTTATAAGAAAGTGTTGCTGGAATGGCTCTTTCTGTGTACAGTATGATCTCTGTGAGGTACTAATTTCTTTGAAATCCTGCGGTTGTATATATTTGGGTGTTTGCGATGGAAGCAAACACATCGAAAATAAAATCCTGTCGCATGAATTGTGGCTTTTGGGTGTGCTGTGTTTCATTGAGACAGATGTATGGCACACTGGATTCTGAGGTAAAAACGATAACTTTGGTCACATTCTGATCACACACTTTGGTCACTATCCTGAATGATTTCAGAGAACTAGAATTCAGCACTGTTTTTTCCCCCCTCCATAGTCATCCAACTGATTCTCTATTTTCCAGTGGATGAACTCAGACAAATGTCTCCAGATTGGCCTGGGGCCCTCTCCCATACACTGTAAAAAATGCCTGTTGAAATTACGGCAAAAAAATGTCAAATTGCAACAGTCAGTGACCGTAAAATGTAAAACAGTTTATCTCTGTACTAAATATGGCAAGCCACTATTTAGTCAAAAAGCGCTACATAACTTTATTTTTGACAGGTGTCATATGTAGAAAATACTGGACTGTTCTCTGTAAACGAAGATATTGAAAAATACTGTTAAGTGAGATGAAGTAGTCAAGAAACGGTACATAACTTTATTTTTCACTGGTGTCAATATGTAGAAAATACTGAACTGTTCACTGAAAAGAAAATATTGGAAAATACCGTTAAGTGAAGATGAAGTAGTCAAGAAACGGTACATGACTTTATTTTTCACTGGTGTACACATATGTACACAGCAAATTTGCCAGAGTTTGATTGATCAGAGTTAGACTGGTGTTCAGCCAAAATCTAAACATCAAGAGTTGCAGCAACACTACAGAGTGTTATTTGACTCCTCTGGATCCGAGTTGTTGAGCTAAGAGAGCTAGAGAGTTAATGTTTAACTCCCTTGAGAGTTATGAAAAACATGCCTCCCCAATTTTCAAATGTTTTGGCAACATGAGCAGCCATTTTTGTTGAGTCCCCTATAAGTGAACCAAACTCAATCATCTGTTAGTGAACCAAATTGTGAACCAACAGACAAAGAACTGCTTTTCTTCACATTGTGTATACTACAAAAAGTAGGTGCTCTTTCTGGTCGTGTTAGGCTTTTTGTCCTCTTTTAGTCCAATAGATCTCTTGTGATTGCACTTGTTCCAGGTGTAACTTGTCAAACCACTGATAGGCTGGTTGTAACAGGCAGAGTTTGATGTCAACACGCTATTTGATTAGTAGTCATCAATGAGTATTAACTTAGAGTACAACCCTCTGCATGTGTTGTAATTCATCCTGCGAAAAATTCTCCACCGCAATATTTTTTTCCCTTATTGGACTTTGAGGCTTTGCCATCAGAGTTTTCGATTGAGAGGCAAATTGACACGGTAAACCTCTTCAAAATTCAGAATATCTTTTTTTGCATTCCTCCTACCCAACAGAAAGCAATGGAGGTTATAATGAATTGAATATTAATTACTCCACAGAAAACATATTGCCTGTCTGCTTGGCTCCAGGTACCTCCACGTTGTAGATTTGACAACAATGAAGCTGGCAACTGAATAAACTGTGCAACATTTTGCAGTAATTCACTGTAACTTATTATTTCTCCGGTAACAGCCTACAGTTTAGCCTCATTTAATGTGTAAAATATGCCTATAGGCTAGTATAATCTGAAAAAGTCTACCTGGGACAGTAATCCCTTGAGCTCTTAGAAGTAGCCCAGTCTATTTGAAACTGTCATTCTACCCCATCCGAATCAATCTATCAATCAATTCCTGACCTCACCTGAGTGCTAAGGGCTGTCATGCAATGATTAACTTACTGCCTGCACCTGCCAAATGCTTCATCACTCGGGTCACATGGTTCACTTGAACATGTATTTAAACAGGGACTGTTGCATTGTACTGCTCACTGGTTGCTAGCTAGCTGGCTGGCTGGCTGTTAGGCCGGCTGGCCGGCTGGCCGGCTGGCCGGCTGCTGGCCTGCCCTCACCTGGCCGGCCCGGCTAGCAGGTCACGTTGTAAGGGTGGCTGCATGGTGGCTTGCTAACTAGCTTGCTTGCCCCGCTAGCTTTGGCCTTCATTTTCCTTAAGGTTATTTTCAGGCCTTTTTAAAATAAAGAATGGATTTGCATACCCTTCATTGATGATACTAGACTGGTCCACCTGCCTGCACTAGACAATCTGGCAATTGGGCATTTATTTAGGTATCTAATTAAGTTGATGTTTGTTGATTAAGTTGATTGGACTCCAATGAGTAGAATCAGTCTAATCAGTTGTCTGTGATTGCAACTCTATAATTGGACTCACCTGAGTATAATCAGTCCAATCAGTTGTCTGATTGTAACTCTATAATTGAACTCACCTGAATATAATCTGTCCAATCTGTTTTGGCAACCACTGCTGCCATAATTTTACCGTAAAATGTAAAAAAAATAATACCGTTATTTATTTAACGGTAGGCTTTGGCAACCACTGCTGCCATAATCTTACCGTAAAATGTAAAAAGGAAATATACCGTTATTTGTTTAAAGGTAGACTTTGGCAACCACTGCTGCCAGCAATTTTCCGTAAAAACAACAGTTCTTTTTTTACTGTGTAGTGCTCCCTACAATACTGTAGCAGGAAGGGAAGGGAGCAGTGGGGCAAGCTGTGATGTGAAGCGGATAACAGACCAGTTGAAGAGGGTTTGTTTATTTATAGAATCAGCTGTTCCAAGGGAGGGTTTTGCATTGTACAACTCAACAGTGGGACAGTGTTATGATAATGTTGCAATGAAGCAGTCGTGTTGGAGCAAAGTAATCTTCAAGGCACAATTTCTTTGTTACCCTTGAAACACCTTTCAAAGTTTCACAGAAACCTTTCATAAATTGTCACTGTCATTCAGTGGTTTAACGTAGAGCCCAAAAGTTACAAGAGTTACCTAGAGGGGGTGACCCAGAGGGGGTCGCACCTGGGACGCCTGGGGGTCTCGTGGGCCCATCATCAGACCACTGGTGACGGAGGGTGCCCACCTGATGACCCCAACGCAGCTCTCGCCAGCTGCTCGCGGAGCAAGGCAGAACCTATTTATCAGGTGAGAGTCAGATCCACCATCCACCCCCCACCCCCATAGGATGGTATCACTAATTTCCCATGCCAAAAGGCACTTGATCAAAGGGTTTTTTTTTCATCCAGTGAGAAAGCTTTGAGGTCAGTCGCTCTACTATATATACTTCCTGTTGACCTTCGAAGCTCATTTGCCGTTCACCTGCTGTACCTAAATCACAAGTAGACTTCACAATCCCCCATTTACAATAAGAGGACAGTCATCAGCCATGCGTCAGCCTCATTTCAACAAGGCAGAACTAGAAGTAAAGGTTTTCAGTAACCATTTTTGTGGTGATAAATTAATGCACATACTGTACATAAAGGTTGCATCATTTTAAAAAAAATGTTGAAAGTAATCACTGATCAAAACCTGTTGGTGTTTTTCACAACTGCTTACACACAAACATATTATCGGGTGAAAGTAGACGGGTGTGCACAGGTGCATAGCACCGGAATAAAATGTACAGCTGGTGTGCAGTACCAGATAATAGTGGAACGGATAATACTGGCCAAAAACCTACATTTAGGAAAAGTAAGTTCTGCTATTGAAGAACAAAACACATACAACCACACTATGCCATTTGAGACAAGTGTCCCATGAAGAGACACATGCAATAGTCATGCAGCGATATAGAACTGTAGTGCACATGTTTATTTTGTATTGTTTGTTTTCGGGGATAGTACAGTAAGCCATAAAACCTTTTTTGTCCCCTGGTTGTTATCCATGGAACTATTTCTAAACCATAACACTCAGATTTCATTTGTAGCTCTCCAGTTAGCAAAACCTATCAATACATCTCAGCTTTGACACTTTTTGTGAATCAATACACCGAATTCTTTGCCTATGTATATAAGTTTTAATATCATCAGAATTGTGAAACAAGTGCATGCTTTTGAAATGTGTTTTAAAAGTATGGAAAACTTACATTTTGGTAAGAACCTATTTTGCATTTTGTATGAGCAGTAGTTGAATTTGTGTGCAGAGATTTGGGGAAAACACTGTAGTTGTGAGAAATGTGTAAACAATTGAAAACAAGACTGTAATAAATTCCCCTTTTGACAACAGATGCCTTAATTCAGTAAGGACTGGTTGTCTGGCATACAGGACATTTTCCCAGTTAGCCGGCAGTACTCAGAGGCCAACATTGTTGGGCACTTTAAACAAAAAAAACAAAAAAAAAACAGCCTACAGTTTAGAGGGGGCAGCCCATTGGTCTATCTTTAACATTACAGCTGAGTTGTGTGAGAGACCGGTCTAAGCCTAAACTGCCCAGGCCATTTTTGGTCCCAGTCCAGTATTGGTAGCATCTACTACAGTAAAGGGTGACTCCATATTTCACATCATGTATAACAACATAGCAGCCATGCTCCTCTCTCATTTCAACAAATGAAAAGATGCCTGCAATTAGAAAAAGATGATTGGAATATAAATGTATTATACACTTGAACTGGACACATGAAATGTACTTAAAAAGTTCCTTACTCTGATTTTTTTTATTCAGTAATATGAAAAAAATGACAAAGTAATATACAAGGCCAAATAACCACAAGCCTTTTAGTCTGAAACAGTTCCAGATCAAACCAATTACAAACACAGCTGTCATTTTTAAAAGTGCCTGTTGCCTCATTTGATTGTGCAGCTTTTTAGGTTTAATTACAGTAAATTGCTATAACTTTCGCTCTCCTAAATTACAGTATCCTTCATTTACCCTTTCAGGTAGCACTTTATAACAACCACCCACTATAAATGGTTAATTATCTGTATATTTTACAACTACAATAACATGGTTAATCACTGATAAATCATCAATTAATTTTGTAGATAGCGATCAAAGATTACATATCATGTTACATACAAATACTTTATTAGAGGTTTATAGAAATGTAAAATTGCAAAACTTTTCTCAATACCGTAGCTGTAAATTGAACATCCTTTATTAGCCTATGATTCAATATCTATTTTGTTACATTGCCAAAAACGGACGATTAAGTATTTGTAACTGACATATTTAATAATCATGATTACTACCTACAAATGTAACTGATGGTGTATATGTGATAAACTATGTTTTAGTTAATGCTTTACATTTCCATAAAACAATAATTAAGTATTTGTACGTAATATACTTAGTAATCATTGCTATAATAAACCATTAATTAATGGTGGGTGGTTATTATAACGTGCTATCCAGTTGTAAAATCAGGATGTTTTCTGTTTCCTCCTTACAGCCTTCTGGTTTATTAGCGTTAGAAGACCATGCATACAGTACCATACCAAGTAGTGCAATAGAGATTTCATCAGACATTACTGTACAGTACATTACATGGTGGGTGCAGTTGGCTAAGGTGTGCATTACATCCAGGGACCCTGCTTCCAGTCTAACCCCAAGTCATTTACTGATCTTACCCCAAAACACTTTCAATCACTTCTTTGTTGTCATACAGTATACAATTACAGACCAAACAAAGCCTGAAAATAACTTAAATAAGTTCAACTGATATTACATTGAAGTCTTTGCTTTCACATACTCACTTCCAATCAAATCCTCTCTCTGTTGTGATCCCAGACAACAAAAGTCTGAAAATAACTTAAATAAGTTCAAAATTACATTACTGAAGTTGTTCCCTGCCTCCTAACGTTTGCTACATACATGCCTCTGTGTCGAGGTTGGACGGATTGGGGAAAGAGCAGTCCATGGGCCCCGTCCCCGGAGAGCAGGACTGTGGATGAACAAGATCCGTGATGACCTGCTGGAGCGCTTTCCTAGATGGGGAATACTCGTTGGAATGCGGGTGAGGGAACTCTGAGGGGGTGTGCAGAGGGGACAGGTGGCTGGATTCAAGCTGCTGCTGCTGCTGCATGTCTTTGCTGCCCACAGGGACTGGAATGCGAGACGGGCTCTCTGGCCGGCCGTCGGTGCGTGGCCGAACCCTTGGCCGTAACTTCATTTTGTAAATGGAGGTCGATGACGATGTCCACTCTGTCCTCTTCTGTCCCTTCTTGCCCCGCATGACCGCCATGCCCTCCATGTCCCCATTGGCCAGCTGGTGTGACGGCGAGGTGATGTCACCTGACTCACTGAAGCACATGGCGCTGGAGTCGCAGGAGTCCTGTAACAGGCAGGTGTCCGTGAATCCCGGGCGTGGCAAGGGCGAAATCAGTGGCAGGATGAGATTGTCCTTGGGTCTGTGGTTGAGGTCATCAGACCTCATGTCCGATGTGAGTTCCTGGAGAAAGGCAGCGGGTTCCACGGTGTCTGACGACCCCTTCAGAGGACTGAGGACAGGAGATGGCTGGGACAGGCTGTTGGAGTTATTAAAACACGGATTGCAACTGTCTTCTACTGAGCCAGAAATTGCAGGCAGCCTCTTGGGCCCTCTGCCAAACTCGCTCAGCTTTTTGGTGTCGGGAAGCGTTGTCAAGGTCGGGTTTTGAAAGAGAGTGGTGGGCGGGCCGTTCAGGGAAGAAGATCTATATTTAGTCTTTTTGGCTTCTCTCAGGTCTGGAAATAAGCCAGAAACTTTACCCCCGACATTGAGGGAGGATGTGGAGGAGCTGGAGGAGGAACAAGACGCCAAATCGATCGGATTCGGATCCTCAGAGGCCGACACACGTCTGACATTCGAGGTTAAATGAAGATCCTGTTGCAGTTTGAGGAATGGAAGTGTGTCCATCCCTTCTTCTCCTTTGTCTGGGCTAGTGAGCGACATCTGGCTCTTGGTGTTGGCTAGATACTCGGCTTCAAAGGCGCTGTACAGCTCCTCTTCCCTCTGGCGATCAAAACTTGGCAAATGGCGTAAGCTGTAACTCAGTCCCGGGACCTCGTCCAGGGATTCACCCTGAAGAGAGGGTCTTGGGTTAGACCTACTCCTCTGAGCGCGGGTTGTGCTAGAGCCTTGGAGATGGGGAGATGAGTGAGCCGAGTGGTTGTGGTGATGTGGGGAAGTGCGACTGGGCGAATTGGGAGAATGTCGACCAAACTGAGACAAAGCAGGCAGCAGTCTCCCTTTGCCAGGCGATAAAGTCTGTAAGCTGGGTTGGCGGTATGATGTTAACCCCCTCTTGGAAGGACTCAGGCTCCTTTTCACTTTGATTGGGGAGATCTGTCTGGAGGAATGGCAACCGCCGCCTCTCGCCTGCTTATTTTGCTGTAGGGGGGAGGCGGCGGGGTTGGTCTCGTGGGCGTGACCGTTGGAAGACAGCCGTCTCTCCCCCCGACTGGGAGAGTCCGCGCTCTGAAGATGACGCAGACTGTCCGAGTACTGCGGGTGATTCTGTTCGGTGTGGGCAGTTCGTGGGCTATCTGTGTACACGTGAAGTGGACTGTGACGAAGGGGCGATTGAGCTGTCTGTGTAGTACTAAGGTGGTGGTCCTGAGAAATGTTTCTTGCGCGCGTCTGAGTTAGTTGCGGAACGGTGGGATCCTTCTTTCCACCGAGCCGTTCAATGGCGTGCCGTCCCTCTTTTCGGTTGACGAGCAGCACGACGTCTACGTCCCCGCGCTGCGGACTGGCAGGGACTGTAGGCAAGTCACTGCTGACAGACAGCTTGTGAGCCCCTGGTGATGAAAAGTCTTTACTCCTAACCAACAGAAGAATAGAAAAGGAACAGGGATTAGATATAAGTGTGTGTGTGTGTGTGTGTGTGTGTGTGTGTGTGTGTGTGTGTGTGTGTGTGTGTGTGTGTGTGTGTGTGTGTGTGTGTGTGTGTGTGTGTGTTTGCACTGAATGTTGCTGCTAAAACATGAACGTCACCATGTCACATGCATAAATGAATGTGTTGTCTTATCTTAAGAAATCTTTTTGTCACTTCGTCACTACATGTGATCCACTTGCCAAGGCTACAGGTCTGCATCCTTTCCATAATATTTTTCTTATGCTTTCTTATACCAAGTATTGGCCATCCTACACAAGTAGGTGTTCTTCAGAAAGCTTATCATGTGGGCCATATTTCAATCTAAACATAATTTTAAGGATGATCTGTGACATTCTGAGCTTAAGTTCGTGTTTGAGGTTTGGAAAATGAATGTATTAATATCGTCCACCAAGATTTCAAGTGTATGCTGTACGAAAGCCCAACTGGGAAACTCCAACTCCCATTGCCATTGTGACAGAGCACTCCACAGCACACAAGTGAACACTGCACACAACAAAATTGCATCTATGCCTCACCCGTGCAAGGGGGCAGCCCCCAATGGCGCCCCAAGGGAGCAGTGCGGCAGGACGGTACCATGCTCAGGGTACCTCAGTCATGGAGGAGGATGGGGGAGAGCACTGGTTAATCTACCCCCCTCACCAACCTTGGCGGGTCGGGAGTCGAACCGGCAACATTTGGGGTTCAAGTCTGACGCCCTAACCGCTTACCCATGACTGCCCTAAAGCTGCTAAAGACTAATGCTAAAGACTGTACTAAGCCTACTAGAAATATACATAGCCATACAGACCTATCCTGTGACTGTGGAGTGGGGAAGTTCATTTCCCAATGGGGCTGTCTTTTCTGCAGGTTAAATAAACAGTATACCCAGGGAAGGGCGTGCAGTAAAAACAATGTTAATTCAACACTAAAGAATACACGGTCCGATTTGAATTTACAGTTAATTTCAGCTCGTTGAGTGTTGGATTAACACTGCAAAGCCATTTATGCTAAACAACAGTGTTCAGTTCAACTCTCTAACACTCAAATAGTTGACTTAACATTACATTGATTGGGGCCATATATTGTCAGAACAGTGTTGAATTACGGTAATTCTGTAAAGTGAAAATTTGAGCAAAATGACCCAAAATGCTGAAATGAGTCCATTTTACCTTATGTCCCTGAAACGAAATGCTGGTTATTGTGTTTTTCCCCATCCGGCTCCACAAAACCTGAGTGTTCCTTAATGTGATAATTTTTTGAATGTGAAGGATTTGCACCAAATGTTGTATGCTAACATTACAAAATAGGTATGCATGAACTGATTTGATTTCGGATTAGATTAGATAGAGGCCAATGTTTTCAAGGTGGCTGACTTTCAACTTGGCTGACTTTTTGTTCGTGCGGAACGGTGGAACGTTTTGTTAATGCTTTGGAATGGATGGATGGATTTGCACCAGTCTTGTGTGCCTACAGTACAATAGGTACATGAACTGATTAAATTTGGAATCCTCAAATGGTTAACATGGTAGATGGTTCAGGGATGTTCCTCTGCCAGTCAGGGTCAACTGCTAAGAGTCACCCCACCCCAACAGTTGTGTCATTGTCGTAATGACAGTCAGAACACATTTCAACTGTATCAACACTAATCTAAAATAATGAATCATGTTTGATGTGTATGTCCAAGCAGATTCACAGTCACAGACACACACACACCTGAAAGGCTTGAAGTGTCGAGGCTCCGAGTGGTCCCGGTTTGGTCGCGGCAAGAACTTGGGCGAACGTCCTGCGCTGGAATCTCTCTCTGTGAAAAGGGATGGCTTTTGGGAACGGCCCTGTCGGGCAGGAGAACCTGTGACACAGCTTCCGGAAGGATCCAGAGGCGGCCGTTTGGGAGGCCTCGAGGGCATACTTTCGTTCCGCCCCTGAGGCCCAGGGCTGGTGGAGCGTGAGGAGTGGGCACTAGACGACTTGCTGTGGGAGCCCTGCCCGCACGCTTTAGCCTGCTGGTGGCGGTGACCTGAAAACACAATTCATTCAACAGATGAAAATGTATAGTAAGTCACTGCAATAAGAACGATTAATACAAATACAGCAAAAACAATAAACAGGAAACATAATCAGAAGAAACAGAGTGATTGAAATAGGGTCCTAAGACCTTCAGTGCTCTGTCCCTAATTAATAAGAAAATACTGAATATGGGGTAATTGGTAACACTGGAATAACTACCTATAATACCTTTATAAGCACTTTATAAATAATGAACTAATTATCAACAAAATGTTAACAAATGTTTATAAATGGGCAAGAAATACTATGTTAACACATCAGACACAGCATCGGTCCTGGAAGTTTCTCCTCCAAAGACCAGAACGCATGAAACCACATAAAACTCACATAGAAGTTGATTCCCACTCCACTGTGCAGTCGAGGTTTGGTTCTCACTCATTTACAAACATTTGTATATGCTGTGTTAAATGTTAATTGTTTACTAAGTGTTAATAAAGTGTTTATATAGCTTTTTTGAGTAGTTATTCTAAAGTGTTACCTTGTATTTCTTTCAGGGGACAGACATAGGCTTATACAGCATTGAAGTTTAATGTTGCAATTGCAACTGTTTTCACAATAAGGATTCAGAATGTTGCTTACTATATGCACCGCAGCGACAGGGATCATGTTTATCCAAGTAATGCTCCAGGGTGTCCCAGCCACCCCCGACACGGACCATCACATGAGTGCGAAGGACCTGGAATGACACAGCATGGAGGAGAAATGTGTTAGTGCGCAGGCTTTTAATGAATAACCAATTGTGATTATGTATGCAAGTTGGCCAACAATACACACATTTCAAACTTCGTCAGAACATAACTACTAGGTGTAATGGATGCCAACTAGCAGAGTTTGGCGTAGAACGTTGGTAAATCTCCCTCTCGAAGCCTCATACAATATCGGTCGCACTAGCCATCGGTCTGGTCCTCTTGCTCAGCAGTATTGTGCTGTGACTCCCATGCCTGAACTGCAGTGTTGACTGGTGGGTCAAGGGTTCAAGTCCCAACTTGCAGATGACCTCAGTTACATACGCAACATTGCAACATTTTGAATCATCTTGGTAAATCAATGGCTTAATTACCCAATGTTGTTTTGGCCCAGAGTTCTAGTCAGTAACTGTTATACTGTTATATTTGCCTTTGCCATGGCAACGGCATGTTCTCATGTTCTTATCTAAGACGTACGCAATGTCGCTCATGTTAATTAGTTGTATGAGTGATTCAATGGAGGACACTCCAACTTTTGCACTCTGTGTCCGAGTCCTTGTTTACTGGCACCTATCATGGTGTTGAAGAAGTGATGAAGCAAAGAATGTTTTAAAAGGTGCATAATGTCACTCACTCTGCAAATTTGCAGTTTTTCACTGAGTGAGAGAGCAGTTAACACATCCATCAAAATAGTGTGCTAAGGCACCCAGCCACAAATGGGATTGCATGCTCATGGGGACCCACGTTCGAGTCCGGCCTGGGTCATGCCCCATCTTTCTCTTCGAGTAGCTTCCTGTCATAATCTCTGATGTTCTATCTTCAATAAAGTCACAAATCCATATAAAATATTGCCAAGACTAGTACATTTACACAGCTTACAGTAATGACAATATTGATGTACCCTTTCCATTTAAAATAAATACATAAGCAGCTTCAGTTTCCAAAAAGCATTATGAAAAATATTCTAACATTAAGTTGTATTCATATGCACTGTTATGCCAACTATGCTCTCTTACCCTGATGAAGATAAGTGCATTGGAGTCACCAATTTTGTATTTGCCCTCCGATACTTTGCTCATGGGAAACTGAGCAGGACATGAACACTGGCCCAATATCTCACGGACCTGTTAGGAGAAAAAATATTCATTACAATATGTTTTATTATACACCAGTTTTCACACACGTTTGTGGCAACATTTTGGAGAAAATGGATTGCGCTCAAGTGCTTCTTATACAAAAAGTTCAGGATGTAGGTAAGAAATATCACACTGATGAAGAAGTCTCGTGCAGCTGAAACATCTATTTAATCCCTCCAACCATAACAAAACAGAAAGACAAAAAGGCTAAAATAAAAAAGCTCGAGTGAGATCCATTTTCTCCGTTGTTTGACACTTCTTAAATGTACCAAAAAGGAGAGTGCAGTGTTGAAGAAGGCAAATTGTAACCTGTTACAGTACAAAATAATAGTGCTTATTATATTAGTTGATAATAGTATAACATTCATCTATATAATTTGTAGTTGAAAAGGCTTCACATTGAAATATATGATTAAAATGGATATCAATTCATCACAGCCAAGTCACGTAGAAAATATGTATTAAGCACGAGTTTAATGATTAAGTGTCTACGTTAGCAAACTGAAGTGTAAACATTTGATTTAAATATCTCATTACGTAATTTTACCTCATGTCACCCTTATATCACAGAAATCAGTCTTACTGTTCCACATTTTACACACCAGGCTGATACTTCCCAAAAGATCCATACAGCATATTAAGGAGAATAGATGATGGATGACATTTTGGCTTTGGAGTGGACTCTGTCCTATTGTATATCACTATGACCTCAGCTCCACTTCCCCGAAGTCCATGAGTCTCACTGATGGTAAGTGGTCATTTAGTCATTATTAAAGAGCTGAGATGGACAAGGCACATAGAGAAGGGTGGTGCTATAAGGTTTCTTTTTGGACCAGGCTCATACAGTAGAGAGAGATTTTCCACATCGCTCTCACGTAGAGCATCACCAAATAGCCTTTTAGAACTGAAACATTTGCATTGTCATTGTGTGGCTGCAAAAACTGTACTGGTCCACAGAAAACATGCTGTGGCCTTTCATTATGCTTAATGTAAACATGTGGCAATGTAGCTATGCATAATTTATACCTGATTGCCAATAGTCCTACACTGCACAGCAGCACATCATCACAACGATAAACAGTGTTGACATTGCCACAGTAATGATTAAATGTGCTTGGCTGCTGTTTGCTGAATTCACAAACCTAAGCACTGACAGACTTGGTTTTATTGCAGTGGAGTACATTACATTACATTTAGCTGACACGTTTATCCAGAGCGACTTATTTTATTTATTGGGTAACAGTCCAGTGAGGATAGGTGCCATGGAGGATTCAGAATACGAACCTGCAACTGTAAGAACTGCATTATAATAATCTAATAGCCTACATCTCTGAACATGAATACTATTATAATCATTATTTAATATATCACAGGTATGCACGGACTCAAAGAGCTACAGGTCTTTGTCAAAGGGGTTGCACAGAAAAAAACAATGCAGTATGATCCATGTAAGGGGGGCCTTGGTTGGCAGAGCGGTCTATTGAGAACTTGTCATGGTTATGTTTGGGAAGCCCTACCCTAACCATTACAGCCTGTCTTTGCCATCTGTAGACCTCTGGTCAATTCCCATTTCCATCCAAGGTGGTAAGACAGGGCTAACTATTAGGTCACTGCTGGTTAGTAGAATGAGAGATCGCTTGTAAAACAAATGTGTGGGGTGCTAGTCATCCAAACTTGTGTCCTTTCCTCTGTCCTTGTTGTCGGCCTTGATGAAGTCAGTTTTATAAAGACAATCATTTAACTCACTTGATGCCAGTGACGCCAATGATGCCAATGACCCTTCAGCTTGTAATTTCGGGCCCTAACATTCCTTACCAATGATGCTTAAGTCGACAATGAGGACAGAGGACAGAGAAATTACTTCCTCATCCTCAGTGTAAGTAGTGTAGATATCGTGTGTGGCCAGCAGGTGGTAGTCTTCTGTCTGGCTATAAAGAGGACAACGCCACAATGCACTGTGCATGCTGTCACTCAGGTCAGATGGTACGCCAAGGTCTAGTAACCTCACAATCCAGATTAGGGCATGAAATTAAATGAATATCCACCAGGTAAAAAAATATATTTTCTACCACTATGGCTCGTCTGTAGTTTACTGGCTAAAAAGACATGTTTTTAATCATGAATGTCTTGGTCTTCTCCTGCACAAGAGTGCAAATTTGCCTTCACAGGTTTGCGTTAAAATGGTACATTAAATATTTTGACTTTGACTTTTAAAAGCCCTGACTGAAAAAAAAACCCTGAAAAATAAAAACAGTTTGTGACATCTTTTCAGGGGTTCATTACAACTCTGGCCAAACCTTGCACACTCCAGCGGTATCTATGCTCTACTATTCATAAAACTCAATCACTGGAACATTTACTCACTTCCCAACTCCAGTTCGTTCATTCATATGGTGGAAGGACTTTGCCGTGTTTAAGTAACATACTATTTGTGTTGTTCCACCGGTGCCATTAGTCAAGGAAGGAAGGTACATGGTGGAATGACGTGCCAAATAAAGTTAATATTGCGAACTCTGCATATGGGGATTTTCATCTAAGACATGGCCCCTGTTATTCATTTTTAACAGAATGGCAATGACGTATGTATTTCTAAAGATGCTATATAATACGTTAAGTGAAGTCTTTATATGAGAACTCTGTATGGGAAATTTCATCCAAAGCATGGCCACTGTTATTCACTTTCACCAGAATGGCAATGACAAGTGTATTAGTTAAGTCTTTTCAGGGACTATTATAATGTTCCACTGGCAGATTAATACACATTATACCAAGGGGTCAGGACTCAGGTGCTTTGCCCGCAGGCACTTCTGTCACAGATTGAGTTGTTGGGGGAGGTAAAGGTGGGATTTCAACCTGATCCAAAGACTCCCAAACAATTAGGACACAGCTGCCAAGTACTAAATGCATTATCTAATAACTCCATAAATACTCTCATCACACCAGAATCGACTTTGAAAGCTCCCCTTAACTAGTATTTCATCATCACATAAAATAGGCCTACATCCAGAGACAGTAGGCCTGTTTTATTTTCGATTCTGTTTTACCCCAAACAGTTACTCAAAAACCCAGTAGCAGGCCTAATTGAAACAGTTTTAAAGCACACAGTGCGTTTTGAAAATAAGGGAGGAATTACTTAAATCAGCTGTTCTATTGAAATCAGTCTTCTGCAGCTCTTGGGCTCATATTACCAAAATGACTCATGGGTACAGTTGGAACAAAGAGCCTTCTATTGCAGTAACGGATGCACTACTGCCCTGCTGAAGACCACTTACCCCAACAAACAAGCGCCTCAGATGTTTTTGTTGGATACTTGTTGATACAATTTTTAAAATAAATGAATCATGTAGGCCTACGTGTGATGTAGCTCATGCTTCTGCTTGCACTCTCCGCAGCTAGTTAATAACTTCCCCTGATAAACAAAATGTTTATGTTTGCTGCATTTTGTACCTGCTTTAAATAATTGTAACACAATGTGGATATGGTGTAGGATAAAACAATGTGGGTATAGATAGACCTACGCAGTCCATGCTTCGTGCACTCTCCTCGCTACACAGGATACTTACCAACTCATCCAAGCTGCGCATATCACACATCACTCTCTGCTTCTGGACCCAGTCTTCCATCAAGGGAGGGTGTGGGTCTTCTATACTTCTACTGTCCTGCAGACTCCCGACCTCCGTGTCACAGGGAGCGGGAGGGCTGCGCTCCCTCATGATAGCCGCAGAACTATTCATAACCGTAGAACTATTCGCGTGGTCTTGAATCTCCTCCTCAATCTCCTCCTCAAACTGGATCAACATGGGAGCCAGCATGCCAAATTTGGCCCCACGCCGCGCGACTTCCAGCAAACACAACACAAAATTCTTTTCGTTGCACCGCTCGACCAAATCATTAGTCTCGAACATGAGCACGTCCTTGATCCCCAGTTCTTGACGACACCAACCGATGAAGTTGGAGACGTTGTCCCTCGCCAGAAACGAGCCCGGGGTGACGTTGCGTGATAAGAAAACCACATCTTTCTTTGGCGTCCGGAGAGCCTGAGTGGACTCCGGGTATGCTGATACAAAATCTTGCGCCGCGCGATTGACGTTATTGGCATGTCGACAGAGAGCACAGCCGTCACCCAGGCTCTCCATAAACGTCTCCGCGGTGATGTCCAGCTCATATAACATGTTCAACCATTCCGCAAGATCTTCCCTCATGGCATATAGATACTCCTCACTCGACTTAAATGGGCGTATGCTCTTGGAGGCGGCAGACTGGATACTGCTCTGATCAGCCATGTTGTGCTGTGCGTTGTTTCTTGGTACCCTACATCACACCCTACAGTGTCCTCGTCTTAGCGCCATCCTTGGACCGACACTGGGCTTCCATGCGTAGACATATTTACAAGCTGTTAACGGTTACATCAGAGCTGGTGCAGCTTAGACGAGACACCCCTCAGAACGATGGCATGGCGACTGTCGCATTCACGCGTGGGATGAAAATCTGCTGGTACATGGCAAAAACACTCCTAGCCGCATGTGCGAAGCATCTTCGCATTCCACAGTCAAAACTGCCCAGGCCTCACCTGTCAAGGTCGTAACCAGTCCTCGCGAATGTCTAAAGAAAATATCCTGTATGTCTGAAGCCGTATCCTGCCATTTTGGAGCAGGTGTTTGGTTGTCTGCGCTCAACACTGAAAACCTTTCTGGCTTAAATTCGCCAGCATAGCCCTGGCTATCTCATTACTGAGGATAAGCGCGAGGAGAATGAAGTTAACCCTGTGCTGTCTCTCGTGCAGTGAGGCGCGCCCACATAGCTCCAACGCGCTTCTGCTCTCAAGGAAAACGCGCAAACGGCACTGATCACTTTCAGAACCCGTAGCATATTGGCCTATATCTTGAGATTTACCAGTCGCAGTCAGAGACAGGGCTTATTTGTGGGTTGTCTTATATTTGAGCAAAGTGCGCGCCACAAAGGATGTAGGCTATAGTATCACATTGATAACCATAGCGCTTTGGCCCCTTTCGCGGCATCGTCCATTCAGTAGCCTTTTGCATTTGCGCAGCCAAGGATAGTAACCTACATACAGTCTTTTGAAACTATTTTTACTCCTACGAAGCCCCTTGGGTCAATGGAGAAATGGGGAAAGTGACAAGAAATATCTGGGCCATCTGCACAGCTGTGCCATTGACTTTGCAAATGCACCATGCACACTGATGATCTGTGGCCACGCGGACAGTCATATCGAAGTTTTAAATGCACACAGCCTCCGGATCAGCGTGAAAGCCTCACTGAAAGGGTGTTTTATACAGTCGATAATGTCCCACAGAGGGAGACATTGACCATTTTAGTAATGAATGGCTCTCCCTCTACACAAATACAGTCAAACCACTGTTTCCGTTCTGTTGGAAACTATTTAAACAACAGCTTGCTTTTTACGAGAGTGTTGCTTTGTCTTAACATTAATTTGAAACGTTCGCCCCAAACTAACACTGAGTTTGAAGTACCATATTTATCTTCGCTCAGTTGTCACCTTTTGGACCCGTGATCGGAACTGTTGCTGGGTCTTTATCGATTTTATGGTGCGCTTAATGCTCACATGGCCATAGGCTACAGCAGCTCTAGATTTATGGCCGTTTATAATCACATGGCAGCTATCAAAACGTGGTGGCTGTTTACTGAACCAGTTCATTCATGATGAACTGATGGCCATGTCAAAACGGCAAAGGGGGGATGGTTAACAGTTTTTCGCCAATCAGAAGCAACCTAGTAATGACCCCCACACTGCACATGCTTAGTTGGCTCCTCTTGCACAAAACAAGCAGATTTCATAACTACTCCAGCATTTATTTTAAAACACTATTTAAGGTAGGCCTATGGAAGATTCTTTCTTCAGTTTCTTTTTTGTTATTCTGTTGTCACTGACTTGTCCATTCAATTGTCTGAAACATATGAATCAGTGGTAGACCTATGTTAACTGTTATGAGAGCTTGATTGGCAAGCATGTTAGGTCATGGTTGACATGATTTAGGTTTAAATACTTATATTGCGGATTTTGAACAATCCCTCCTCACCCCTCAAGTAGGCCTATTGTTATATGCAGGTATGTAGCCTGCTTGTCATAATGTGAGTATGGGTATGCTCTATAGGTGCAACAGCACCCCTATGGTGAGAACGAATGTATCTATCTTTCTCTCTATCTATCTTTCTCTCTATCTCTCTATCTCTCTCTCTATCTCTGTCTATCTATCTATCTATCTATCTATCTATCTATCTATCTATCTATCTATCTATCTATCTATCTATCTATCTAAACTGTATCAGTATGCAGCACACATTGCCCATAATGTAAAGTCTGCTATGATCTCCAGGACACAAAATATACATTTTGACCACGATACCAAAGAGCCAAGCTTATTGATATGGCAGTCAGCATGGTCACTATTCAGTAGCTTACATCAAACATCATTCCCCTTTACTGAGGGATTGATTAAGGAATAGTGTCCATGGGCAAATATATTATGTCCACTAAGCTACCTGCTATGCAAGGTCCATTGGGAAAGGGTGTGGACGGGTTTGTTTTGGTCCCTGTGGCCTGTGGCCTCCCTCCAGGTCTTGGTCCCAGAGGGGCCGTTTATTAATCTACTGAGGCACTAATGCTTTTTACACCCTCAGTGTGTCTCTCATCCATCTCCCACCATAGTTCTCCCTCCATCACTGCCCGTCCTGCCTCACACTGGGGTCAGCTTAACCAGCGAGTACCCCGTATGGCTCTCATAGGTGTGATAAGCCGTCCCATGTCCGTCATGGGCAAGTGGTTAGAGAGTTGAGCTTGTCGCCCAAGCAGGGAAGCTGACGGCGGCGGGGTGGGGGTGAGGAGTGGGGGGTGATCAGTTGTCCCAGGCCCAGGGAGAGAGGGGGCCCAGAATTGGGTTTTCATTACATTGGCTGGAGAGCCGTATTGGCTGTATGTATTAGCTGGAGGGCCCATTCAGATGACTTTGTCCCATGGGCCCTGCAAAAGCTGTCAACGACCCTGAGCCCAAGGGTTGCAGGTTGGTTTGTGTTGCCCTGAGCATGGTTACGTCCCCCACCCACCCAAGGGCGTAGGATGAGGCATTAAATGCAATGTCGCTTTGTGCACTTTGTGCTATTACAATGACAGTGGGACTTACTTTCTGCCACCATATATAAAGTGAGGGTAAGGAAAAGTGTTTCCACCTGTCTCTAAAGTTTCTGATTTAGGCTCCCAAATAAACATCTACATACTTTTCAACGTGGCCCTCAGGGGTACTAAACATGTGCTATGCCATAAAATCCCAGAATTTTTGTGTATAAAATACGAAAACATGTTATATGCACACACTATTACATACATAGTATATACCTAAAAAGGAAGGCACTGATTGAATGGGAAAAAAAAAATTACAAAAAAATGTTTACAAAAGTCAATTGTCATGGCAGCAGGAAATCCTTTGGCTCCTGACCTTTAGTCTAGTCCAGGGGTTCCTAACCTTATTCCAACTTGGGGCCCACTTGAAATGTTCACCAATGTTTGGGCCCCACCTCTGATCCGATAAACAATTAAATTCAAAGTAACTACGTAAATAAGTCAACAGAAACAAACACACAAACATTATTTAGATTTTTAGAAAATGATCTCAAGGCCCACATGGAATACTGGGCCCTGGCCCACAGTTTGAGAATCACTGGTCTAATCTGCAGAGCAAAACATCCCTAGCTCATCTTCTGCACAACCTGCAGCCTCACAATGCACACCATTCTGCCTTTGGAAGGCTTCACTTTTGGTTTAAAACCAAAAGTGTTATTATAGTAGGGCCTGCTACACTACTGTGACATGAAACGATTGGTAACACTTTACTTTACGGATCGCTAATAAAGTGGTAATTTCGTGTTAATTTCATAGTTATTTCATAGTTATTTCAGGGTAATAACTGTTTGTTTTTAGTAACAACAGCAAAATAACCATACAGTTTCCAGTGCATTGTGGTGACACCCTGATGACTCGCAGCACGGTGACACTTTGTTCACACACACACACACACACACACACACACACACACACACACACACACACACACACACACACACACACACACACACACACACACACACACACACACACACACACTGCACTGGAAACTGTATGGTTATTTTGCTGTTGTTACTAAAAACAAACAGTTACTATCCTGAAATAACTATGAAATTAACACGAAATTACCACCTTATTAGCGATCCGTAAAGTAAAGTGTTACCATAATAACATTGCCATGACAGTACAGAGAGCCTTAAGTAACAGATTAAGACATAGCCATGACAATTTTGGTGACAGTAAGGTTATAAAATATGCTCTGTGCTAAGGGTTTAATTAAGTAGGCCTAACACATTGCAACTTGGTCATTCCCATTCTGCAACACACTTATATCAGGGACCATGTCTTAACACATTAACAAACTTGATACACAGTTCTCCAACTCCATTCATATGACCGCATAGTATTCCAAGACGAGAAAACATGCATGCGCGCACACACACACACACACACACACACACACACACACACACACACACACACACACACACACACACACACACACACACACACACACACACACACACACACACACACACACACACACACACACACACACACACACACAGGGCTGGACATTGAACAAATTCTGGTAAAACTTGCCGGTGGGGAGTAATAATCTCTACTGGCCCCTGCTTTCTTGTTTTGGAAGCGAAACAGACCCCAGTGACATCATGCGTAACTGTAGCACCCCTCCCCTTGTTTACCAATTCAAAGTGCACATGGCTTGGAAAATCTTGCCACTTTAAAACCGTTTTTGTCTGTGGGAGAAAGGTGCCAAGATGTGATTTAATAAACAATGAAATGTGTCATGCAGCCGTGTACATTTATATGATTATGGTCACTAAGCGATCCTTAATTCATAATATCTTATTGTCCAAGTTCTCTCTATAGCAGACTGACAGATGTGTCCGCATGTGATTCAGGACTGTGATAAACTGACAGCACTTACCAAAGAAATAGTGGTGCACTGAATCTCCTGAATGAAAGTATCATAAACACTATAACAACTGAAACGGCTATTCTAACAACTCACCTGAACAAAGAACATTTTGGGACACCTAAATTGTGCACTGTGTTTTTAAACTGTGGTGGTGTTTGCGCAAGCTGATTGGGTAACTGTTTTAACTCATGATGACCCGTGTCACTCTGTAGCCCTCAGATTCTGTCTTATCGTCACAAGGCCCTTGTCTTCTAGGAAAGAGACTCTTCAGAGATGGTCGTACAAAGTGTGCCAGTCAGTTTACCTGATTTTAACAGAAGGCTCTTGCAGCAGTACCTGTACCTGTTGAAGCAGTACCCGATCATTACAAAGTCTGTGACAAGGTCTGTTTACCACTTGTGAATTGTAAACATGGATTGGAAATATGAAGTGTAATAGGAACGAACACCTGTTGAACTTGCGGAACATGCTGAACCTAATGTATTGGAATGTTATTGCAGTATTAATTTAGTTACCATCCCTTTATAATATTTGAACAGACTATTTGATAGCACGCTTTGGACGTTTTTTTTGTTTAGGATGCAAGCCAATAACAAAAATGTGAAATGTATATTATGCTGGCCTTGCACTACAATTCAAAACTGACAAAAGAACACAACTGATGTGCTTTGCAAGCAATAATATGTTGGTAGGACTATGATGTGTTTTCTGTAATCACTTGAATGTTACCTAGTTTTGAAGGGACATTTTAAAATCTTAAAGTTCAAGTCTTCCCCTAAGCCCTTACGTATTCATGTAAATGAAAATTCGACAGTTTTGATGTTGATTTTGTAAAGAGTCACTTGCAAGCTCATGATGGGTCTGACCATTGACTAGATTGTGAACACACAGTGACTTTTGTACCCTTTGGTCCATTTCCATGTGTGACAGACACTGGGCACTTATGTTGATCATTACTGGCGGTGGCGTTAGACAACGCAGCTTTTGTAAATAAAGGCCCAGCCACAGGCTATGCTGCTGGATGCACCCAAAAAGACCTCCCTTTCCAACAGCACAATCGAACAACTCCACCTTCACTGGCCTTCTTTTAATCTGTTTTCTGCATAAAAAATATTGTGATTTGCAATGTGGGTGGGGCATACTTGTGCTTGATTTACATTGTGTGTGTTGCTTCTGATGTGAATTCCATTCATTTGGAACCCTAGCTAGTCTTCTAAGTAAATGAAAGGGGCATGGCAATTGTCTCTTCTTTATCAACTATCTCTTCCATCATGGCTGCCGTGTAAGTGTTCCTTTCTAGCAGTCCCAGTAGCCAATGTGGCATCTTCTATGTATGGGCTGAGCCTAAAGTGACGGGACTTGAAGTGTGTATGTTTATGTGTGTATGTAGGCTGAGTGATATTCATACATCAATGTGAATGCATTCATATTATTTGCAGTGGCATCCTGTCCGCCCTAGGTAACCTGTTTTCACAAGGCCTCGAAAGGAGAAAAAGAGCCAAAAATGGTGATCCGGTGAAGGAAATTGATCATGTTGGAATGTTACATTATGCCATCTATGGGTATGTCAACATTTTGCCCAATTTTGGGATCAAGCTTGTATATTATATTATATTATATTATATTATATTATATTATATTATATTATATTATATTATATAGGGCAAATGTTATGTTATGTTATGTTATGTTGGGTTATTATGATAGGTCTTTGCTATTCCCTGAGGATGGGTTTGTAATGTAACGAAACAGATTTTCTTTTGTTGGTCTGATTTCAGGCTGTTTATAACGGGTCCGGTCAGCCACTTCTTTTACCAGGCCTTAGAGGTCCTACTGCCCCCGTCTTTACCCTTATGCGTGATCAAGAGGCTCCTGCTTGACCGCCTCGTATTTGCTCCAGCATTACTGCTGATTTTCTTCACTGTCATGACCGCTTTGGAGGTACGTATTATACTACATTTGCACTATTGTTTTTACATGCTTTTATTGACATTGGGGGGGAAATTCATTCATTTCAATCACATTGCTCTGCCTTAGGGAAAGACAAGCCAGGACCTGATGGTGAAACTGTCCAAAAGCTACTGGTCTGCTCTGAAGATGAACTGGAGGATTTGGACTCCATTCCAGTTTATTAATGTCAACTTTGTACCTGTGCAGGTTGGTTAGCATCAGTTTAGCAGTTTAACATGCTTTGACTTTGGCTTTGACATGGGAGAGGCGACAGAACTGTTTCAATCTTTCCTTTTTTTTTGTTTTTTTTACAGTTCAGGGTGCTTTTTGCCAATGCAGTGGCATTCTTTTGGTATGCTTACCTGGCATCAATTAGAAAGTGAGCATGCAGCCTTTCCCCCACTTGGACCTCCACACTTTTGAAAGAGCTCCTTCAACACAGTGAAGACAACAGGAAGCAGTTCATCGTGCTGTAGCCTACGAGTCTAATAAACACAATAATGAAGTCATTCAAGAAGAAAAAACATCTGCAGGCTGAACGTGGAATGTGAATTGTCTTCATAACAGTAATGTAGGCAATCATTTCATGGAATTATTATTATATCTTTTTTGTTGCTTCATATAGCCTAATATTGTTCTGTATTGTTCTGATTTTGTCTGTGAATAAATGTGACCATCAATGTTCTTTTTAAGCTCAAAATAAATGTGAAACTAGAAAGTGTGTGAGAATGTGTGTGGTTTTACATTGGATTTGATTTCTGTGTTTCATTCTTGGGACTAGCTAGTGCAGGTTCAGTTGTAAGTTTTGGAACATTTCATATAGATTTTTCCATTCAGCATTTTTTTTAACTTCTAGGACCCTCCCCCCCCCAAAATCCAAGGAAAATCCAAGATGGCTGCCATTGTGTACAGAAAATATGCCATTAATGCCATTAAACCAGTTCAGTCAATTTCAATATGCTGTTTTATTGCTCATGCTACCCTTGACTTGTCAGTACCCGATGATGCCACATTTTTCGGCTAAGCCCTTTCCGAGATATGAGCTATTCTAATGGGGGCAGCGTTTATTTACATTTGTTTTTTAATTAACATAGGCCTACTCTAAATATTTTCCCATATGATACCGCTGTTTGCTAGTTGTCTGCTGATGTTGTATAACCTTTCGGAAGTTTTTGGGAATAAATAAAAATGTTTTTATGAAATGTAAACAAAGAGCTGCCCCCATTACAATGACCAAGATCTCGGAAAAGGCTGAAGAAGAAAAAAAAAAACCTCAGGTACTGACAAGTCCAAGGTAGCGTGAGCATTACAACTGCATGTTGAAACTGACCAAACTGGTCCTTTAAGGTTTGAATTTCTTCAGTTAATCTTTTTGTTTTTATTTCCAGGGCAACATTGAATAGAAAACAACTTGCTTCCAATGTTTTCCTTCCTTTTTACTGGGAAAATAAAGATGACTGACATCATATTTGGCAACATTGGCATATTTAGTATTTTTTAAGTCTATACAGCCATTATTGACTTTTATAATTGGTAATATTTGTTACATGACTGAAGTTAGCCATCATATAAACTAAATCCATTACAAAATCCAAGATGACCGACATTTCATATAGCAACATCAATATTAACATAACGCTTTCAGGTCTATAAAGCCATTTATTTGTGAATTTAAGCACAGAAGATTTTGTGCAGGTCCAAATTATTGTCAAATTATTAAAATTACTATGAATCACTTCATGTACAGTGCCTGTTATGCAGTGCTACCTGTACAGTAGTATGCACTGGTTTGGATGCCTATGTGAAAGCCAAGGCCTACAAAGTTGCTTCAGGGTCGGCGTCAGCTTACCTGAAGGCGAACCAAATGTTTGGGCCGAGATCCTGCATTCCTCCAATTCCAGCTCTCTGCTCACAGACCTAGGCTCTTTGGTATGACAGTCAGTGCACACCCATGACCCTAGTAATGGCCACACTATCATACCTTTGTAAGACCTTTGGCATCATGCCATATTGGTGGCACAAGTGTGAATGTAAACTGTGTCTACCTCAATGATGCTACAGAGTATTCTATATTAATGTGTGGAATAAGGTGGTACCATTCTTCTGGAGAGTTGTTCTATGAAATTAATTGATAGGGTTTTCTTGTGCTTCCTGATCAGTCTAGGGAGTTTAGTTGGAGGCAACTGGCCTTTTTTTTCCAACTGGCCAATTGGAAGCCAACATTTGCGCACAGCATTTATGGAGTGTCACCCCAAATTTCAGAGGCTCTTCCTCTGAGACTGAGGCATCACGAGGATGGAAAGAGGGCTCCACTCCTGTCATAAATCACACTGGCTCCACATGCTGGTATGCTATTGAGGTCAGGGGTCAGTTCAGATATAGATGAGATCTAGGAGATTTGGACATCATGTTGAAATTTGGCAAAAAATGAGATAAATGCTGATAACATGTCATGTAATGACAGTTATGTGCCTATCAAAATAGACATACAATACTGCAGAATGGCTTTATAGACCTTAAAACACCAAATGTCCTTATTTTGCTATAATCTTGGATTTTGCTTATAAAAGTTAAAGGGAAAATAGAAACAAGTTGTTTTTTTATTCAGAGGGGGTCCTACAAATAAATAGGATAAGACATATTACCTGATCAAATTATAACTTAGAGAGCCGTTCAATGCCTTTTCTGATGTCATGTTGAATTTTTACAACAGACTAAATCATTTTTGAATGAAGTTCATGTAATGGCTGACTAAACAGTCCTTTGTCCATCATGAATATTACAAAATACAAAAAAAAACCCAATGACTTTAGAGATCTTAAAACACCAAATGAAGAGTTCAGATGCAAAACCCCCTAAGTGCCATTTCAGAAAACAATCTTAATTCATTTTTATTTAATACGAAGCTATCAAAAATGCATTTTTTAAAAATTATTTATTTAATATAACTATTTATATGTATTATCAAGTAATGAATGTAAACCAAACGAACAACGGGGTTCTCTAAAAATATAGAAGTGCAGGTCTGCAGAAATGGAGTTAGGGGGTTGTGCATCTGAACTCTTCAAATATATAATTCATACTATGTCATTTCAGCCATCTTGAATTTTGGCACTAAAACTTAAGGGGCGGGGGGTTGAAACAGGTTGTTTTGTGTTCAGGAGGTGTAAGACATGTAGAAAACACCAATTCCAAAAAGGTATATGACATGTTTCTTTCAATTACATTCAGTTGTGTAAGAATATGACCACATATCATATACCATACATACCATCTTGGATTGTGGGCGTTTCCACTTGTGGATCTGAAGACTATGGGGTCTGTAGTTGATAAAAAATACATTTTGGAAAAATCTATATGAAATGTTTCTAAACCTTATTTTTGGGACAATTGAACCTGCACTAAGGGTTGTGTAAAATGCTGACATTTTAATTTATTTAAATCATAAACATTTTATGTATTGTATTGTGTATTATACATTTGTAAGACACGAAAAGTATTCGACCTATATGAAAGTTGTGAAAGGGGCATTAAAAACACAATCAAGTGGGTTTTTTTTGTAGTTTATGCTTTGTTTTTTGATAGACTTTTTAAAGTTTATGTTTTGTTTTCATTAGATTTTGTCCTGATTGACAAGAGTATATATTCCCTTGGTTTTCTAATGAAGAAGAAGTGTTATGGTGTGGGGTTTTGTGTAGCTATGTCCACTTTTATTCTAGTCTTTTGGAACGCGAAAAGTCGCTCATTCAAAACCGGAAACGCACTTATTCTGTCAAGTGCGGAAGCAGGAAGTGCGCGTGCAATGAATGACAGGAAAGTGGGAGTGAACTAAATTCTAACCCAAGCTCTACTGAACGGTAAGCGTTTTACGGAGATTTCAGGGCAGTTGTGTCTAATTTTAACTTCCCACTGCCTTTACACAGTGCACTGGCTAGTCATCATAGGGCGACAGATTAAAGGATTAACTCCGTAAGTAAATTCCCCCTCAAACGCCGACTAAGAAGGTCGTGTCATGGCACAGCTAGCGTTGGTTTGAGCCAGACAGCGTATCTAGTTACCTATCTAAAGTCAAGCGTACATTTACAGGTTACCAAATTATTAAAAGATGGAGTGGGCAAGTCAGTTATGTGTGAGTAAATACTACTATTGTATTGAGTAGAGGCGGTCCTCTCTTGCTCTGGGATAAGCAGTGTTTTGGAGTTAGATTATGCTGTGTTCAGCTGCACTCTGGTAACGTCAGCTATCATTAGCAAGCTATGCTAGTTACCCGACGTCTGTTTGTGAACTAGCTGTTTTCCCGATGCAAGACAGGAACGACAAATGGATATATCTAGCAGATACTCTCGTGTGTGCATCCGACACGTAACATCGTTAGATACATATTTTCTAGACACAGTGTCGCTAAGGTTTTGGTTGAAAACTTTACTAGACTGTCAACGTTGCATGCTGTTAGGCAGACTTTGTATGGCATTCCATGTAGCTGCTAGCTGCACCTTTATGGGGTCATCACTCCCTTGTTGGTTAACCATTTCGTGATCTACTCGAAGACAAACACGTAAACATGCCTTGTACCAGACCGTAGAGGTCGTGTTTACATACAGCCTTGGCCTGTCTCTTGACAAAAACAAGCCGCCATCGCCATCCACTTGTCCACCTAGCACTACCACTCTGCTCTTCTAGCCCATTAGTCCTATTACTCTAGGCTCTATATGCTGCTAAAATACACCTTTTCTAACAGTACAAATTGAAGATGATTTTGCATTTGTAATTGTTTATAAGAAACTATTTTCAATTGTAATTGTCGCCGTCCATGTAGCGTAGGCCTACCGGGCTGGTGGTAGAGTTAAGCTGTCAGAAACATGCGCAGGCAGCGCTTGCACTGTGTGGGTGATCCTGGTCAAAAAATGTTTGGCTTGAACCTACAGTTGTATGCACTTAATATGCACTATATACATATGTTATGTGCCTGTGTGCATTTTGGGTTGTGCGTGCTCTATTACACCTTAGTGCCCGTAACCTTCTGTAATAGTTGTTTATTTCCTTCAGGACGGAATAAATGCATCTGGTAGATCTGTTGGCTAAGGAAATGCACCCCACTGAGACACCTGCCCAGTCTGCAGAACTCGTGCAATTGTCTTGAACTGTACTTAAACTTGGACCAGACTTAATTTCGGCTCCTGAATTTTGGGGCTAGTCACCTTTCGCTGCAAATGTCCACTGTTGTCTTAGAAAATCTCTCTGTGTCCATTCTACAGAACAGCTGCAACTAGTTCAGGTTAGATTGGTGTCATTCAGTCCCAGGATGCTTGATTCGAACCTAGTTATGCATAACCTAGTTTGTACCATGATGGTGTCCCATTGTCAGATCTGACCAGAGAATCTCCTTCTATATAGGTAGGTGCAACATGGATGCCAGCTAGCAGAGTTTGGCGTACGGTAGTTAACTCCTCATACAGTCAGATACACGCATATATAGAACCCACGACTTTATGTCACTTCGTAGTGCGTAGGCTGCTGATTTGGTGGGTAACTGTCTTTGTCGTACCACATCAAAGGGCCTTTTGGAGAGGCTTAAGTTACCAGGTTTGGCCCACAGAATAAATTGGGCTATTGTTTTTTCATATACTAAACCTCTACACCACTGTCTCTGATCTGGTATGATGTCTGGGTGCTACATGGAGTTCACAGTAGTAGACCAATTGCACAGGCCTCTCCCGGGCAGGTTGATGCAGAAGTCATGTGATAACTTGTGGCAGAGCATGTGACGGTGGTTGCTCTCAGGTGGACTTCAAACAGCTGAATATGTGCCAGTATGAATTCATTGGTTTGGAACAACACAGTCACTTAAGCTACCTGCTCCATTCTCCAGTCAAGACAAAATTGGCTTTAAGACGTTCTGCAGTATAAAGACATTCACTTGGCACGTTTTTCTCTGGTATGCCATTTTCAGTCATGTTGGTTCTAAGGTGGAAATATTACCTTTTTGTTTTTATGTCTATTGGTGGTCTTTTATGACTTTGCTGAAGATGGCGTTTTGACAGGAAGTCTGGTCCTTTGTTTTAAACTGCTGAATTATGAGAATAGATGAGAGGAAAGAAAATCTGCTGTGCTGTGCATTTCCGTACAGGGGAAAGAGTTCCCTTTTGAACTGAACAAGAATTCTCCCATCTGAGCTTAAATGTTTAAGTTCCTCACCATATCTGTGTTGATCATTTAAAACTTATTAGAACACATTTTGTTTTTGTGTTTTACAGGAGAACAGACATATTGGAGCCAAGATGACAGACTCAAAGTACTTCACCACCACTAAAAAAGGTATGGTACAGTCTTTTTTCCTTCTTTCTTTCTTTCTTTCTGTATTTTTCTTTTACAAAAAAATGTGAACAGACCATCAATCTGTGAATTACAATCCGTGTTGTTTTTGCATAGATGTATCATCTGATTCACTGTAAAAGCAAGCTTGTAGACCTTTCCACAGATCACTGCAAACTAGCGCATGAAAACATGATCATAGTATTCTGTTCATTGCAAGAAATGGATTTCTTGTGTATTCAGGCAGATTTTTAGTTTTTGTTGGAACATTGGAACATAATGTACAAATTGACCTATTATTTGTCTTGTTGAGGAACAGGCTTTAAATTGTGCAAAGTAAACTGTCCATTTACTGTTCTGTGCTGGAAGATGTTTTACTTAAATCGATGCAAGCTCCTCCTCTCTCTCTCTTTCACTCTCACTCTAACACTTTGCACTGTCAGAATAATAAAGGTGTAAAAGCCCAAATATATCTTTAAAAAAAATAAAGCGGTGCTTTACTACATCCTCGTTCATAACTTCAGTGCCTTTTACCATGCCATCTAATCTCACGTTGCCTAAGGTAAACTGTGTTTATATAACATTAAGTATATAAGTACAAGTAAGTCCCTCTTGGTAAAACTGCCATCTAAATGCAATGTCATATAAATATATATAGACTATGCACTAGGTTTAATCCCTTCAGTTGGTGTGACTTCCATGCCAGAAACTGCTCTATCATGAGTAGAGAGCACACACACACACACGCACGCACACAGTCAGCTTATTGATGTGGGTTTATGTCACAGATTCAAACGTTGGTTAATACTGTAATGATGACAGCTGGTGAAACTGCTTCTTTTCCTGATTAACACCAACACTAATCTCAATTCCTCCCTCGGCTCCTCCATCAAAAACAAAATGTAGGGTCACCATGACAACCACTGATGGCTTGTGAAAAAGATGGCAAAATTAGTTTTATAGGGTATTTATGTCGTACAACACCCATCTCATTGCACACTTCTTACAAGCTTCAAGTTCAAGTACACATTTATATCAAAATGCCATGTTCCCACAGATCAACACCATGAAACAGTACCGTGATGGTAGAGAAACCTCAATTAGCGAAGGGCAAAATGGACTTGCATGGAATGTACAACAATATGACATCCCTTGCCTAGTTATCCCCAAGTTAAATTCAAGTAAAAAGAAGTAAAAAGAAAACAATGTAATTTCTAGAAATTCAGTACACCAAACCAACTACTAGATTAATTTATTTGTCTATGTTTGTGTCACTTTTTATGCCTACTTTTTCAGGTGAAATCTTTGAGCTGAAAGCAGAGCTCAATAGCGACAAGAAGGAGAAGAAGAAGGAAGCTGTCAAGAAGGTCATTGCCTCTATGACTGTTGGAAAAGATGTCAGGTAAGAAGTTTTAATGCTGACAATGTGCAATACCTTTAAAGGACTATACACATGGAAACTATACAAATCCAATGATAATGGAAACTATGTAACTAGCTGAGAACATACTTTTATTGACAACATTCTAGAAGGAACCAGAACACTACTATTATTACAGTCCTTGTAGCTAGTGTTGCACTGTTCAGTTTCTTCCTTTAAAAGTGAAATCATTTGAAATTGCTATGGTTGTTGTTAGTTTTGTAAATGTGATATGATATTTTTTCTATCTGTATTGGCCATGATATAGGCAAAAGGCAATACATGTAAACAATCAATCAATCATTTGAAATTGCTGCATGTGCAAGTATAGCTTAAACTCAATGTCTACAATTGCGACTTGAATGTTGTCAATCATTCCTGCAAACAGCCCATCAAATGCGGATTAGTTTTAACCTTCATCAAATTGCCTCAGAGGGTTCTGAAAGCTTTTAAATCGTCTATGGCTGTGACTACATGTTTGCATATCTGTGTTTCTGTCCTCAGTGCCCTGTTTCCTGATGTGGTGAACTGCATGCAGACAGACAACCTGGAGCTGAAGAAGCTGGTGTACCTGTACCTGATGAACTACGCCAAGAGCCAGCCAGACATGGCCATCATGGCTGTCAACACATTTGTCAAGGTATTTCCTTCTGTCCAATACCATTCCACCTGTTGGCTTGCATATAGATAACCAGCTGGTGCTAGCCTGGCCATTGCAACTACAAAGTTCTTCTCTCAATTCTTCCTCTCATCTAGTCACACGTTTATCAATATTTTTCCTAATGTCTAGCCTGTCCTATGCAATTACGAAGATCTTCTGATCTTCTAGTCTGGCCAAGCTGATAGCCTTCTGGTCTAGTCGAGAGTTCTCTGAGGGCAGGCTGAACCCGTGTTGACCCCTTTTTGAGGAAGCTAGTCAAAGCGGTTGGATTTAGGAAAGACCAGACTTGAAATGACATTTTTTCTGGGGAATGCAGTTAGGGCAGTCATGGGTAAGGGGTTTGGGCGTCAGACTTGTAGCCCAAAGGTTGCCGATTCACTGCCCCCTTGTAGGGGTGAGGCATGAATGCAATTTCGTTGTGTGCAGTGTGCACTTGTGTGCTGGGGAGTGCTGTGTCACAATGACAGTGGGTTTTGGAATTTTCCATGTGGGCTTTCACTTTCACTTTCAGTTTAATTAGCCTGGCTATCCAGGTCAACATGACAATATTTGTCTGGAGTCGCTCCATTCAGATAGCCGAGGCCTGAGGGTGGGACCAAGCTGTTGTTGTTATGGTGGCGTTCAAATTGCCTCTGCACTGCCTAGGCCAACGCTATGACCAATCATGAAACAACAGCTTTTCGTTAGCTATAGCGATTCTGCTGTCTCTACCATCCTTCCACATCCTGCCCCAAAGATTCAAGCAGAGAATTTAAAAAAAACCTTGCGTTGTGATTGGTGGTCCTGGGCTGGGACCTGTTGTGGTAATGTTACGAAGACCAAGGGCCTATACTACAAAGGTTAAGTTAAGGTTAAGTTAAGAGGTAAATCATCTAATAGCAGAGCCTGCTATTAGATGATTTACCTCTTAACTTGACCTTAATTTATCCTGAACCAGTTTTGTAGTATAGGCACCAAGGCTAGGCCAACATGTCAGGCGAAAATATTTGTTCTTAAGGTGGGTTCGTCTAGTTTACTGGGCTGCAGTTGAATTGCTTTTTATGCTCTTCCCCCCTCAGGACTGCGAGGACCCCAATCCTCTGATTCGCGCTCTGGCGGTGCGGACCATGGGCTGCATCCGTGTGGATAAGATCACAGAGTACCTCTGTGAGCCCCTGAGAAAGTGCCTGAAAGACGAAGACCCTTATGTGAGGAAGACGGCCGCCGTGTGCGTGGCGAAACTTCACGACATCAACGCTCAGCTGGTGGAGGACCAAGGCTTTCTGGACACGCTAAAAGACCTCATCTCTGACTCTAACCCCATGGTGAGTTTGTATGATTTTGTTGAGATTTATGAAAAAATGACATGAAACAAAAAGTTACACTTTGAAGTCACGGCAGAGAAGTTCTGTGGATATGACGAGAGTGTTCACTCGTGACTTTCCGGGTGGTACTGCACTCTAGGGGCGCCAACAGAGGAGCGCAGACTCCATTCAGAATGAATTGACCCGTATAGAAGTCACGTCATCACTGAATGCGTGCACATTGCTGATTCAAACACACCAGAGAGGTTTTAAGAGTATCATGAGAGACCCCACTCCTCCAGGTGGTACTGTACTCTAGGGGCGCCAACGGAGGAGTGCAGACTCCAATCAGAATGGAGAACTGCAGGCATGCCGGGGAGTGGGGAGGCTGTATGTAAAACCGAAGTGTGTACGTTGCTAAAAATAGAAATTCCGAAAAGTACACTTGTTATGCTATTTTGAGGGGAAAGAGGCTGTTCCAGATGCATAGGAGATGTTAATTGTTACAAGACATTGAACGTACTGACGGACATCATCAGGATTGCCTGCATCTGTGGCGCCCACTGCATATCTGAAGTTATCGTGACCATCTGTTTTCTCTAATTTCAGAAAAAAAGACCTGGCTAGTTTCTGTGCAAATGAACGGTGCATGACCGATTCTGCTCCAACGATGCACATGCAGCCAAATTATGTCATATCTGTTTACAAACAGTAAAGGGGTCAATTGGCCGAGCTTGCTCGACAGCGCCCCTAGGTGAACTGCAGGCATGGGTTGAATAGTGAGTGGGGTGGCTGTTTGTAGACCGGCTGTGGCCCTTGTTAGCATGCAAATTAAGATTTTGCTTTTGGCAAATTGTAAACTAATTGTGGTTGCATATGGTTGCACATTTTTAAAAGCTGATTTTGTTTGTGTTTTTGTTTGTATTTGTTGATTGATGGATGGATGGATGGATTGATTGACAGACATTACCTGTCTTAACCATGTATTAGCCACAGTTGCTGTATTGTGACATTAAACTCAAACAAACCAACAAACAAACAAACGTAGACCTGCGACACGTGTACCAATGTTGTCTCTCCTCTCTTGTGTGTAGGTGGTGGCTAATGCGGTGGCAGCCCTGTCTGAGATCGCTGAGTCCCACCCCAACAGCAACCTGCTCGACCTTAATCCCCAGTCCATCAACAAGCTGTTGACTGCTCTAAACGAGTGCACGGAATGGGGCCAGATCTTCATCCTGGATTGCCTGGCCAATTACACACCTAGAGACGATCGTGAATCTCAGAGGTGAGAGAGGTGGTCTGCTTTCTGCTTAACCCCGGCCCTACTTATTGGGGCTTGTCGAAGATCATGTCACCGTTAATAAATAACCACAGTGGTTTGTATAATGTCCTAAATATAAACTATTTTAAATACTTAATGCACTTACACTAGTTAAAGGAACCTTATTGCTGAGCTAAAAAAAATATTGGTGTCCTGTGATTGTTGGGATTGGGGGGAACAAAACACAAACGGCAACTTTGAAGAAATGCAAAATTCAGGGATTTTTTTAAGTCCATTTGGGAGGGTTTCTCACACTATACACACAAATGTATCAAACTAGTTTCCTCACAATAAAATTGACAGTTGTAGTGATGGAGTTGTGCGTTGGACATACTTTTTTTTCTTCATATGTATTTTTGAGTGTGCAACTTCTTGGCAGTTCCAAGCTAACTCTGGTAGAGCTGCACAATATATCAAAAATGTATCGAAATCGCAATATCAAGAGTGGTGATATGCGTATCGCAAAAATGACTTAATTATTGCGAACGAGTAAAATATTTATGTGTAGTCCAATCACTTGCTGAATGTCAACATGTGCAAGTAGCCCCCCATGACCAAAGCCACGCCCCCACACAGACCAACAAATTAGTGACAAGAAAGCCACTTGGCTATATTTTTAAATATCGTTAAAATATTGTTATCAAGCATGGTGTTATTGAGTATCGATTTTTTTTCTGATATCGTGCAGCCCTACTCTGGTGGTATTGTCGGCTATGAGTAAGAAAATGAACTTCTAAAAACCCAAATCATTCTTGTTTTTGTTTCTTTCTGTGTAGTATTTGTGAGCGCGTGACCCCTCGGCTGTCGCATGCCAACTCTGCGGTGGTGCTGTCGGCCGTGAAGGTGCTGATGAAGTTCATGGAGATGCTGCCTAAAGACCTGGACTACTACGGCACCCTGCTCAAGAAACTGGCCCCGCCCCTCGTCACCCTGCTGTCCGCAGAGCCGGAGCTGCAGTACGTAGCTCTGCGCAACATCAACCTCATCGTGCAGAAACGGTAGGTGGCTCATTCTTTTAGCAAGCCGCAAAACCGCAATTCACTTCAAACATTTTGTGCGATTAGCCAATACTTTATGTGTAA
This sequence comes from Engraulis encrasicolus, assembly GCF_034702125.1. NCBI lineage: Eukaryota > Metazoa > Chordata > Actinopteri > Clupeiformes > Engraulidae > Engraulis > Engraulis encrasicolus. The sequence goes on along the minus strand of NC_085859.1, from coordinate 49,403,890 downwards.
ATGAAAGCACCAAATGAATATAAATCTAACTATATAAATCCAATCTTCAACATCTATTGTGTTTGCTGTCTCCTCTAGCCCTGAAATTCTCAAGCACGAGATGAAGGTGTTCTTTGTGAAGTATAACGATCCGATTTACGTCAAACTGGAGAAACTGGACATCATGATCAGGCTGGCATCTCAGGCCAACATTGCACAGGTACAGTACAGTACAGTACAGTACAGAACAGAACAGTACACACCCCCTGAAGTCTGTAGTTAACTTTGGACATTTCAGATGTTAATTGTAGACCTGAAGCAGTGTTTGTCCACCATTTTGTCATAGCTAACCAGCCAGCTAAGTAGGGGCTGCTCTGGGCTATGGAGATGAATGAATGAATTTGTTGAGCTTGCAACCTTGTTATTCATCAAACATTTAATTTGACTTTTTGTGTGTGATGTGTACATACAGGTTTTGGCTGAACTGAAAGAGTATGCCACTGAGGTCGATGTGGACTTTGTTCGTAAAGCAGTGAGAGCCATCGGCCGCTGTGCCATCAAAGTTGAGGTAAGCAATACTGATCAAGACAATACTGTGCATGTCTGTTGAAAAGGTGCCCCCTTGATATTGCTATTCTGACTCTGTACATTTATAATAATAATAATAATAATTGTATTTGTATAGCACTGTGTCATACAAGGCATGTAACTCCAAAGTGCTTAACAAATGGGAAAAAAGAAACATTGTTAGAGATTTAAAAGGAGAGGTATAGAGGAGAGGCAGAAAAAGCAGGAAGGCAGAGGAAGAAGAGATAGACAGAGAATGTAGAGTCATAAGGTCAACGTAGGTTAGGACCAGGATTCTTAGATGTGTAAGGTCCATAGTGGCTGGGCCTATCATAAGTCATAGATAGTCACACAGAGATTGGGCGCTCTCCGATTTAAACATGCAAACATTTTCCTACTTCTGCACACACCTGCAAACATCAACTGGCATGTCTAGCATACATGTTACCGGTTAACGCTTTTCAAACATTCTCACCTTTGTGAATGAACAGGCCACTTAGTGAGGGACTTTGAGGGGGATAAATATGGCGTTATTTTGTGGGTAGTAGCATTCATGCTTGTTGTGTTTTGGCAGCAATCTGCAGAGCGTTGTGTGAGCACACTGTTGGACCTCATCCAAACCAAAGTCAACTATGTGGTGCAGGAGGCCATCGTGGTCATTAAGGACATCTTCCGCAAATATCCCAACAAGTAAGGCCTTTTGATTTCTTCAAATGTCCCAACAAGTAACACCTTTTGATTTCTTCAAATGTCCCAACAAGTAACTGATTTTGAGTTCTGCTTTTGCATGTTCATCAGGTGTACTTTGTATTTGAGCAATATTAATGGATAAAAAGTGTTTGGCGTCTGGAATATGACGGGTAGGTGGGCAGCAAAAAATGTAGGCCCAGAGGGTGGTCCCAGTAGAAAAAGCTTGGAAGCCACTGCCACAGACAAACAAGGTGTGAGTCAAACACTCTCACTTGTGTCTTAATTACGCCAATCCCGGTAACCCGTGTTAATGACGTGTAAGTAGTAGCACATGTCAGGGTGGTGCAACGATAGCTAATCCCGCTATTATATGGATTCATTTTTTTGTTCGTTTTTAGAGCATTATCCAAGAATTGTATGAATTGCAGTACATTGCTCACCAATTACAAATTACTAAGTATAGCTGTCATTGTACCACCTGATGTCTGAGTAAAAAAAACCCCGTCATTAACCCATAAATGTATGTGTTTATTCTGTGATCAGGTACTAGGGTATGATTTGCCATTTCCCATTAATGAATGTTTTTTAACCAGTGTGTAAATGAAATGTGTTTCTTCTGTGATCAGATACGAGAGTGTGATTGCCACGCTGTGTGAGAACCTGGACTCTCTGGACGAGCCTGAGGCTCGCGCCGCCATGATCTGGATCGTGGGCGAGTACGCCGAGCGCATCGACAACGCCGATGAGCTGCTAGAAAGCTTCCTGGAGGGCTTCCACGACGAGAGCACTCAGGTGCAGCTGCAGCTCCTCACGGCCATCGTCAAGCTCTTCCTGAAGAAGCCCACCGAGACACAGGAGCTGGTGCAACAGGTCCTCAGTCTGGCCACGCAGGTAAACACATCTACAGGGTCTCCGCGGATCCTTAAAAAGTCTTAAAAAGTCTTACTTTTAATATTTGGTTTTTAAGGTCTTATAAAGCCTTATATTTCGCCAATTTTTGGAAGTGTGGTATTATATTTACGTGGGAGGTCTTATATTTCATCTGGGTAGCTTGAGTGTAAGAAAAAGGTCTATTTTTTGACGCTATAAACATTATTTAACTGACATACGTCCCTTATCAAGATGCGGAAAAGTAGATGAAACTGATCTGTGTTTGTGGCGGTGCGCAGCCCGCTGGCCACACAGCGGGGGGCAGCCGCAGACCTGTGGGCGCAGCGTCTAGCCTACTTGCATGTTCTAGTAGAAACAGTCGAAAAAGTGGTCGAAAAAATATGAACGTGAATCGAGATGGATAGATAGATGCAAGTTCAGTGTAATGTTAGCTATCCAAAGCAACGTCGGAATATGAAGCTTCATGTTAACTGTGTCGGGAGGACGCATAGCCTAATCATTTAGTCGTTGAGGGTAAGTTTTAAATGTTGTCTATCGTAAGCATGTTAGCCATACCCTTGCGTTTGGGTAGAAGCGTTTGCTAAATGTAAAGGGTTCATTTATGACCGTATTCAAAAATAATTGTTCTTCATACAATAGCCTACACTTTCAAAATCGCCTCTAGATACGTGACAGGCTATTTGATGCCTCTGTCAAATGCAAAATGATTTCGTTCACATGATGACAGCATGAGGAAGTGAGCGCGAGGCAATACGAAATGGGATGAGTAACAGAATATGTACGAAGCCAATGATCTGGGGAGGTGCGTAATGTCCGAATCGGTAACCAGATGGGCAACGGTAAACGCGCTAAATGCTTGTTATGGACATGCTGGAAATCGCTTCCAAGTTGTGCGCTATTTCTTGCTCCCATCTAGAGAACAACAAACTACAGACAGGCTAAGCTCAAAGTAGAACGCTTGCTTCTGCTACCCATCTCTGATAAAGAGAGCTGGAGGAGGAGAAACGGCAGTCACTCAGAGTAGTCGTACATTTAACCCTTTTGACACCAGGTGTCCTCTCTTCTAATAGCAAAGTGCATTCAACTATTTATCCATCAAAAATGATGAATTGTTGAGCCATTTTTAATGTGTACATTTAAAGGCATTAGATGAACATTCATCTGATTTTTCCATAGGCCGTCAAAACATGCGTGGGACACTCAATTAAACGCCAGTTGTCAATTAACTGACCATGCATGGTGTCTGTAGGCCTACAGATCAGTTACACCTTGCTACTGCTTACACTGTGTTTACCCTAGGCTACACTATAAAAGCACAGTAGTCATATAATATTGTTTATTAATTATGTACTAGGCCTACATTTCATTATAGCAATGCAAACTAATAACATTAGCAATATTGCAATGCCTCACCCAGAGCGGTGGTCTTAGATTTTATGATCAGAGGTCTTATATTTGTCTTAAAAAGTCTTATATTTGGTGATCCAAAATGTGCAGAAACCCTGATCTACTATTGAGCCTTCCCATATTGCTCTCCTCGCTAACACCATCTACTATTGACCCTTCGCACACTGCTCTCCTCGCTTACACCATCTACTATTGACCCTTCGCACACTGCTCTCCTCGCCATCTACTGTTGGGGGCGGTACGCGGATGGAGCTGAAATGCTCCAAGGGGTACGTGAAGTGAAAAAGTTTGGGAAGCACTGCCTTACACCAACATGTTTCATGTGATCGGCAGGACTCCGACAACCCAGACCTGCGCGATCGCGGCTACATCTACTGGCGCCTGCTGTCCACCGACCCGGTGGCGGCCAAGGAGGTGGTGCTGGCGGAGAAGCCCCTGATCTCCGAGGAGACGGACCTGATCGAGCCCACGCTGCTGGAGGAGCTGACCTGCCACATCGGCACGCTGGCCTCCGTCTACCACAAGCCGCCCAGCGCCTTCGTGGAGGGCAGCCGCGGCGTGCAGCACAAGAGGCTTCCCGTGCGCGCCGGCTCGTAAGTTGCAATGCACCGGCAGAGACACTCTACATGAGACGAAGCAGTGGGAAAATATTTAATTGAGAAATAGCTGCTTGAAATAGCTTTTTTTTAGGTTTCATGACTTGCACACAGGCTCATAAGTTACAATGCACTGGAAGATGCACTCTACATGAGAGGAAGCAATGGGAAAATATTTAATTGAGAAATAGCTGCCTGAAATAGCTCCCTTGAGGTGTCGCCAAGATGGCCGTCAAGTGTGGGGACTTTTACAGTCCGTCCGTCTGTAGATTTATTAAAGAAGTGTAGCATTGTTATTTGCCTGTTGTTTTTCGTTCTGAAAACGTATTTTATTCGATGATGAGAAGACGATTATTGTCCACCTGTTCCTTTCACTTTCCAATGGTGTTTCTGTTCCGTCTATTCTCCGCTGCAGGGGTGAGAGCAGTGAGAGCCCGGAGGCTAGTCAGGCAGTGGGGGCGGTGCCTGATACTCCTCCCCCCGCGGTCATCCCCTCCCAGGGAGACCTGCTGGGAGACCTGCTCAACCTGGACCTGGCCCCGCCCACCTCCTCCGGACCCCCGCAGGTGCCCTCCATGCCCATGGGAGGCATGGACCTCCTGGGAGGCGGACTGGACAGCCTGGTACGAACCACAGCATCTTTTTGGCAGTTCTTGTTGTGATGGATTTGATGAAGCATTAGCCATCGTTCAATTCTTTGCTTAGCATTTTTTTCCTTTGATGTGATCTGCACAAGCTTATTGAAAATCTTTTTCTCCACTTTCAAGGCAGGGGCTAAAGAAAAAGCTACATTTTGGTTTGGGTCTAAATTGATTATATTCTGGTAGTATTATCAGCAGATCTCTATAATTCTATTAAGCATCTTTTCTTAATCTTTGTTGACAGTGCAATTGTTTAATGATCACTTCCCATTTCAATTTCAGCCTTTTACAACTATCAACGTCAAGTGTGTATGCTCAGTTTAAGGATGAATTCAAGTGAAATCACAGTTAAAATTTGTGGCATTGTAGTTCACTTCTGTCCTTCAACAATGTATGGTTATCAGTCTGTTCCAGATACTCCAATTCTGCTAACCTTGACTTGTTTTCAGCTTGGTCTTTCTTTCTTGTCTTCTTTCTTCTTTTTTTGTGTGCAATCCATATCTATAGATGGGAGATGAATCAGAAACGGTAATTGCTGACAGGCCAAAAAACAACAACAAAAAAACACCATTTCAAGCGACTGTTGCATCTATATCCACAAAATCACAAAAATACTTGATGAATGATGAAGCGGAGTCACTTCATCCCAACACACCTAAGGCCACATCAACTAATTGATTCTAAGGAAAATGTGCCACTTATATTTATACAAATAATTATAAAATTGAGCCTGGCAGACAGATGAACCTCATTTTTTACCCATAAATAGGATCTGAACTTGCTACTCTGACAAACTAACGTATTTCATATTCAAATGTGAGAGTATTCAGTAGCTTACTTTCATAAGCAGTTTCTTCAAACAGCACAAGCCTAAGTGTCCAGTTTTTAATCCATGTTGAATGCAGCATGCAATATATCATTTTCATGCTGATTTTATTTTTGTTTGGCTTTAGAATAGGGAAAAATAGCGTTCTTCTCTGAAAATACACAATTCAATCGTTTTGCCACTATTGGATTTTTGAACTGAGAAGATTGATATTGTGAATTGCCTTATTATCATCGACTTTCAAATCTCTGACCGAGATTCTGGTCTGAGCAGGAAGCTAATGAATAATGTTTCCAAACGGCATGGTTAACCCGTCTCCCTCAGTTTGCTACTGGTTCCCTACACATTATGTCTGGGCTTGATTATTCTACATCGGTCATGTGCCAAACCAGCCAGTTGGCCAACAGTGTGCGGGACAAGTGAGGATGGTGAACGCTTGAATATTGCCTTTAAAATGGCAATGCATTACAAATAGTTTGGTTGGTGTAGGTATGCAAGTATTTTAGTAAGTATTTTAGCTAGTAAGTTAGTAGTGAGTGTTTGTCTCCCAAAAGGTTTTGTATCTGTCCTTTCATTTCCTGCATTTTACCATCTTGTCATCCAGCCTCATATTCCATCCATAGATGAAGTGTATTACCCACACGCTACTCCTGGTATGAAACTGAAGCAGATTGCAGAGTGTGATGTTTAGAATGGCCTTTGTTTACTGTGTTGTTGTCTTCAAATGGACATTGCACTACTGTGTCTGATATAGCTACTTCAAACTACTGTGTTTGTTACAGTATTGGTTGTCCACTCTGCACTCTCTTCTGCTTCACTTCACATCCGGATGTAGCCATAGAAATAGTCCCTGCAGCCAGCTCCTCGGGATGTAGTGGTAGTCACCCTTGTTGAATGTGCACACCCTCACACCTCAACTTTATTTTGGTTTGTTTTGCTCGCTTGAGAGAGATCCAGAGCTGTCGGATCAACCCTAAGAGAAGAGTTGGAGATCCCAGCCTTAGAAAATGAAAACCCTCCTACGTACATATCTGATATGGCCATTTACTCAGACGACCGATTTTAATGAGATCAAGCACAGACATGCAGTACATCAACTAAGACCTTGTTTAAGAGTGTTAGCTAGTTTCAAGTGGAGATTTTGATTTACACATTTTTTTAAAAAGATAATATGCTTGCCAGGTAAACATCCAATTCCTGCCAAGTGATTCCCCACAGATTTCTCTTTATAAGAATTCAGATTTCTTTCATCCATGTGTCGCGTAAATAGGATGGAAAAATATAAACGGATGACAGAAGAACACCCATTTATTAAAAAAAATAACAGCATATGTGTAACCAAGACCTTTGTAGTGTAATCAGAGTATAAGTAATACATGGCTGGGTTTTAATTCCTTAAGGCGGGTTCTCCATACTCTTGCCATCACCACTACCTCAGATCCGCAGTGGCACCACTCCTAACACTTTAGGAGGTAGTGTCTACACCACATTCTGACCCTTACATGTTATCCTTGTCACGTTATGTATACTGAAGTGTTTCAGTATTCCAGTCAGTATAATTCCTCTTCTGTGGTCCTGTGCACGCTAATGCTACCTGCTGAGGATGATTTTGAAAACTCTGTGGGTTTTACATATTAATTCTCTTCTGTCATCCTGGCAGCTTGGAGGAGACCTCGGAGGGAGCCCTGCGGTGAGTTTCTGGTTTCATTTCATGCAGTCTGTAGTCAATGGGCACAAGTTGATGCAAATCCCCATTCATCAGCGTGGTTCTTCCACTTTTCATTCCTGCCTTTCGTTTTGGCCATACCATCCTATGCCTTCTGCAAAGACTAAAGAAAATAATGTCTTCAAAATGAGCTCGCATGATGTATTTTGTACACATAATTCTGTAGTGAAAAGAACTACTTGATCTTCTATATTCTGTGTGTACTACTTAACTGCTATAGACTCCTTGACTCTGGAGGGTTTCAACTGGAAGGCCTGAGTGTGTTAAAGGCTGTTGTTTGCCGTGTCTCCATTGCAGATGGGTGGAGGTTTGGCTTCAGCCCCTGCCCCTGCTGCTGCGGCCCCGTCCCTCGCTGCTCCTGCCAGTGGCCTGGACATGCTCTTCGACCTGGGAGGGGGCGTCGGCATGCCAACCGGCTCTTTTGTGGTTCCAAAGGCTGTGAGTACATCAACGTCCTTAGTTGAGGATCATTCCTTCACATGCACAGTTGTTGCACAGGCCAAATCATTTCACTATATTTTTCTAGGTACAGTCTATGACCAATAATCTATCCTTGATCCTTTGGGGTTATAATAGTATATTATATACTATTATAGTATAGTTTTAGTAGTAGTAGTTTAGTTTAGTAGTTTAGTAGTAGTTTTAGTAGTAGAAGCATTATGTGGCTGCAGTAAACTTCAGTTATTAAAGTTCAGATAAATGAAGGGTAAAGTTCAGATAAATGAAGGGTAAAGTTCAGATAAATGAAGGGTAAACATGGATGTATTACATATTCTTAATAAAGTCAGTCATACACTTGTACTGGACTACCCTCTTAATGTTGCTATAATTTGTGCAGATTTGGCTTCCTGCTATGAAGGCGAAGGGTCTGGAGATTTCTGGCACATTTGCACGGCGCGGAGGTGTTCTACAAATGGAGATCTCCCTCACCAACAAAGCCATGAGCGTCATGACAGACTTCGCTGTCCAGTTTAACAGGAACAGGTATTAACCATGGCGACAGATTCTTCCTGTGGAGTGTTTTTTTTTTAAATCATTTTAATTACCATTATTATTGGTGTGGTTTTTTATTGGTCTGATGTTAATTATTATTGCCATGGTTGTTTCAATGGGCAAGGGCCTAGTGGTTAAGGAGATGGGCTTTAGATCAGAGGGTTGCAGGTTCCAAACCCCACCCTTCCACTTCCTACCTACCACAATCTATGGCTGAGGTGCCCTTGAGCAAGGCACCTAACCCCATTCTGCTCCAGGGACTGTAACCAATACCCTGTAAACAAATGTAAGTCGCTTTACACAAAAAGCATCAGCAAAGTGTAATGTAATATCTCTCTCTCTCTCTCTCTCTCTCTCTCTCTCTCTCTCTCTCTCTCTCTCTCTCTCTCTCTCTCTCTCTCTCTCTCTCTCTCTCTCTCAGTTTTGGACTTGCCCCTGCGGGCCCCCTCCAGGTCCTCACCCCCCTCAGCCCCAATCAGACCACAGAGGTCAGCCTCCCCCTCAGCACGGTCGGACCCGTCATGAAGATGGAGCCCCTCAACAACCTGCAGGTACAGAGGTGCTGTTGGCCAAGGCACAGCATGAAAAGAAGTATCCCTATCATGAGAGGAAATATCCTCACACCGTACAAGCTCCCTTTCTGATTAATTTGGTGAAAACCAGCACATACGCATATATACTACACTAGTCTTTCCCAACAGGGGCTCTACAGCGCCCCCAGGGGGTGTGGGGAGCCCTAGTATTTATTTATTTTAATACTATGTGTGTTGGCAAGCTTAGGATGAGGTCAAAGGGGCGTTGGGAGGCTTATGATGAGGTCCATGAGGGGGTTTATTACAAAAAATGTTGAGAACCACACTGTACTACTCCATCAATTTGGGGGTGCTGGGATGGAGTGGAACTTGATCATTGGGATCATGTCTCAGACTCTTCCCCATTAGCCTGGCTTTCACAGTGTCAAAGCCCTGCGAGCGTTGTTGTGAATGCATTAACATTGTTATATCCTTCCCACACACCAGGTGGCAGTGAAGAACAACATCGATGTCTTCTACTTCAGCTGCCAGTATCCCATCAGCATCCTCTTTGTGGAGGATGGAAAGATGGGTGAGTTTTTTTTTCTCTCTCTCAAAAAGACAGAAAATGTGCGCAGCACTGGTCCAAACCAAACCTTCAATGACACGTTGCATACAGATTGTACTGTGATGGAGTAAGCATGCGGAACATTGTGCTTTGGAGCATTGATCAGTGTTGTCATTTCTTTGTAATTGTCATTTTCCCCCTCTGTTATAGTGGTTCAAAGTAGATAAAAAGGTACCCTATACTAAAGGGACCCTAAGATTAAAACCAGAGATTAAGAAAATACCTGGCCAAAATATTGATTTCACCGACCTGTATATAGTTTAGATGTAGCCTGATTATCATCAAATTTCAAATCTCTTCGAAACATGGTCTGACCAAGAGCATAACAATTACCATTTTCCAAACGGAATGGTTGACCCACCTCCCTTGGTTTGCTAATGGTTGTTTGCTTCCTGACAAAGTGGGAGGAGTTCCCATTTTTTCGGGAACTGAGAAAATACTTGCATTGCTCTTGACCTGACTAGCGGCAGCGCTGAAGGTGTTGCATCACTAGGAGGGCATGGCCTGGCTATTGTAGATGCTAGTATAGCCAAAATAATGTTGAAAAGTTTGAGTGTGGTCAATTCTTCAAATTACTTCAAATGTATTGAACAACAGAAATCTTTGTGCAGTGTAACTGAGTAAGTCTTAACAAGCAAATGGCTCTCTGCTCTGTCTTTCTATGACATTAATCTGTATTTATCTGTCTCTTTAAAACAGAACGCCAGGTGTTCCTTGCAACCTGGAAGGACATTCCCAATGAAAATGAGTCCCAGTTCCAAATCAAAGATTGCCACGTTAACTCAGGTATTTCATTGTACTTCTTAGAATGGCAAATAAAAACTGTTCTATTTTGTACAACAGTTGGATCCAGTGTGATTGATGCCAGGATGAAATAGATTCTGAGAGTTTATTATTGTCAATGTCAAATATATTTGTATAGCAAGTAATGCAAAAAAAAGAATCAAATAAAAACACAAATGGATATATTTTTAAGAAAAAGATTCAGAAACGGAATGGAACACAACACAACACTAGTGAAAGGCGAGATAGAAGTTTTTTCAATCTGTCTTGAGAAACCAAAATTGAATTTTAAAATGTCTCTTTTCCCCCTTCAGATGCGGCGACATCTCGACTGCAGAGCTGTAACATCTTCACTATTGCAAAGCGGACGGTGGACAACCAGGACATGCTGTACCAGTCCATCAAGCTGACCAACGGCATCTGGATCCTGGTGGAGCTGCGGGTGCAGACCGGGAGCCCTGGCTGCATGGTGAGTCAGCTGTGACATTAGAGGTGTCAATTCCTGTCCTGAAAGTAAAAACCCTGCCACGGTTTCCTCCCAAAACAGGTGACTCCAATAAGTAGCTGGTCTACCTGTTTTGAGGGCTCAATACTCAGGTGATTCAGAGCTGGTTGGATCAAATTTGTGGCAGGGTTTTTACTTTCTGAACCCGGGATTGACACCTCCTGTTACATTAGTTGAAATGGGTTGTAGTAGTAATAGATGAGATTACCCTACCTGATATGTTACACCACCGAGAGCCATAGATGGAAAAGCGGGAACCCCGCCGACAAAACTGACCGTATATGGTCAGATGTAGCGTTCGTTTCCATAGAGTAGCATTGGGGAGCTTTCTTAGCCCATTTTTCTCTTTATAGTATCAGTGCTACATTCATGTAAATTCAGTTTTGTGGTTGTACCTTGCCACTAAATAGGCACACTACGTTTTATTTGAATATGTGTCGGTCGGGCTCCAAAGTGTCTGATTTCACATGAAATGGCCCATGGCAGTTAGCTGTTACATTACGTTCAGGGGAAGACGTCCTTAGCCTGACTCTCGCCAGACCCTCGTGTATTTCCGCTCGGCTTCATGAGCTCAGACAAGGGTCTGGAGGACCTTCGGATTTGCCCTGCTCCTGAACCCATCAGGATTGTGGAATTTTCAGAGATGCGACGTAGTCAAACTTTATTCGTTGTGGAGAAGTCATGTGGGCAGTCATGGGTGAGCGGTTAGGGCGGTTAGGGCGTCAGACTTGCATCCCAGAGGTTGCCGGTTCGACTCCCGACCCGCCAGGTTGGTGGGGGGAGTAATCAACCAGTGCTCTCCCCCATCCTCCTCCATGACTGAGGTACCCTGAGCATGGTACCGTCCCGCCGCACTGCTCCCCATGGGGCGCCACTGAGGGCTGCCCCCTTGCACGGGTGAGGCATAAATGCAATTTCGTTGTGTGCAGTGTTCACTTGTGTGCTGTGGAGTGCTGTGTCACAATGACAATGGGAGTTGGAGTTTCCCAATGGGCTTTCACTTCACTTTTTCAGAAGGGGGAAAATAAGTGAAAGGCGATAGTTGTTTCAGAAAACAATGGCAGCTCGCATGGACTCACTCGTTGACAGATTCTGTAATTCCAACTGTATTTTTGAATCTGACCGTAGTTAAAGCATAGCATACAATGTAACTACTGTATTTACATGACTCACTATGGCTGAATTTGACATTCTTTTGCTTCTGTTCTTTTTCAGATGTCTGTGAAATGCAGAGCCCCAGAGGTGGCCCAGCTGGTGTTCCAGTGTTATGAAATGGTGTTGAAGACCAGCAGTGAGGCGTGAACATCTTGACAGCAGAGGTCCCACACTACATCTACAGTACACCTATTCAGTAGCTATTGGTCTTGCTTTTTAAACCCTTGATCACCTTGTGCTTTCTCCAACAACAACAACAACAAAAATAATCAGGTTACAATTTGGAGAAGAGGAGAAAAAATGGCCATGTGATCATTTCAGATGTGTGTACTGTGTCCTCCACAACCATTAAATAAGTGTGCGTTTGTCTGTCTAGTATATTTTTTCCTCCTTGTTTTGTCTGTTTTGGGCGTGTGACATCTGTCTCTAGACATTTTCATCCATTTGGGATTTAAATACAAATCTTGTTACGGTGATGGTGCTCAGACAACTGCTGTTGCGTTCGTTTTCATGTTGGGCAACACATTTGTATCAGAGCAATTGATCTGCATGCATCCTCTTCATCCACTCACAATGTTTGGAGCCTGTCATGTGGTTGAGAGGCACCATTGCTTAAAAATTGTCTGACGCATCATCACTGTGACAGAAAAAAACATATACGCAATCAATCAGGTGTTTCTGTTGTACTTTATGTTAGTTTGACCTTTGTGATTGATGTGCATGCGTTCTCAGCCCAGGCCTTTTCAGCCTGCAAGCCTGGTCATATCTGTCTTTGAATTCTCTCTGCTCAACTTTATTTGTTGTGAACAACCCATGTGATATTTGGTTTTAAAAAGGACTTGTCTGAGTCTGCCCTTGTTGGGAACAAGTAATGACCCTGTTTTCCTTCACCATTTCTGTAGTCATGTCTTATTTTTTCAGGTTTACAATTTCGCAAGCCACCATAGGATCATTTGTTTGGGTTTTTCTGATGTTTGAGACCACGGTTAAGTTCCTCACTCTTGGAGGAATACCAGGCCTCTTCTTTATCTGCACTTAACTGAACCATTCCAGTCAGAGCCCAACATTATTCGTTAATGCAGAAATATGTCAGGAGTCAGGACCATAGACTCTTGTATACAGTCTATGGTCTGGGCTGAGGTGTGCATCCATCCATTCAGCTCTTTTAAAGATAAGATCATGCACTTTTTGTCCCAGATATATTATACGTCTTTGGCTACAAAGCAGAGAAAGGAATGTTTTAACACATCCCTGCTCCTTTTGGGAAAGCTTATTTGTTATGAGTTGCCAGAACAACTGACATTTATATCAGACTGGGTCTTTTTAAAATTAAACCAGATAAATGTCATAATTTTCGGGGGAGACTTGAAATGATGAAAGGATTTACAAAGGAAAGTGTATATAAGGAGATTTCACTTGTCATTTTGAGATACTTTAATTTTAGGTCCAATGCCTTTCTATTTCATTTGACTTGTTTATAGGCCATTAAACACTAAATAGAAGAATAGACCAATGAGTTATCTTACGGGGCAACAAAATACATACAGAAACCCAGTAAGTCATTCCATTTTCACTTGTAAAGTGCTTTGAAGATTTAAATATTAATTTAAGAATGTAAAATGGCCCAAAAAAAGGTTATGTTGAAAGTTGGCTACAGGTGTACTTCAAATATCAATTATAGTATATTTGCTCCACAAGCCCCTGTGTGTAGTTAATTAAGTATGAAATGAAGGCAAGATCAGTGGGTGTTCAAGTGAAACAGGACCCTATATACTCTATTTTTTTCTCCATAGAATATTTCTCTGATGATGCACTTGGGAACTGTTTTAGCAACATGGATAGGCATCATTATTCACCAGGGCTGTTCAGACACTTTACTACTGATCATGTGTAACAATGTCATTAAAACTTAGATCAACAACAAGGAACTTTTCAGAATTATGTCACCTGAAAACTAGGAGGATATTAAGTTGTAAGATGTTCTAAATGCGGGTATTGCAGCCCCTAAATTCTTATCATAAATCTGTGCTGACCATCTTTTTTTCTTTTACAGTATCATGAATAAATAAAGAAATCATATGTCTCTATAAAGTGAAATTGCTTTATTTTTTTTCTTCTTTATCAAGTAACTTAAATAATAATGGTGTGCAATAATGTTATTTATACAGTCTATGCTGATTACACCAACAATAACTTAACTGTTGCCAGCAAATAGTGAATTCATAATTAATATGCCAAAAATCTTCATAGCAGCAATGAACAAAACAATTGTCATCCAGTCATTTGACCATTTGCTCAATACTGGATGTAAGTGTGCCCAGAGTAAAATATTTAAATCAAAATAATGCATTTTGGTTGGCATGTATGAGTATAACATCACACACAGTCTCTAGTATGTATGAGTACATGGATGTGAAACAACATAATATACAGTCAATCCGGAAAGTATTCACAGCGCTTCACTTTTTTCACATTTTATTATCTTACAGCCTTATTCCAAATGGTACAAATGAATCTTTGTTGTCAAAATCCTACACAACTTATTCCATTATGACCATGTGAAAAACAAGTTGTCTTGACAGTTTTGAAAATTTATAGAAATAAAAAAGAAATTATATTTACAAAAATATTCACAGCCTTTGCTTAATACTTTGTACAACCACCTTTGGCAGCAACTACATTCATTTTTTCATTTCGAAATGAAAAGGGATTAAAAGGGAGGTCATCGGTGTGTTTTTCAACCTTTCCGTATATTGAAATTGTACATTTTGAGTCTGCACCTGGCTAAAATAGATGGGTGTGAGTTTTGAATGAAATCCTATGGAGAGTATCATGATCTGCTTCTGTAGTCACAGTGCATGTTGGCATGCATGCTTCTTTAGGTGTAATTCAGATTTCCAATGTTGACGGCATCCATACATCGCCAAACGATGTCAGTCCCACAACCATGCTTGACTAGCCAGACGATGCACTTTTTGTGTAAAACTCACATGTTTACCAACACACATGCTTGACACCATCTAAAGCAAATTTGTTTATCTTGGTCTCAAGAGAAATGAACAGACCAAGGATATGGAACCATGTCGTGTGGTCTGATGAGACCAAGATAGACAAATTTGCTTTAGATGGTGTCAAGCATGTGTGGTGGTGAACAAGTGAATTTGACCAAAAAAGTGCATCATCTGGCTCGTCAAGCATGGTAGTGGGACTGACATCGTTAGGGGATGTATGAATGCCGTCAACATTAGAAATATGAATTACACCTAAAGAAGCATGCATGTCAACATGCACTGTGATTACAGAAGCAGATCCTGATACTCTCCATAGGATTTCATTCAAAACTCACACCCATCTATTTTAGCCAGGTGCAGACTCAAAATGTACAATTTCAATATACTGAAAGGTTGAAACACACACCGATGACCTCCCTTTCAATCCCTTTTCATTTCGAAATGAAAAATTGAATGTAGTTGCTGCCAAAGGTGGATGTACAAAGTATTAAGCAAAGGCTGTGAATACTTTTGTAAATATGATTTCTTTGTTTTTTATTTTTATACATTTTCAAAACTGTCCAGACAACTTGTTTTTCACATGGTCATAATGGAATAATTTGTGTAGGATTTTGACAACAGAGATTCAATTGTAGCATTTGGTATAAGGCTGTAAGATAATAAAATGTGAAAAAAGTGAAGCGCTGTGAGTACTTTCCGGTTTGACTGTACATAACAAACAGTTCATGGATGCAAGACGCCATGTGCACCAGCCACAGGATAGTGCAGTGGTGCACTGCAGTCATGGTCTGTTCATGGAACATAAAACCTGGGATGTGAAAAACCAGACACACTTTGGATTAATTCCCCACACTCTGAACAGATACTACTGAAATGTTCCCACAATACTACAAAGAGGAATTGCCGTAGTCTTACCATAGTTTGCAACGTTGCATTCTATGTATCAGGGGTACTGCTATCTGTCTTCATTTTTCACAAGTGGAATATTACCTGCATGAGATGCCATTACATGTTTTAAAAACATATTGATAACACGGTATCAGAAGAATTATACATTTGCAAGCATACACAGAATGTATTCTGTCAAATCATGGTTCAAAAGATTAAGGTAATGGCAAAAGTTTAATACAAGTTTGGTATTGGTGCAATAGACAGCAACAGCAACCAGCCTCTCACGTTTTCTTACCTGGTGGAGCCACAAAGTACTCATCAACAACCTGTTTGGACAGTGTAAGCAGAGCCTCTGCACATTCACCTTCACTGATGCTGTCCTGTCTAAGATGCATAGATCTGTTGGGAAATCACATTTACATTCGCTTAGCAAAGAATCCAAGTGAGTGAAGCATTAACTGACTTCATGAAAAGACCTGGGATAGAGGATGTATTCACTTACATATCACTTAATTGAACTGTATTAAAAGTAATATGAATTCAAACTGGTTATTTTAGAAAAGGAGAGTAGCCTATGCTGTGCAAGAAGACAAAGTGTTGTTTCAGTTTATGTGCGACAAAGACATAGATTGACCAAAGTGAAGTGTGTCCACTGCATGATTGCAAACATATTGTCAAAATGGTAAAGGAGCTGAGCCATTGAACTGGTCTTGGATTAAAGCGAAAGGGTGATTGGGAAACTCCAACTCCCATTGTCATTGTGACACAGCACTCCACAACACGCAAGTGAACACTGCACACTGCTCACAACAAAATTGCATTTATGCCTTACCCGTGCAAGGGGGCACCCCTCAATGGCGCAAGCTGGGGAGCAGTGCGGTGGGACGGTACCATGCTCAGGGTACCTCAGTCATGGAGGACGATGGGCGAGCACACTGATTGATTACTCCCCCCACCAACCTGGCGGGTCGGGAGTCGAACCGGCAACCTTTGGGCTACAAGTCTGACACCCTAACCGCTTACCCATGACTGCCCATTATGTTGCCCATTAGTGTTTTACAGAGTGCCCCTGACTTCTGAGCTCACCTGTCAAACAACACAGAGTCCATTGGTTCTACACCAGCTGTGGCGACAGAGTGAAGCTGGTCAGCAAATTGTATGGCTTTCTCCAAGCACTCCACGCCCTCCTGATTCTGGAAGTCCACCAGAGCAAGTCTCTCCAGTTTGTCCACAATTTCACCAGGTACCTCAATTATGTAAATAGAAGCATGTTATAAAAACAACCACCACCAGAATCGGTAAGATTTAATACACCATATAGCCTTAGAGCATTGTATTTTATTTAAGCACATAAACTTAAAGTCCTAAGTTTCAATACTTCACATAGGCCTACTCCAGGAGGCAAAGGCCAGCTGACTAACAAAATAAGAGGTAAGAAATAAAAGAATGCATTACATAACAAAAATAATAGTGAAACACTGAGCCTCACCTGAATGTGTTGTGTCATCTCAACTGGCTGCCATGTAGGTGACAGTGGCACCTGAAAAGACATGGACAGGGACCTTGTTGAATGTTATGATTAGATGTTTGTTTCATGATAAAGCAGACAGTTCATTGACAACAGACTTTCAAGAAAAATGCCCACTGATCACCAGCTTACTGGAATACAATTAATCAAGCTATGCTTTACATTTACTTTGTAATTACATGAAACAAGAATGCAACTACGTTCTTACTTTTGAGTTGTGAGCATGATCCGTGACACTGGAACGATGCACACTTGCCACCGAAGATATCCATGGATTTCGTTGATGGTTCAAATCCCGTAGATAAAACGCAGTACAGCTAAAACATCGGTTAAATGTTCTTGAAAACATTGTCATCTAATTAAAAAGACATACTTTGGCGAGGTGCAAGGGTAAAGATGCACTGGTCCGGGTGGGATGAAATGACATGTGAGCACTTCCGTCTCTGGATCTGGAAGATGATGTAAAATCAAAATAAAAGAGCGTATGACATAAGCTATTATAGAAAACGAATTGACATCCCGGTCTATTTAGTAGACGAGTGGTACAACATTTTTTATATCTGAAATTGTAATTTATTTCTTAAATACCATCTATGTAGTTGAAAAGAAAAGGGGGAAACTGGGGGGCGACACTTTTATATTGAAAATGAAGAACTCCTTTCGTGGCTGGTCATCCTGTCGATGCTGGCTGGCCACGAGCATGAGGACTGTCAACAACCGTGCATAGTGCCATCGGTTGTGCCATCTGAACTACTTAGGTAAGTGTGTTTTATCCTCGACATTTGTGTATCCGAGACCTTTACACGATAATACAAGGGACACTCCACATTAATGCCACATTAACAACCAATAAACTTAAACGTAAACTTACCTGGCGTTGGGTGCTAGCTGTCTCACTGACAGTCAGTGAACTTTTAGCCTACTGGTGTGACTGGGCAACAAAATAATACAGTATATTTCACGAGAAGGCTTTGCTTTGACGTTGCTTTGACATTATCTTATGGATCCACGACGTCTTCCTCGGGATTATAGCAATGTGCCATTGTAATTAACCCATCATTGTCTTTTGAATGAGTCCATAATATAGGCCTACTGTGCAATATGAATACTACAGCAAGGTGATATTGATATTGCTTTGTGTAAGTTATATCGCCTGCCAAGTAATGTGTCATGGTGTGTGTGCTCGTATCATCATTGAACAGCTTGTTGGCAGAGGATGGCTTCACCCAATCCGGGTGGGTCCAAGAGGCCAACTGTGGATGGGGAAGGAAGGGGTACTCCAGTGGGCAGAAAACTGCCTGCTTCTCTCTCACCTGGTCGCCTGCCTTCCATGCGGTCACGGGACCTTACTTTGGGAGGGGTTAAAAAGGTAAACGGTCTTCTTGGTCTATCTCTTGCTGTTTGAAAGATGACTTCAGGCTGCTGATTAAAAAGGAAGGCTATAGCCTATAGTCATGTTGCATCATTGCATTACATCGTGCAACATGTTAAAAATGTCATGCAGTGTAAGAATTGCAAATGTTAGAATTGCAATTGATGAGACGGTTCCGATGCACTGTGTTCTCCTTTTATAATATACAAGTTTCAGATAGTCATCTCTGGTGTAGTAGTTGATTTATAATTACCCCAGCCTTGTGTACACTTGTCACTGCTGTGCTGGACCAACAGCACCACAGAGGTTTGAGTGCGAGCGGACATTCCTCTTGCAAGCACTACAATGTAGACTACACTAGGTCACACTGATGACCAACTGTACACACACACACATACATTGACTTCTTAATAGGATGTTCATGGATACTAAGTCAGTTATGAAAATAAAATATAAAATCTTTTTTGTTTAATTCCATTTCGCAGAAAACCTTCACACCAAACATAATTGGACGCAAAGCCAAGGAAGAGTAAGTACGAAGTCTTGCTGTTACACATTCTGTTTAGGCTGATCTTACCATACTCTCGTATTAATTACATTCAGATTTTTTTCTTCTTGTTGTGTGCTTGCTGTTATACTCTGATTGTTAAAACGGTTAAGTTTGATGTTAAGTATGTCTGTCGGTTATCTTTGATAGGCAGAGGCCTGAAGGAGGGCAGAGAAGAGACAAGAGAGAGTCTGAAAGGGGGCGGGGAAGGGAAGCGCGCGGCAGAGGACGCGGCCGACCGGAGGTCATCCAGTCCCACTCCATCTTCGAACAGGGCCCTGCAGAGCTGATGGCTAAAAGGAGAAGTAAACAGATTTAAAATATATACTGTATATATTATACAAAAGTCACCATGATGGCATCATAATGTTGCAAAGCAAAGGTACCATTGTGTCAAAGAAAGGTCTGTGAGACACGTGAGCCCCCTTCTGCCTTTGTCACTTTTTCAAAATACTTTTTTTGGTCTTTTAGACTTTATCAGTGACAGGACAGTTTGAGAGAGAGAGAGTCTTGTTGTTTGGAAGAGAGAGACGGGGGAGGGTGGGCAAAGGACCCAGGCAGGAATCGACCTCAAGATTCAAGATTCTTTTAATGGTCCCGAAGGAATTTTGTCTTGGACATACATAGCTGCCACATACACACCACACTGATACACATGACGCCAAAAAAAAACCAACAACAATAAAGACATACATACATACATAAAGTGCCCTCATAGAGATACTCAAGTGCATATCTACTACAGCCTACCACACACATACATGGTATTACAGGATGGTGGTTGTTAACGACCTGCATTCAGTAGGTTAACAGAAACAGGGACAAAAGAAAACCTATACCTATTCAAAAACCTTTTCTTGTTTTTAACTGGTACTATAAATCGCCTGCCAGAGGGTAGCTGCTCATATTCTGGGTACAGAACATGTGATGGATCCTCAATTATTTTCCTAGCATGCCTAACTAGATACCCTTCATATTTTGCTTGGAGGGTGGGGTAGTCCCTCACCCCCACTACCTTCAGTGCAGAGCGGGTCAGTCTGTCTATTTGAGACTTCACTTTCACTGTCAGGTTTCCAAACCACACAGTGATTGCATAGTGTATTACACTCTCAACAACAGCACGGTAAAAAAATAACATTATCCTCTGTTGAACACCAAACACCCTGAGTCTACGCAAAAAATGTAGTCTCTGTTGGATCCTAGCACACACATTGTTAACATGAACATTCCAGGACAGAGTATTATCAAAGTACACTCCCAAATATTTGTAAGAGTCCACCTGAGTAATATTGGCATCATCAATGACTAATGGGGTCAACCACATAGCAGACGAGTGCACTACCATTAAGGCACGGTAGGGCCGCCTTTGTCACTTTTAATGAAACGTTTTATGTCTTTTTTCCCCCCATTTTAATCTCAGCTATTCTTGATGACGCAAGAGAAACGCCGAACTCTGGCCCATGTCCAATTATCAACATCAAGAAAGAGAAGAGGGAGACTGAGGAGGAGACGAAAGGCATCTTGCGCAGCTTGGAGAGAGATAGTGTAAGTCATCATGACCTGGGTGTATTTTGGATGCTGTTTTTAAAGGCACAATGTGTAACTTTTTAGGAGTTCGTTATCAGTATGTATGAGGGAATCTACTGTGTTTACACCTGAAGCCATATTGCTTACCAAACTGCCACAGAAGCCTTTGGCAAAATGTAACTGACCAAGTGGTCAAAAGTCTACAAAACTTTCACATACTGGATTTAGGACCTTCCTCTAACCACTGAGAACCATTATTTTCAAACATTGTTAATGATTTCACTTTTTGTGTAGTCTGTCCATCTTTTGCTTGAAAATATGTCATGTCCACGGCCATGTACTACATCTTGAATAATTGATCTGTAATGACCTCTATGTACACAGTTCGTAGATGACCCACATCTACAAAACAATATGAACAGCACCCCTGTGCAACTCCCTCTGTCTGTGTCCGGCTGGGTCTTCAAAGAGGAGGCCAGCGAAGACGCTGAGGAGGAAGAGGAGGAGAAGGAGGAGGTCAAGAAACCCACAGGCGAGGAGGACACAGAAAGTTCAAGTATGGAAACGACACCTCTCACTAAAAGTAAGCAGTAGTCTTCAAATCTGATTAAAATAGCCTCTTATTGCAACTGTTGACTGCCCTTATGCACCCTCAACACTCAACAACCTTGTAGCGGCCATATGCCTTGTATTATGTCCGGTTTTGTAATGGCTTTTATTATTGACATTCACCGTGGTGCGTCACCTGACTAGGTTGGCAATTAGTTTTGTATTTACGCACCTGGGCACCGGTAGACTGGCAGGGAGAGGGGCAAGGAATGGGAGAGCACAATTTTCGTTGACCGCTCACTCAGTAACATTGCTCTTTACGCACAAGCACTTTAACTTTGACCGGCTACGCACTGCACGGTGGCGGTTTTAAGATGTGCTTTTAACCTTTTGTACTGGATTTTAATCGAACTTTGAAGAACAATAAAGGATGACAACGAAGACAATGTTTGTGCGTCAGCTCGAGTAACTCCCTCCAAGGCCTCTCGGTGGCACCTAGGTTTAGCCACCACAGACCTCATAACATTATCAATATGACATTAGCGAGAGTCACCTATGAAGTTACATATTAAGACTCGGGTCATCACAATTTTAGTGCTAAAAGCTCTGCACTAAGGTATAATCTGGGTTACCGTTACATTACATGTTACTGTTACTGTATTTATGATCTGGGTCACTGTTACATTTTTCATCCAAAGTGACTTACAGTTATTATAGGGTATTGATTGCAGTCCGTAGAGTAATGTGGGCTTAGGTGCCTTGCTCATGGGCACTTTAGCCATTACCTACTGGTTGGGTTACAATTTCAACCTACAACCTTTTGGCCCACAGACCAACTCCCTAAGTATTAGACAATGTTTACTATTTCTTCCCTATTTCTTCCCTATTTTAGTTAAGGAGGAGCCAGATACAAGCGAAAAGAAGCAGGAAGCAAAGGGGGAGTCGATGTTCAGGCCTCCGCCCCTCCCCGAGCCGGACGTGCTGTCGAAGCTGCTTGAGTCCTGCAATGAGCCGAAAGACGTGGAGCTGTTCTTCATGCAGCTCCCCGATTCGCTGCCCGGACAGCCACCCACCACAGAGGTCAGACAGACCAAAACGGAGATTCAGACTGAGAGTGGACAGTCACTGCTGCTTAAGACTGACTCAGAGGTGAGCACTCTCCTTTCCCCTTTGTATATACAACTTAATGATTCCTTGACAAAAAGGCCATTTTTGGGGGTCTTTTGCCTTTATCCGGGTGGGCCAGTGAAGAGAGACAGGAAAGGAGTGGGAAAGACAGATCCGGTTGGGCTGTGAAATGACCCAGGCCAGAGTCGAAAGTGGTTTCTCATGAGCAATTTTGTCCATGATACCGTAAATGGTACGGGTGAAGTAGCGCACTGCGCCACAGCACCCACCAAGAAAACCAAACTGGAATGAAATTGGCTTTGCAGGAGCCCGAGGCGGAGAAGAACTGCAACCTGCGAGACCTGCAGGAGGGCCTGGTGGGCCACGTACTGGTCAGGAAGTCCGGCCGCGTGCAGCTGGTCCTCGGGAACGTCACCTTAGACGTGGACCTCGGAACCACCAGCTCCTTCCTACAGGTGGGCATAATCAGGGTGGCTTACTAACAGCTCAGACAGACAATAGATATAACGTAATGATGACCTAATATTGTACATGTAATGTAATGATGGCCCAATACAACCCAATACATACTAGTATAATCAGGGCTCTAAATTAACTTGTTTTCATCACCAGCCAAATGTCTAGTAGAGGCTATTTTACTAGCAGAACATACACTCACTAATGGGTCAAAATTGCAGGTAAGTTCGTATTTGCTACCAGCCAAACTGAAATTTGGCTGGTAGAGCCCTGCATATAATGCATATGAGCCCTGTATATAATGTAAGGATGGCCCAATACAGCCCAATACTACTAATGTAAGGATGGTCAAATTCTGGGCCTGGGACCACTGACCTGTTTGCCTCCTCCCCATTCTGCATGAAGTTTAATGACTAACATGTTTCCTCCTTTAATTTCTGCTGTATGCCCCCCGCCCCCCTCAGGAACTAGTGTCGGTGGGTGTCGAGGGTCGGAGTGGAACCTTGTCTGTTTTGGGCCAAATCAAGCACAAGCTGGTGTGTTCTCCCGACTTCCAAACCCTCGTAGAGAGTAAAGAGTGAGGATGCTCTTGCGTTGAGGCCAAAAGAGAAAGACAGTATTTAAGACATTACAGTTTTTTGTTTAATAAAAGTGCTGAAATGCTAAAAGTGCCTGTGAACGAGATGTGCTGCTGAATCATCAAAACATCATTCTGTATGCAAGTCCCCTGTGAGAAATGTCTTACATATTATGTATTATAGAAGATTGAAGTGTGTTCTTGAAGTATATAATTTTATCAGTTGATTTTTTTTTTGAAAACCTGTAATGTTGATGTTTTCTGTATGTTAAATAAACACCCAGGCATATTGACAAATGACATAATTTTGCTCATTAATTCTGTGAATATAATTGATCCAGTTGAGCATGACGATTAAAGAGAATCAATCAAGACAAAAAACCCCAGTAACATTGAAAAAAATCCCTTCATACTTCAAAGGCTACTGAACTGGAATGTGGATTGACCACAAATCTATCAAACCACTAGTTGGAGAGTTCACTCAATTATAAACCCATGATTGGCTGTTGACAAAGATATCTACAGAGGTACCAAAAGACTGCAGCAAAGAATATTTCAGGACAGGAGTGATCTCAGCAATGACACAGCTCACAATGCTCTGATTTGACTTGTTGAAATAAGTCCTCAGTTATCTGAAGGCAACCTTACTCTCCATGTTGGCAGCTTAATTGCTTCATAGCAGGGCTGTAGTACTCAAGTCCGGTCCAAACACAAGACGATTTTTGTATATTGTAAACGTTTATTGTCCCTCATTATTTACATTCATTTTCAAACACTGACATGTCACTCGGTCCTAACTTGGTCTTGTCTTGGACTGGAATCTCTTTGGGCTTGTATTGAACTCTTCAAAGGTGCTTGTCTTTGGTGATCTTGACTTGCAGGACTTGCAGCCCTGTTATGTCTCACAGGAGATCCCAGCTCCTCAGACCTGCTCGGTGCTTGTTTTATATCCCCCTAGGGGGCAGCAGAGTGACATTCAACATGTCTTTCCCCTAGTGATGGCCAACCGGGATTCATTAGTTTTGTAATCCAGTGCCACATGTTCCAAATGACCTGGTTTTACCTGTTGCATGGGGCAGGCAAAACCAGGTGTTTTGGAAAATATGACACTGGATTGTAAACAAAATAATCCATGTTGCTCATCACTGGGACGTTATTTTACAATTGGAAAAAAACGTTGGCAATGTTACTGCCAATGTGCATGCAAAATGATCAAATTCCATGGCTTTTCTAAAACAACCTCTATTGACTTTCTCTGCTATTCTTGGAATGCCACTGTGGGAATCAATGGAGTCACACAGATGTGTAGTCCTGGTATAGGGCAGCAAGTACAACCTTGTTCTACCACGACTGGCAGCAGGATGCTGCCTAGACAGAATACCCTACAGTAATTTAACAGGTCAGGGACTTGTTACCAGATGCACATGTATGGTGGAAATTACACCTTAAATGCACCTTAGATATCACTACTTTCTTTTTGAATTGAATGTAGACTAATTGCAGTACAATACTTCCCAAAATTTCAGCTTGAGTTGCGATATTCTAGCAGCCAAGCAGCCTATGGTTAACCTCAGTTGCGTTTCAAGAACTGAACTGGAACTTAGGGGTCATAATTTTGCTCAAGCGTTTCTGTCTATAACTTGACTTCTGTACTCTTGACAGTAAGCTGTCACCACTACCAGGAAAATAATTACTGTCAGGAAAATAATGGCTGTACTTAGCTGGTTTGGTTCTGATAATTCCTCTGACCAAGAGGCTCAGAGAACCCCAAACTGCTACCAGCAATCAGGATGGATCATTGTGATGGTCTATTTATTTGTATTTGGCATTGCCTACAGCACTTTGTGAACAATGTACAGTGAGGAGAATAAGTATTTGATCCCTTGCTGATTTTGTTGGTTTGCCCACTAATAAAGACATGATCATTCTATAATGTTAATGATAAAATGTATTATAATATAGAGAGACAGAATATCAAAAAGAAAATCCAGAAAATAACTTTGAAGAATATATTTTAATTGATTTGTATTCCATTGAGGAAAATAAGTATTTGACCCCTCTAGTCAAAAAAGACAAAATACTTGGTGGCAAAGCCCTTGTTTTCACATACAGAGGTCAGATGTTTCTTTCAGTTAATGACAATGTTTGTGGGTATATTAGAAAGGATTTTTGTCCACTTTTCTTTGCAGACCATCTCTAAATCACTTAAGTTGTATGACTGTATCTTGCCAAATGGGAACTTCTGTTCTATTCACAGGATTATTATAGGGTTAATGTTTGGAAACTGTCTAGGCCACTTCATGACCTTAATGTGCTTCTGCTTGAGCTACTCCTTCGTTGCTTGGGCTGTATGTTATGGATTATTATCATTTTGGGAGGCTAATCCATGACCCACCTTCAGTCTAGTGGTGGTGGGAAAGAGGTTGGCATGCAGCATTGTACGTTTACATGTCTCCCTCCATCCATTTCTTGACGATGTGAAGTTGTCCTGTGTCTTGGCCAGACAAACAACCTCAAAACATAATGTTACCACTTTCATTTATGATGTTGGAGAAGGTGTTGTTCTTGGGATCATAGGCAGCATTTCTCTTCCTCCAAACACACAGAGTTGTGTTAATGCCAAACAGTTTGATTTTGGTGTTATCTGATTCCAGCACCTCCCAATCATATCCTAATCCAGTTTGACGTTCATTGGCAAACCTCAGGTGAGCCTGAACAGGTTCCTTCTGAAGCCGGGGTACCATACATGCACTGCAGGATTTTAATCCGCTGTGGTATCAAGTGTTTCCAATAGTTTTCTTAGTGATTGAGGTCCCAGCTGCCTTGAGATCATTTCCTAGCTCCTCCCATACAGTTTTAAGGTGCTTTATCTCCTTTTTTTCTGGTTATTAAATTCCCACTAGGTCAAATCTTGTATGGAACCAGAGACAGGCCTAAGATTGATGATTGATGATCATTTTGTATGTCCTAAAATTGGGAAGAAATGCACCAACAGTTTGCTCTTTAATATCCAGGAGCCCATTTCAGCCTTATTGAGTTCTAAAATTTTGTCCCCCATGTTGGCGAGTTTAGTTTGATTGATTGACTGATTCTATGGACTGATTCTGCAGATTCAATGTGTCTTTTGTGCAGGTTACTATTAACAGGTGTGTTCAATTCAGATAACAAGTTGATTGGAAGTGCCATTTGATCTGCGGTATCAGAACTCTTAATGGTTGGCAGGGGATCAAATACTTATTTCCCTCAATTAAATATAAATCAATTATTATATATTCTTTAGAGTTAATTTCTGGATTTTCTTTTTGATATTCTGTCTCTCCATATTAGAATACATATTATCATTAACATTAAAGACTGATCATGTCTTTATTAGTGGGCAAACCAACAAAATCAGCAAGGGATCAAATACTTATTCTCCTCACTGTATAATACAAATATGTAGGCCTACATTATGTTTTCCAATATTATACAATGCACTGGCATCAACACTAAGACAGTTTAATGTGAGGAATGTTTCAAACTGTAATATCATACATTTAAAATGGTATAATAAAATTGTCGATTGTACATAAATAAAATACAACACACTATTATTTGCGAAGATGTCAATAGATGTCAAGATGACAATATCATTTGAAAATAATGACAAATAATTGCCTTTTTAGGAACAGAATACATAGGCCTAAGTCTTGTATCGGGCCTATTGCTTAGGCCTACCCATATGCTTATCAACCCATGTGACTTATTGCACGTCACTTATGTTGACTTACATATGCATATTTCCTGTAACAGCACGCAGGGCAGGCAATGACAAAACACCAGCACAGCTCACTGCTCTTTCTTTAGAAGGAAGGAAACTTGTTAAGTGTCAAGGCTGCCCTCCAATGACAAGTTGAATGCTCACCAGAAGTCAGAGATTTCGAAAGTTCTCTCCGTTCTGATACTTGAGAACAACTTCAACGCACAGAAGTCTCAACAGCGACAGGTTGGTGCCGTCCAGCCCAGATATCCGGCCTCTGCAATGGGTGAGTTTGAGATATTATCTCGCTACCAGCTGCTTTTGGTCATAATTGTCACTGCCAGTCGGCTACATTTGATCTACATTTAGCCTAGTAGTGGTGTCAGACATCTTGGACTCTTCTAATATAATACAATAGCCCAGATATAAAAATGTAATCATTTTATGCAGTGCAGTACACTGTCATTGATTGATTGCTGCAAACAATCCATAAAAATATTCCAAAATTGAACAAATTTATTCCCAGACTGAACATTTACAATTGATAACAATATAATAATAAGTGTACTACTACTACTACTACTACTACTAATACTAATAATAATAATAATAATAATTGTAATAATAATAATAATAATAATAATATATTCATTTTAAAAAATACATTCACTTTTATGTATGTAGAGTTTGCCATTTAAATGTCTGATTTGAAAAACAGGAAACTGCACTTTGGTCTTCCAGTATTCAGCCTTCTGAAAGCGAGTACCACAGTTGTTTCATTGTGAAAAGAGCACAATTTTAGAGAAGTAATACATATTGAAGGAACTAGGATGTGAGTGACCACACAAATTTAGGCTGATGTGGCTGTCAAACCAACTGAGGTGACGGCAGTGAAATATTGCCTCATTGCAGGTCACATATAACTGCAGTCAACCAAAATAGCTACAATTACCACCAGCTGCATAGATTTAAGTGTTTTTTATTATCACATATGCTGAGGAAACACATGTATTTCCAACTTTCAACAGTGTTCAATGCTGATAGGACCACATTAAGAACAACTTATGTTGAATACATAGCGTTGAAAACATAGCCATGTACAGATTAAAGTGATTTATAGACCAAATTGTTGCTGTCAGCCTTACAGGTCTGTGGGAACACTGCTCAACGGCAAACACATTGCACTGAAATTCTGTGGTGGCAACAGAAGTGTAGTTCATAACACATCTGTGGTTATACTCTCTCTGGCAGGAAGTGCTGTTGTAAGCATGTGGTTTCATATTGGACTTGACTTCTCTTCAAATTTGTCTGACACCAACGAGTTTTGTTGCAGCACTCATTTCTGAAAAGTCTTGCTCAGTGTCAACCAAAAATCGGTCATCCCTTTCATTCAGCATGCAGCATTCAGCGGTCCAATCTCGTTTTCAGTCATGTTTGCTTTAATTCAACTGTAATTTAGCTCCTGTAGAGTCATCACTCAACCTATCAGGCACAAATGAGTCTTAAGTGAGTTGTTTCGTGCACAAAGGGTTCCATTATAAATTGATTTGAATTAGC
Source organism: Engraulis encrasicolus (assembly GCF_034702125.1). NCBI lineage: Eukaryota > Metazoa > Chordata > Actinopteri > Clupeiformes > Engraulidae > Engraulis > Engraulis encrasicolus. Next base: position 49,375,109 of record NC_085859.1, on the reverse strand, counting down.
CACACATGGTACAATGAAGGCACAGTGTTGCATGTTCCTTGGACATTGTTCAAGATTTTTAAAGAACTGCTGATATCCTTTTCTTAGCTGTGGCCAGTTATTTAGGAACAGATGACGACTTTTTTTCTCACAGAAAAAAACAGTTCAAGGCCATGGGATGTATACCACCCATGAAATGAGACCTGTTTTACTGATGTTGTACATGTCTCAATGCAGTGTCAGATCCAGGAGATAACTCTACAGACAACTCAGATTCAGTGGACATCTGTCAGGAGGAAGGACCTACAGAACTTTTCCCAGAGAAGGTACTCACTACATCGGCCCACGGCCCGACGCACACATGGATCGCATGTACTGTAACTGCAGAAATGTTCTGTGATGCTTCATGAATGAATGGCAAAAACAAACATTTTATTACATTCAATGGGTCTTTTTATGTGTGTTTGTTTTCTTTTTTTAATTCATTTTTAATTAATTAATTAATTTATTTATTTATTAATAGACAGGAAAATAAAGTTGAGTTTATGACTCACTGCTGCACTATGGAACCTTTAAAACAGCTCATTAACCCTCTTTGAACAGTCGTCTATGTCGAGGCCTGTGCAAAAACGCCTGGAAGTCTTAAATCATTTAAAACCTAAATTTGCGCTGGTCATGTCAGAGGTTTTTCCATTCATGGAATTTGACCATTTGGCATGACGGTCACTAGTTGTATTAATAAACTGATTTAGAATTGCACATATGACATACTTTCATAAGGCCTATTCACCAACCTTGTGGCACCAATATAAAGGGTTTTAAAGAAACTGCCATTAAAGAACCTCTCCTGTGTAGTAATTCATGACATTCTCTTTTTTATTATTGTCTTCAGAGGCCTTATGTACAAAGCTTGCTTACACACAAAAAACCTGTGCGTAACCTCCAGAGGCAGACTTTCCATCAGGCAAACCTAGACAATTGTCTTGGGCCCCGACCAAATCTGTCCTCCATTGGGGGCCCTACTGTCACAAAAGTCACAGTAGGCACAAAAAAAGTAGCCCTGATCTTAATTTTTCACTTACTGTATGTAAAGTAATCGAATATAAATATGAGACAAAACACTAATATAGCACCAAAACACAGATGTTTATGTCTACATAATGACTTTTGAGGGCCCCATGTTTATATTTCGCCCAGGGCCCCAAAATGGCTAGATCCGCCCCTGGTAACTTCTCATGTTCAGATGTGAAGACTGACTTAACATGTGCATGTGTGCACTGAATTACACATGATTTCAGATGTACCACGAGACTGTGCATGAAAACCTCTTTATTCTTAGATTGATAGGCCTACCTCTCTATTATTTGGTGCGTATTGTATCTTTTCAGATTTTTACATATGCAAAGATTCAATAGGACATCCACGCAAGTTTTAGGACAGGAGGCCTCTGATGTTTACAAAAAGATGTTCTCATCTGCAGTAATGTCTGGGGAAGGGCACAATTTAATGCTTACAGGCCATGTCAGAACATAGATGGCTTTTTTTGGCTGCCACTTATGCCTCTTTTCCACTGCCGTTTTTCTGGTAGGCCTACAGCTAGACAACGTGAGACTCGGCCGCCACTTTTTGCTTTTCGAATAAACACGACACAGCTCAATCACAAAGCAAAAAGTGGCGGCCGAGCTCCGCTGTCGAGCTGTAGGCCTACCGGAAAAGAGGCATCAGAAAAGGCCAGTTCAACACCATTATTTGTGTCTTTCATCATACAACCAGAATGAGTGACCAGAATATCCATGTACAACAAGTCTTGACTATGCAGCCTGCTTTAACTCTCTTTGCAATTGTATTTTATAAAATTATGTTTTAGAGTTGTATGCCAACAGGCCTATACAAGCCCCTTCTCTGTAGTAATGACCCTTAGAGGCTCTGTGTGCCTTTATGCCGTTAACTATGTTCACATCTCATCACCACATTTCAAAGCACAAAGGGGTTTTCTTTAGAACACAGATGTGCCAAAAACATATAAGGCCCAACGGACATTTCTGGTAATTGCAGAAGCATTTGCTTGTTCGATGTTACTGAAGTGCTTTGAAATTTCCAAGATACAGTGAAGTTGGTTGGTGCACCGGTGGTTTTGTGGTGAAGACTCGCCCTGTGATAGCATCTGTGTCTGTGCACACCAAGAACAATCATAGTGAGAGTCTCAGTGACACACTTGACATCAACGGTCCCCACACACTATTTTCCGAAATGAGATTCTGAATGTGGTGGAAATTTAGAGTGCTCTTTTTGTTTTGTTTTGATGTGTGAGTTTTTCAATATGTTGTAAAAGAATTGTTCTATAAGTCAGTAGAAATACAATATGTGCTGAGCGTTGATCGAAATTGTGTCAATCGGGATATATCCACACACAGATGAAGTCAGGGCCGACGCTAGGCATAGGCAAACAAGGCTGTTGCCGAGGCTACCAATTGTCTTGGGGGCGCCAGTAATGCCTGAAAATCTCACAGAATTATAAAGTTGAGAGAAATAAAACATTAAACTTCACATTGACAGTGATCATTCAGCTGTGTATCAGCTGTGCTCAATCAGATGAACAACGCTATGTTTACAACACTGCACAAAAAGGAAAGGGAGTGCTCACCTATGGCACCACACTTATTAGAAGCTCCGACGATGATATAATAAGTGACCATGTAATAAGTAGGCCTAAGGATGCAAAAAAATCACAATGCAATATATATGTAGGCCTACTCCATTTTGTTGGACATTTATTCTCGCGACATTCATGCTATAGGCCTACCACTGTGTCAGTAGAAGCTTTAATGTTATAACGGTAGCCTGTAAACAGCGTAGGTAATTCAAACCTTTCACACCTGCGGTTGAAAGGTTTGTGTGCTGTATTTGGACAGATACTTCCGGTGTGAAACTGGTTAGATACGTGTCGCATTTCTGTTCTATCCTGTTGTGGTCTAGAAATGAACACCCTGAAAGTCATCCATCAACTGTAACGTTCTCTTATCTCAGAAACAGGAATTCAGACATGTCTGTCTGGCAGTTATGGAGTGGCCGGTTTTATTCATGATTTTATTTCAGATTTGTACATCAGCACAATCATGCATAGGACATGTAGGCCTAATAGGTTGAATGCATAGGTCTATTAAGGCAAATGAAGTGAAAAGTCGTGTACTTTAGAGGACAAAAGATGGGTTGACAGGGGATTTCTGAGTGAAAAATCAGACCTTGATATGACTCAGATAGGGCTATCCCAAGAAAACGCATCTTCATTTTTACTCACCTCAACCGTGTTATTTCTCAGAAATCAGTGGCCACACACAGGAACTCAAATTCAAACGGTGAAACTGTGTGTCGACTCATTCGGTTTTTTTATGGGGCCCACAACTTGATTTCCAAACGGAATTGGTATGACTATGAATCATGTGAAATTGAGAAAGAGATAGCAGAATATCTGAGCAGCATAGATTTCCAAAATGAGCATGGGGAGTACTGCTGCACAGAACCAACTTGACAAAGTAATATGCCATGTGGACTATTTTACCCTGCTTTACTTTGGACTGCTTTACCAGGTACAAACATGTGTATGAGTAAACTTAGTTAAGTCAGTTATTGAATACCTGCAGTGCATGGCTTTCATGCTGCTCTAAACATCCTGTTTGCAGTGCAGTGCACTCAGCAACATTTAACAAAAATCTCTCTCTCTCTCTCTCTCTCTCTCTCTCTCTCTCTCTCTCTATCTCTCTCTCTCTCTCTCTCTCTCTCTCTCTCTCTCTCTCTCTCTCTCTCTCTCTCTCTCTCTCTCTCTCTCTCTCTCTCTCTCTCTCTCTCTCTCTCTCTCTCTCTCTCTCTCTCTCTCTCTCCTACCTTTTGGAACAATTATCTTTTTTACATTTTTGACATTATGATTCATTCAAAAGCTGGCATTATGAACTGGCATGTACAGTTTCAGTATTCAGTATTTGTGACACATCCCTGGGGGCCTTAAACTCCTTAACCCTTTGCGGAATAAGGAATTTCTGGAGGTTCTTCTAGAATTTTACTGGAACACTCTACAGCTCCCATAGACGTCTGTGTTAAAAATCTCGCAAAGACATTATGACATCATAATGAGAACTCAAAATTTGGTCAAAATTCTAATCACATATTTGTGATGGTACTCCTCAAAGGGTTAAGACATGCTTGCCCAAATATCTCAAACCAGATCTCATAAAAGACAAAGATGAACACCATTGCTTACAGTGCAAGAGTACAAATGTTAATTGAAACATATTTAACAGAATAAAAACAATGTCCTAAATGCTGTTGTCCATTGGCATTGGCATTGTGATTTCCATCTTTACAACCATTCCACCAGACATTTCTAACTTAACATTATACATTATATTTTCCAGCACACAAAAGGTTATGAAACCCGTAGCAACAAGACAGAGATGGCGAGTTCCCCTGACCATGTAGAGGCTGAGGAGAGGGCCTTCGTTGATAATCTCTATCGCTTCATGAAGGACCGTGGCTCACCCATTGAAAGAATTCCACATCTCGGATTTAAACAGAGTGAGTAATGCAGTACAGTGCCTCACAGAAAAAAATGATCGCTGTAGCTAGGTACCTTGCCTTCTTGAAGAGATATACTGTACATGCATGCACTGTACATGACATACTATACATGTTCTGTGTTTACAGTTAATTTGTGGAAAATCTACAAAGCAGTGGAGGCAATGGGAGGCTATGACACTGTAAGTATCAGAATTGTATTTATTCTTTGTCACAGAATGATGTGAGATGTCACTTACCATACATATTACTGTACAGTATATCTGGAGTGACGGTTATAGAAACAGAGTGCTATGAAGAACAGCATTGTAAGAGGACATGGAATGGAAATGCCACTCACTTAAGTGGCAATGCCAATCACTTAACCATCTCTTTATGATATATATAGAAAGCATTCTGCTAAAATAATTGGCAGCTATTCTGCTAATACAAAATAAAGTCTGAGACACCACGGAAGCTTTGGTGTCACAGACTTTTTTTAATTTGGAGTTTGGCCTTAATCCCACACCAGGTGTTGTAGGTGGATATGGGTGTTTTCTTATTTATTCTATATTCTGCTCCACTTAACAAAAAACATAAACATCAGGAGGAGGATTTCCCCATTCGTCTGTACTGTATGTGCTCAGAGAATTGGGCAAAATTTTAGTGGACCGCTAAGGCAGACATGAAAGCTAGCTATCAAAAGCGCCATGGGATAGGTTCTGAAATGTTTTTATGTCTTAGACCTCTTGCCAGTGTGCTCAGTGCAGTGTCAAATAATATGCGTCATTTCATAGAGAAACCAGGCTCAAATCGTTTTGGATGGCTCCGAGTAAATCACCAAAGAAGTTTTTCCAATCATCCTCTTTGGATCTCAAATTTACAGTAGGCCTACATATCCGAATGCCCTGTCAGAGTCTTTGTATATCTCAAAATGTCCATGGGACGACTTGAGCCAGGTTGTGCTACGGTCATGCACTTGCATTACATTGTATTAGATGCAATACAATACAAAACAATGCAATAGTCTATCATTTGTAATATAAACCCTGCTTTGGCCTGGCCCACACAGGTGACTGGAAGGCGCTTGTGGAAGAACGTGTACGATGAGCTAGGGGGAAGTCCGGGCAGCACGAGTGCCGCTACGTGTACCCGTAAACACTATGAGAGGTAACTGCAGATATATCTTCATCATGTGTACACTCTTATCTGAGTGGAGAATGATCTTTAATTGTAATTGCCAAATGGTCTCAACTTTAAAAAGGGCTTAATCTTTCAGAATATGACTAAACATTAACTTTGTTACACACTATGCGGTATGTTACTGGTCAATTGATGCATTTCCCATCTCTCACTAAATGTCAATTTCTAGCATATCAGCAGAGCTTAGGCCTACTGTTTAGCCAGTTTCCACCCCTTTGTGATCATAGTGAATCATTATGTTTAATCACCATACAAATCAAACACATAGTCCCTGTAACGGTACTACTATAGTAAATGCAAAACCACTCAGCTAAGATGACCCACTCTTATTCTCTTTATCATTCAATCACAACTTTTGTGTGTGTGTGTGTGTGTGTGTGTGTGTGTGTGTGTGTGTGTGTGTGTGTGTGTGTGTGTGTGTGTGTGTGTGTGTGTGTCTGTGTCTGTGTGTGTGTCTGTGTGTGTGTCTGTGTGTGTGTCTGTGTGTGTGTGTGTGTGTGTGTGTGTGTGTAAAATAATATTGGTCTGTGTGTGTGTGTTGCTGTTGACTATGAGCTGTATACAGGTATTTTATTGGGTCAGAGGAGGAACATTTGTGAAATTTAATTTTCAAGTGGGCCTCAAGAAGCCCCTGTACTGTAGTAAATGGGTATCTGTGCTGGCGTGTTTCCTTGCATCCCTGCAGGCTCATTCTACCTTTTGAGAGACAGCTGAGAGGAGAGGAGTACAAGCCCCTCCCCCAATCCAAACCTCGAAAACTCTACAAGAAGAGCCCAGATGTGAAGAAGAGCAAAGCTGAGGGGAAGACGAAGAGAAAGGTGACGCAGAGGGAAGAAAAGACAACAAGCAATAAGGTGACTGAGATGCCCGACTGAGGTGTGACTGAGATGCTCTAAAGCTGGAATGTTTTTGCAAGAAACAGTGGAAACATATTAATGGATCTGCCAAACAGATTCTAGTGCAAAAAGATTGAATGATGTCATAACATCAGAAGTTGCTACAGCAAGGAATGAAGCAAGGTAATCCTGGTGTCACGCACCATGTGATACCTATTATACCCAGTACCCAGCACAGCAGGAGGATTTGATAAATGTGGCACATTGATTTGGAATGAACTGAATCCAGTTGCTGATCACCAATAATTTGATTGGAGGTTAATGTCAATGATGCTTATTAACAATAGCAATGTTTTCCCAGGAAACTGCCCAGCGCCACCCATCCAGCGGATTTCTCCAGGACAGGCCCCAGTCCCATAACAATAAGCAGTTTGGGGCCCATGAGACGTCTGGCTTCATCAAGCTGGAGTCTCCTCGCGACGTCAGCCTCATAGTGCCATCGTCAGGCCCAGCTGGGGTCATCTCCCCCCTGGAGAAGAAGAAGCTGATGGCCCAGGCCAGCCTGTGTGTGCTGCAAAGCCCCAAAGTAGTAGCAGACTGTGACTCAGGAGGAAGCACATTTGTCATCCATCGTTCTCCGCCATCACCGGGTGTTCTAACGCAAGGCAGTGCCCGCAACTCATCGGACGGCTCCCCTCTCCCTCCTTCCTCCCCTTCTGTCTCGTGTTCCCTCAGCCCTTCCCCTGGTTCCGTCTCGTCTGAGGAACACCCACCACAAGCCACTGAGGCCACCGCGAGTGGGTCAGTCACAGACACCAAGAGGGGAACACAGTTGAAGACTCCTCCCGTGGCCGTGGGTCACTCTGCTCCCCGCTCACAACCACCACCACAGAGTAGCCATGTGTTACATAAACCACTAAGCCGTCACCCCACACGGCTGGAGAGCCTGCACCAGCGTCAAGGTGTTTTCCAGACGTGTTCTTCGAGCCAACTCACCGCTACTACTCTGGCTTTGGATGCCAGAAAGAGGTACACGTCACGAGAGATTTACACGCCACCCTCTGAGAAACAAGGGCAACCTTCTCAGCACCCTGTTTTAAAGAAGAACAAAATGACACCCTCCTGGACGTCCTCAGCGTCCAGTTTCACCAGAGTGGTGCCCAGGTCCAGAGACGTCGCCTCACCTGTGTCCGCTCATCCGTTCCATAAAGCCGTGCCTCTGATGTTTGAGCCGTCATACGAAGCGTACATGAGACACGAGCAGGAGCTGAGGCACCAACCCCGAAAGACACAAACATTTTCTCCTTTGCATTCCAGTGTAGGCAAAAAAGATAAAGGCATACACGTTTGGCACGGTCCCCTGCCGTTGTTGCATCATTCAAGCATTGGTCTGCAAGTACCTTACATAGGACCAGAGCACCACATTAAAGGGCTAAGAAGCCCGCACTCATTTCTGTCTCCAACCTATCTCCCCATAGCTCATCTGAACTCACACCACCAGCCACTGTTCATGCCTGCTGGTGCCAGCGTCCCCATCCTCCATGAATACCCACTTCAGTCAAATCCACTCACACCACCTTTCGGGCCACCACTGGCTGGTCACTATCCATATTCATCAAACACTAGATTATAAACTGTTCTTACACACTCTGGCATAAAAAAGCAAACTGCTCCACACACTCCAAATGCATGGTACGTGCATCACCAAACACCACTGGATTTAGGAAATGCATGACCTCTATGAGATGACAGAGAAGTGAGAACAATAGGTCATGACAGCAAACAGTGAAACAAACTACTGTACTGTATTGAGATTTTTAGGTGCATCAATGTTCACAAGATTTTTATCTTGAAGTGTTTCAGCTGCTTTCAGCTGTCTGGACTACATGCCATTGCATCTCGCAGGTGTTGTTATTCTCTCGGATCTGATAGGATCGGTCAGTTTTTCCAACATCCCATCAACTGTCTTTTGGGTCCTATATCTGTATGGCCAAGTAAACTAGATGATGCGACCTGGTGACAAAAAAAATACCTGGTCAGAAAATTGTCTGGCCAGTCTAGTACCCCATCTTTGGAAGTAAGTTAAGACACATAAGGATGGCAAACCTGTCCTCCAATCAGAAGTTACTGTGCTTTTCCATTGAAATCTGTGTAGCAGATGGGTTTAGCACAGAGATGCCACAGCTGCGCTAACTATTACTGTGCATGCAGCCAAGTAGTTTGAACTGGCACTGTATGTATAACTCTGATCCCACCAGATATGAAGAAGCCCCAAAAAACTGTCATGTATTCATCCTGCTATGGATCAAACTGCTGCCTTATGACATATGATAACATTGTGTGATTCATGTGTCAAAGTGGTGAAGACTGGAGACTACCTTATTGTATTGTTGGAAAGTACTATATTTGTTGCGAAGGGGGAGGCAGCCTGCACATTTTCTAAATACTGTTTATTTTTACAGACCATTTCAGTTACTATTTCATAATAAATGCTTCCTCTTAATTGTGAAGTCTTTTTTTCTCAGTCAGTATCTATACACAGCATCATTTCAGCACAAGCCCTCATCATTCGTGGACTTACAGTAGTATACAATACCGTAATCATTACTGATAGGCCTACCTGTCTGATCTTCTGTCTACTGTGACTACTGGCATATGAACATTTTGACAGCTACTGATATGCATGCGTAAAAAAAATTGAACATAGACTATTTTTAACCATTTTAGATTTGTTGATATAGCTACAGGTAAATCTGTGTCTTGCAAGGAAAGGCTTACCAAAGACAGTTAGTCAGTTGTATCCGAAAAAAATGACTGTGATGGCCAGCAGAGGATGCCATTTATCAATTTCAAGTGTACTGAGGGTAACATTAGAACTGGAGATGAGAAAATGTGTTAAGATTATTTTGGTTAAGCACATCCTGAACACACAATATGTTGTTTCTAAAAATCTGTGTGTGTGTATTTCCTGAGATACTCACAAGCAGCCTGCCTAAGGAAAGGTTGACACGCAAAAAGTTTGAAGTTTGCAATGCCTCAGTGGGCCGTACTGTGCCTGTTCCAAGACTGTGTAAATGATCTGACACCACTGCCATTATGGAGGATATGATTAGGAATGAGACAAACATCCAAAAAAATAAATAAATACAAGTAGTATGGCAGCTTTGTGTATTGTTAAGAAAAACATGACGGTTATACAGTACAACTTCAGCCACAATTAGGTTTAATATGCCATCAAAATATATATATATATTTATAACAGGTGAAAGGTGAGAAAAACTCTGATAACAAAAATAAGATATTTTATCTGTATGTGTCCTGTCATACAGTGGAAAAAATATTAACAACATGTGAAGTTGAGGCATAGTATGATCCACGATACCTCAATGTAGTCTGTAGCAGACAGTTGATTACATGTTTAATATTGTGTTCCAAAGGTAGCCTCAGGCCTCAGAAGATGCAATCCAATGCATAACTTTACACTTAGGTGATGCCTTTATCCAAAGCAACTTATAGTCATTACAAGGTATTGGTTACAGTTCCTGGAACAATGGTTACCTTTACATGAGACATTTAATTCAGAATTAACTCCATTTAATTCTGAATAAAGCTTAATTCCACTTTGAAATAATTCGGAATTAAATGAAAGATCAAAGTAAACTCGACGAAACTATTTAATTCGGAATTAAAAACCTCATGTACACGTAGCCAATGTGAGGTAATGTGCCAAGGGCACTTCAGCCATTACATACAGATTGAAACCTGTAACCCTCTGTTCCCTAAACCAACTCCCTAACCACCTGGCCCAATTCAGCCAGGTAGAGGAGTGTTCATAAAATAACCTGCACTAGGTGCAGTGATCAGGTCTAAAGAGTATAGCTGTAATAAACAGCACCGCTCGACATCTTACAAGCAGTGCAATTTACTTACAGTGATGCTCTTTGGATAAATATTACCTGGATGAACGAGAATGTTCACAGTCAATCACCAGGTGATTTGGAATTAGGTGGAAGCTTCTGAAACCAGATTGGACATGACCACACAACACTCAATGCAGAGGGGAAAAAAAATGATACATATCCAAGTCTGAATTAGTTATTTTCCGATCTCATCAATGTTGGGATGCTGGACAATGCTTTATGTTAGCGAGGTTCACAACAGGAAGAATATCTGACTGCAGTTACAGGCAAGGAGTATTCCGGTTTCAAACTGAATATTTTCAGTATTCGATTTAAAACAAGTTCTGGAATATTCCATTTACCATGTGTGGAAGAGCTTTGAGCTACTTGTATACCCTCAGAATGTTCGGAATGAATCAAGAGTTTACATTATACGCCTAAACCGAAACTGCAAATATTCCATTTAAAATTGGAATATTCCCTGCATGTACCGGGAACTGCGGCCAATGTTTTAAACATCTGGAAATCTACCAGGTAGAATCAGAGTCGAAGACAGGAATGTTATGTGGTGAGTCACCCAACTCACGACTGAATTGGTTATTCAACCAGCCATTTCTATAGAAAAATCATAATAACAATAATAATACCAGCTAAAAAAAGAAAGTGACCTGAAAATGGCCAATACACCCAAATATACCATATGCTGTGGAAGTGTGTGAACCCTTGTGTAATTGTTTTAACATCAAACGATTTAATTTTTCATTTTTTTCATGAAATGTATCAGCATTTTTTCAAGTGTTTTGAGGAAAGAAGCTCTCAAAGTAATAAAATCGTATTACGGTTAATATAATGAAACATATCTTGGAAAATGGTTGACTAAATCATATCATCCATTTCTGGTTCTGATCTAGATCCAAACCTCCACTTTGTGTTGTTTAAACCAAAGTCATATCTAACAACAAACTGGAAGACGTAAAAAAACAAATTTGTGAGTGAGGCATGAGTGAAATGTATGCTATGAAAGTTCAAGAAATAAAATCTTGAATCCTTAAAATAAACAACAAATAGTGCATAGCCGGACTGCCATCCAACCAAAACCAAACTTTTAAGCCACCTATAAAAAAGTTTGAAGAATGAAATGTTCAAATTGAAACGCTCGTCATTGTCATACTGTTCTATAGTTGTCCACCTGTCTCTTGAGAGAGACTTTATAAAGCACACATGAACTGATTCACTTGGAGGCCAGCACTTTCACAGATGGCCGTGGAGGCATCAGAATCGTTGGTTTGGCATCGACTTTAAGCTGTGCTCATTTGAATAAATATCACATTTCTAGGCTACCTGCGCCCCCCTATGTGCGACCACTGTACTCTGAAGATCAGGTTTAAGACTTTGAATTCATAATTCAATTCACAATTACGTGTCCAGTTGTTTTGAATTTGGTTCACCTGACCCCACTGTCCAACTGGCTCAAATGCAATTACGTTCATATATTATCATTGTATATCCTTTGACATAAATGACATGCCACACCGGGGTATATTCACACATGTATGGATTTCATAAGTACCCCCCGCCCCCACCCACACACCCAAACAAAAAAAACAAACAAACAAAAAAAACACTCTGCAAGTAAAGTGAAAAAAGATAGTTTCCATGTCCCAGTATGATTGTTAGTAATGAAGTATTTTTACAGTTGTCCTGCAAATCCTTCCGATCAAGAGAGAAGTCCTTTCAAGAGGTCTTTGACTGCAGGTTTCATTTTTCAGGGATCCACTTAGCGATCCCATCATGGCCACTTGTCTTGGTTGGTCCACGCTTTCATTTCCAGTTACCTCATTGGATGAGCTCGACGTAATTGGCCGGGAACATTCCAAAATGGCCGTCCGGACCGTATCCTCGCCACCAGCCCTCATCAATCATCTCAATGCCAGTGATGATCTCGTCAGGGTCGAAGGAGATCTCGGTGTCATCCGCTAGCAAACAAAAAACACACAAAAACATCCGGACAGTCAAGGTGACTTATCATGATGCACTTGGTCAACCTTACCAATATTCCAGTGACTTTTTAAAATTACAATTAATAATTAATTCCAGTCTTCATCAAATGATTGATACTGCATACCGTATATACATATATTTCCGCGCTATATAATCCTTTCTTATCAACATACAAACATTATATGAACAGGTAACAAAAGTTCTCATGGTGATGCCACATGCACAATGCTACCACTTTCATTCAGACAGTACAGTAGGTCTGCAAGAGCCAAAATGACAAATGATTACTGGTGGCAGGAGAGAACTCTACAGAAGCTTGACATGTGCATCTGATTTATCTAGTCACTAACTTTTGTCCCATGAAGGGGCAAGAGAAGTTGCCAGGGTGCAGCAGAGGACTTACCTGCTTGGTAGTCGTAAAGTGCCCGTGCACAAAGACCCCTGCTGTCAGCTTCTTCGTAGTTCCCCTCCTCTTGTACCTACAGATTCACAAGATTTCCAGAAAAGCTAGATCAGATGATTTTATATTAGGGTCATTTCACGTGAAATCAGACACTTTGGGACCCGACCGACACAGATCTCAGTCATACTTGCTTTGCCTGTTTAGAAGCAAGGTAGCACCCCAGAACTGCATTTGTGTGAATCTGACACTAATATTAAGGGAGAAACAGACTAGCAAAGATTTACACATGAGGGTAGGACACTATACATTCAGCCTTGATTATATCAGTCAGTGTAAGTCACAAAAAGATGTCTGAGCTGTTGTTCGAAAGCTCTTTTCTGGCTCTACAAATTACACACACGACATGGAATACAACAACCTTCAGAATATGAATTATGATACATTGAAAAATTAAAAATAGAATATCAAAAAAACGTATATTTTAAAATGGCCGGTTTCTTGTCTAAACTTAGGCTGTAAGGTCATAAACAACACCTGAAAATGAGGTGTTTGGTTCTTTATTCGGTGCTACCTTGCTACTAAATAGGCACAACCAGTATGATTTAAATCTGTGTCGGTCGGGTCCCGAAGTGTCTGATTTCACGTGAAATGACCCATTACATTAATGTGAATTCTTACTGTAGTAGTTGCCGGTTTTCCCCCAACAAATGACAGTGTATACAATGGTGTCTGATACCGTGTCCTGACAGCAAGCGACACAAGTGCCAGCAAGTGGCAAAATCTGTTCCATCCGTCCTAACTGTCCTCCTAACTGATGCAACAAGTCACAGCCTTTCTGTCACATTGTTGATTTCTTCTATTGTAGTCGCGTCATGTTGCCAAGGCTGACCTCTTTAATCATTTTAGCTGGTCAAATGTATGCGACTCTTCCAGTAAGCATTACTCAAACTTGAATAGTTATGGAAGGAGATCGCCAACCAGTCACAATTTTAAGTATGCGGACTCCTCACTCCAAAATATCAGAATATATTGTCAATAATCTGAAAGCAAAACTCTATTCCAATATTGCACTGTTGAAATGCTGCAAAGTTCAACCAGGTATGAACATGAAACACTGTTGATTTCAAATGTAATATTACGCTGAAGTCAAAGGAGCTTAATGCTGTGAGTTTTGAGTGTCTTTGCCTGAAGTGTTCATGAAGGTTGGAGCAGGCGTCACCTAAACAGAATTTCTCTTATTTTAGGGTGCTGACCAAAATAATGTATAACTGAAAAATGCTGCCGAAATACATTCGTGTAATAAAGTTGATGCATGGTGTGACCTCTTATTCTTCTGCCTGAAGTGTGCAATGGCTTCATAGCACTTAGATTACAGAATTATCCTAGTCGTCATTTCTGCAACACAATATGCGTGGAACAACACATTTATTCACTGAAGCATATGGGAGAATGTGATGAATACCTGGGGAGGCTCCTCATACAAGTCTGGCTCTGGTTCAACGTGTGTCTTTTCAGGTTCTTCGAGTTGCTGATTAACAACTGACAAAACCAAACACAAGAAGGCGGGTAAGCAATTTTGATGTGACTCCTCAACAGTTGAAATTTTATTTGATGGAAGTTAGGTAGAACCCTAGTGACTTCAAAAATTCAATATTCAATAAGAAGTATTGTTGTGATGTATACACAGATCCAAAAAACGAGGGAACACTAAAAGAAAGCAATGCAACCTCAAGTCAGTCATACTTCTGTGATGTCAGCCTGTCCATTTAGCACGCAACACTAATTGTGAATCCATTTTGTTTACCGGTACTGCTGTGCTAATTTAACAAGGAAGGGGTATGCTTGACTTGGAGTTGCATAGCATTATTTTAGTACTCCGTTTATCTTTTACAGCAGAGTAGTATAAAAACAGGTGGTTGCTTTAACTTGACACGGACTAAGCATTGAGGAAACACTGAGCTTACCTTCAGGCTCAGGCTCTGGTTCTGGCTCTGGCTCTGGCTCTGGCTCTGTGACCGCAGGCTCGTATCTGGGCTCTTCCTTAACTTTCACTGGATACATGAAAAAAAAAAGCAATGGTAGCAGTTTGCAACCTTCCCACCGAGCATATTATATGTACAATTTAATGACTAAATCTTCCTGAAATTTCAAACTATGAGAATTCATCACAAGCCAAATTTAAAATCAAGACAAGCTAGGCTACTTCACAGTGACTAGACCCAGGGATGACTGGAGCACTCAGCCACTTTTTTTAGAGGTTTTTTATTATTTTGGTGCACAGTCAGAAGTACCAATGCCAAAGCAGTAGGGAGGAAAGATGTCTTTATTTTGATTGTGGTATCACCAGTATGGTTTGACTCTGAGGAAGGCGCAGGTGCGCCGAAACGTCAGTCATTTTGTGCACCAAAATAATTTTAAAAACCTCTAAAAAAGTTGCTGAGTGCTCCAGTCATCCCTGGGTCTAGTCACAGTAAAGTAGCCCAGCTTGTCTTGATATTGCTGTCCTCGACGGTGAGCACCACCAAGGCTGAAGCACAGACATCACCTCTTCCAAATTTAAAATCCTTTATCTCCCTGGAAAGTATTTTTTATGTGACAAGCTGGGGCAGGGGCACACTAAGAAAAATTGGTAGGAAC
The DNA here is from genome assembly GCF_034702125.1 of Engraulis encrasicolus. Taxonomy (NCBI): domain Eukaryota; kingdom Metazoa; phylum Chordata; class Actinopteri; order Clupeiformes; family Engraulidae; genus Engraulis; species Engraulis encrasicolus. The sequence continues at coordinate 49,359,603 of NC_085859.1, read as the reverse complement.
CACTTCAGACTTGTAATACGTTCCTTATTTATTGATTTGAGCTAGCGATCTGCTTTCCACTGTGCTGCTGGATGAACCAATGTGGTGCAGCATTGACTAAATGATCACATGAAGACATTGCTCAATGCTGAGGCAGTAACACACTTCCACTTCAGTGGCTTTTTCCGCTTTTCTGTTCTACTTTGTAGTGTGTGTGTGTGTGTGTGTGCGTGTGTGTGTGTGCGCGTGTGTGTGTGTGCGTGTGTGTGTGCGCGTGTGTGTGTGTGCGTGTGTGTGCGTGTGTGTGTGTAATATTCACAAACACAAATGCAGTGAGTGACAATAACTTATTATCAAGAAATGAAAATCCTGTCAAGACTTCCTTCCCTCACTGGTGACTTGACTGAGTGACTGCACTACTTGTCCTGGGTAATCATCACGATCTGCTGATTCAGCCGGCTGGATCTCAACTGTGGCATGGTATTTACTTCCTGAACACAGGACTGGCCCCTTTGCATAAACGCTGACACAGATTGTATTCTCCAACAATAACAATAACAAGAATGGCTATGCTAGGTCATGATCCTAAAGCCAGAGTGGATTGCACAGCTAGTCACTTTTCCACAGCGTGCGGGTCGGGAACAGCACTGCTAATAGATTCAGCCTATTTTTCTCCAACAAGAGACAGAGTGAGTCAGAGTGAAAGTGAAAGTGAGAGACAGAGAGAGACAGAGAGAGAGAGAGAGAGAGAGAGAGAGAGAGAGAGAGAGAGAGAGAGAGAGAGAGAGAGAGAGAGAGAGAGAGAGAGAGAGAAAGAGAGAGAATGTGTACAGCCTGCATACAAGTCAATGAGTACACACAACACTTGCACTGGTTCGAGTGTTTACAGCAATCGCAGGGCACCTGCTCAGAGCCAGTAACACTTGGTCTGTGGGCAACACTGGCAGCAAGCCTACAGTACCTGGCAGTGGACGAGGAGCTGGTGTGGTGGTGTCAGGGACAGCCGGGGTGATGCCCCTCTCCCTCTGCTTAAACATCTCCCTGGTGCTGCTAACACCCTGAAAAAATAATAATTAAAATACAATCAATAACAATTGTACCAAGTGAATCACAAATACAGAGATTAAAACAGATTTTGTTAACCAGATTCAAGATGTGGACATGAAGCTGGGTGAGAAGCACTTGATGTAGCATTTCTATTTACATAATTTAAATCACAGTTCTGTGTAACTGAACCACATTCTACTAGTCTAGTGTATGTCACATTTTATGACCGCTGAGAGAGATAGCGGGGTGTTGCCTGATGAAAGTCAAGGACAATCCTGAATTCGACTGTATGCTCGCCCATCTTTCGTCATTCTGTTTGTAATCCCATGTTCTCCAAGTTGTGTACATACCAATGAAATTGATGTGATAGTAATCGTGTGAAAAATACCGCTTTCCACACAATGATAGGCGCAAACACTCACCGACTGATGCTGCTCGTTCTCACTTTTATCAGCTTCCTGCTGCTGTTGGTATTTCCTGTTGTAAACAAGAAAAAGGCCCAAAATGTCTTCAGTCTACACAGTAATAGGAGCTCGGAGCAGGGTTTGTTCTATCTGAGGACCAGGAACAAGTCTGCATTCAGCATCACTATTTGGATATAGAACTATAGTCCAGCTGTAAATACTCCAGTATATAAAGTGCAAATTGACATAAGTGGAATCAAAAAGATTAACAGCAGTAGGTTTGATCTGTATGTAGTGCATTTCATTAATGAGCCATAATCACAAGTTACTTTTTCCTCATTTTTTCTAAGCATAAAAAGTGAAATAGCACTTGATGCTCACAAATTTATTAAAATCAAGAACTGGGAATAGAAAGTACTTCCGCTCTCTGATGAGGGAGGCCTTCTCTTTGTCAAAGAAGAACTCAATTTGCTCAGAACTGCACCCTATTGGAATGAATGGTGACCTTTTTTTTATAACTTTAACAGTGCTGATAGAAATGCCATCAAACATGGCCCAAGTGTGTTTAAGAGAGGACTCACTTCTGCTCATTGATGAGGTTTGACCTCTCCTTTTCCTTCTTTTCCCTCTGCAGCGCCTCCTTGGCCTCGCGGTCTTTCCTCTCCTGCTCCAGACGCTGCCGCTCCTCCTCGCCCTTACGCCGCTCCTCCTGCCGACGCTTCTCCTCGTCTTTCTAAAGCCACAACCAACATCACGTGCAAAACATAAGGGGCGGTTCCAAAAAGAAAGGAAATAGCAATGATATTCCCAGATCTACCAAATATAAAAAGCCAAGTGTCATAAAAAGCTGACACTTGTATCCAAAGTGACTCACAAACGAAGACATACAGTAGCACACAGGCCAAGCAGGTTAGTGCATTTGTTTACTTCCTGTGTCTATACCCTAATGAAAGCCAAAATGGCCGCAACGAGGAGGCCCATGTTTTTATACAAGTTTCCATGACTTAGTTAAGGCTTTTTGTATTATTGTTAAATCTCTTGGGGCCTGAGTAAGATTCTCTTTAGGCTGAGCGCTCATAATCACAAATGATTGGCTCCCATAATCCTGGGTGATTAGCAAGGTGATAATTCCCAGTGAGACTAATGCAAAGATGATGCGTCCTACAAGAGAGCCACTGAAGTCAAGATGGTTAAGAACTGTAATCAAGATTAAGACTTTGCAACAGGTGGCATGAATGGAAGACAATGTAAATATGATCATAATACCTGGCACACTTTTATCCAAATGAAAAGAGAAGTCCGCGACACTGCTTGTCTATTGTGTATTTAATCGAGCAACGTTTCGACCTTCAGGTCTTCATCAGGCAAAGTCACTTCACTTCAGTCACTTTGCCTGATGAAGATCTGAAGGTCGAAACGTTGCTTGATTAAATACACAATAGACAAGCAGTGTCGCGGACTTCTCTTTTCACTTGGATTTACTCTCATTGTCCTGCACCTGGCCCATCGGATGGGATGTGCAAACATCTACTCCTCTGAACTTGCACTTTTATCCAAAGCCTCCTTATAATTGAATTCACAAACACTGGTAAAGACTAGCAAAGACTGGACAACGTCTACTTGACGGCACAATTATTTCAGCTTGAAAGCAATGCTCCTTCAAATGACATAGAGAAAGGTCTTAACTATTGGTTCACTGTATGACTGCAAACTTACCTCTGTTTGGGCCCAGAAATTGTCTTTATTTATCTTTTTTATTTCCGACATGGCATTGGTCTTCTGATACACGGACCCCTGTTTAAAAAAGAAGTTTTTTTAAAGCTATTCCCAAAGGACAAGAATGCATTAGATTTGGCATTCAATTTTTAATACTATGACAGATTCTTCCAGAAGTAGAGTTGAAATTGGTTGAAATTTGTCTCATGACACAATAATGTGCGGCATTAATGAAGTGTGATCTGCTAATGACAGACTGATCTTCATGTCTTGTACTCCACCTGCCCCACCACTCCAGATCCACGCTTTCCAGATGGATTAAATGACATCAAAGACATGGTGAATGCCGTAACTAGTTGGAAAATGCCCGTTTTTACTGAGGTTCCTCTCAGGTTTGTTTTTGTAATCGCTGGAGTGGCTCCTTACCACAGGAGCTTGTGGGCCGTCGTCTTTAAAGCGATTCGACTCTTTATGGAAGCTGTAGTTGGCTCCTGACGCCTTTCCAACTTTCTGCATGATGACCTCCGGCTCCACATCATCTTCTGCACGAGCGTTAATGGTGACATGGGCACCCTGAGGAGACACACATTTTTAACGGTATATATATAAATAAAGTAATTCAAGTGCATGCATACAACAATATTAAAACCTTTTGTTCCTACATTGCCTCAAAACTCTGGTTTAACCTCCAAAATCAAACAAATCAGCTCCTGTTTGAATCAATTTTTATGTCAATCAATTCACATTTGAAGACCATACAAGATGACCATACACACCGTGTGATTTCAAGAAATCTTTCAGTCCAATGAAACATACTGTATTATACATATTGTAAGCATATAATTTTACTACATTATGTCTTTGGCCATGCTCTTTTGCAAAAGCAATCGTGTGATCCTTGTTCTTTTTCATTCAGTCATTCAATTATTGATAGAACATTCTTTTTACCTTCAGAAAGTTACGCATGGAACTGACATGATTGGCACAGATTCCTTTTCTGGCATCCTTCACCCCTTCACCTGTCTAAAAAAAATAAAAAAAATTAACAAGGCTGTAGACTTGGAAGGCTTCCAGACTGGAATTAAAATAAAAATTCAAAATGATACAATGGCTTCAAAACCTGAAAATATTAGACTACCTAAGATTAAGGTTTGTACATGAACCATGAAGCACAAACATGTTTCACATTTATGAAAAATCTGCAGTGGCGGAGCACAACTTCTGTGGCTAAGCACAGAGCAACATTTTTCCATGGTATTGCATCCACACTCAAATTCATACCATATCTGACAGTTACAGTCAAAACTTTCCAAATGCTGAAAACTAATCTCATGAATCTGATGGGGAAAGCAGAACAAACACTCACCCAGTTGATGAGCACGTATTTGGGCAGACCAGAGTTGGGGTCTTGGACCCGGCAGAAACCGTACATGACTTTACCACTATTCAGCTCCTCCACCAGCTCCTCCAATCCACCATCTAGGGGATTATAAACCAAAAAGCTATTAACTGCTGACCATAACAATCAATTAAACTGCCAAGAAAGCACTTTAGTCATAGGACCATTGTGGTACCTCCAGTATACAAAACAATATATAAAATATGACATTTGTAAACCTGATCTGATTGTTGTGATCTAGTAGTATTAATTCATTATCTTGACAAATACTGTCTTACAGAAAGGGAAATCTAATTGTCAACGTTTAAGCTTGGCTCGTGTTCTCTGGTCGTCCGTGCATCTATGAGTTTGTGTGATAAATAACTTTTGAATAGTGGACTGATTTTGACCAAATCTTGTGTCTTTGTGTCGTGAACTTTACCTGAAGAAGGTCGGATGACCGAAACGTTGTATTAAAGTTTGTTGGTGGAATGGACAGTGTGCGGGATTTCTTTTCACTTCACTGACAACCCGGCTGGGATAACATCCTACGCACCTGCCCAACTACAGAGGTGTGCAAAAGCGTCTTTGTTGACCAAATCTTGTGTGCTATTACTGTATAATAGCAGCCTGGTTTTACCAGACCACGTGTATTACTTACTACCAGGTCATTCAAAATGAATGGTCTGGCCCGTCAGGCTAGTGTAATAGGTGCATGAACTGGTTAACTTCTGGAGACCAACGCTTTGAAGATGGTTGACTTTCAAGATGGCCGCAGTGGCAGCAGAATCAACATTTTGGCATGCAGTTCCACCCAGTTTCATTGATCATCTACAATTACCTGACATCAGTCTGGCTGATGTGTTGAACACATGTAAAAAACAATCATGTCTATTAATGTCTCATTAAAGGTTTGTACTACACGCGTCAGTGGTTTGTACCAAATAGGGGGATTAATTAACTGGGAACAAATGCAAGACAATGACTTAACTCACCTCCCTTCTCTGCAAGTCGAATGTCATCGCTATTCCCTTCATACGTAAACAAGGCCCTGGGAAACCAAAAGACACAATGAGATTGCATCTGCCAATTCAATACAAATAGCACAGCTCACAGCTGAACAGGAACAACACACACATTTATAGGCTATGCATTACTACTGAACCAATCTATTATTGTAATCTTGTAACCAAAGATCTGATCAGTTTAGAAGCACACGTTCTATAGCGCTTACAAGTGAAAGAAGGTTAAAATAAGTGGTAGCTTATAGTATATATTAATGTTGCATTATCAAACAACAAATTAATCAAATATGCCATCTGAGGACTTCCCTCTCAGTTATAAATGACAAAAGGTTACTGATTGGAGACAGACCTACTTTACCCTGGCCTGGAACAATAGAAGCATCAGATAACAAAACAACCTATACCCTGGCTGGCCCACGGCTAAGTTAGGAAAATAGCCCTATTCAATCTGCCAGCTTCTGCTTTCAGATCTCCTATGAAAGTATGCTGAGCACCTCAACAATAACTAGGCTATTATTACCCATTTAGTCCACATGCATGAGTACTTCATTGTGAAAATGGAACAAAAAATGAGATCCATGTTTTGAGAGTTTATTTTGCAATGGCTATGGCTACTGAAGCAATCACCTGCATAATTGAGCATATGCCCACTGGCATCGAGAGCAAACCACACTTGGCAGGTTTTGCATAATATTACCACCACAAAGTCTGCTCTAATTTTCAATTGGGGGTTAAATGTTTAAATACCTGCCCTTCCCAGACAAAGTCCATGTACACAAATGGCTGAGTTTGCAACATTTGGGCAGGTTGGGAATGTGCTTTTAGACACAAACCTATTAGGCTTCTTCATCAAGACACCATGGTGCATACAACTTCAAAATTAATACAGCTTGTTTCAGACCATCAAATAGTTGCATAGGCTCCACAATAGGGCTTGGACCTCAGCAAGGACAGAAGCCTTCAAATTGGCCCAATCTTATTCCATTTCAGTGGGCTCACAATTGTCCCCAACACCCCAACAGTGAAGTTAGTGTGATCTGTAAATTGACTTCCACTGAAGGTCCCGTGAGCCCCACTATATATTCCTGTAGATGTAGAATGTGGCTTTTCATTGCATGCAGAGTTTTAGACATACTACATCACTTCATGTTACAATCGCTACTTCATAATGTATTAGGTCAGATAAGAGGCGACCACATATATGGAAATGTATACATTGATATGAAACAATACCCAGCACAGTGCATCTTGCTGACACTGGGCAAGACATACAGCACGTGTACGGTCTCAGTATACACTAGTATATAGTATTATTTGCATGACCATCAGAAATGTCAAAAGTAATACAAGAAAAGACACAGTTTCCTTCCAGCACACGTAACTTATCTGAGTAACCAGTAGACCCGTGTTCTTGTCTTATGACCATCTATTTATGCGCTTGGATCAAATATGTGGTGGGCTTCTGTTAGATTTTAATGTTTTTCAGTAACACAGTCCATCTACCTCATTAGGTACAATGGACTAACAGGTGTAACAGCTATGTAATACCATGTGCCAGTGTTGTCCATGAATTTACCACACCTCTGATGACCCTTGACTTGACTGACTGACCTGAAATATCGCCTTGCTTCTTGTCCAACCAACAACACCACCAACAACAGTTAAATTACACAACACAGCAGTACTGTATGAGACATTGGCCTCTGATGGGGAAGCATTTCAGCCTATACTAGATCTTATCAGGATTTATGGTTCATAATCCTTTCACACCTTTGCTAAGTAGTAGTCCAGCCAAACCATTCACTTGAATTTTTGAGCCAAACAATACATTGGGTGCTAAAAGGAGAAGTCTAGTAGAACTAGTTAAAAATGATACCGTCAGACAAAAAAGCTAGAACTACTTCAGGTTGGGGTTCTCAAGCCCTGGTTTAATCAGAAAGGTCTGTTGCAAAGATCCAGGCCCATTTCCATTGCCAAATACACCGTTCAGACATGCCATTTCCTGGGATATGAAAGACACAACACCGTGAACAAGCCTGGCATACAACGATGATGAATGAGACATTTGTCCGATTTAGAGTTAATTTGAATCTCTTCGTACCAAGGGTCGAAGGGTCCCCTTTTCTGAACCCTTTGGTCGGCACACCCCTATGAGGAAGTCTTCGCAACTAGCTGACGGCGACCGGAAGATACTGGATGTACCAGTCAACTCACAGACCGTTAGCTACAATATAACGTTGATGCAAAACCAGACAAATATAGCCCACGCCTGTATACAAATTGTACATTCATTGTTTGAGGAAATCATGAGCATAGGTTAGGAATCCATGCCCTACTACCTACGTGGGCTTCACAATCACAAACCCAGCCCGGTTAACTTAACAGTTGGCCCATGCTCGTCCTAAAGGAAGTTCGTAGATCTCCCGTTTTATCAGATGCCTTTACACTATGACTGGTTTAATTGCACATGCATTGGTGTTAGCCACCGGAAAAAATACATTATGTTCGGAAATATGATCGCTGAGTTAATGGTTGGATTGGAAACTGTCCGACTTACCAGTTGGTTGTTGATTTCTCATCCACCACCTCTTTATATGCTGCTGTAAGAGCTGGGCCGTTTTTACAAAGATTCACGGACATAGTGGATGATGCTGAGCTCCAAAACAATGGATGTACACAGTTTGTACTGTTAAAAATAGCAGCAGATGACTGTAGATGTCGAAAATTGCTACGCCTTTTCGGTAGCTAACGGGTGTCAGATCTGAATCGCGTCAGACAACACAATCACAACCACAGATGCTGTACAACCCGACCCGCAAGTGCCGCATGCGTACTTGTAACTCGCGCGACCCGGAAGCTTGCAGTCTTCACACTGCACGTAGGCTTTTAACCCTATTGGTATGTGTAGCCCACAGATCTAGAGCTAGAATAAGTTTATTGTAGGTCTGTAGTGTAGCCACCACTGGGACGTTGTAATAGCCACTGAAAATACCACACTACTATACTACACTACTACCAGTGCACAGGGTCTTGGGCCTATATTACAACTTGGTAACATTCTGGTAGCTAATTTATAACAGGGGCCATGTCCCCCCCCCCTTTAAAAGATTTTTTTTTTTAAAACTTTCTTTATGACAGTATAGTGAAGATGGTGACAGGAAGCAAGTGGGGAGAGAGACGGGGAAGGACCGGCAAAGGACCCAGGTCGGGAATCGAACCTGGGTCAGCCGCATAGCAGATGAGTGCCCTACCGTTAGGCCACGCAGGGCCAGGGGCCATGTCTTAACGGGTTAAACATTATTGCTTAAAACCCACAATAAATCACTGACTCTCAAAGACTGATCTCAGCACACAGATCAGCAGCACACTCGTAGAGCGCAGACCTACAAGTCTTGGCTGAGCCAACACACAGCAGTTCCGATAAAGTGCAGAGTAGGCTTGCAGTTTGCTCTTCTGCCAACATCCATTGCTCTCAATTAAACATAAATAATAAATTAGCTGTTACCAGAATGGAAATGACCAAGTCGTAAGGCCCTGTGCACTGTCACAGTGGAATTACTATGGTAGTTAGTTAAGTTTTTTCAGTGATTATTAGGCCTACAACGTCCCAGTGGCGGGACAATGTCTGGTAAGGACCTACCGAGTGGCTCTGAAATAGACAGCTCAAAATGGTCATCAATAATCAACAGCTGACGTTAGCAGACTTTGGCAATGGCGTGCAGAATAGTGTTTAAAACACTGGAATCGAATGTCGGTAAAACAGTGCTCTGCACTTTTTCAGAGCAGGTGTGCGAGCGAGGGGCTTTACTTAGATAATGCAGGGATGGGGAGAGGTCATCGCGGGGGGCAACTACTGATGCGCAAGTCACCCAAAAGCTGATGGGGCCTGAAACCCCACCACACACCAGCTCAGACAAAGTGCAGAAAAGTTGCTCTGCCTACATTCGATTCCGATTTTGGTTTGTGTTTGGCTACCCCTGCAGACACAGACACACGTACACAGCTACACAGACAGACAGGGTCATTATGCAACATGGCATCATGGCCATGCATATAATTATCTGCCTTTGCAACAAAATTCTCTTTTCTGATTGGCTGATGGGTTGACCATTAATTCCATGGAACCAGTCTGGCGTCAAACGAGTGAATAAGTATCAAAGAATCTTCGTTTGGAATGCCGACATTATTTAAGTGATAACCAGAAGAAGAAGACCATGCACATGGTCTATGGAAAATTAAATAATCACGACGACGGATTGGGAAATGAAATCGACCTGGAATTAGAATCGGACTGGAATTGTCGTAATGCTACTCTGCACTAGCCCACTGAGCCATATCACCTCATACCTGAACATTTTTCAACCTTTTGATGGAGGTGTGGCATTCAACACAGCTCAGTCCGATTTAGTGCAGCATATGTCATTGTAACCAGGTCATCATGTGCTGTTGGCCACTCTGGGCCTGAAACTGCGATCAGAGGCGGACTTTACATTAGGCAAATTGCCCAGGGCCCCGAAATCTGCCCTCCACAGGGGCCCCCCACCTGTCACATCAGTCGCGGTAAACACACAAAAAAGCGTCGCGTCCATCTTGCTCACAAGATTCTGGTGTAGTTGACATGGTTCCTACCATTTTAGACAGTAATAGATTTTGAAAAGTACCCTCACCTAACGGTAGATAAGTGGGATTACGGTCTTCGAGGTCGACCGGTTCCACTAAGTTAATGGCTTGCTGCGCGCGTCGCCGGAGTTCGGAGCCACCGTCTCGCCATTAACTTCATGGAACCGGTCACCTTGTCAGCCGTTATCCCTTACATTTATCCGCCTATCGTGTATGTGTACGTTAACTCCCTGTCACAGGTTAGATTTAGGGGTGGTTTTGGTCTGGGCACAATTTTGCCATTTTCCTTGCTTGTTTTACTGTTGTTGGCAAATGTAAAGCTGCAGAGGCGTTGCTTTCCTGACAGGTTAAAGTTAGGGATGGCTTTGGTGAGGAAATAGCTTAGCATTTTACGTTTAACAACAGAAATTTGCGGAATGCACTAGCGTGAAATAACACGCCTTTTCATGATGCCAATCTGCACTGCAATACCTTGCTACAGGGGGGCAGGTACTAAAGTAAAAATGTAGGTGAAGATATAGATGCTTATAACAAGGCATTTCACAGTGTGTTTTCCACAGTGTGTTACGACTTTCAGTAGCAGAGACTTTCTTAATAACATGAATCATTTTATTTTTTTAATATGGGATGATCAGACTTATAAAACACACCGCTCTGTCAGCATTACAGTACGAACAGACTGGCAGCCGTAAAACCGTTATAAGTGCCAGAATCCTTCCTGGACTGTACAGACCAGAGATGGCAAAAGTGGTAAAAGACTCAAGCTTTAACGATCAATCAGGAAGAGTGACCAACCGAAAATTGTGTTGAGAAAAATGTAGACATTCTGTTGGACTGCTGAGCTGCTCAATACATATTATTTTTATTATAGTACAACTTCTCTTTTGACACATTTGATGCCAAAACCGCTTTTGCAACTTCCATACAAAATCAATTACTTCTGCCACTTTTACCGCCTTTGGTCTGTTCTTACAGTTTTGGTACTATAAGATGTACTGTGTAATTTGACTCAAAATACAAAAAAGGCCTGACATCACCAAAGGCTCACACTATTTACGATATCAGACAGTACATCAACAGGTCCAGTAACCTAATACCAGGGCTGTCATCAGAACAAGTATTACAGCCATGGTTAATACTGAGGTAAGATTAGTTGGTTGGTTTAAAAATTAACTAAACTCATCCTGGATGACAAGGGTTTCTGATTTCTTCACAAACCTCAATATGGAATCAGCAAAGGTCTGAGGCAAAAAGCAACCATTTGCGCGAAGCTGTCTGTAAATATCAAGTAGATCGGTTGACAGTTTTTTGGTATCGGTTTGTAACTCTGTGGAGACCACCAGGAGCTGATTGAGAAAGATTGCTCTTGTGAAAAGTCCACACAGGTTATTGTAGAGAAGAGGGTCTGAAAGAAACCTCATCCAAGAAGACTGTAGATTCTGCAGACCTGTGTACAAAAAAAATGAAATATTAACTATCATTTAAAATTACATTGTGTTATTTAAAACACATTTCTGCTGTACCTATGTTAATAATTCCTTTTGAATTGTCTATATTTTATATATCGGGGCAGGTTTTGTGTATCTCAAGAAGCATTTGCAACAACTTGCAAAATACTGTTGCACCATACAGTGAGGTCACACTGACTTCTTACCTGATGCAAACTTCTTGCAATCTGCGAGGTTCTCCAGTACTGGAGTCAAATTGCTGTTGACCCAGAGATCCAGCCTTTGGGCCAGTGCTGAAGACTCGCTGTATTTTAAGGCCAGTTGGAGTAAAGAGGGCAGAAGACACTCGGCAATGGCCGAGGGCTCTGCATACACGTTGGGATTATCTCGCTCGTATAGACTGCTGAATCTGAAATAGAAGCACGAGTTTACTCAAATGTACAAAAAAAAGGGGGGGGGGGGGTGTCAATACTCTTGGTCCGATCGATTTGCAAATTACTAATTGTCACGCGACTTAAATGACACGTGAGCTCAACATCTCAACAAAGGAAGAGGATAGGCATATATAGGGTATATTATGCCTACAGTAAAACGTGGTCGGGAAACCTAAGCAATAACCCATCTCTGACCCTGGTAAGCAAGCATCTCCCTAAAAATCGGAGAATGCAAAAGGGTTTCTTTCTTGTCTGCATCTTGCGCTGCCAACAGGTGAAACGCAACTGCAAAAGAATCCGTCCTTACTTGCAATTTCCTTTTTTTATCCCTAAATACCCACCATTCCTATCAAGATAGCCTACTGTGTCCTTCAACCTGTTTACCGTGTCAAATTATCGAACGACTAACATGATCACGACAATGTCAACGGAACAAACTTTGCCCCTTTATTTTTTTGAAAGTCGTAATTGCCATCAATAGCCAACTTATGAATTTATTCTAGCCGAGACATCATATCAAATCGGCCACACGCAGTAGAGAGGGGCATTGGAGAGCAGACTCAGAGCGCAGAGTGAGGGACAGACAGAAGGAGGGACTTAGATTATTACATACACCCACTGTGTTCAGGACGTGCCTGCTGTTCATAGTCACAAGTTACTATCTTTTTTTGTTTCTTGTATTAAGACTGGTTTGGATTTATAATGTTTCATTTCCAGTTCAATTGTTTGCATTTCTGCAATTTTGCATTGCATTGTCATATTATAGCCTAATGAATAGGCTATAGCAAATGTAGGCCTATATGAAAGACATAGCCTATAGGTAAAGCCTACATTTCTAATTTGAAGGGTAGAAGCAAAATCAAAGGCTACATAAGCAAATTTTGATTAAAACTTGTCTAAATCGATAGTTAATAGTTTATTTAATTTCCACAAATGAGAATCGATAAGGAATCGTATCGTTTCGAAGAATTGATAAGGGAACCGGAATCGTGAAATCCTTAACGATTCCCATCCCTAGATACATATGCTGTGTTGTCAATTTAGAATGTGGAATTTTAATGGTTAAATGTTCAAAATATTCTTCACTACACTATTTTAAACAGTCAATACACACAAAAGCATATGTTAGCTAACCAAATTAGCCACATCATACAGTATATACTATGCAAGCATACATTCTGTATTTGACTCACTTTGCCTCATCTTTCCGCAAATAACTGCTGACTTGTGACTCCGGTAAGTGACGCAATAAAAGCTGTAAAGTGCCAGAGTGATCCCAGTATCGGTCCAAGACCAGCCGCAGGAGCAGGTGTATTGACTGGTTGGCGTGTGCCGAAGTGGAGGTTTTCTGCTTGTGTACTGCTGTTGATGCTCCTGTTGATGAGTTCCAAACCTTTGACACAAAGATGGCCGCCTTTACCCTCACCCGCTCACTCTGGTCCTGTAGCAGACACAAGCCCACGTTGATCAGCCTAAAGGAGAAGGGTGAAGTGGGAAAAAGATGTCGGTAGCAGCAAATTGTGGGCCCTATGTACAATCAGCTCCAATGGACCCCCCCAGCCACATATCTACAAACCCCAACTCCGATGAAGTTGGGACGTTTGGTAAACAGTGAATAAAATCAAAATGCTATAATTTTCAAAACATTCAATCTATTCATTAGATGGAGAATAGTGAAAAGACAACATATTAAGTGTTAAAACTGAGAAAAAATATTGCTTTGGGGGACATATGTACTCATTTCTAATTTGATAAATCCAACACGTCTCAAAAGAGTTGGGACGGGGACAATAAATGGCAGCAAATGTCGAGGAAGACTAAAAACAAAACAAAAGACAACATTTAACAGTTAAATACATTAACCGATGAGATGATTTTATATAAAAACAGTGTTAATTCCTATCTTGGACATGATTTCACCAGCTTAAATGGTGGGTGTATTCCTTGTCATGTTTTGCAATGTTTTCCTTTCTGTAGTGCTTACAGTGTGACAGGTCTTGACCAAAAACCCACCATTTTATCACCTGCTGGTCCTCATGATGGAGCCAAACTGTTAAAACATAGTAGAGAATGCAATTTGACCTTACTATGTGGCAGTAATCGAAGATCTCCCTTCAAAATATAATGCATGAGTGGCTTTTCATGCTGTTTAAAACCCATTTATACCATTCAGCACTGTATTTAACTCTACAGATGAGTGAGAACATCTTAACCAATGCACTACTGCACCCGCATGCCATCATGGAGGCTGACTTTTGAAGCTAGCACTAACACAAGTTGGATGGTCCATTTTTACTGTAGCACAGGATGTGCAATGGACTTCTACAACTTCTGCTGACTTCTGTAAGCAAAGGACAGTTTCCCATGTCTTCTGGGTCTATTTCAAGTGAGCTCAGGTGCTTAGGAGAATGTTACACCCCTGTATCATTTTCATGCATTAAGCATTCTTAATATGGTAAATTTTCAATAGCTCTAGCACTCCAGGAATTAGAGTGAAACTACAGCCAATATATATTTCATGATGTCATGAACCTATACAATGATTTTATTAACAAAAATATGTCTTATATACACTCAATCATGGTAAATCAAAGGGAATTAAAAAATGTATGTAATAACTATGGTAATTATTCCCTTTGCATCTTTAATTCTGAGTGACTCAGCCTCTCTGTGATGATCTTATACCTGGACACCTATATTGTCCGTCAGTACAATTCATTTTGAAATGTTCTTCTTTGTTGTTTTATCTTATTTGGATGTTTACTAAATTTCACTGATCCCCGTCCCAACTCTTTTGAGACGTGTAGGATTTATCAAATTAGAAATGAGTACATATGTCCCCCAAAACAATATTTTTTCTCGGTTTTAACACTTAATATGTTGTCTTTTCACTATTCTCCATCTAATGAATAGATTGAATGTTTTGAAAATGATAGCATTTTGATTTTATTCACTGTTTACCAAACGTCCCAACTTCATCGGAGTTGGGGTTTGTACACAAATTAGACACTGTGCCTAATTTGTGATACTTTGTGATACTTTTTGTGATACTTTGTTTTCCTGCAGCATCTCACTAACCATTTGCATTAATTTCTGCAGTAGACCGATGATAAAAAAGGTCTCCTAAGTACACAAAGAACACACACCCTTTCAGCTCATCTAAGAGAATAGCAGCATAGTAATAGGGATTATACTGCTAGGTACATTGTGCACTTGTCCCTGAGTATTAGCAGAAAAAAAACAATGACTGACTTATTTGGGGAATTTGTTTACTTCATAATGAACAGGGAACCTAATGACACCTACCTTATTCTCAGTTCCAGTTTGTGTGTGTTGTCCGTTTGGTTTTCGTGCATTAGAGAACACCCAGCCAAGCAGAGGGAGTCCGCACAAGCCATCCTGAGTGTCTCAACACTCTCTGGTGACATCAGACATTCTAGAATGCTGCACCACCGTGGAAGCAATTCATCGTCCAGGCTGACAGACAGAAGAAGAAAAGAAGCACAGAGACATAATTTAAAAACATTGATAAAAACATCAAACATCCTATAACAGTCCTGTATAAAGCACTTGGTCAGTGACTTTTACCAGTGCTTCCTTGTTATGGACAACTTCACTTGCACAATGACTTCAAAGTGAACCAATCAGGGATACAAGACATTTGGCCAAAAGCACATTGACAAATAAACATTCTGCTGCAAACACTCTGAAACGGTACAAGTATGTTGACTGTCCCTGAAATAAACAAATAATTAACTAAATAAATGTACTTATGCTTTGCCTTCCTTTGTAGACCTTTAATCCTTTAATCCAACTAGCCACCTGAAGGCAAATTGAAAGATATTTTACGGAATCAAAGCTGTCTGTTAAATATCATTTTTGTCTACTCTGGCCTACTATTTTGGTCTCCTCTACTCTACTCATTTTAGTATAGTCTTCCATAAAGCAACACATGGCAACTGGACTTCCACTAGTGTTTTGTCGACAGAATTGAGGGACCGGGGGGTGTTTTTCAGCCATTATCAACAACAGGGTCCAGAATGTTGGTATACACAAACGTTATAATAACATCTTCTACCGAGTTATCAGTTTCCAGTGTTTTGTAAGGCAATTCTGCTCCTCACAATGTTCCAGACTTTGTGAGACTCATGAAGGTTATTGATTCATTAGAAAATGTTGCATAGTGCCACTTGAAGCAAAAGCAGCTTCACTCTCCTCACCATCTGTAGAGTAGCAGGCTGGCAGCACACAGGGCCTGAGAGCAGTAGTCCGACTCCCTGTCAGACACCTCCAGGCCAGTCAGCAGGAGCTCGGCACACTCCCTCATATCTCCCTCCTCAGACGCAGAGCCATCCAGTCCTCCAGCCGCAACCGACAACAAGGCCTTCAGATACACTCCCTTCACTTCACAATCCTCCTTCTGCAACACTTCTTTCAGGTTTACCTGATAAAATACACAGTACAAATCACAATCATGGAAAAAACACTTCATACTTTTCATGGGAAAAACTACACATTTTTCATGGAATACTGTGCAAGACATGATGGAGAACTAACTATGGCTGTGTACTCTTCTGTCTGTCTGCTAAAATAGAGGCCGTCTGACTGATTACATCCATTCACCATTATGATACGTAAGTAAGTAAGTACACTTAGCAGACACTTTTCTCCAGAGCGACTCATAGTTACAGTATTTTATTGACAGAGTATTGTAATGGACACAATTCTTGCAGCAATGTAGAGCTAGATGCCATGCTCAGGGGCACTACAGCCATCACCTACTGGGTTAGGGTGAGGTGCGAACCTGCAATTTCCTAACCATTAGCAACCGCGACTCCCTAGATACAGGCAATGACAACAATGTATTCAAACACTACTGTAAATAAGGGAGGATGAAGCCATGTTAAACACGTGGCTGACAAGTCTTCAGTCATGCACCTTCTTTCAGCAATTGTGAAAATAAGAAGAAACAAGTCCGACAGGCTGACAAAGATGCGTCCAAAAGCAGAAATATGAAGAGAGAGAGTAACGTGAAAAATGGCAGCGAAGATCGTGTTTTGGCCGATTTAAAGAATGCGTTTCAGTCAGACAGACCGACGGACGGACGAACGGACATACCCTCTTATAGAGATGCTAGGATGCATCTAAAAACAGGTGGTGGGAGTGAGTAACTTGAATGACTGAGGTGTCCTTCACCAAGGCAACTCACCCAATGTAATTTGAGGGGTCTCTCTGTCACTCATTTACTGCAACTTGATCTCAAAAGTGAAATGTGATCATGTAAAATGACAGCACAACTCCAGTGTCCCTCACCTACAGATCTGGTCAAACTGGTGAGTGGTCACTACGGCATGAGTCTTACCAAGGATTTTCAAAAGCACACGGCTAGACTAAATTAGAAGAGTTTTTGCCAGAGGCCGCTGTGCGCAAGTTGAACTTGAATATTTTTTTGAAAACAATCTCTACCTACACTAAAAAGCTAAAAATTATGAGATGTATAGAAATCTGTACCTGAAGTGTTTTTCCAAGAAGATGCTGCACACCTATGCTTGCACCTCGTTCCTCTACTGCCCACTTGAGCAAACACATCTTTAGACCCGATCTCCAACTGGAAAATGTCTGCCAAATCGTATTCATCCAAACTGGATCATCACACAGGAAAGTGACAACCGTTTGGAAGAAGGAGTCTGAGCCAATCTGTAATTAAACGAAATGGTTGTTACACAGTGATTGAGACAAAATGGCAGTTCATGATGAGAAATGGAGGCAGGTTATCTACTATGTGTATGAACTGGATCGATAAATTATATACAGTACGTCAGTGGTCTCCAAATGGCGGCCCACGGGCCAAATCCTGACCGGGCATGGTAAACATTTGGCCAGCCATGAGGATGGAACAAATTAAAACATTTAGTATGTGTGTGCGATCTGTGGCCATATGGTCGGGCAATTTGTTTGGCCCTCAGCCTCATTTTGCGCTAAATAATTTAGCTCTTGGGAATTGGAATAATTTAGCTCTTAGCAATTGGAAACCACTGGAGTACATAATAGAAATAATCTCTATAGATACATTTATTACTAGCAGTGATATTCATCACTTTAGCAAATGGCATCATTAACCTGCAGACAGTGAGGTGGGGTGTGCAGCTCCGAGTGAAGAAGTTCACACAGCTGATGCAGGAAGTCCTCAGAGCAGCCGGTCCTCACGAGGCGGACGATCTCCAGGTACATGCCTCGGATCATGTGACACTGCTGTCCCCAAGTCACCAGCCACAGCTTGGACTCCAACACCTTTGTGAAATGATCGAGGGAACTTAAGGCGGCTCTGAAATATACATGAAAAACAACTGAAAGTTATTGGAAAAAATACAACACTCTTTTTGATCAATTCAAACTGGATTAGACTGGCTCAATCTGATCAAGACCAGTTCAAGCTGGTAAAAAGTTCAAGACTGACATTTTAATGGCCCTGCTAAAACTTCTGACGTCTGTAACCACATTAATTAACCTGGCTCACACCAGATCCTTTTGTATTTCCACTCAGTTTCGTTACCTTACTCAAGGATCTGGGCGCATTTCAGATTCGCCCTGCTCTCAAACCGCCATGCAGCCGAACAAATCAGGATTGCAGGATTTTCAGAGATGTGACATGTTCCTCTTCCCCACTATGTTTAAACTTGGACTATAAGTGAAACGCGGCAGCTGATAAAACCACGCCTTCACAGACCTCACGACCTCAGAAAAATGTTTGTGGACCAACTGCAGAGCCCATTCATCCCACCAAAACCTGGTTAAGCATTTATCCGTGAGGATTTAAAAGACCACACATCTCCATACTCACTTGTTAGAGAGCAAGACTTGTGTTAGTATGGCTCTGATCTGCAGCAGTTGACCATGCAGGTGGTTGTGGGAGAACGGCTTCTTGCTGCAACTCGGTAACTCTCCCACGAGCTTGAGGAGGACATCCAGGTATTTTGAGCAAGGCATGAGGGCCACCAGGGCTTTGGAGGCCATCACTCGGATGCAGTAGACTGGGCTGGAGGAGAGCTGCAGCAGCGGGGGCACGGCCTCTGACAGCTCCCTACAACAAGTAAAACATCACCAGCATAAAAGAAAATGTCAGCCAAACTAAACACAATCAGCATAGTTGTGCAGAGCAGTGGGTGAGTTGAATGTAACAAACGTTGTGGTTCAAAGAAGTAGACAAAATCCTGCACATCATACATAAACTCTGAACTACCGACACGTGAGCAAGAAAACCACACAGCCATCCCAAAACACACCTGGTCTCAGTCTGAAGCCCCGGCTGCAGCTTGGCCAGGAGGATGAGCACGGGGTAAAGGGAGGGATGAACACAAAGACGGCCCAGTTTGGACGGAGAGTGAAGCTCTGCAGCTGCGGTCCTGAGTTGGTTGAGCAGGAAGGGCAGCAGGGAAGGGTAGTGTGTGAAGAAGGCCAGGGGACACATGCCGCACTGGGGGGAAGCATGGTCGCCCCCGGGGCTGTGGCCCAGCATACGCGTACACAGTGAGCCTATCACACAAGCAGAAAAACAAGAAAGAAGAAGTTCATATTATGTGAATTCAAAATGCAAGCTGTTGCCAGGTAGAAAAGTTTGGTGCTCACTGGACAAGTGCTCTAGACGTGTGAAATATGGTCACCCAGCATATGCCCACATAATGAACCCACCGAACAAACGAGACAAAAAAAATCTTTTTTAGCATTTCTGCCAAACAGAATGAACAGTATTTTCATTTGCATTCATCTGTACTACGATAAGACATGCTGTTAAAGACTCTACTTCAAGCACACTTTCTGGGAACTTTTTACTGTAAAATTGTGTTTGGTGGACAAGGGCTGTAAATGTGCGACTTACTGTATAATTGCAGCGCTGCGTTCCTCACAGCCCAGCAGGGGGAGCTGAGAAGGGTCAAGGCCAGGATGGCCATGTCGGGACAATATTTAAGAATGGCCACACCCAGACTAGACCCTCGGACTAAAGTATTCAGAGTATGGACAGCACACACCTGCAGGGACAAAAATAGGCATCATTTGGATTGTGCTTGATTAAGTTTGTGCAGTGTTTGCATATGCAGGGTTGCCAGATGTGACTGATCATTTCCAGCCCAATAAATGCTCAAAAACCGCCTGGAGGTGCCCAATATCATCCCATCTGAAGCGCATTCTATTGACAACCGGAGATCAACCATTCAAATAAATATTTTTTGAAGCAAATAAAAACCTGTGGTAGGTCCACAGTCTGATCCCAGCTGTCTGGTAGTGGGCTGTTTGCCACCTCCAGAAGGTTGCTGACACTGAGGGAGAGCAGAGACGTTCTCCGACTGGACTCTGCTGCTGACACCACACAGAGGAAGATCATCGGGAGACCTGCCGCTCTTCGAGTTACTGAGGTGGCACGAGGGGACTGCAGAAGGTTTAAACCCTGAAAAGAATCATTAAACAAAGAGCACATCTCACTTTAATTGTTCCTCTGACATTAAATGGGTGAAACGTGTTTTAGTTGTTAGTTAACTTTGCCACCGTTTCCCACCTCTTCCAAAATTCAACAATTATAAACTCAGCACATATATAGATATAAAACATATATATATAACTATATATGAAGAGTTCAGATGCAAAACCCCCTAACTCCATTTCTGAAGACCTAAAATTCTATATTTTTAGAGAACCCGGTTGTTGGTTTGATTTACATTCACGTACTTGATAATATATATAATTATTTATATCACATAAATAAAATAAAAAATACGCAATTTTGATAGCTTTGCATTAAATAAAAATGAATTAAGATTAATATCTGAAAAGGCACTTAGGGGGTTTTGCATCTGAACTCTTCATATATAACAACATATATAACACATATATAACTACGACCTATGTGAAAAATGTGAACTTGATGTGGTTAAGGTTTAAAAACATGTTATTTATATTCTGACCTCTTTCAGCAGCTCTACAGGGATGTCTTGGACTTCTGGGTCTGCACTGAGTAGTAGTGTGCTGCAGAACTTTGTAAATCCACGACAACAGCCTTCTACTGCCCCCTGGCCATGAAAAGAAGAGCATCAAGACATACAGTATTGAATTGCATGACATACGACACGGTAGTACGTAGGGTTGAGAGTGAGACGTATTCAAGAAATATTATCCAGGTTGTTCCATCCCAATTTAGTAGAAAAGTAGGATATTCTTATATAATACTAATACAAGGGTACACAAGGGCATGAAGATTTGCAGGCTGGCAAAGCATCTTTAAAATAAAAAGCTATTAATGGTGAAATCCTCCACACCATCCCATTCTGTACTCACCCAGTGTCGACATTTCAAAATGATATCCTTGAACACCTTGGACACTTTCCTCAGGTGGTCTACAGTCAGTAGATGGACAGACTCTGCCAGGCTGCTCAATCTCTCAACAAGGGACCCCAGAAAAGTTCCAATTTCCTGTATAAATCAAATAATATTCTCAATTACCCAGTTTTAGAAAACAGCATGTCACAGAGGTATGCGTTTATATCCCTTTATCAAGTGCTCAAGTGCTAATTTAAATGAATCTAATATTGCAATCAATTTTATTTTATCATGAATGTGTTGTATAAATACTTGATTGATTAATTGGTTGATTGATTGATTGATTGATTGGTTGGTTGATTGATCACCTTCAGTGAGACCCAGCAGCATGTCAGCACGAGGCTGTGTTCCTCTGAGAGCAGAATAACCTCTTCCCCATCTGATCCCGCCTGCTGACCGATAACAGACGTGATCGCCTTCCCCATTTCACAATAGGACGGCGGGACCTCTGCAAAATAAAATAAAAAATAGCTCATGTCAGCATTTTAAGCATATTCACACATATCAGCAGAAATTCAACACATATGTTTGAATTTTGTCCAAACTTTCACGTTTTTAGTTTCAGTAAGCTTCAAATCTGAACTTTTTTTAGCTGACAGTGTAGAGAGTACTTGTAGGGAGGTGTTCATTTGACCGCTCGCTAATGCATCGTAAGATTCGTTATACAAGTATTTAAACTTAACATCCAAAACGTTAAACCCCTGATAAAAGCCCCATTAAGGCCATATTAAAATTCCTCAATGGTAGCCCAAATTTCAAAGTAGCATAGCCTGGTTTGACAGTGAAACTATATGAAAGTACATTACACAGTTGATAACCCATTTGGTTCCTTTGTCTTGTTTATCAAGAACTACTTAATCTGAAGGTTTGCACTTTGACTCAAAGACTGAAATATCTGTTGTCATCACTTCTTACTCTCTTTCTAGGAAATACCTTTACTTTCGGTGTCTTGTTCACCATACAGCACACCAAGTATAAGAGTAGTGATGTTCTCAATCAGGCCGAGAGTCCTTGTGAATGTGCCCGCATCCATCTCCTTCTGCAGGACACCAGGCACCTCCAGCAGACATCTCTGTAGAGCAGTCGCTGCACCTGAACACACATGTTTGGAAGTCAACTCTTCAGTCAACGCTCTTTTGCAACGTGATTAAATACACTTAATTGAAGGTTAAAAACAGATAATTGAACATTTAAGGGAGTTTTACTGTATTTATTCTTTAAAGGTACACTGTGCAGGAAATGGCCAAAAAAGGTACTGCAACTATGCTACTCATTGAAACTGGGCTGCCTATTGACAAATTTGATCTTTACATGAAAGTTTACCAAGTAATCAACAAATATTTTCTAGTATGGTCCAAGTAGAGTCAATTTTGCTATTTTGTGAAATTCAAAATGGCGGACCATGGAGAAGATCCCCCTTTTCATGTATGACAAGTGCAATTTTTTCAGTCATAATGAATACTTAGAATTTGATGGTGGTGGTAAATATTCATGAAAAAAAGGTAACATTAGTGAATGGGCAGCATGAATTCTGGAAATAAACAAGTATTCATTATGACTGGAAAAAAATACTTTTCATACATGAAAAGGGGGGATCTTCTCCATGGTCCGCCATTTTGAATTTCCAAAAATAGCCATTTTTAGCTGCAAAAATGACTGTACTTATGGTGCATTCCCCAGGGCTGGGAGATGGGATGTTTCTGACCTCCTACTTGCTGAAATGCATTGGAACGCCTGTTGAAGCGGAATGTTCAAGTCGCGAGCTGGGGCAAAAGCGAAGCAAACCGACTTCGCCCCATTGACTATCGTGATGTCATCACAGCAATGGCAGCGCACAGTGTTAGGAATAGTTTATGTTGCACATCACCATTCCATGGACAAATAAAGTTGATTCAGACAGGTTAACGGTTGCAAAACAGCCTGTTAACTTTTCTAAGGTGTAGTTATATTGACATTGCGTCTTTCAAAGATGAAATGCGGCTAAATGAAAATAACATATGATGTTGTTTACATTGCTGACATCTTTGAGAAGTGGATATGTAGTTTTTGTCCCTCCATGTTTGTAGTTTGTTTGACTTGCTGGTTGGAACGCTTTCAAGTGGGAGGTAGTTGCCTCCTTGTTGCCTACTAGGAAGCTCCTACCTCTGGGGAATGCACCATTAGAGCATACTAGAAAATATGTGTTTATTACTTAGTAAACTTTCATGTAAAGATCAAATTTGGCAATAGGCAGCCCAGTTTAAATGAGCAGCATAGTTGCAGTACCCTTTTTGACCATTTCCTGCACAGTGTACCATTAAGAATTTATTTAATGCAACAGTAATCGTGAATGGCATGAATTTGGCAGTGAGCCTGCATCGATCTCACCGTGCATAGGTGCCTTCTGAGAGGCCCCCAACATGTCAGTCATAGCCGTCAAGTACTGCTGCTCCAGTAGTTCAAGGAGGTACTGGCAAACAGAGGTGAGATTTGCTTCATCTCCATTAACCCTGTTGTTTACCCATGGTTGGGACAGATCCACTTCCCTGGAAAATAGAGACAGGGCAGCGAGGTGAACAATCATTGTCAAAAAGCTTTTCAGGTTGATTGCAATTTAGACACATTGAGAAATATTGAATGCAGAATGCAGCATTTTGATTATTGAGTAGTTCTGGTGTGTGCAAAGTACTTAGCATATGACATTTTGAAATGTATACAAAAATATATAATGTACATTATAGAAACAGTGAAGAAGGGCATGAAACTTTTTCTCTTACTTCTGTAGAAGAACCTTCATCATCAGCGCTCCAATCTGAGCCTCCTGCGCTCGTGGACTGTGGAGAAACAGCTCAGCTCGGGAAAACACAAGGTGAGTGAGCTGCTCCGGAAAAGGCTTTGGGAAATACTGAATGAGCAACTCAGAAGAAAGCTCACGGATCTGTTAAATAAAGAAGATTACACTGCTGAAGTCAACCATGAAAAACAGTCTGGTGTCACAAATGATGGTGCTTCAGTCTATGGCTTTGACCTGGAATATTTAATTTGAGACACAAGGTTTGATTCAAAAGATAATATGAATTAAATTAAAAAAACATGGTTTTATATTTAACAAAAACTTAATGGCATACCTTGCAATTTGAGTCAACTTTGTATTTGTGATATTGTGCTATACAGGTAAATTAAGATTGCCTGATTGATTGATTGATTGATTGATTGATTGATTGATTGATTGATTGATTGATTGATTGATTGATTGATTGATTGATTGATTGATTGAAGAACTTGCCTCATCGGTCATGTCCTCCATACAGCTGATGAGAGCCAGTTGCTTCGACGTGGAGAAGAAGTCCCATAGTCCTCTAGACCGGGCCCAGGTTATTAAAGCCAATATGTTCACTGGCAAATACAGAAAAGGTTTTTATACAGAAAAATATATACAGTACATTCAGAAATGCGAACACAGACTGAAAATCATAAAATTCTTATTCATAAAGAAAACAAGGGCAGGACTAAATTGCTATTGGGCAGCAAATTGCTGTTGCATAACAGAACAACTTTGGTTATTTTCAACATGCATCTCTGTTGATCAAGCTACTTGGGGCTTCCCAGTATGTACAGAGTTCACAAACCTGGTGGCTGTCCTTTTCTCTTGTCAGGACTCCATGTGTCAGTGCAGGTCTCCAACACGGCAGACAGCAGTAAGAGAGCAGTCTTCTTCCTCTGGTAATTGCTCCCCGGATTCAGGTAGAGAAAGGCCAGCTCCGCTAACCAGTCCACAAACTCTGGAAGGAGAGAATCATTTGTGAGGTGTCTGAGGTGAGACACCTGACGAAGATCTTACAGGTCAAAAGTTTTTCACGAATTAAATCACCAGGGAGCTTTTGGGTTGGATATTTCTTCCTTTTTTCTTATGCGTTCCTACTGTATATATCCTGCACCCACGGCAACTGCTTTTTTGTGATGTGCGCACACCTCACACTTTTTTAGATTAATTTGTAACACGCGGACGCTCTCTGGCATACCCACTGGGCTATATTGTATACCGAGGGGAATGTGGCTCAAATCCAACCGGAATCATTTCCCAACCTTTCCCCCCTCTCTCTACCAATCATTTCCTCTGTTCTCTGTACTGATGCATTTCATAAAAATATATTAATATTGTAATAAATGTATTCATGTGGAACACAGTAGGGCTCACCAACTCCTTGGCAGAGTATGTCCTCATCCTGTTGACAGAGCTTCTTTTTGCTGTTGCCCTTCAGCACCGCGGCTAAGCAAGTGTCCCTGACTCTGCAGAGAAACTTCTTGGCGGATGCGTAAAGCTGCTGTCGGAAGGCCGGCGCCTCGCTGTTGAGGTTGAGAGGAATGAAGCTCCTCATGGCAGACAGCTCCAGCGCGCTCGGCCTCTCCTTGGACTTGGAGCTGCAGCACAGCATGTTCAGCGCCGCCAAACGAACGCCGTCATCGAGGGACGTCAGGGCACTCTGCAGAGTTTCATACACGCAGCCGTCCTCGGAGATCCAAGAGGATCGTTCACAGACGACTCGCTGACAACTCATGATGCACGTCCACGCCCTCAGGTCTCTCTGAGACGTGTGGTCCAAACCGTCCAACAGCACGTTGAAAGCGGATGGATACGTTTGGAGAGTTGCGGGCAGGAGGTGACTGACTGCGTTGGTCTGCAGGAGTTTGGAGTCGGAGGTCAGGGCCTCCAGCAGAGTCCCTCTCCAGCGCTGGCTCCACTTAGCCGCTAGCTTCAGTTCTGAAGGTGGTGCTGGTGATTGGGCTCTGCACATCTCTTTGCGCTCGTCTTGGACCAGCGCTATGTAGACCTCAGATGCCCAAGGAGACAGCTGATTGGTGGAGAGGCACTTCAAGAGATGAACCGGAAACTCGGAATAGTGCTTTAAGACCTGCCGAATACATATGGCTTCTTTACAAAAAAAAGTTGAAGGCTGCATAATGAACAAAAAAACAAAAAGAACAATTTCCAAAAAGAGGTTGTAGGCTGGTACTGTACTTTTTAAGCGGGCTTGCGGAGCAAGGACCATGCAGAGCATGGCCCTTGCAGAGCAAGGCCCGATTATAGTAATCTCTAAGTCCTGTTTCTTTATTTATTTATTTATTATAGCTTGGTCTTGTGCAGGGGCAGTAAAAATAGAAAATGGATCTCCTCCAAGGCCTTTCGAGATAGAGACACCGTTCAAACACTAAAACGACCGGCTCGGCTTGGAGATCGCGTACAGTTATAGGCTTCTCCATGTCTCTTGTCGTTTTCCCGTTTTTGGCGATTTTGTGAAAGCCTGGGTCTCCATTGAAAACTATGGTGGAACCTTCATGAACCAAAGTTCCGCCACTCTAGAGATTAGAGTGTAGGAGGCTTTTTCGGTCATAAAACATCAACACTTTCACCTAGAAGTTTAGTTGACGCGTTGTTAGCGAGCTCTATGGGATGTCTCCAAATTGTGAAAGTTTCATCTCCCAACTCCCAATACTTTTTAAATGGCAGGTTTGTAAAAAAAACAGGCCTGGCTCTATGGAGAATCCCATTCTTTGGAAAAGTGCATTTTTCAAGAGATCAGCGCATGTCCCACACGGAGGTCCATTTGTGCCTGAAAAATTTAACCTATAAACTTCATTCAAAGACTGTTAGAGAGATCACAAGCATGACTCCGATCTGTGAAAAGGACACGTGCCAACTCCTTTTAGTTTTTTTACAACGATGTTGTAAAGACAAAAATCTCATTCTCATTTTCTCCCCAGTTTAGAGCTCAATACTAATACTCAATACTGTCTTTCAGTCAATCACAACAGGTGCAGCCAGTGAAGTGTTCCATTTCAACTGTCACTGTCTCAAGATTCTATTCTTAACGAGCAGGTGCGAGCAAGCATTCTAGAAGTCTATTGTTCAGCTCTGCAATGCAATGTAATATAGTCTTGCTGGACTATGCATGACAATTAGCTGCTTGGCTTAGTGGTAATGCATGCCGCTGCATTAGAGGTATGGAGGTTGAGGGTTCGAATCCCACCCGAAGCCATGTTGATTTTCTAAATTATATCATATGCAGCGTTCCTTGGCCGACTTAAAATGCCATGTATATCATTTAGTATGGATGGCAAATGTGCTGAATTACAGATATTGAGGTTGGGGGTTCGAAACCCAGTCAAAGCCATGTTGATTTTCAAAATTATATCATATGCAGTGTTCCTTGGCCAACTTAAAATGCCATGTATGTCATTTAGTATGCATGGCAAATGTGCTGGATTACAGATATGGAGGTTGGGGGTTCGAATCCCAGTCAAAGCCATGTTGATTTTCAAAATTATATCATATGCAGTGTTCCTTGGCCAACTTAAAATGCCATGTATATCATTTAGTATGAATGGCAAATGTGCTGAATTAGGGATATGGGGGTTGGAGGTTCGAACCCCAGTCGAAGCCATGTTGATTTTCAAAATGATATCATATGCAGTGTTCCTTAGCCAACTTCAAATATCATGTATTGTATGTCATTTAATATCAATGGCAAAGGGGTTGGATTACAGATATGGAGGTTGTGAGTTCTAATCCCGCTCGAAGCCATGTTGATTTTCAAAATTTTATCATATGCAGTGTTCCTTAGCCAACTTAAAATATCATGTATGTCATTTAGTATATCCCCAAAACGCAGAGCTACAACACTTTCAAGATGGCTGAATCCAAGATGGCTGAATTGTTTGGCCCATAACTTCTGACTGGGTGGATGGAGTTTTTCCAAGATTTCTTTTAGCTTTGTTTTCTCAATAGCACTTTGTTTCATCTCTGCCCCAAAAGGCAAGCCCGCTTCCAGCATTTTCTGTGAGAATGCATTTCTAGTTTGTTTTTGTAACATGTATGAAATGTGTATGAAATACAGAAATGCTGTATATTACACTGCTTCACAAGATTAACAGATAAGATATTCTATACTACGGTACTTCTTAGCTGACTACAGTATAAGTGATGACACAAAAAATGAAACAAAAGAGTAGTCATACCACTTCGGTCCCCAAGTAGGGCAAGAGGGCACAAAGAAAAATGTACTTGGCTTTGGTATCCCATGGCAACTTAGTAACATGATGTAACAGGTCCTGGTAAAGTGGTCTCTCTTCAGCTCCACTATGCTGACAGTCAGACTCATAAATCTCCAGAAACAAACACAAGGCACTGCGGACAGATTCAGTGATTCCCTCAATCTGAGAACACAAAATTACAGGATTATTATAAAATAACAATGTTCAAGTGAAAGATGAAATTTGACCACAATCCTGTATTGACAGCTAGTTTTTTTTTTACTATACAGTGAGTCTTTTACATTTTACATTAGAGAAAGAACATTTTTTATTATACAAAGAGGTGGCGGGGGGTCGAATAAGGGATTGAAGGGATTTGTGAGAGCCACTGTAAAAACGCCATACTCACAGGGCTCTCTGCATTGTTCCAAATTATATCAATGACTGGACGCTGCAGACTGGAGTCCGGTCCCAACAGTGGGCCACTGCTCAGCTTCATCACAGATGGCAGACACACTTTCAGGCATTTCAGCCAAAGGCTAAACACTACAGAAACATGCATACAAGCATACAGCACAACACAAAACAACAAGGCTATTAGTGCCATAGTGATTTGTTTCCATGAATAGTGCGCAGTGATGAGATTGACCTGGACATGGGGCTGGTTTGCAGTATAGTAAAAAAAACATGAACTTGTGAGTGTAGGAGGGTATGGACTGGACATGAGGGAGGACATGAACTGTGGGCGTGGAGAGAGCATGGATTGGATGTGTGGGGGAGCATGGGGTGAGTGTGTGGGGTAATAATAATAATAATTGAATTGTATAGCACTGTATCATACAAGGCATGTAACTCAAAGCGCTTAACAAATGGGAAAAAACATCATTGTTAGAGATGAATTTAAAAGGAGAGGTATAGAGGAGAGGCAGAAATAGCAGGAAGGCAGAGGAACAAGAGATAGATCGAGATTGTAGAGTTATAAGGTCAACGTAGGTTAGGACCAGGATTCTTAGATGCGTAAGGTCCATAGTAACATGGGCTGTGTGTGTTGGAAAACAAGGATTGCGTGAGAGGGCATTCAGTGTGGGAGAGCATAATCTGTACGTGGGGAGATCTCCGTCTAAAGCACTGGATCCCAACCCTTTCTGAACAGACGCCCCCTGGACCTCATCATATGCCTCCAAACGCCCCCGTGACGTCTTCATAAGCCTCACAACACTGCCCTTAGTATTAAAAAATGAAATAGACTAATGCCCCCCAATGGCAACTAAGCAGCGCCCCCTCTCAGCTGTCCCTCTGCCTTCTCTACGCCCCCCGAGAGCTCCCCAACACCCCCTGAGAAGCTGTGGAGCCCCCACTGAAAAGCATTAGTCTAAAGCGTGAACGAGTAAACCTGCAATCCTACAACCAGCTCTGTGACCACAGCTGCCGTCCAACCGACAGTTTTAAAAGATGACACGGACAGTGAAGGGCAACATTCTACCACACCCTTCACCCACACGTAGGTAAACTGATTTGGTTGATACAGTACCTTGGAAAGCATAGTAGAGATTGTCCAAAGAATCCTCACAAACAGCAGACACGACAGGAAACATATCCAGGAGAAGGCAAGTCTAGGATACACATTTATGAACAGAAATGCAGACAAATCCACATGAGAATACATGCATAATATCATAAACAAACAGGTCCTGAAGATAATACGAAGGTGCTACTCTTGCCTCAACTAATTACCAGTTATACAAGTCATTCTTTAGAAATAGGGATGCCATCAGCGGCCATTGAACATTGTGGGTTAGGGGAAAAGAGAAAGTTTTTAAGGCCATTGTACAACTGAAAAAAATACCGTCGTGGGGTGCTGGCCATGGGCAAGGATGTCTTTTCTGCAGGCAGTCAAAACACCTCTGCACAAGGCCAGTTTCTCCAACCCATCCTTTGCTTTGCGGTGACACTGAACCTGTAGTCCACCCACAGTCATCTGCCATGGTTCTAAAGATCACACATCGCAAGGGACACTGAAGTCACATTCAAGAGATCTACACTATCAGATGTTTCTTATGTTCTACCACTGGCAAATACAGCTGGTTGAAAACTGACAACATCGTTTTAGTTGATACTTGTGTGTGGTGCTGTATTTTATGAAGAAAATGACCAAAAAAATATATAAACTGAGGTCACCTTGTCTAGCGAACTGAAGGACAGACCAAGCAGCTGTCCTCCCCTGGTCCTCCTCTGGAGCTGTGTTAATCAGCATGCCCACTGCGGTGCCCGCTAAGAGACGAGTGTCTTTGTTGGCACTCTGGTCATAACATAAACACATCACATTACGTTAAGGAGTGATTACTGTGTGAGACTAATGGAATACACTGGCTTGAGAAAGTAAAAGTCCTCCCATGTATTCCCCCTGTGCTGTTAAAGAAGTCTTTTTGTCCACTGACTAGATCATCTACAAAGGTTCATCAAAATCTCTGCCAATCAGGCCCCAAAGTGTCTAAATTCACACGGAATGGCCCTATAGATTCTTAAGTTAATACAGTAGATGTACAGAAACAAACATGTTGCATCACTTTTCATATCTCTAATGCTTGACTTTGTTTGACGGTTCAACAGGCATACCCATCCAAGAACAATGTCCATGAGGAATCCCACAATGCTCGCCAGAACTGAATTTGTCGATTGTCTTCCAAACACCATGGGATACACCTCTTCAGACAACGACTGGAAAATCTGGAGACACACCTGTAATAAAAACAACAGTCAAGCACTTTTGCCAAAACCAATACAATGGCGATCATGTAAGCTCAAATTGGATTTCTATATAAATATGCGCAGTAAGTAATTGATCCTGGGGTCCTACTAAAACCATGAAACCAAACTATATTTCGCTAAATAATATTTCTACTTTTGCATCAGCATGCAAAATTCTAAACCATCTAAATAGCATAAGCCTTGAGCGATCAGCTTGTGAACTTGTGATAGACAAAAACACCAAAATGCCACCCCCGGCTGTAAAACTGTCTGTGGCTGTAGAAGAATGTTTACAGCATCTTGATATATAAACAATTCACCAAACTTGGTGTCAAACTTGGCAACACTGTGTGCCTCCACTCAATTTTATTTCACTTCAACATCAAAACAACACACACATTTCATCACAGTTTACACATTACACATCATTGAGATTTGAAAAAAAATCTTACCTTTACAGCTTGGTAACACAAAGTTTCATTTCTCAATTTGTCCTCTTCTCGAGAAGATGAGAAAACTTCACTAACTTTGGAAAGGAGATGAAGGCACTGTTGTCTTAAAATCCTTTGACCAAGACAGCTGCACTCCAAAAACATTGACACTGCAAAGGGATCAAAGTATTTTATTAAGTGGTAAATTCCATATGCAGTGAAAGGGTATATTGTACAGTAGAGCTTCATGTGATACATAACCATACTTGTCACATAATATAATTTATGACTGCAGGGCTCTAAATTAACTTTTTAAATCACCAGTAAAAATCGCTAATATATGTCAATCTTACTAACCAAACACACACTCATTGATGGGTAAACGTGGCTAGTAAGCTTTATTTCCTACCAGCCAAACTGAATTTTCACCAGCATTTGACTGGTTGGCTGATGCCAATTTAGAGCCCTGAATGCCTGTAAGTTAACAAGATAATATTTGACTTACCATATTGAAGATCCTTGATTGACAAAATCTGAAATGAAAACGATAAAACAGCTTTACTTCTCCTAGACATAATGTTCCTGCACGCACTTAATAATTTATATTTTTGGACACATCTTACTAGGTCACTGTGCATTACTGCATTGATGCACCGCTGAACTTCCTCCAGGGCAACACCTGAACTGACCTCACCAATTAGCTGAATCATCTACAGTGGGAAAACAGTTAATACAACTTTTATCATTATTATGCATTGCACAATTTTACAACTGATCAAGGGGATATTCCAAGAACAGTCTTCTTACGTGATGAACTTGGCTAAGTTGACCTAAAGAAATGGATATACCTGCTAGACTGCCTGTGGGCCTATGCGTCATTCAGTTTTCTGGCTGATTTACCACTATGCCCAGGTTAACAATGTCACCTGGTTTGCAATTGAAACACAGTCTTGGACCAGGTGGTGGTACATCATGCCTTGGTTTGTATGGACTTAAAAGGGCTGGGCAAGAGGACTTTGAGTTCATAAGCCAGACATATGAAGGAGGCTTCACGTATTGTCCAGCAGTTACTGTAGTAGATTTACTGTAGTAATTTTAATATCGTAGAGGCATCTCCAAACGTGAATGCACAATGCACACACATACATGCATTAGTTCTAGGCCTATACGGAAATTCAACAATTTCTGTGGCCCTGCATTGTAAGTAACAGGATCCGCATTGTAATGAAACAAATAAAACACCTTCCAAAATTTTAGGACAAT
The DNA here is from genome assembly GCF_034702125.1 of Engraulis encrasicolus. Taxonomy (NCBI): domain Eukaryota; kingdom Metazoa; phylum Chordata; class Actinopteri; order Clupeiformes; family Engraulidae; genus Engraulis; species Engraulis encrasicolus. The sequence goes on along the minus strand of NC_085859.1, from coordinate 49,326,730 downwards.
TGACACACGTGCCTACATAACCATCAATACTTCAGGAGAAAAAAAATCTTGTGGTACTGCAGTAGTAGTAGTAGTAGTAGTAGTTCTAGCAGCCTATCTAGCAGCCTATCTGTTCATGCGAGAGACCTAACCTACCTGGTCAAGCTTTCGACACAGGCTAGAGGTGCTCGCCGCTTCCATCTGCACAGCCACGAGCAGCTTCGTGAGGGAGACGAGATGAGACCTCTCCAGTGACTGCAGCTGGACTTTTTCTTTTAGCAGCTTGACAGCCTCATCTACTAGACGTTCTTTGCAACGTTTTGGGAGATTGCTGAACAGGAAGGATATTAAACGTTAAAGTTTGACTTTATCATCCAAACCAACACTTTTTCCACAAATGAGAAGGACTAACTTTGCCCTTACCCTTGGCACTCTGACAGCTTCTTGAAAACAAGCTTTACATCATCTGTCACACCCGCAGGAGGCAAAGTGTCATCTCCCAAAGCAGGAGGTATTGACTCCATTTTAATGGATCCAACAAACGACGCCAGGAAAATAAGATGAGGTATCAGAAGTCCCCCACAGGGAATTTAATCATCAGTGAAAGACCAACACATAACTCCTCCAGAGCTAAGGTCTAGCCACACGTGTGTGCATAGCCTTTCTACCTCTATAAATCCTCTCTGGTGTGTGTTTGTATTTACGGTGCAGTTCCTGTGTGAGCCTCGCGTGATTTGCGATTTTCCTGCACCTCACACGCTTTGTCAAAATAAAAGTCCCTCAAGCCCGGTTGCTTACCGGAGTAAGCTCATTAATAATAGTTTATTTATGATGATGATGATGATGATGATGATGATGATGATGATGATGATGATGATGATGATGGCCGTTGTTATTATTATTATTAGACGGCGGTGACCTGGCCACTATATTGCTGACCAGGAGTGTGGGTCAGGGGGTGCATCCCAATATGTGACCTTGCCTCCTCCACTTGTGCTTGTCTCCTCGTCCCGCCTCCTGGCCCCTCCTCCGTGGAGAAAACGATAAAGTTTCCCAGCTGTCAGCTTCGCCACAACAACTTTTGGGGGACTGTTTTTCATTCACCATCCCAATTGCAAACGAGAAAAAGACTCTACAATTGAGCTTTTGCAAAATATTGAAATATAATGCTGTTGTAAGTGATGTCATCATGACGAGAAGCAAGTGGAGGAGGCAAGTGGAGGAGGCAAGGTCCCATATTAAGTTGCACTCATACTCTCAGACAAGGGGTCTTTCTCAAAACCTAGGCCAGTGTCCTACCAAGTGTATCAGCCGAATTAGTCATGCCCAGTGATTGGATACTCTTTATTAGTCACACCCAGTGATTGGATATTCTGTAGAGTTCACCAAAAAGTATCCAATCACTGGGCATGACTAATTAGGCTGATACACTTGGAAGGACACTGGCCTAGGCTTTGGGAAAGACCCAAGGTCTGCGTGAAGCTGTCGGGGGCTGTCATCGACTGTCATGCAGTCCCTCCGCAGTGCTCAGTCCCAGGACCTGCAGTAAAACCTTTCCCAACATAGAGCCAATACACCCATTGTGATAAGATAAAGTGGCCATCACTTTGTGGGTACGCTCTCTGACTGTAACACAAATGAATCTGGCTCCTTGGTGTAGCGGTCAGGGACCCAGTTTAGTAGGCCTACCCTAGAAGATCTGGGTTTTAGACCTGGCAGGGCAACTCTACTCCCCTTTGCTATGGTGTCAGAAGTGGGATGACCAGTCGTGAGCTCATCAGAGGCGCACCCAGCTGTGTTAGCCATATGATGGACCCCAGGATGGATAACCTGGGTGCGAGGGACCCCAGCATGGATTGTGGGGCATCCTGTAATGGGCAAAGTATGATAGGTGGAATGTGAGGGACACATTGGCTGTGTCTCAAATCACGCACTTGTGCACTTCGGGCACTGTTTTTCAGTGCCTAGGGCGCTCACGCTGAAAATTTCAGTTGAGCCAGTGCACTGAAAGTGCCAGGATGATCCCCTAACAATGGCGGAAAAATGCAGTGCAGAATGATGGACACTGCGTGCACTAAACGGCGGCCATGTTGACAATGACACGGAGGAAATGTGGCATTCAGTTCAGTAGAAGAGTTTGGTCAACAGTCTCCTAATTCTGTAAGTAATGTCGATGGGACACCAACCTTTGTATGCCAACCAAAGTATTGTATGTGTGATTGTTGTCCTTTGGGGTGAATGACATGGAAATACAAGCACCAGACACTGTGCATTGTAAACAGTAGCCAACTCGTATTTTGGCGAGCTAATGCCATGCTCAGCAGTCACTTCCAGTGAGGGCACAGTGCATAGTGCTCAATTTGTTCCCCAACACTATGCACTAAAGACCTCAGTGCACTGTGTGCACTGTGCTCTGACTGTCAGTGCACTGACACAAATGTGTGATTTGAGACACAGCCTATAGTAGGGTTGGAAAGGGGGGTCCACGCGCACCCCCCGGCTTTTTTTACGCCACCTGATTTTTTTGTATCTTTAGAATGTCTACTTCCAGAATCTGCCAGGTGCCAAGCTGAAATAATGTCCCATGACCTTCATTTTTAACCATTTAATGCACCTGACAGGAACCCAACAGATTGAAGCAATGACAGAGAATAGGTCATAACTTTTGAAGTAAACTACATACAGAGACAAATTAACACATTTTCCCATACAATATTGACCTGAGGAATGCATTTAAGTTGTTGTTTTTTACTTTTGACAACATTTAAACGGCATATTTGCTCAGAAACGGCAATAAAATGACCCAAAATATGTAGACACTCAACTATCTTTTCATTCTTTTGAGTTTTGTTGTCTCTTTTTCACCACCTGCTCTTCCTTTATCATTTGCAGTATAAATGTGAGTATTATATCGCGTATTAAGCTGAAATTTTGACCCCCAGTCTCCATTTTTGACCCTTTAATGCGCCTGACTGAAACCCAACAGAATGAAACAATGACACAGAATAGGTCATAACTTTTGAAGTAAACCACATACAGAGACAAATTAACACATTTACCCTCACAATATTAACCCGAGGAATGCTATTAAGTTGTTGTCTTTGACCTTTCACAACATTTGAACAGCAGTTTTGGTCATAATCAGCACTAAAATGGCCTAAAATATGTAGACTCTCAAGTATCTTTTAATTCTTTTGAGTTTTATTGTCTTTTTGTCCACCACCTGCTATTCCTTTATCATTTGCAGTGTAAATGTAACTATTATATCGTGTTTTAGGCTGAAATAATGACCCACAGTCTCCATTTTTAACCTTTTAATGCGCCTGACTGGAAACCGGCAGATTGAAACAATGATACAGAATGGGTCATAACTTTTGACTTAAACTATATACAGAGATAAAATAACACATTTTGATATACAATACTAAGCTGAAGAATGAAATTAAGTTGTTGATTTGACAACATTTAAACTTATAATACTTAATAAAAAGACGTAGTGTGGGTTTACTTTTGAAGTAAGCCACAAAGAGAAGAAAAGCTAACCCATTTTCCATACAATACTGAACCAAGAAATGCAATGAAGCACTTGTGAAGGACTGTCATCAACGTTTAAACCGTATTTCTGGACAAAAATAGCATTAAAATATTGTTCATTCTTTCAAGTTTAATTGGGTGCTTCTCATTGCTCATTTAAAGTATACATTTGATTATGTTATTGAGTTTCAGATTGAAACAGTATCTCATTTTCAAAATATATCTTCCACTTAATAACCAACTAGCACCATCATCATTCAGAGGTTCAAGAAACAAAGGAGGCTTCTTTAAGACTTATTAGCTAAACCTTCAAAAATGTGAGGTAAAGGCACATCCCAAAAAGCAATTGCCGTGGGTGCAGGACATAAAAGAACACACAAGAAAAAAGGAAAGACTATCCGCACACCACAGCAGCTCCCTTGTCATCATTTAACGTGTGAAAAGCTCACACAACGTCTCGACCTGTAAGGTCTTCGTCAGGTGTCTCACGACAAGGGAGCATCTGTGGTGTGCATATATTCTTTCCTTTTTCTTATTGCAAAACCTCCACATGTAATTTGTAACATGAAGATGTGTCTTTCACCTTTTTCTGCAGACATAGACTGTTTGGCTAGTTATGCCAAATGTACAGGACAGAGAAACATGCCAGTGTAAAACACACTCATGGCTGACAAACTTTACAAATCTGGTCACTTGGATGAAGATAGTGCATTATTCAGGTAGTCATGCACCTACAAAACACTAGTGTGGATGGGTTGCTTACTGCTGTGATCCTCCAAAACAGAATGACAGTTTAATTTCTATAGATTTTAGGGCTTTTTTAAAAGGTAGTTTTTGTGCAGAAGCGCATTTAAAAGTTGATAAAAGGCCAAAAATTGTTCATTGCATTCCTTGGGACAGTATTGTATGGGAAAATGGGTCACCTTTTCTCTGTACTGTGGTTTACTTCAAAAGTTAACCTCCATTGAAAGAAATAAAGTGAAAGCCCATTGGGAAACTCCAACTCCCATTGTCATTGTGACACAGCACTCCACAGCACACAAGTGAACACTGCACACAATGAAATTGCATTTATGCCTCACCCGTGCAAAGGGGCAGCCCTCAGTGGCACCCCTGGGGAGCAGTGCGGCGGGACGGGTCCATGCTCAGTGTACCTCAGTCATGGAGGAGGATGGGGGAGAGCACTGGTTGATTACCCCCACCAACCTGGCGCGTCGGGAGTCGAACCGGCAACCTTTGGGATACAAGTCTGACGCTCTAACTGCTTACCCATGACTGCCCAAATTACCCATGACTGCCCAATGAATTGTATCATTGTTGCAATCTGTTGGTTCCATTCAGGTCAATTGAAGGGTTACAAATGAACCCTGTGGGTCATTATTCCTGCTTAATACTCTTAATACACTTTTTAATGTAAATTACGAATGAAGAGCAGGTGTTGAAAAATAAATATAATCCAAAAGAATGAAAAGATAGGCCTACTTGAATGGCCAATTATGACCAAAAATGCAGTTCAAATGTTGTCAAATGTCAAAGACAAGAACTTAATATCATTCATTGGGTCAACATTGTATGGGGAAATGTGTTAATCTCTCTGTATGATGTTTACATCCAAAGTTATGACCCATTCTGTATCATTGTTTCAATCTGCTGGTTTCCAGTCGGGTGCATTAAAAGGTTAAAAATGGAGACTGTGGGTCATTATTTCAGCCTAAAACACGATATAATAGTCACATTTACACTGCAAATGATAAAGGAATAGCAGGTGGTGGACAAAAAGACAATAAAACTCAAGAGTGAAAAGATACTTGAGAGTCTACATACTGTATTTTAGGCCATTTTATTGCTGATTATGACCAAAAATGCTGTTCAAATGTTGTGAAAGGTCAAAGACAACAACTTAATAGCATTCCTCGGGTTAATATTGTGAGGGTAAATGTGTTAATTTGTCTCTGTATGTGGTTTACTTCAAAAGTTATGACCTATTCTGTGTCATTGTTTCATTCTGTTGGGTTTCAGTCAGGCGCATTAAAGGGTCAAAAATGGAGACTGGGGGTCAAAATTTCAGCTTAATACGCGATATAATACTCACATTTACACTGCAAATGATAAAGGAAGAGCAGGTGGTGAAAAAGAGACAACAAAACTCAAAAGAATGAAAAGATAGTTGAGTGTCTACATATTTTGGGTCATTTTATTGCCGTTTCTGAGCAAATATGCCGTTTAAATGTTGTCAAAAGTCAAAAACAATAACTGAAATTCATTCCTCAGGTCAATATTGTATGGGAAAATGTGTTAATTTGTCTCTGTATGTAGTTTACTTCAAAAGTTATGACCTATTCTCTGTCATTGCTTCAATCTGTTGGGTTCCTGTCAGGTGCATTAAATGGATAAAAAGGAAGGTCATGGGACATTATTTCAGCTTGGCACCTGGCAGATTCTGGAAGTAGACACTCTAAAGATACAAAAAAATCAGGTGGCGTAAAAAAAGCCGGGGGGTGCGCGTGGACCCCCCTTTCCAACCCTACTACTATGAGTGTGTCCAGGGTATGGGTCCGCTTCCTGAAGGGGAAGGCAGTGTGATGGAGTGGCCATCAGGTTATGGGTGCGCTCAGAATATCATGCCAACGAGCCTCAGTAGTGTCCTCCCAGCAGGGCAACTCCCCTTCACTACACCTCTATGTTTGCTTATGTCCACTAGACTTCTGATGGTCTACATATTCCCTTACTGTCATTTCCGCACAAAAAAGCAAAACAACAAACGTCTGTCAAATCTTATAGTTCAGTACCATACACACTTTCCTTGGAACAAAACTGTTTTCAAAGTCCAATCATTGTTTATTGTTCCAATCAGCTTAGGTTTTGTGCAGCACATTCACAAAACACAAAAAAGGATTACACAACACGTTTAAGTCAAGTGTACTTTATTGTCAAAAATCTATGTAACACGGTTAGCACAGAAGTTTGAAATTGCGTTAGACCAGTCTCCAATGTGCAGTTAAACTAAAACATATAAATAAGACATTGATATTAGTCTCACACACTCTCTCTCACACATACAAAAACTGACATACTACATGAATTTACATTCGTTCTCTGACACATTCATTCACAGCACACAAAACACACACACACACACACACACACACACACACACACACACACACACACACACACACACACACACACACACACACACACACACACACACACACACACACACACACACACACACACACACACACACACACACACGTTGCACAAACTGTTGGGATAACCAACGGAGGTGATCGATTTTAAAAATCAAGTTAAGCCAGCTGAGTATTTTGTTAATATTTACAGGAGAACTACATTGTCCTCATTAGTCTCATAGCATACAGATAATAAACATTACATCATAGTAAATGACATTTAGCAGATGCTTTTATCCAAAGCGACTTATTTATTTAGGTACAGGGTATTGGTTACAGTCCCTGGAGCCATGTAGAGCTAGGTGTCTTGCTCAAGGACACTTCAGCTGTTAACCTACTGGTTATGGTGGGACTCAAACCTGCAACCCTCTGATACCTAAACCAACTCCTAACCATTAGGCCACATCAAAGTGATGTTTTCTTTTACATATTCAGATTAATACATATCCTAAGGCATCAGTCAATCGAGTACACAAGGAAAGGTTTTGGTTTTTAGGTGTCTTGCTCAGGTGCACCTCATCCTTCTTGCGTTACAGCTGAATGCTGAGATGTTTAACGGAAAACAAAACAAAATCGTATAGCATGGTAATACTGAAAATAATTTATATTAGATTTACATAAATATAGGTATTGAAAACAATTTTCAGCATTTACAAATCACATGCTGGTGAATTTGTAAATATATGGACAGAGGTGTAAGCCTCAGAAAAAATGGCAGCTGGTTGTTCGTAGGGCCCAGTAATGTCACTCCCCTCTCCGCATCAGCTCCCATCCTCTGGAGGTTCGTCTACGGGAGCAGCAAATACACTGCGCCCACGCTCCAGACGATTTTTATCCACCAAACGAAAAGCTCCCATGAACTCCTCAATATCAATGCTGCCGTCGTGGTTGGTGTCAATGCTCTCTGCCAGGTCTGAAATGGCCTCGTCAGAAATTTCCATTTTTAGATAGGTGGCCAGTAGCCTCCACGTCTCCCGGAACTCCTCAAAGGAAATGGTTCCTGAATGTAAAGAAAATGAGTTTTAATGGACATTTTACAATACAATAATGTACTGTGGCTGTGATACAATGTGCACTTTTTAAAAACTGTAAATTTGGAAGTAAAAAAAAGACCAAAAATGTACTGTGCATACGTAGCATTAAGATAACATACTGTACTGTGTTTTCTCACCTGAGTTATCAGTGTCCACTATTCTGAAGATTGTCTCAAGAGTGGACCGATGCCGGTAGAGGGTCTCTAAAATGGTCTGCTCTACAGACTATTCACAGAGAGAGAGAGAGAGAGAGAGAGAGAGAGAGAGAGAGAGACAGACAGACAGACAGACAGACAGACAGACAGACAGAGAGAGAGACAAAATAAGTTATAAGACTAGGAAATACATAGTGACTAATAATGATATTGACATTTCCTTTTGAGTGTAAATTGTGTGATATTTATTACCTCTACATTGGGTTCCTTAATGGCCAGCTCCCTAAACCAGCGGATGTAGTTGAGCTTGTTGTCTGGAGTCAGAACGATGAGCTGGGAGCGGAGCATCCTCCAGGGGAGATCCATGTGCAGCACCGCCCCCACTGCTTTGGCCCAGTCATTCAGGCCAATGAGGCCTGGCATTGACAACACATGAGAGGGACAATGCATGGATGCACATGAATGGGTAGATGGAAGGATTGATGTTATTTAATCATTATTTAGATTGTGAAATGGGTGCTAGTTGTGATCATGGTGCAAAGAACCCCAGTGATGAGAATGTGGGGCACACTGGATGGGAGATGATGTATGGTAGAAGTTGTTTGAGGGACATTTTCAGTATGTGAAGCAGGGCTTGACACTGGCACCTGCCAACCAGCCAAATGCTGGTAAAACTGGGCTGTGGCTGGTAACAATTTCAGTGTCGCTAGCCAATTTGGCAGGTAGCTTATTCTATGGTCTGACATATCAGAATAGTGTATATTCTACCCCTTTTGTATCAATTGTTTGTATTTAAGTTCAAGAAAAAAGCTAAGTTACTCAGTTTCCATTTGTTTGTTTTATTTCCATGTAGAAACCCATGCACTCATCTTCTTGCTCTAAGCACCTCATCTTCTGAGGTTGGATGTACAACGTCATGATAAAAAAAATGTGGCTAGTAGAATAGCTGGATGGCTAGAGACTCGGGGAAACCACTAGCCACGTGGCCGGAAAGCGAAAAAGTTAATGTCAAGCCCTGATGTGAAGTGCATGGTGTGAGTGACCCTCACTAGGCCTGTGTAAGCTACTTGTAGTTAGGATGTCTTCTGTATTACATGTGTAGGAGTTTTTTAAAAAGTTTGTACCTGTGTTTTCTTTGTCATATTCTTGGAAGGCACTGATGAGTTCAGTCTTATGTACAAACAGCTGTTCTCTCAGGGCTTTCAGAGCAGCGCGTTCCGTTTTTCCAACACTACCACACAGACATAGAAAACAAAGACTGTAACTTCCCCTGTACATATTGTAAACGTTTACCTTAGAACCAGTATGAAATACTGAAGCGCATTAACTTGCACCATTTAACTTAGCAATATGCAATAATTGATTGACTTTTAAAGGCAAGGTACGATATCTTGGAAAAACGGCTCTAGCAAGCTATATTAAAATGCACTTTATGCAGACCTTTTTCTGGTCCTCCCCCAAAAACAAAAACCCCAAAGTACTGGAGTGCACAAGGAGAGGCAGTTGAAGTTTGAAGGACCTATCCATATCCAAACATTTTGACTGACCAATGCATGATTGGTCCTGATCCATGCAAGGTGGTTTCCCACCATTTTTCACTTTTGGGTTGACTAAAATGTTTAGTTGTTGTGGCAAACCCTCTAATTTAATGCTTGCAATATGGGTGCAAAGAGGATTTCAATCAGTATGGTGGAAAAACACTTCAGAAAAAGTTCTGATACTCTTCTCTGATACCTTTAAACTCAATTAATTACAAATTTCAATCGATTCAAAGCACTGCCGTAAACTGAACTGGTTACCTCTGCTTGAGAGAAAGCTCCCGTGTCATATCACTGGCCTGATACTGCATGAAATGAGGCACTAGGTCTGGGCCAAGCCTGATGTAGGCTCCCCGGTTACTCCCAACCTCGTAGTAGTTGGATGCAGAGAAAATAGTAAGAACCTGTGAAAGCACACACATGGACACACACACACACACACACACACACACACACACACACACACACACACACACACACACACACACACACACACACACACACACACACACACACACACACACACACAGTAACTTATTATGTCTACTACATACAGTACTGTTTTGCCTGATGCATGTAATAATCCAAATCTCACAAGATGAAAGTAAGTTCTATGTCTCTATGTTCATCTGGTGAAAATCGAGTTAAGATCCATGTAGATGAATCATTTTACAGGATGCAAGGATTTTGAAAATGGATCAAAAGGGAGAAAGACTTTGTATCAAGTATCATTCTGATGCACATGAGATATAATGTAAATTGCATTACAATTGGCTGACACTTTTCTCCAAGTTATTAACAGGGTGTTGGTTATAGTCCCTGGAGCAAAGTGGGGTTAGGGACTTTTCAGGAAGATGACACCTCGGCTATGAAGGTGTAGGAAGAGGTACTGTAATGGTGGGATTTAAACGTGCAATCTGATCTAAAGATCAGCTCCCTATCATGAAGCCACAGCAGCCCCAGTAGGTTAAATAGGTAATCAAGTTAGAAAGGTTTAAAAAGTACAGGCAAAAAAAAACAGGTGAAAAAAGTAGGTTTTAAAAAAATAGGTAGTAGGTTTAAAAGGGTCACCTTGCGGTTGTGGCAGAACTCGTAGCCCTCCTGTTTGCACTCATGCGATCGTATGATGAGCTGGAGGTTGTGTCTGGTCAGGAACTCCTCCGTCACGTTAGGGCCCCAGTAGCAGCCTCCCCCACGCAGCTCATTGGGCAAACACCCGTCTTGAGGCATTGGATCACTCCACAGTATATCCAGGATCTGAAAGTCAACAGTCAACAATTAACCCATTTTGTCCTAAGCCCTTTTTGGAAAAAGGTGCCCTCTGCCTATTAAATCCTAAATATCTCAGCAACATACAAACATGAAATGAGTTACATTTAAAAGCTAGGACCCTCGTGTTACCTCAGAATGTGTTCATTCAGCTCTAACCTACCCACATTGTTAATAAAACAGCTCAAATCTCAAGAACCTGAATGCAGCGTATGTGTCTTCAGGACACAACGGGTTAAACAAAGCTTAAGAAATGCCAAGCTGCAGTAAGTAACTAGTTTCATACACTATTTTGTATATATTACATCTACGTATGTAGGCCTACAGTATTTTGTTTGTTCAGCACCACGTTAAGGGTTGGAAAGGGGTGGATTATTTCCATTAAATTTCCATGGAAACTTTGCTCCGAGAAATTTCAAATCAGAAACTTTGCATAGACTTTTAGAGAATTTTGAGAATGTATGGAAATGTATGAGAATTAATTGAAATATTTCTCAATCCACTGTTATCTCAGAAAAGGTCCATTTAGAGCAGGGATGTCAAATCTGCCAAATCTGGCCCATGGAGCCATTTTATTCGGCCTGCGAGATCATTTCAAATGTATATTAAAGTTGGCCCACATACACCATTAATGTGCAGTGTAAGAAGAGTTGAACATGAAATATTGTGCATCACAGGAATATGACTGGGCCCAGACCAATGAAATGGCTTACATTCCTAGGGAACACAATATTTTATGCAAGGATGGTTAACTACCATATATAATGGGAAAGAGTGTGTGTGAAATTTAACTGATTATTAAGTGCATGCATGCACAATTATAGTACATTTAAAAAATATATAGAGTAGCTTGGCCTGTGTACCATATTTTGATTTTGGCCCTCAGTCAATTTGAGTTTGATACTCCTGCTTCAGAGTATGTAGGAGGTGTGGCCTCGCTACGTTTACATGATGTTTTTAAATCCGATGTATTGATTCTGAATTAAATAGATCAGAGTTAAAATTATTTCGTGACGTGTGTACATGGCACTTTCACTTAAATCTGAATAAACAGCTGGGGAAAAGAAAGCATTGCGATTGGACTGAGAACACACATGCTGTGCGAGCCAAATAAGGCGTGGGGGCGTGGTTGCCAACCTTCAATACCACCGGGATGCTGGTCATCTTCAGCCCCAAAATATTTGCCTCAGCCTGGGTCAAACCCTTAGGACATGGACCTATGGCCCTGGGTCATTTACAATGCTTGACTTACATTTACTTTTTCACACTTTGTGTGGAAACAACAAAACATTTCTAAATGCTCTTTTCACGTTTATGCTGCTAACACTTTTATTCACAATGTTCAAATTTCAAGACTTGGTTAGATATATTTAAAGTGCGTTTTCTTGCACTGTTTGAAGACCTCTAAAACCTGTACCCTCATATTATTTTTTGTTAGGCTTTTCAGAATACAACCATATCTGCCACTTTTGCATATATGTTTACAGTTAATTGAAATACTTGAAAATGTCAAAGTGTTGCAAACTGCCTCAAAATCCCTGAAAGGCCTTAGACTCCAGGGGATTAAACATGGGGCACTGTCAACACAAGACCAGAAATTAAGTAGGCTATGGCATTTGAATATTAGAAGAGACCTGTTTCCACTCGTCATCAACAGCTTCCACTACGCTGATGGCGTCCGAGGAATCTAGGGATGCCTGGGGTGGAGGCTGAATGGAGCCTCTGGGCTGGGGGCCTGAGCCTGGCTGTGTCTGTGGGTCCCCCTCCTCCTCGACAGACAGACGTAAATCCTGTATGGAGCGCCTCTGGAAACTTTCGCGAGGGCCAAAGAGGCTCACGCTGTTGCTGTGCACGGAGGACCGTCTCTTGTTGAAAGTGACGACAACTGAGTCGTTGTCACACTCTGAATCGAGAGACGACTGTGCTGCAGGGCTCTTCTTCTTTGGTGGCCTCAGAGCTGATATGTACTTGAAACAGATACGACACAGATGCATAACATTACACACATGCAGTACATGATAATGAAGACCCACCTCCCTGGCTTTGCTAGACGTAAGATATCACATTCAGAATAGGCAAAGACAAGACAATAACTTGAATAAATTCTATTACACTTCAAAAAGTATATCGATTTTCATAAAGACCCTCTTTTCAATGATTTTAAGTGTGCATAATTGTTTGGGACACCCTGTATGTATGTCTGTATTATATGCATGTATGTAGCTATGCATGTAAGTGTGCAGGCCTATTGTATGTATGTATAGTATGCATGTACAGTACGTATGTACTGCACATACAGTATGTGGTTTACATACTCGGTGTCTGTCGATTTTAGTGAGTAGTCCCAGGTCAGTGGTATCTGAGATGCCGCCATGCACGACCAGCACCTTCTGGTCAATTATTGTTGCCAAGGGTAACCAGCTGAAAATCTTCTGAAGCAGTTTCAAAATCCTTTTGCCGTGTAGCTGTGAAGATGAGGTCATTCCAGAAAATGTTCAATGAATTATGACTATTATGCCAGGATTTTTATAGTCATTTTTGCAGTCAACTCTCAGTTCAAACGGAATTCCACAAAACAAAACAATGCACTATCTTACAAAATGGCAAGACTTTCTCGATTTTCTTTTTGATTTTCTTTTTACACGATTTTACTTTCTGAAATGTGTCTTAATCATCAAACCTGTATTATGGCCCAAATGAGCCATGAGTGGAAATGGTCTTATAGGCCTAAGTCAAATAAAATAATAGCAGGTTGAAAGCAGATGTACCGGTTGCTGATTAGGTCATTATTACATTTCTTTCATATTTGCACAAAGGTCTAAGTAAAATCATACCTTGTATTTTCCAAGTACTTCTTTAGTGAATCCATACCTAAGAGTGTAAGATTGAAGTATATTAATACAATTACAAGAATATTGAGTGCATGCGAGTCTTTGGTTTTTAATTTAAAGAGAATAAAATAACAACTTCCATGATTTATCTTCAAAATCTGAACATTTTGCTGTTCTGTCTTATGTGAATAGCACACAAGACAGGTTTTCATGTACAGTACTTCATTCTTCATTTTGTTACAGAGTCCGGCACATTTTAAATGTGAGAGACTTACCGTAAGTTGATAATGTGGTCTTCATGGTTCCCCCGGTTGAGGTGTACGTCGCCTGGATACACGAGTAAGAAGGCGAAGAGGATGAGGAGAATCTCAATGGAGTCCTTGCCTCGGTCCACAAAGTCTCCGTTAAAAACATATGTCCTTTCCAGCGACGGCATGCCGTTCTACAGAGCAGAGAGGCGAGAGAGAAGAGGTTAGGGAAGATTGAAAGAGGTTAAGGACACAAACTTTCACAGTGACATATTCCATGTACGTATTTCACAGAACAATGTGTTCATGTAAACCTTACCTTGTAAAATATGAATAACAAATCCTCCAATTGTCCATGTAAATCACCTGAAAATAAAAGTATGTGTCGGTTTTATTCATTGCTGTGTCATTGGCATTAGTGAGACTGAGAGATGGGAAGGTGTATTGTCTTGTATGCTAAGTGTGACATTTTGGCAGAGATGTCAAAAGTAAAAGTACTTTTGTGATGTAATTACAACACTAGCACATGGCATTCTATAGCTATTACATAATTTACTCACTGTATCTAATGAGAGAGATAGACTGTGTTATTACTGAAAAACCTAACAAGGACCCACCACAATTTTGATCCAACCAGTGCAGAGTTAGCTAATCGTAAGACAAGTACACAGGTCTACTGGTTACTCAGATAAGTTACTTGTGTTGGAAAGAAACTGTTTCTTTTTTTACTTTTACTTTTGACACCTCTGTATTTTGATGGGGCTGATATGCCTTTATTTGAGATAGGACAGTGAGAGAGAGACAAGAAACGAGTCAGGAGAGAGAGACGGAAGGACTGGCAAAGGACCTCAGGCCATAATCGAACCTGGGTCGCCAGCGTAACGGTATGGCGTCTCAGCTCAGGCAGCTACCGCGCCCCCATGAGGTTGTCCTAGTTGGTGACATATTCCTAAGGAACAGGGAGAGCTGTAGAGTAGAAGGGGTTGGAGGGTGCTTTTGTAGAGTAGCAGAATGAAACGAGTGTAACAGAAAGTGATCTCAGTTTGTATTAAGGACAGACAAACATCTGCTTTGCACATTTCTGTGTGATGGTGACATGTACATTGAAGTGTAGTCAATGGTGAGACCCAGATATTTGAAAGCATTTCAGATTTGACTCCACGGTATTAAATGATTACGTGGTGGGGATGACCCGCGCTGTGATCCGAGTTGTGTGGGCTGTTGCCCATGGGGTTCCAGTCCGTCCCGGGTCATGTGCCAGTCCTCCCCCATCTCTCTCATTTCCGGTCCCATTCATCACTTTCCTATCTCAATAAAGGCAGAAACGGGCAAAAAAACCTTAACACAAATGTTTCCTGTGGTACTCTTACCACAGATAGTGATCTCTTTGCTTTGGCAGGTTGACACTCGGCTGACATTTGGCAGGGCTCTGAGAAGTTTCCAGGTCTCCAAGAGAAGCTGAAGAACATATCGCGAGTGTAGTTGCTACAAGAAATGAGAACAAGTTACAGTACATTAGAAAACACTTCTGTATCATCTTTCACTTATGTCATGTCAACATTTGAGTGCCAAACCACAGTGTCAATCAAGCTGCCGTACTGTTTAAAATATCTTTTTAACAGATGGCTCTTGTGACAACATACAGTAGTATACGAACGTTTGCAAAAAATCACATCAATTATTCTGACAGAGAGATTGTTCTAAAACGTAAGTCTTCATCCCTTACTATGCCTTAACGAAAAAGTGCAAGAAGCATACTTTTTGTTGGCCATCTGGCCATGAATAAATTATACTGATTAATCATAATATTGCTGTGATGCACAAGGAATTGTGTATGTTGATTTTATTTCACAGCTGAAACAGCACACTAAACAAGACTAATACAAGAATAATACATGCAGCTGCTGCTCCTTGTCCACTTTTTGATTGATGTAGCAAAAACAAAGCAATACAACACATGAGGACCCACCTGCTTATTCTTGAAGGCTTCCACGAGATTTTCTACTACACTGACTGTCAGTGGGAAGGTGAGCCGTGGGCCAGAATAGATCTCAGGGACGTCAATGTTTTCGTAGGAGAAATATCTCTCCCACTCCGCGTCCCGACACACCTCATTCTCTCTGAAGATATGGGAGATCAGGTTCCCTGTAACAGATGAGGAGAGAGGGAGTGTAACCCGACGTGTTCCAGCGCAGTCCGTCCCCCCCTCTGGGTCTTGAACTCACCACCTCCTCCAGCACAATACCGCTGAGCTTAAGGACTAGTCCCATAGCCCAGCGCTACCAATACTGTATGAGGCTTCGGGAGGGAGGTTTACTAACGTTCCACGCCACACTCTGCTAGTTGGCCTCCTTTAGAGGAGCACAGTTATTGTCTTGCACCATCTCTCCAGCCTGGTCTTGTCATCCATAAACTTCTGCTCAAGTCACATTTCCCTAAATGTTATGCCTGAATCTGCACTTCTGGGACGGGGTTACTAATTTGCCCAACAACCAATAAGGAAAAGAGGGAGGTGGTGAAGGATGACGCATAACGAGCAGATTACAGGTCATGACCAAACATTCTGTAAAATCAGTTGCACATTTCGAAGACATTTCCCACCAGTAATCTTTTCTCAATTCGGCTATTCCGTACCATTGGTATGTATGAAATTAGGGTAAGTACAAATACCACCCCAAGGTTTAAGCAACATCAACAGACACCTCTCAACTCAGCAATAACTTTTGGTATGATAATTGGAGCATGTTAAGACATTACATTTTTAAACCGGGCTCCCATAAGAATGGCCAGGACCTCGTGTAGGGCTGAACAAAATGGCGCCTCATCTGACAAGTTAAGGGTGAGCAAACTGCATGCTGAAATTGGAATTGGAATTATCTTTGAGTGCCTGCTTGCGTACAGATCTGAAGGAGAAACAGACTTACTTTCACTGCTTGCTGGGTGGTAGTTGTCCACCATGTAGCCCAGGAAGTTATAAAGCTGGACAAAGAAAAGAGAAAATGGATAAAACAGAATTGGTGGATGTGCTGTTTTTACATGTTATGAATTGGGTGACACTAGAATACATTGCCAATGTTAGGCACAAATACATGCCTAATAACTGTCTGTAAAAGCGACTTATATATGTTAAGGGCCTACAAGGGCATTGTTTCGATTATATTGATAATAAAGGCCTTATTGGCAGTGAATAAGAAGTTTGCGAAAACATGCCAAACTAAAGATGCACTCAGAGAGTGCAGACTTCCGCCAAGGAAGCTGTTTGATAGAACCTTTGACTATGTTACCCCCTTTTTTCCCCAAGTCTGTCTGTTTTGTGTTCGTGGAGTTAAAAACTGAAACGTCAAAATTTGGCCTATCCCGCAATGGCAAAGAATCTTTTTTTAAAATCCCGGACCCACATTGTGATCCAGATCACCACCAAAATTGAATCACTTGTTCCGGTTGTCATTTCCAACAACTCCACAAAATGTAATCAAAATCCGTTCATAACTTTTATCCTGCTGACAGACAAACAGGCAGACAAAAAAAACCCCACATGACCGAAACACACAACCTCATTTGTTTGAGGTAAGAAATGATTGATTTTGCTTGACACATTGAATACATGTTATGTATTGTTCTTGTTATGCTAATCACCTTGATCTGGTCCTGTTCCCCAGCATACTCCATGGATTGGAAGATGTTCCATGTGTATCGTCTCCTCATCTCCATGCGAGCCACATACTGCCTGTACCAGCGCTGAATCAGCAAGGCGGCCCGCATAGCTGATGGAGGACATGAAGGAGTTCCAGTCAAAGTTGGCTTTGTTGTCAATTTATTCACACGTACCATTCTAGACGTATGTACACTGCCGTCGAAACTATATTTTATCACTGCCACAAGCAAGACAAACATTAGAGTGCAAATAAAGTAAAGACTCGTCCTATCCTAGAGGCACAGGCACAGCAACATCATTACATCAACAAACAACAAAGACAATGAATAACAATGAATACAAATAATAAAAACTAAACACTAATATGCAAAAAAAACAACATAGGCCTATGCATAATGCTATTGCTAGGCTACAGTAAGCAATACTGTATATTGCGTCAATAAACATTAAGAAGCTCACATGTCGCCGCTTATTGATGTTGTATGGTTGAGGGGAGGGGAAAAAAAACATTGAATTAGCTTTTAATCAAGTAAGCCACTTTTGAGATATTTACCA
The DNA here is from genome assembly GCF_034702125.1 of Engraulis encrasicolus. NCBI lineage: Eukaryota > Metazoa > Chordata > Actinopteri > Clupeiformes > Engraulidae > Engraulis > Engraulis encrasicolus. Next base: position 49,308,741 of record NC_085859.1, on the reverse strand, counting down.
TAAGAAAGAAAACTGACAGAAGGGTTAAAATTATGCAGTTTGTGTTACAGGTCTCTTAAATGCTGTAAGCAATTTGGAAAAAAGATTTAAATTTGTGGAATTACCTGTGACCACAACTGCAGCATCTGCAACAGAACAAAAGGAAAAGTACAAAGTTGCATTACGTTTGTCACTGGATTTTCAAATGAATCATAAAACATTACAAAAAAAATGATCAGGCTGTCACCTTTGTCATCTTCTTTTTTATTGTGGTGGTCACTTGCTGTTGTCACAATGGATCCCATATTCCTGTAGAAGGAAAGACAGATCATGGGCTGTTAATGGTAGGCCTAGCCTAGGCAGACCTGCATGTTCGTATGACTGTGATCAACAGTGATTGAAATCTTTTTGAAAATAAATTCTGTAAAGCATTGGTCCTGGCAGCAGAGATAGTGAGTGAATGGAGAGAAACACACACAAAAATGAAACATGAATGGAACTTGCTGTTGGCAAATGCCCTGTTCTGTATTGAAGTCAATATTTCACTTTAAAAGAAAGAAGTCTACCGCACACTTTCTTAACTTTATGCTCGTTTTATTAGAGCGAACAACGCGTTTCGCCTCAGTGCGTCATCAGGCTCGCTCAGGTATCAGGTCAATATTTCACTTTGTCATGTTTCCATAATATCTGGTAACACAACCGTTTTATATTTTACATTTCCTATATTGCACCTTTAAAAAGAAAATTCACTCTGGCTTGCTTGCAAGGAAATAATGTAAAATCATAATTCATAAACACACAAACACACAAACTCTGAACCTGAAAACCATAAATACTCTGGAAAAACAAACAGATTCCCAAAGTGGGCCAATTGACTGGTGGCATGTGAAAGCTGAGGAGCCGTGATGTACTTCCTGCTTCAGTAATGAGATTCAAGACGTCGCCTTAATCTGACCGCAGCCCGCTCTAATACTGACCTTTTGGACTGACCTCAATCCAACCGCTTTACCTCGTTTTCATCCAGGGCCGCTGGCAGCTTTTGCCGGGCCCAGGACTAAGTCAACTGAAAGCCCCCCCCCCACTCAAAACAAACAATGTAACAAGGACCCAAACCTGGGCCCCTCATCTCCCTGGGCCCGGCGCAACTGACCCCTTAGACACCCCTTGTCGGCTTCCCTGTTGACGACAACAACTACCTTCTTGATTTCTATGAAAGATTAACAGTCAACTCTCAGCAGAAATGACTTCTCTCCAGTCATGAGGTGCCTCTCAGGCATATAAGACAAGGCACCTGACTAAGAGACAGCCTATTAATAGGAGCAAATATAGCTAATTTGGTGCCAACCCGACGACAGCATCATGCCCGGCATTTCCGTGAACGGTTAACAGGTAGCCTTCAGCAGAATGTCTCTCATGTAAAGGCAAGGCACCTGACTGTAAGATAACCTATTAATAGTAACACATGCATATACTGTGGCTGTATTTGGTGCCAACTGGAACATTTTGGACACAGTGTGATCAATGGTTAAATGCCAGGAGACAAATGGCTTGATTGTGAAGATTTGCCTTCAGTGTCTGTATAATGATATACACAGGTGTGGCATTACATACTGACAATAACCATTAGGTAAAACTATGAGGTCATGGCTGACCAAACTCAAGCATCTGATAAAGGCAACCTTAACTGAAAAAAGAAGAATATACCAGAAAATTAAATATTGCTGCTTTACAACCACCCCAAGCAAAGTCAGACAAACAACTTTCATCAATTCAAGTCAATTCAATAGACTTGTGCTATTTATATTTCACAAGAAAGGGGAGATTGCATAAGATTCAGATTGAAACATCATAAAATAGAGCATCACTCACTCCCTAAAAATATATCTCTCTAAATGTGAAAAACAATCCTTACCTGTTTTATTCTTCTGGTCAACAGTCTCTCAAGTGCCACAGTTTATCCTTTGTATATCCCCATCATGTTTAGGATCCGACAGAAACGACAACCATTAGAGCCTCCTCAGGCCATTTTGAAGACCATGTCAACAGCGACCACCTCCATTTGGTGGTATTAAAGAGGTTGTTGTGCTCACAGACAGACTGATGGTCCTCTCCGCCATCGTCACCCTTCCCTGACATGGGATAGCCCAGATTAGAGGGACTTCTGCCTGGACTCTGCAGCAGGCTAAGGACTAAGAGCATTTATGCAGGGTTGCTTAGTTAAGATAACGGCCCTCAAGTGGATTACAGTAATGCCTTTATGTGCTAGACAGCACCTCGTCAACGGCAAGAGGAGGAAATAGCACCGTGATAAAGAGCAATGGTGTCTTGACAAAAGGGGATGGGCCTGTGCTGCAGTCAACAGGGAATATTATGTGGGGTCATGTCACATATACGGTCTGTTTGTATGGGACATTTTGTTTACGCCTGAGCTTAAGATAATTGAAAAAGCCCATTAACTTATCCAGCTTTTTCTCTGTTTATGGTTTACTACATTTTTTTGTACATCCTTGACCTTTAGGGGAGTCATGGTTAAGCGGTTTGGGCGTCAGACTTGTAGCCCAAAGGTTGCCGGTTTGACTCCCGACCCGCCAGGTTGGTGGGGGGAGTAATTAACCAGTGCTCTCCCCCATCCTCCTTCATGACTGAGGAACCCGGAGATGGTACTGCCCTGCCACACTGCTCCCTTTTGGGTGCCACTGGGGGCTGCCCCCTTGCACGAGTGAGGCATAAATGCAATTTCGTTGTGTGCAATGTTCACTTGTGTGCTGTGGAGTGCTGTGTCACAATGACAACAGGAGTTGGAGTTTCCCAGTTGGGCTTTCACTTTCACTTTATTAGATATGATCATGAAGAGATAACAGCAAAACGGGGCATGGGTTGCAATTGAGATGTACCTCAGTCTGGATTTGAACTTGATGGGCCAGAGCCTACAAGAACCAAAAATTGAATGTGAGAAAATTCTCATCCTCATCAAATTTGTCCTCTGGCTGTATCAAACATAAAGGAATCCAACAGATTTGGAATCAGTGTCACCCCACTGTATCATTGGTGTAGCCAGATGTCCGATAATTATGGCAGTTGTACCATAAAATTGTTTCCTATATGATCAATAACGGGGGAAACCCAAGATGTACAATAGTTTTCATTCAGTTCCCCTGAAACACATCCTGCTGCTTCTCTCGCTGATCAGTTAGACACATTTAGCAGGCTTGGAATCCCTTGCCTGATTATCATAGACTTGCAATCGCGATTCGATTTAGAAGCAATGCCGCCGAAGGTGTTGCGTCACTAGGAGGGCGCAGCCTGGCTAGGAATCCCACAAGCAGGCACTCACACGGCCACACGCGGCACTACGCAGTGGCGCTAATCTCTAAATATACACTCCTGGGTCATCACGTACATACCATACAGTGCTGTGCGGATGTTTTTGCCCCCTTACTGATTTTTTTCACTTAAAACCCAGACCTAAGCAATTCCTTGCCCTAATTTGTCAGTAAGACATATTTTTGAGACAAAACATTAGAAAATCTGTTGGGTTTTTTTAAACAAACATTTGAGAGAACATTAAGTTGGAACATAAGACTGTGTGAGCATAGAGCTGTATGAATATAGAGAAAGCACTGCCCTGGGCCCATCACGCCACAGAAAGCACTTCCGTGACCCCATCACAGAATTTTGGCAAAATCCATGACACGGCCACAGATTTTGTGTCACTATGGCCCATGTTCATTTCATGGATTTCTGTGAGATCAAGTTGCCGGTCTGACCTGGGCCAGAGTCTGTGTCAAGGAATCTTTGGAAGCGAAGTAACTCAAAGTTGGGAGAAGTTCATTGTTTTTCATCATTGGTACCGGTAGATTATTCAGTATTTGCATGAAATCTGTCAATGTTTTTTTTTTTCAGAGAGAATATTAATTATACAAATGGACTATTGACCTTCTCACCAAACATTCAATAAATCTTCCCCTGGGAAGACTGGCTGCCACTGTCATGTAGCTAATTGTTAATAATGTTAAAAATGAATGTCTGAGGGTGCATTTTTCAATACATATTTATTGAGATGCTTAACAAGAGGAAATGATTCAAAACATTCACAAAATTGGTCCAAAACCTTTTAACAATCAATTGGCTCCATACTGTAATTCATACAAAAGCTTTTTTTTAATTAAAAAAGCACAAAAGCTTTTATTAAAATATATATCATATGATTCATAAAAAATATGTTAACGATTCAATATAAATTGAAAGGAAATGTTAGGTGGTGGCAATGTGAGGATTCGAAAATATACAAAACCTATTCTTCACAATATCCGGGAGGCACAGTAGTATTATGCTGACTTTGAAAAACTAGTTTCACCTTTTTCCTCATTTGATAAACCTATTTATAAAGGTCACTGTTACGCTTTAGATAAAGGTCACTATTAGTTCCCCATGGGTTTTTACTGTGTCAGGATTTGTATGCATGCACATACACAATATGAACCAGTGGATATGCACATAAAACTAAGCAACCAACAAATCATAGCAGAATTAAGGCAATAGCAGCATAAACATTCAGGTAATACTTGCAATGATCACTTTTGGTCTGTTTATATTAATGCAAATACATCTAGTTAATAAAAACCTTAAAAGGCCAAATCAAAGCAGAAAAGTGGCATTCAATTACAAAAAATGACATACAGTTATCAGTGCATTCCACATCTAGTGGACTACTTACAGTACATATGAATTGGAAAACAATCCAAGGTCATTTCTCTGCCTAGTGAAGTGTGATCCATAAGAGTTGTGGTCTGTTTCTATTGTATGCCATGCTGAATACACTGTGAATATGCAAAGGAGAGCACAGGAACAATGTAAGTAATCATAAAAATAATGACGGCACTTCATGAAGACTAAATAAATAAAGTTTGAAAACATTCACCTCTTTCACCACGGTCTTGTACTGCTCTGGCTCAGCTGCGCTCATCATGGTCGTGTAAATGGTAAACCTGTAAACATTTTGGATCATTGAATTATAAAGGCTCTGGATTAGCATCCATTTAACAAAAGCACTGGACACTTCAGGCAATAAGGATACAAACATAAAGACAGATATAAATAAAAAAGGGCTGTGTGCAAAATGCGATTGACATTCCATATTCTGCAAGATGGGGATAGACGAATGTATGATTGATGCAGATTTGTGTACAAAATAAATGCAATATGATTAGAGGCTATCCGACATAGCCTCTAATCACTACTTCAAAGGGAAAAAAGTTTACCGCACACTTGTTTGACTTTTTGCTCTTTTATTCAGCGCGAACAACTCATTTCCTCTGTCATCCGGTTCACTCAAGCATAATGCAAACTTTTATATATAATAGCCTCTGATCATATTTTTACCTGTTGCATACTGGTGGAATAGACAACACCTGCAAACAGAAGAGAATCAGACAAACACTTATACACTGACATAATCACTATATTTAAAGATTACATTTAGTGATGTGGCCAAAATCTGTACTGCTTTCAAAAGGTAAAATGAAGTCAGAGAATGTAAATCTTAGCCACTGGGTGTAATATTGGACATCTCATTTTTTTTTGACATGTATCCTTAATCTCCTGCCCCTGACAAAACTGATAACACCACCTAGCTGGTGGCTCAGTAAAATACGACATTAGGCCTACCTGATACAACGTGTCATAGTTGATATTATCTTGTCCTGTAGCATTCAGTGCCTTCACTGCTGCAGCTCTGAAGGAAATGGAATGTTGTTGAAGTGTTGTTATTCGTTGTGTACCTGTACTGCTTTCAAATTGAACATTAGAGGACGTAGAAAAAGCAGTGGAATAATGTTCAGAGCTAAAGCGTACCTTCGTGGATCTTCAGGGGGAGTCGGCAACCAGTGGTCATAGTTTGTTTCCACTCGATACCATCTGGAAAAAAATGAAACAACAACGCACTGTACTGTATATCAAATTAACACGTGTATATTTCAGCAACAAACAGCATCAAATTGAAATCAATTCCATCTTTCAGGATTAGCACTATGTGATGATTTCCACCAGTCTTTTTGTCTTAATTATGTTTTTTTCTTCTTCTGGGGGGTGGTGGGGTTGGGGGTGGCTTTTTAGCCTTTATGGTGACAGGATAGTAACAGACATGATGGAAATGAGTTGGGAGAAAGGGAAGGTTCGGAAAATGACCTTGGGCTGGAATCGAACCCGGGTCGCCGATGTAGCAGTCTGAGCCACACTAGTCTTTTTTCAGAAAGCGCACTCAACTCAAAACTGTTTTCAGGTGCAAGCGAACAGATTTGTAGATTTTTTTTGAAGAAAAGGTGCACGCTTGAGTGTAATTCTTGTTTTTTATTTGGAAGGCTTAGACCAAAAAAAAACATCTGTCTGTCTCAAATGCTCAAGATGTCACGTACAGCTTTGTGTGTTAACTTGAGGTTTGAGGCATTATGGAGATACAGTATACCTCTTATACATAGGTTTCCCATTTTCAAACATTCCTGCTATGAGGAGGGGCAAGATGCTAAGCAGCCAACCACGCGAGCACATTTTTTGAGTGACAGAAGTTTCCAACAATAATCAGAGGTTGAAGAGTGCGCAGCCAGGGGTGTGCAGCCAGGTATTGTTTACAAACGGGAAACTCATGTACAGGTATAGACGGAGTGGAGGCATCTACATATGCCTCGTTATCACATGTAAGCAAATAACTAATGAGTGCAAAATAACCAACGAGTCGCTGAGTTCATCATTTGTTTTGTTACTGTTAACATATTGCAGGCGAAATACTGTAGTTTTTTTTTTACCTCAAAAAACATTATGGTTGGTTATGGAATGTTGATACTAATTAAACAGTGATACTAGGACAGTCAAAAAGATGAGGCGCACACAAGGCTTGCAGGTTCAAAAAGTGTATTGTGGCCGACAAATTAACAAAAGAAGCCAACGGAAAATATCTGGAGCTACAAACGTTTCGGACCTAGTCCATTATCAATAAGGTCGTTCATGATGGCATTTTTACAGTCAGGCAGCAAATTTGCTAGGCAGCGAGCATGCTCACTGTGTCCGCGTGAAGCATCCTGGTTAGAATTTCCGTTCACGACGCAGTTTAAGGGAGTGACCTCTGCGCGGCAGTCGTGTCACATGGCGTTAAACCATCGCGGGAACAAAAGTTTTGTCAAGCAGCCACGCAGTACCACAAGAGCAACTGCTGGGCAGAAGACCTCCTCCATGCCGTCGGTAATCTGCTGTGATTGGCATTCATCAATCTGACGTGAATTGCAGGTGTAGCCCACATGCTTGTGAGGCAGCTCACTCGCTGCTCCAAGTAGGAAGCAGCGTTTTTTTATGTCTTGGGAAATCACGTTAGAAAAAACTGTCCAACTTGTTTGCCAAGCATTCAACTCCACCTTTATTAGACTAAGCAGATCTCGTGTTGATCAAGCATTTTTATGCTTGGTTGCGACCGTGCCTGGTGTCTCCAGTAGGGAGCGCGTGGCACGCTTCCCGGTCTTAAATATTGTGACGTGTGAGGTAAGGTGCTTCCCCAAGGTGGTACCCCGTAAGCATCCAACCTGGATAATTTAAAATAAATAATTTTTATTTAACCTTGGCGGGGGAGCACCTTACCTCACACGTCACACTATTTAAGACCGTTAAGCGTACCACTCGCTTCCTACTGGAGACTTTGATAATGGACTAGGTCAGAAACGTTTGTAGCTCCAGATATTTTCCGTTGACTTCTTTTGTTAATTTGTCGGCCACAATACAATTTTTGAACCTGCAAGCCTTGTGTGCGCCTCATCTTTTTGACTGTCCTAGTATAACTATTTTTGGTGAGCAGTCGCAGCAAGCAACAAGCGATTCTAAGTTAAGGCGCAGACGCCAACTTTCTTTGATACAAAAAATTCACATTCCAAACTATTAATTCCACATTCCAAACTGTGTCTTACGCTCCATTGGTAGGGTCCAGAGGCCAAATGTCAGCGGGGCCTCGTCTGTCTCTGGTGACCACGACCCCTTCCCCTGGGTGAACTCCGCCCACAATGTAGTAGACGTCAGCGATGAGAGGGACTTTGGCCAGCCGCATCACGGCCTCCTCGAAATCCTCAGCTTCCTCCAGAGTCTTTAACAAGACAAAATATTTGAACGGATCAACATCACATATTCTCAAACACAAAGGTAATGTTCTCCATTCTACTGCAGACAACCCAGAGCAACAAGGGTAGCATAGGAGGACAAGTGATACAGGGAAAAAAATGGCAAAGCTTGTGTGTCTTCTTTTTTTTTTTTTTTTTACTGTTTGCTATTTACTGTTTTTTTTATTGCGGTCACATATTCTCCTTTCAGGAGAGCAAAAGAGCAAGCTTTCATTTCAGCAATGAGTTTACCATGATCTATTTCTGCTAAATGGTGCCCACTTTTGGTAACAACAGTTCAACTGCAAGGCCTACTAGTTTTACAAAGTAGTAATATTACCAGAATACTCAACACTTTATTTCTTAGGTACAGTGTATCTGCAGTGCATTGTGGGATGAGAGACATGTTTGGAATGGAGATAATCGCTATCATTTTCTGCAAGGTCACCTGAAGTCATCAGCTCTTTTGAATCCAGGAGTAAAACTGGAAAGTAGTGACATAAGTGCTTTCTGCATGAGGCCATCTTTCATCCTGCTTCATATATCTGTGGTGGTGCTATTGTTTTCTAATGCAATTCATCTAATACTTTTATAGTTCAAACCCACATACTATAACATCCACATGAGCCAATGTTTGCAGCATTTTCTATACAACAGTTACATCCGGTTCAATGACTTAACAATTTCTCATTGGACGAGACACGTCACTAGGAGTGAGAATATCCCCATACATAGGCCTACTGCAGATGACCCTTCACATCTAATCACTCCACCTATGACATTCCCCAGATGGAAAGATCAAAGTACCCACTAACCAAGCCTGCTGCCATAGCTCTCACCATCTAGTTAAAACAATAAGTTTGCAAAATTTGCCACCATATTTAGCCACCATATCTGACTGATTTAGCACTCATGTCCGTGGTTATCTATGGCAAATCACATGATGTGGTGGTATCCCGCTACTACTTGTTAAACCATGTACTAGTACCAAGGTGTTCTTTCTATGAGACACAGAGAGAGTGTTTGCATAAGAGGATAATAGGGTAGAAAGAAGACATTTTAAATGATTACTGTATTTCCATTGCAAACTTACCTGCCTTACTAGCCAGCTGGCAGGGGCATTTTTCAGCGCTGCAGCAATTACGTTTTCCCACCAATGCCCTTTAGCTGTAAAACAAAATAGAAATTAGGATTTCTATTAACTTCTGATTCTAATTTCTGACTTCATTTCTGATATTCTTTTGGGGACTGTTTGCCGTTCCCTCTCGACCATTCTTGTTGTGTCTTTCTCATTTGGACTTTGTTTTTGATTGAGTTAACTTTTAAAATTGTCTGTTTGTAATTAAGGTTAAGAATGTGTAAGTGCCAAAAGTGTTGGGGTGTAACACATGTGGCATACTAAGAAGAAAGCAGGTATGTGAACAAACACACTATAATCATTTCTCTGAACTATCTGCTGTATATGACCTAATGACTGTATACAAACAAAGCACACAGTGCCCTTCATGTAATTTACAGTTGCATGGCTTGGCAACGGGAGATGCCCAGTAACATTTGAATCAGCTTCAGGGGCAGCGGATGAAGGAACAGAAATGTCAACTACACAACATCTACTTTAGAAAGCCACTAAAGAGAGAAATCCTACAGCGCTGGTCTCCAGACACAGTAAATCCCCTGGAACTCTGTCCTGTCCACAAGCCCACGTAGCCAGCAAACGTGGTTCCTCTGTACAGCTCCTGCAAATACACAGATAATTACACATTTTTGAAAAGAATTTTGAAAATGGAGAAATGCTCTCCTTTGAACAAACATAACAGACTCATCAACATTCTGCACCTGAACTCCTCATATAAAGAAATTATGTGGGCAAAATTTCCAGAAAAGCCGAAATAGAACATGGCCAATGTTAGTTGACTCTAGCTCTTCTATGAACGTACTGCAACAAAGAAATGAAAGGAAGAGAAGCACCACACTTGCAAAAATTACCTTCCCATCTTTCATAAAACTGACATCAACGGTGGCGTTCTTGAGGATTTCAAAGGGATAGTCCAGGTTTCGGCCATGGTAAAGATTTCCTTTTGAATCTTGCGCTATGATACTAGTGCAGAATCTGTCAATGATTATGCCAAAAAAAGTTAAACAAATACACATGACATGGTCCACATTATTAAACAGTGATTGAACATAAATGGCAACACTAAGATAAATGTAAAAGCTAAATATTGCCATTAAAAATTAACCAACAACAGTCCCAACAACAACAAAAATATTTATCTATTTTTATCCAATCAACAGCAAAATGATAACCAGAGAAAGAGAGAGAGAGAGAGAGAGAGAGAGAGAGAGAGAGAGAGAGAGAGAGAGAGAGAGAGAGAGAGCAGTACAAAGATTTGACTGCCATTGACTGATGCAGAGAGAATCCTTAGATAGCAGACTAAGTCGGGGGCCTGGATATCCAATTTCAATGGCGTCGTGTTGTTCTTTGACAGTTTTAAGAAATAGATCAGAGTCAGTAGGATTTCTAAGAAACAGACAAAGCCTTACTGTGTAAGCAACAGTCTGACTCTAATATTTAACTCTGTGAATGCGTGATGTATTGCATTGAAAATCAATGTTCAGTGTTCATGCAACCTGAATTCCAAACACTGACCCACATGCTTTCTATTAGACTTTCTGCCCTCTGTTTAAAAAGGCAGAAGCATTCTCTTAAAAAACTGCCACATGTGACGAAAGACTGACACGTGAGCCCTTTTGTGAAATATTCATTATAAAAAGGAAGTCAATGCGTATGGCGTATTAGTTACCCACTGAAACATAGCACCCGAAGTGCACAAGTGCACCATTTGAGATTCAGCAAGACATGATGGTCTAAAAGGTACACTGTACAGGAAATGGCCAAAAAAGGTACTGCAACTATGCTGCTCATTGAAACTAGGCTGCCTATTGCCAAATTTGATCTTTTCATGAAAGTGTACTAAGTAATAAACTAATATTTTCTAATATAGCCAAAGTACAGTCATTTTTGCAGCTAAAAATGGCTATTTCTGGAAATTCAAAATGGTAGACCATGGAGAAGATCCCCCTTTTCATGTATGAAAAGTGCAATTTTTCCAGTCATATTGAATACTTAGAATTTGATGGTGGTGGTAAGTATTCATGAAAAAGGTAACATAAGTGAATGAGTAGCATGCATTCTGGAAATAAACTAAAAATCTTACACAGTGTTCCTTTAAGTCAGGTAAAAGCAAAAAGGGAATATAGACATGTGTACTAAATAATATGGTGAGGATTACAGCCATCTAGTGGACTAAGGTGTGACTGTACCTATTCTTACCAATAACCTTGATCTCTATACTAACTGGCTGTGTGAGAGAGAGAGAGAGAGAGAGAGAGAGAGAGAGAGAGAGAGAGAGAGAGAGAGAGAGAGAGAGAGAGAGAGAGAGAGAGAGTGTGAGTGAGTGAGTGAGTGAGTGAGTGAGTGAGTGAGTGAGTGAGTGAGTGAGTGTGTGTGTGTGTGTGTGTGTGTTTCTTGCACACTTGTACATGCACATATTCTAGGTGTTAAAAAAGTACCTGTTAAATAAACAAAAGTACAATAACCTAAATGAAATAAGTGAATGAAATATTCTACTTACGCTGTAACTTCATAGGCAAAATTGAGTAGAACGATGTCGGCGGTTTCAGACCCATAGTAAGAGGCCATTCCCTTGATCTCTTCGGCATAGTGCTGGGGCATGTACTTCGCCAAGGCTTCCACTACGGGGATGATTGCATGGTGAACCCATTTTGGTACCGTTGAGCTGCAATAGAATACAATCATTTTGTTAAAAATGTGGACTCTAATGAAGATGGTTCATCCATCGAAACATTAGTCCCCATGTTGTACACTTGAGAAGAAAAGAATGTCATCTGTGCTGCTCACTCCTGTTAAGATGTCCTGTCTGTCTCCTGTTGATGCACCAGATGACAAAACAGATGGGCATGGATATACCTCTCTTTTGTAATAAAATGCTATTCTTTGTGCAAGTGAATCTTCAATAAAAGTTGAATGATTCAGTACTATTTTGTGGACTGGACTGTCTAAGGTTTTGCTTATGTTCAAAATGACAAGACAAGGCCAAAAAAATCACAGAATCTTATTCACACATTTAACACAATATTGAAACATATTATGAAATAAGCAAAATGAGAGGCGTTATGCGGGCAATATCTTTGACTCATGCAATTCACTGACATACACACAACACATTTATGATGTGCATGGAAAGTGGTTTTAAAAAAATATATATTTATCTTAGGCAAGCAGCTTGCTGACCAATCGCAATGTTGAAGTGAGATTTTTTTTTCCACCAAGCGTCACGAGCCTGAAACTAGCAGAACTTGGTAACTTAAAATGTAGGCAACACCGAGACTCACAGAGAGCTTCCCATTTTAAAGTCTTGTGCTTTTGAGTGTGGCACTTTGTTCGTGTTAACCTTTCAACTCTTTACTAAATAAAGCTGCACAGAGTACATGTGACAGAAGGGACAGGATATCCCTCGATGAGTCATTTCACTTTTTGTCACCATTTGAGACCATCCGTACCAATGTTGCAACCACTAACTCCTACTGGCTGCAACATGTCAAACCCTGTAACCAACATGCAATATAGTAAAAGTTGGACAATCATGTGTCCTGCTGGAAAATTTGGGAATAAAACATGTCTTTCGATACTCGCATGTATTATACTACACAATACTAATACTAAACACTGATTTTTAACCAATATGCATCGATAAGTTATTATTAACTTATAAATAATTTCAGAAGAACAAACTCGACTGCTTACCATACAGTAGGTGCCTCGTTCAGTATAGCCTTTCTGTACTTTCGTTCTACATGAAACAGCTGCTGTGTTGTCTGTTGTCTATTTGCATACTGAGTGTGCGTCTGTCTGTCTGTCTGTCTGTCTGGCATGTGTATCTTTTATTTTATAGTAGGTTTTGTAATACCTATATATCTTCATCTATATATATATATTTTTTTTTTACTTTATACTTCATGCTCTGTACAACTTGAAAAAAAAGCTTTCAATCTTTTTGTCCTGTGTATAATGGCCATAAAGCCTTTCCATTCTTTTCTATTCTACTCTATTCTACTCTATTCTATTCTATTCTATTCTATTCCATAATATTACATTTTATGCTATGGTGAGCAACATTACAGACTGTACACTATAGTGCTTCTTAACCTGGGACCCCCTGGGGGTGCGCCAGAGATTTCAGGGAGAGCACGGAATTTTGTTTGTGCTGAGGTTGTCACCAAAATGCTGCTAGCGAATATTATAATAAGGCCAAATCAAAACCAAATGAAAAACTGTTTTGGTCCCCATGTAAAGTAATTAAGGTATTGATTAATGTATGACGCAAGAATCATTGTAATTAATCACTTTAAATAATTGTAGGGCGTATACACGTGTAGATGTTTTGGTTGGGGGTGCACAGCTTGTCTTGGGCACAGGTAAGGGGGTGCTTTCAGAAAAAAAGGACCACTGCACTATAGTATATGACCTGAGGTTGATTTGAGAAATGGGGAAATGCCATGGGTAACTTGTTAAGTACATTGAGACGGCAGATTCTGTGGCTCTCTGAGAAGAAAATCATTACGTTGACACAAAAAGGGGCAGAAGTTGAACCAAAGGTCATGGGTCACTGAAGGACATGTAGCCATTTTCGGATAATACTGACGAGGGAGTGCCTTGCCATCACAAGCATGCCACAGTCTCTACAGGCTTCAACTTAGGCTATACATTTTTTTAACAAGGTGTGCACCATCATAGCAATCTAATGCCCCAAAAAGGTCCTGCAACACAGTTTTGTCCTGATATTATCAATAAAGCTACTCAACTGTACTTAAATCTACTGTAATGATCTCCCTGTGTAAACTGAAAAGTTTTGACTACATTGGATCAATGATTAAAGGACCACTTCAGCCAATATCAATATGCTGTTGTATTGCTCAAGCTACCCTTGACTTGTCAGTATCCGGTGATGTTGCATTTTTCGGCTCAGCCCTTTCCGAGATCTGAGCTATTGTAATGGAGGCAGCTTTTGTTTACATTAAAAACTTTCTTATCATAAGCCTACTCCAAATATTTTCCCAAAAGGTATCACTATTTGCTAGTTGTCTACTAATGTTGCATTTGGAAATAAATAAAGATGTTTTTTTGAAATGTAAACAAACTCCTGCACCCATTACAATGACCATGATCTTGGAAAAGGCTGAAGAAGAAAAAAAACTCAGGTACTGACAAGTCCAGGGTAGTGTGAGCATTACAACTGCATGTTGAAATTGGCTGAAGTCATCCTTTAAGCTGCCTCGCCCTTTACCATCATCGAATAAAGATGGAACGCAGGGCTCAAATAAGGTTGAAATTGATGATAGTCATAATGGGGGTTGAAGTGTGTGTGTGTGTGTGTGTGTGTGTGTGTGTGTGTGTGTGTGTGTGTGTGTGTGTGTGTGTGTGTGTGTGTGTGTGTGTGTGTGTGTGTGTGTTCTGTACCCTCTTCCTAGTCCTGACAGAGTACATGTCCTGTAGGACAGGGGAACACCAATGACCTTTTCAGCTGTCCTTCCTTCCATCCAGTGCTACTGCACAGTAGGCTACACTGCAGCATCTGTCCTTGGCTTCCACTAACCAGACAGTGACGATGCATTTATGATACAGTCAGGGACAGAAATAAGTCTACAAGTCTGTGAAGATTCTCACATCAGACATGTGGATTAATAAGTCTAACTGTGTGTGCAGTTATCCTATATGGCAGTTTGACTTCTTAGTTATGAAGGGAATGGTCCAAATGAAGTTAGACTACGCACACAGCTGTCTCGACTGGCGTCAGAGGGCGTGCGGGCAGCAGCAGCTGATAGACTACGGATTTTCAGATTAAGTCAAGGCAATGAAAGTCTTATGGGAAATTATCAGCAAGTGACAATCAGACGTAAGTGTATGCCCTATGGTGGCATCATCGTCATGACCGTCTGTAGGATGTAGAAATAATGCAACGTTTGTTGGTACGGAGAGGTACACATGTCATGCGCCATACAGCCCCGGGCACTTCCTTATCTCCTTAATAAAAGAAAAAATACCCATGCGGTTGGTAAAACACTTTATACTCTGCTGAATCCAACTAGATTACCATTTCACTGGGTAAATCTTACCACAGTTCAGTCTACTAGTTATGTGTTAATGCGTCAGTGCGCACGCACTGTAAACAGTAGCCTACTCGAAGTGCACAAGCCTGTAAGGCACAGCAGACAGTGTAAAACGATCACTCCCGAGTTCAAAACATGTTGCCATATGCGTAACCGTGCAGCAATGTAAGAACTGTGAACGTTACCACCGGAGAACCATGAAAAATAAACGACAGTCAGTGACAATCCATCACGACATCGTGATCCGGAATACTTACTCAATTACGTCCGCTGCAACTTGTTTTAGGAATTGTTTGTCAAACAACTCCACAAGCGGAGCCCATCTTTCCGCCGGAGGTGTGTTCAGATTAACAGTAAGCAAAGGTGGACTCGCGCTGGCCGCGCACAACACTGTCATAAGCATCCATGCCTCGGTTATACCCATATTCTTCACTTTGCATCTAGGGCTGGTTCATTTGGGCTACTTCTGAAAACTGTGAAATACATTCACATTTAGGGAACCTATTATCCTACCACGATATCACGTCTTCTTCTCGTGTTCAAACTATTGTGTGGGAAAAAAGACGCCACCAGCGGTGTTGGAGTCAGTGTCAAATGGCAAGCCATAACAATTGCATATTTCATATAGGCCTACCCTATTGATTAAGCAATATTGACTGAGTAGCCTAATGCGTCAAGATGTAAAATTTTCCGCAATTCCTGTAATGAAGGAGTAGGATTCAAGTTATTAAACATGCCTATGAGCACATGAATGAAAATTAAACACAGAGGGTGATGTAACCACTATAATGTACTGTAAATGTTGCTCAATACCAGGCAGACACCCTGTCATTCCGAAGCTGTAGCATACTTAATTAAAAATAACATGGACATTTCAAACAAAATGTTTACAAAGGAAACAATGCTACTTTTGGAAGAAAACTCAAGAGACACATTGTTGATCAGCACTCAAAAACCTGCCACTGCTAGTGGCAAGCTTTGAGGTGAACAGGGGAAAAAAACAGAAACTTGTCACATGCACACACTTTATGTATAGGGCCTATGTATGTAGGCTATGTATGTATGTATGTATGTATGTATGGATGTGTTTATTGTAAGTATGTGTTGTTTTTGTTTTTTGGCTTTATGTGTAGGCCTATTAGTGTTGTGTGTATGTGGCAGCTATGTATGTACAAGACAAATTTCCTTCTGGACCATTAAAAGAATCTTGAATCTTGAATCTTGAATCACTCAGACAAACAGGTGACAAAACCAAGTGATTTTAGTGCTTAACATCTAATTCCAAATATCATCCAGAAAGTTATGCAACCTCAGCAGACACCTTAAAACACAGCAATAACTTTTGTATTAATGTCTTTTTGACCCCATGGTCCTATTAGAATGGCCGGGCTCTCCGAAACGGCTGACCTAAAAAGCAATGCAGTGTAGTCGGGTAGTGCCAAGTCAAGGGTAGCATGAGACATGTTGAAATGGTCTGAAATTCTTCTTCAACTGCTCTATGAAGATGTGTTGATATAGCCTTTGACACCGCATTGCAGCCTGTGAGACCATCATCCAAGGAGCATTGCTCGAGTCAGGAGATAAATCAGCCTCCTCCCTATTACTGAAAAACACACCTCTGCATGCAAGACTGACCTGAGGCTTTATTAAGGAGGAAGTCTCCGAAAGAAATGAAGGAAGTACACATTCAGAATAATAGAGATTCTTCCTGTAAATGATTCCTTGCACACTTGATAAAATCACATCATTACACTTATCGTCAATACACCTGTACAAGCTGATGACCTTCTTAGTGTTTAAAAATTATGAAGAAAATATATGATTAATAAACTATGGGAAAATTACAGTTTCCATGAATAAAATACAGCAGGTTAAGTTTGAATGTAATTTTCTTGAGGCATTGCGATAAACATTGAAAAAATATATACATAAAGACCATGTCTAAAGCCCATTTTTACAATATACTGCAATAAAGAGCATGGTGTGAAAAATTATAGGTTCAGTAAATAAAATACAGCAGATTATGATCTGATGATTTGATTTGAATGTCTGTTTCTCGAGTCATTACACTATACATTTTAAAAAATATATACAAAAAACGTGTGTAAAGCCCATTTTAACAACTATACAGCATGGTGTGTGAGTTACTAGTCTTCAGTCACCTACATTATATACTGTACATGTGTAACAGGGCGCACTGTCTGTTCAGTAAGGTGTGTCCCTCAGCAGTTCCCATACCCCAATGACGTCACGGGACTCAGGTAGCCGCTCAGTGGCTAATCCGTAATTGGTGGCTATGCCATTGTTTTTATAAAATCAGATGAATTAGACCGGCTCATTGGAGCCTTCCCGGTGTGCCGGTATTCGCTGATGATGCCCGGTGCCTTTGCTACGGGTGCAGCAAGGTATGTGTGATCACAGTTTTGTCTAGATGACTGCAACCAGCTAGAGCTGTGTATTTAAACATATTGTTCATTCTCAGGAGCCAGAGTTTCCGTGGCGTCTAACCCCAGTCTTTCCCCCCCTCTCAGTGTTGTGGAGGTGAGCTTGTAAATATCCTTTGTCATATGCGTAGCTCATGTTTAAAACATTTGTCTACTATGTAACATGTACTGATCCGTGTGTGTGTGTGTGTTCACCTGATTCCAGACACCTCAGAGTACGTCGAGGGTCTCTGTGGGCAGACTGCTTGCGGCAGCTGCTCACCACTGTTTTGCCCTTAGCGAAATTGTTAAGCCTTTTTGTTTGTTTTATTTTCTTTTGCCTGCGCCGCTTTAGCTTGTCATTTTGTCATTGTACGGGGTTTGGCTGTCACAGTTCTAGGCCTATGTACGCTGCTCTAGTCGGGCAGGGCCATACAGTAGACTAGTAGTTTGAGTGCGTATTTACGGATTTATTCTGTGTGTAGTGGAGATCCACACTTGTCATTTAATCACTTACATAGCGTAGAGAGCCTATGAGCGTGTGTGACTGGTGTTTACCATAGGCCCTTGGTTTTGTGCACGAGTGGTGAACTAATTTATTCTCAACTAGTAAGCCTGCTTGGCTGGCCTAGCTCGGTGAAACCTTTTTATCCTGTGGCAGCCAACCTCGTTCTAATGTGCATTACTGTTTTTATCTCAGCGGCGCAGGGTTTTAATTGACTACAATTGTATTAATAAAGAAAACATTGTTATTCCTTTAAACAAAGGTACGTCTCTTGTCCATTCTATCCGAACCTGTTGTGCCTTATTGGTTGAAATCAAAATATACTCTGGGGTGGAAGTCCCCCAGTGGCGTAGTCGTGCAATTACAAGTATCAGTTTGATCATTATTTTAGGAAAAGTAACATCCAAACTTCCACTTTGCTACACATGGTCAAGGACATCATACACGTTATTGGGGCATAGTAGAGCAGTCATGGCCTCAAAACCCTATAGCCATTCTGCCATTCTTACTCATTTCATTTCATAAATAAAAAGACATGCAAGTGATAAAAAGCCTGCCCCATATTTGATCAAACCATTTACAGAATCAGTTCACCCTAATGAGCAACTACTATTACTGCCCCGAATGTGTTCCTGTATTTTGATTTGCTTTTGGTTTGTATTTCCTGATCCTGTGGCTGGCTGTCCCAAATGTGCCCAAATCACCGGCACCTACAGTCTGCTGAGAGCAGCACAGGATTGACTGGTATTTGGCGACCAGCCCTTTAAAGCCATGGACGTGACGTGACTTTTCTCATTCATTTCTTTTTTTGCAAATGCCCTCTAAACATTTTGATCAGGTTTTATGTCCTCCTCATTTTAACCCATTAGACGTTGAGAAGAGACCTAGCCACCCCTAGGTCGGTGAGAAGAGATATACAAGGCATGATTTTTTTTTTAACTTGAACTTTAAAGCATTCGCTTGAAGCTATCAGCTACTATGTTTCAGCATAAAATGCTTCAATTTCACTTTGATATTTCTCAGAGACGAATGGCCTCTTCAGCTTCAACGTAGGACCTGAAAGATATAAAAAGATAGCAACATTACCACTTTCTCATTCGTTCCTCTGCTAAAGAATACCATGACAAAATCATATTAAAGCGTTTCAGTGACAGTTTCCTTTGGCTCTGTCATGTAAAGGTGAACAAAATCAATTATATAGCAGAAAATCAACTAATGGATATTTGCAATATTACAAAAATATATACCTAGGTCTGCAAAGCACTTAAGGTGTGTGTCTAGTATGCCTGATAGTTACTCTTCAACTCACTGGTGCATGTACAAGCATTAAATAGCTGTGGAATGTGGCCTGGTGTGCAAGATTAAAATCATGTGATTGGATATTTCAGATAATGACTTATCTCAGAAACCAGTATGCATGTTTTACATGATTTCCATGCCTTGGCATAAATGATGCCTTAAATCAGGTCATGATTCTCAGGATGATAGCATTTCTGGAGTTGTAACATGAATCTTGTATTTGTCCAAGCCTGACTGGATGAATTAACGAACAAATGAACGAAAGAGCGAATTAATGAACAAATTAATGAACGAACGAACAAAGAAATTAATGAATGAAGGAACGAATGAATGAATGAATGAATGAATGAATGAACGAATGAATGAATAGGCCTATATACACACCGAGTTCACCCCCAGGTATAGAGAAGTCCTGAGGTAGCATGGTCCACTTCTGGATCTTTTGGGCGTTTGAGGTAGCTTTTGCATTCACTTTTCCTATCCCTTCCTGGATTGCTTGGTACACCGCTGGCTCCTTGGTGCTGAGGATCTCGGAGACTTTGGTGGCGTTGACGCTGCGCTGCTGACAGAAGTCCCTCACCAAAGGGCTCAGCTCGTCAGTCGGCTCCCCTGCATCATCCACCACACACTGGAAAAATGAGGTGGGAGTTAACAGGTTAATGCCATAAGTCAGCGATTCTCAAACTGGGCCCTGAGGGTGTTCCAAGTGGCCAAGTGCCTTGAAATCATATTCTAAAAATCTAAATAATACATGCATGTGTGTTGCTGTTGACTGTTTATTTGAGATTCATTGTTTATCGGGCCAGAGGTGGACCCCGCACATTTGAGAACATTTCCAGTGGGCCTCATGTTGGAAAGGATTGGGAAGCCCTTATGTAGGTTACACATATGTATACTGCCCATGGAAACAGATGGGTCCATTTACTTGCCCCCATCTTTGTATGGGAGTACCGTTGAATAGATTGAATGAACATCAATTAGAGAGACAAGGCAGTACACTAATCATCCTGTAAGTGTCGATAAAACAACATCTTGGCAGATAGTGTGAAAAACATGGGAACTAAACCCTGTACCAAAACGGTAAAGGCTGAGGCGACATCTAGTGTTCCACATCTATGGGTTAATTCTAGCCGTGTCGCATAATATACTGTAGGTGATAAATATGTCATTAGATCAATGTATTTTAAAACATTTAGGCTATGCATCGGCACCGAACATTTTGATTAAAATAAACACTCTTGGTGTTGGTGTACTGTCTGAGTATTGCACTAACACTGCACCATTTACTGTGATGCATTAAACATTTATTTGTTTGTTTCTACCCTACTAGTGGTCATTTTCCTGTTCCACCTGCAATCCAGAGAACTGTAGATGACACATTTCAAGCTGCTCAAATTGCACATTGATGTTTTGTTCATGTTAATTTGGGGGGAAAACACACACATGACTTACTTTCAGTGTGATGAGCATGGAGAGGAACTTCCTCTTGTCTCCGATTAGCATGACGTTGCTAATGATGGGCACTTCCTCTTTCACTAGGTCTTCAATTGGTACTGGAGGAACGTTCTCCCCTCCTGCTGTGATTATTATCTCTGAAAAAGAACCAAAAAAACCATTTTGAACAATTTGAACATTTGAGCCAAAAGGGAGCCAATCCTAAGAAACCAACAAGCACTTAGAGTTGGAGACCTGGCCAGGCCATGCTGTGGCCAACTTGTTTACATCCCTTGACCCATAAATGTGTGAGAATTTGCCCAAGAGTGAGTGTATAACTGTTTGACTCCCCCTGCACACACCCTGCGAGCAGACAGACGAACAGACCGACAGACAGACAGACAGATAGACAGACAAAGTAATACATGGCCGAATCCCCTCCACGGCTGCACATGTTCTTATTGTTTGGAGGGACTCATTTACATTTATCAATATATTATGCCTCTCTGATTTTTTGTATGTATTGTTTTGCATGTGCAGTAAGTGTTTTAGTAGCCTCTTACTGCAGCAGGGGTCGCCGGCGACCCTATTCACTTGCTGAAAATGCTTAACATCATCATAACAACATTGCCATGACATTACAGAGAGCCATAGTGCTGCGCTAAGGGGTTAATGCTGACCGTACTTACATTCTTTACCTATTTCCTCTACTGTATCTCCACTTAAACTGTGTACGATTTGGCGCCACTCAGACCAGCGTAGGTACAGTATAGTAGCCAAACATGTCTGTGATGTCTGAGGACATGCGTCACTTATCACTGCTCGTCAAGTGATCTCGTATTGCAGATAGGGCTCTCCCATTATGCTGTGGAATTTACAGCCATCTGAATTACAGTAACACAGCTATCAAGTTGTCAGACAGCACAAATGGCATTGTTTTAAAGATGTGATGATGGCACAGTAGAGAGATAAGCGATCTTAGAGGACCTATATTTACAGAAGGTGCAGCGAGGCCAGTGCCAGTGCCCCAGTGTACCATTTCTTTGTAGCCCAAGCACAGGAGCCTCAAGCTCTGTCAACAATTTAGAATATTGAAAAATTGATTGTAAAATTAGCTTAAGCCTCAATCCAACATGTTTGATATTTCAGTCCTTATTACAACTACATTATGGGTTAATGGTCACGAGGGCATTTTTGAACGAAGCAGACAGACACTCTGTTTTTTTGTGAGCCTGCTCTGGCCTACTTCTCATTCATCCTGTGAATGATTAATTAAAATTTCACTCATCCTGTGTTTTCTCATGTTTGTCTTCTCATATACTTTTATCTCAGATCATTTGCTTCTCCTCAGTGGAGGAACATTACATTACATTACATTACATTTGGCAGACGCTTTATCACTCCCACACTCAGACAGCTTCACTGGCTCCCAGTGAAGTCCCGCATTCAGTACAAAATTCTCCTGTCGACATACAAATCACTTCACTCTCTTGCTCCTCAGTACCTTTCTGAACTCCTCCAACCCCACTCCCAGTCCAGGTCTCTGCAGTCTTCTGAAAAGGACAATCTCATCATCCCCCGAGCCAGACTCCGTACTGTTGGTGACAGAGCTTTTTGTGTTGCTGCCCCCACACTCTGGAACAGTCTACCTCCCAACATACGCCAGGCCCCCACACTGGCTACGTTCAAGAAGCACCTTAAATCACATCTATTCACAGAGGCATATGAACTTTAACTTTAATTGGCCCTTCCCCTGCCCCTTCTTCCCACCTGCCCCTTCAACATAGGTAATGTAAAGCGACGTTGGGTTCCTTGAAAGGCGCTATATAAAACCAAGTTATTATTATTATTATTATTATTATTATTATTATTATTATTATTATTATTATAAGCAAAGCAACCTACAATACAGGACATAATCATAGCCAACATCACTAGCAGATAGAAAGTGCACAGGAAATATACAGAACAACAAGTGCAGATGCAAAGAAGGGTTGGTTAGTTTTTCTTTGTCTTTTTTTTTTGTTTTGTTTTTTAGCAAAGTACAGTACACACACATACACATCATGTCCAACATTTGCACCCAGGGCCCCAGGGCAAAACACCCACCATACCCCTCTGAAGGTAGGGCCCCCACCACCAATACGGGAGGGCCTTGGTCCCCTGGAAAATCCCCACCCCCCACTCCCCAGTGTCCACAATAGCTCCACACCTGCATCTCCTCCAGTGTTCTGGCCTACCTTTGATTCTTCCTGTGATGAAGAGGAAGCCGTCTTGGTCGTGTTTGCCGAGGTCCCCAGAGTGCAGCCAGCCGTCTTGGTCCACAGCCTCTTTGGTCTTCTCGGGCATATTCAGGTAGCCCATGAAAACATGGCGCCCGTAGAAACAGATCTCCCCGTTCCCATCCGCATCAAGGTTATCCAGCTTCGTCTTGCAGCCTGTCACCTCCTTACCGCAACTAAGGAAAGACAGAGAAATGCTCATCCCACAATTATAAGTCTTTGAGACATTTTAGACGGTTTTACAGAAAGGCTCATTGAGTCATTTAACATTCACACAGTAAGCCTACAAAGAAATTGCAGTTTATCATATAATAGAGAGCAAAGGGCAACGTGCTGGCTACTCAAAAACAACAGAATTTTCTGAATTCTACATGAATTTCTTCAGAACATTCCTTCAGCAAGAAATGGGAGAGAGAGAGAGTGAGAGTGAGAGAGAGAGAGAGAGAGAGAGAGAGAGAGAGAGAGAGAGAGAGATCTCCATAATCCTCTACTAGATCACAAAGAAAGGGAGAATTTGAGTGAGTGAGTAAGGCATACATGAACAGTAGGTGTTAAGTAGTGTGAAAGTAAAAAATGAATGGGCGTAAGAGTGTGAGCTGTTTTCTTTAAAATGGTACCGAGATAGCACCTGAAAAAAGAGGGGTCATAGCCTGAGGATGATGACAAAATCCTTCCTTGACGAGGCAAATAGCTCAATTGAGTGACACACACAATCTCACAAGCAGGATATAAGCTAGCCAAAGGATGACTGATTGAGCTTTAGTTAAGTCTGACTGAAGGACTAGAAATCTGCCTGAGGGCAGAGAGCAGTCTGCCTACTTACACTTTCACTAATGCTGTGTCTGTGTCTAACCAGAAAAGTCCTGCAATTCCAGATCGGTAACCATTGGTAGTTAGCCAAAAGTGGTGGTGTATTTAACTTGCTGACAGTGAGACACTAGCCTAGAGCACTAGCTGAAACTAGATGAACCTGACTAGCAGCCCATTTTTTTCCTGGCAGGTTAGTGTAAACATCACACCATGAGGGAAAATCATTGTAACGATGGGCTGTGAAATGTGTCCTCCAAACGCAACACTCAACCTTTTTTGAATAAACGCCCCCTGGGGTCTGTAGAGCTGTAGAGCTCCACCCGTTGAGAAACACTAGATCAACATCTGGGGCTTAATGCGCTGTTGTACCTTGTGATGCGAAAGCTCTCCTTCCATGACACGCAATGAGGCCCGGTGCTCTCGCTCATGCCGTAGACCTCGTACAGGGGGATGTGGAGACTCATGAAGTACTCTATGGTGTCCCTGCTGATGGGGGCCGCCCCCGTATAGCACGCCTCACAGCGGTCAAGACCCAGGGCAAGGCGCACCTTCCTGAAGACCAGGCTGTTCGCCAGGCCAAACCCCCAGGGCACCACATCAGTCCTGGAATACACAGAGATGGTCAATTTTACAGCCACATTCCTCTGAACGAGTTTAGGAATTTAGGATGGCACCCCAGAAATTCCAGAGATTTGAGCAATAGGTGGTGACTTGACTGGATATTTCAAGGCAACGTCTGATGACGTCTCAAACGATTCAAAGCATTAATAATGGAATAATGCAATAATGACAAGGATAGCACACTTTGTGGACATTTCTACATACCTATTCATTTCATTTCGAGAGGCCTCAAGTCCTAAACCTTTTGCCCAGTCAGCCACCTTTTTGCGAAGCCCTGTGGTTTTGGCACCAATTTCTTTCATCCTCTCCTGCATTTTCTCCCATACGCGTGGCACCCCCAGAAAACTTGTGGGCCGCACCTCTCGCAGAGTCTCCCCCAGGGAACCCTTTTGGCGGCACATGAAACGATAACAATGACATCATCAATGACAAGTGCAATCCCAGATGGCAACATGCAAGGGCATAGCAGCAAAGTGTGGGTCCTATATGTACAATCAGCTCCAATGGACCCCTCCAGCCATATAGGCCTATCTACATAAATCGGACTGTGTATGTGGACTCAGTCACACTTTACCCCCCTGTACAATACCCCTGGCAACATGGGCCCCCTGGCCAACACAACAACTTTTTTACATTTGCCCAAGTGTATGACTCATACAAGCATCAACACAATCACACTGTGGGCAGACAAACAGATAATAATCTATAATAATAACTATAATAATAATCCATAATAATAACTAGACTATGACTAATAACTAGAATAATAACTAATAATAATAGCTGGAACTACACGATGCCAAAGTTTTGAAATCAGGCAGGGTCCTGATATGGGCCTACTTATACCACAGCCTACTGAAACACACAGGGGCGATGTACATGTACATATGACAAATATTCAAGCTGGGGAAAAAAATCCAGCCATCAACATGTACTGTTTTGTAAAACTTAATTGTATTAAAAATCATTTAAATCAGTGGTTCTCAACCTTTTCTGAGCCCCGCCCCAACTTATCTGGATCCTTCTCAACACTCAGAGGTGCATCTTATCATCAGGCTAGGCAGTCAGCCGCTTGGGGCCCCAGCTTAACCTAGAGTCCCCCCTGTCAACGCCCCCCTAGGCTCCCCAACTCCCCCTGGGGGGCTGTACCATCCCCGTTGAGAAACACTAATTTAAATGAAAGCTGACGCTCACTGAAAAAAAATCCATGGGGTTACCTTTAAAGCATCAGGCTGAGCAAAACTGGTTGTGGCAGCAAACTTCATACCAATCCACATGTCGTTGACCTGGGCGGCGACGTGACTGAGGGGAAGGTAACTAAGCAGGACCTCTCCACCCATCTGCAATTTAGTCAGGGTCCCTACTGCGTTTGAAATCCATGTGATCTGTGAAAAAAGCATAATGCATATATAAATATCAATGTTGTATAACATTTAAGTCTTTTATGTTTTATTTTGGGGTTGAGTAATTAGCAACAATTTTATCTAAGAGTCTTTCATGTTTTGTTTTGAGGTTGAGTAATTAGCAAAAAAAATATCTAAGAAGAGTACTGATTCATTGACACGTGTTAGAGTTAGACAGAATGACGTGTTAATATTTTATTCAGGGAGTCCCATCACCGAGTTCATGTTTTAACTTTTGAAAGTGAGGTAATGCGCAGTAAAAAGGTTCCTTTGTAATGTTCATTTTTTGAAATGTGCAAATTGTGACAGCAAAGAAGGGGCAATCTCTAGCCATGTGGTGTGGTTTATATTTGTGGGGCGTTAGTCATTTTTAAATGATTGAAGAGAAATGTGGTTTGATTAAAACGTGTCGGAAAGGCATCAAAGGCAGCATCTAAATGTCTATAAATAAATGTATAAAAAAGCACAAGGCATGAAATGCATGTTTAATTTTATCATAGTCATACCTAATCTGAAACAGGTAGGCCTATTGAAATTTATTATTTAGAGTTCAGAAACAACACTGTGGTTGCATTCATTTTTTTTTTAAATGTCACACCGCTAAAGACTATCCAATAAAGAAAGAAAAGGCAAAATATTATCCCCCTTAAATAATTAGATGTTTCAAATTCAATAGAAGACAAGTATGTCACAATAGGTATATGTAGAAAGCATTGGTGATTTCCTTCCACTTCCATGAAGTCTCTTGAGCCTTCACAGAAACTGGATGGGAATCTCTGCAAAGTTTCACAGTCGCCCATGAATAAAATGTAACGCGGTAGGTTATTATAATGCTGCCAAGAGATCCCCATTCACAGCAGGTATTCAATCTACCTAGCGGAAAATCCAGTTGAAAATCCAACTGGAAATCTAGTGGTATGAACTGGTCCGAACTGGTCTCTATTGGTTTGAACTAGTGTCAAATGGTTTTGGATTTTTTTTACTGGTTGGCCCAGTTAGAATACCAGTAGAACCATTAGAATACTGGACTAAGACAGTCACCAGTTCAGAACAGTTGAAACCAGCAGGATTTAACTGGTGTGTGTGATCTATCACCAGTTCAGTACAGTTGGAACCAGTGGGGTTTAAACAGGATTCAGCCCTGAATTAGAGTTAGAGATCCAGAATTCAATCTGTAGTTTTGTAATTAACGGAGCTTCTATAAACAGAAGCACACATAGCCTTCACCTCATTTACATGAGACATTGAATTCAGAATTTATTCAATTTAATTCTGAATGAATCTTAATTCCACTTTGAAAACGTCATGTAACACTAAACATTCAGAATTAAATGAAAGTTCAATGTAAACTCGACGGAAATTTTTATTCTGAATTATTCATTCGGAATTAAAAACGTCATATAGACAATAGACACTGTGGCACCTCCAATATATTTGACCCACTATAAAAGGACTTGTAGACCTTTAACGGCACAGCCCCTT
Source organism: Engraulis encrasicolus (assembly GCF_034702125.1). Lineage (NCBI taxonomy): Eukaryota > Metazoa > Chordata > Actinopteri > Clupeiformes > Engraulidae > Engraulis > Engraulis encrasicolus. Next base: position 49,281,180 of record NC_085859.1, on the reverse strand, counting down.
AATTGCAGTCCCTCAAGTCACCAGTCCTGGAGTGAATGTTAGAGGTTTTAGACCAGTGGTTATCAACTTTTTCGAACAAACACCCCCTTGGCCTCAACATGAGCCCCCAAAACGCCCCCTTAACCTCCTTGCCAACACCCCCTTAGTATTAAACCCCTCTGTAAGTTGTGTCCTTCTCAACGCCCCCCAAGGACTTCCTAACGCTCCCTGGGCGACTGTAGAGTCCCGGTTGAGAGACACTGCTTTAGAGCAGTGTTTCTCAAACTTTTTCAGACCAAGGACCACTTTTTCGCCCGAAAAATGTTCAGGGACCACCTGTCAAGTGAATTGGCAGTTGAGGGGTGGTCATTTGACACTGCCAATTTCGATGCAAATCACTGTTTCATCACCGTTTTATTCCTATTTCCAAGTCTTATTGTGGTGAAAATATGACTTCAAATATGTTTAGCTTTGGAATACTGTTACAAATAAAGCCTACTGCTAGCTTTTCTTGGGAAAATAGAAATCTCCTTGCGAACCACCTGAGCTTTGTTGTGGACCACACTTTGAGAGACACTGCTTTAGACTCACTCACATTGTCATGACTTAACATGACACCCTTCGGGTTCCCAGTGGTCCCTGATGTGTAGATCAGAGTGCAGCACTCGTTTGGCGCCTGACTCTTGATCACAGCATCTAGCTCCTCATCAGACACACCCTCTCCCAATGACATGAACTCTTTCCACTGAAATCAAGCATAAACAAGTTCAATCAGACAGAGTTGGCAACATGGTCCCCTGCACTGTAAAGCTTTCTCATTCAGCACAGTGATTAACTGTAAAACTCACAGCAAATTATGGTGTTCATATTTTTACAGTATTTTACTGTAATGTACACCGTGTATAACTGTACTCTAGACGTTTACAGTAAAATACTGTGTTATTACTTAATGTATAACTGTACTGGCTAACAATTGCATTAATTCATCACATCAACTAATCAATGACTGTAAAGTAAAGAAATCAATAGTATCTAAACATACTGTGTATAAATTGGGAAGTTTCTTCTCTAGTGCATCCTTGTATTGGACAATGGCTTTCAAATGTGGTAGTTGATCTTTCACCTAATAGAAAACAAAATGCAGAGAAAGAGTCAACTTTAAGTTTCTTTTTAAACACTATAACAAGAGATTATATAAATATAATAAAAAAATATTACAGTTCTGTGTTACTTGTATATTGTATGGAGCCTCAAATTCTTTTGGAGATTTTACCGGCTAAACAGTCTAGTCACAATGTGCTTCCATACCATGCAGGAAAAACATAATCAGAATAAACAAACTCACCAACAATCTATATTAATCGATCAGTCACTTGCACACAAATACAAAAAAGATCTGGTATAATAGCAGAAGCTAACGTGAAAAAAAACCAAAAACAATTTACCTGTAAAATTTTGATGAGCTGTTTGTGGTTCTCCACAACTAAGACATTGGCTTCACAATTGCTAGCAACATACTGGCATGCCTCAGGGCTGTTTGTAGTATAAATCCCAGTGACAAGGCCCCTTTTCAACAAAATACAAATGAACAATAACAGGATGAATGTTTCATGCTTTCCTTCAGGTCAAATTCAAATGTACGTGTATGTTATAGTAAGTCAGACAATGTTTCTGAGAATGTCTCTCCAACTCTGTTTAAGACTCGGGCAACAAAAAACACTCATGAATCAGTGTCCCTTGACTTTAGGACTGCCATATTTATCACAGTTGGGGCTAAGCTCTGGACACATTTTGGACAGCTTTTGTTTTGGATATGTGGACTCTGTGTACAACCTTAAATTGGAGAAGAGAGTGGCATGCACACAAGGCTGAAGCTACAAACAATCAGGCACCCCATCAAGCCATCGGAAATGCTCAAAATGAATTGGTCTCCGATCCCGTTAAAATTAGAAATGTTCTAGAATCTAGATGGTGGACCTGACAAGACTCCTCTGACAATCAAAACTCTGCGAGTCTCACAGTATGGGCAGGCCCAGGCTAAGAAACAGGAGCTACAGCGTAGATGTATAACCAACGTCTACATGTCTACGAGCTAGAGTAGTCCGTTATCTCCAGATCACTAGAGGTGGAGCTGTACACCATGTCACTCATCACATGTTAAAAGGCGCACACAATTCCTGTGCATATTATTGTGGAGCATCAGTTTGGATGAAAGGGGAAATTCTTTCAAGCTCCTCCAAACATAAAACATAACCTCAGTTATGTTGTTTAAAATGTTCTTGCTGTAATGTGCATACTACAGTTTTGCTACAACTTCAACCCACATGTTGATGAGCATGTTTTGGAAAAATAGGAACTACGTAGCTCACTAGTTCAATGCTCTTCAGGAAGGAAGGAGACTACTAATAGTTCTGCCAAACTTTGCATATTGTAGTGGCATCACCCTTATTTGCTTGGATGCCTCCTGGTACACAACATCAACAGGAACTGAACTGTCACGTCATGTTAGTGTATTATGCTATCTGGGGCATGAAGACATGAGCAAACAATAGCCTATATCCATAACAAACACAAATATGTGTCATATAGGCCTACGTATGTGTCGTATAAGAAATGTAAAGTCCATATATATTAATCATTTTGTAAGGTTTTTTACTTTTCTGTATGGGTATATCTTCATATCTCTGGTCATAATCCCAAGGCACTGAGGTGTCCAAAAATGACTTAATATGGTGTGTAGTGACACACATTATCAACATTATTATTTTTGTAACATTATTGTCTTTGTGTGACTATATATATAAACTTTATTACAGGCTCAGGGCCCAATAGGCAGACACACAACATATACATAGAAATAGAATGTGCAGGAAAAAGAAGAAATAATAATAATTAAAAAAAAAAAAAAAACAGCAATGATGCCAAAGCATATACAAACTATGTCATGACAGTCTTAAAAGGCAGCCATACCAATGTTTCCACATATATGATTGGTAACGGACAGAGCTATATCTGGCACTTGTGAGCATCATTATAATGCAGTTTTCAGACTTATCCAAACGGCACATGAACTTAAACATTAGGTTCCTCAGGAGAGCCTGTAAAGTACATAGTCCTGAGTCACAAAATAGTTTACTAGCACTGCAACTCCTGGGCTTTTTCAGCAATATCCTTAGGCAGTCATTATATGCTACTTGGAGTTTACGCATTGTCTCTTTTTTATAGTTGATCCATAATGGAGCTGCATACATAGGGCTACAGTAGGCACGAAACAAGCTTACTTTCACATCATCAGGACAGTAATGAAATTTTCTTACTAACATGTTAGCTTGTGCATACAACATTCGTCTCTGCCTATACATGTCAGCATCATCCTCCAGCTTGTCAGTGATGATGTGCCCAAGATATTTTATACTGCTTGATACACATATTGGTTGCCCTGACAGGCAAATGTTTCTTAAATGTTTCTTAAATGTTGGTTTCAAACCCCTTTGCAATTGTATTTGTAGGTCAAAGCTCAAAGGGGTCAGTTGTCCTGGGCCCAGGGAGAGAGGGGGCAGAATTCGGTCCCCATTGCATTGTATGTATGTATTGTGTGTGTGTGTGTGTGTGTGTGTGTGTGTGTGTGTGTGTGTGTGTGTGTGTGTGTGTGTGTCTGTCTGTGTGTGTGTGTGTGTGTGTACATTTCACAGTTGGCTGTGAGTTACGGTACTATGGCCTCTTACCCTGCCATGATACACCCGACGTCAGCAATGAACCACTCTGGCGAATTGAAGCCTAAAATTCCAACACCATGGTAACGCTCCAGCCCTAACTGGTGTGAAAAAAATATGAATAATTAATGACTGTCTCTTTACTGTTGACCTATATTGTTCACTGTCTTGGCGGGAGGCAAGGACGTAGGAAGGTACATTAGTAGGCAAATACAGTATAAGGTTGACCATGACAGAAAAAAACACCAACATCACCAAATGTTTATTGCTTATGACTCATGTGTGTCACTAGATAAAACAATATCCTCCAACTACATGAAATAATGTGACATAGTAGGCGTTCACTGCAGTATACTGTTCTGAAAGATATGAGAGACGAGTTACAGTAGGCTACATACAGTATCTTCAATACCTGGAGACAAGATGGACCAGATATGGAACAGTGGCAGGTGCCATTGAACTGCAGTAGTTTTAGGCTTAAGGATGCAGGCCTAAGGCAAGGCAAGGCAAGTTTATTTGTATAGCACATTTCATACACAGGTGCAATTCAATGTGCTTCACAAAAAAGCAAAAAGAAAGGAAACAATACAGAAATAAAGACAGAAGTCATCTGCCTAAGTCATCTGCATACTATTTTAAGATCAGTTGTTATTGTATAACTTAAAAAGCCCCATAATGTACGCCACTCCACCAGTGAAACACTGCAATAGTCACTGTAAAAACTTTACTACCACTATGACAGTACATAGAGCTCTTAGTAATACATAACTTGGTTATTGCCATTCTGGTAAGAGCTAAAATTTATAACAGGGGTCGTGTCTTACTGGGATAATGGAGTTTAAAATGTGCTGACTCTAAAGAGACCAAATCAGAATGTAGACTACAAACAAGTCCTGAATGGAGGGCTATTACTGCACCACAACTATCAACAGTACAGTATGAAGTCGGAGTAAATAATGACCTACTTTAAGGAAGCCCTTTGCAGCCGTCCTGCACTGCAGATAGTATTCCTTGTAAGTCAGCATGTTCCACTTCCCCTCCTCTTTCCATCGTAACGCAGGGTGCTCTCCATGGAAAGCCACCGTCGCCTCAAACATCTGATGGATGGTGATCGGAGTCTCGGACCCGGGACCAGACTCGGCCATGCGAAGCTTCACAGGTTTATCCCTCTCTGTGGTCCATAAGACGTCCGACGGCTTCAGCGGGGAGACGTCATGTTGCCGATATGGTATCGGGATTTCTTCCACTTTGGAGCCAACGCATGAGTCACAGCAGTTGCACGCCATCTGTTTTCTGTTTTCAGGCCAGTCAAGAGTTTTGATATCAACACTTTAAAAAAGAAGCATGCCAGTATTGGCCTACTGAGCTGTTTCTCTATGTGTCCCTTTTCTCTGTGTCTGCCTTTCTCTCGCGTGCAGGCACAACAAATGACACAGATGCAGCAGGTGCTTCAAAATTCAAAGGTGATGCCTATCAGATTACGCCGGAGACAAAGACCTAGGAATGTCATGATCTACCTACCAGGCAGGTTTTTAAAGATTTCATTCACACACACACACGCCCACACACACACACACACGCCCCCCCACACACACACATGCATGCACACACACACTCTCTCTCTCTCTCTCTCTCTCTCTCTCTCTCTCTCTCTCTCTCTCTCTCTCTCTCTCTCTCTCTCTCTCTCTCTCTCTCTCTCTCTCTCTCTCTCTCTCTCTCTCTCTCTCTCTCTCTCTCACACACACACACACACACACACACGATAATGCACACAAAAAAGTGAGATAGCACAACTCTGCCATTCACTTCCTCATATTTGGACTATCACTTGACTATTTCGGGAACATGACATTACAGTAAGTCAACAGGACACAGATCAGAACACATTTAAGTCAACACAGAAGCTGTCTCATAACAAAGATTGTTTGTTCAGATTCATTGTTAATTGGGGAAATGGGTCTACATTCCTGAGGATAGATGTGCAGGTCTTATCAATTACATCCTATACAAATCTATATAAAATTAGAGTCACTGATAAATGGTGCCAGAGGAATGCTCCGTTCAGTCTTTTAAAAAGCTTTAGAGAGAGTGCTGTGGTGCATCAAACTAATACCCGGATACTTGTCTGATGGGGAGCCAAGTTCGAGTCTGGCCTGTTTAATTTCCCAACCATACCCCAACTCTCTCTCCCTCTCACTTCCTGTGACTGTCATAATCTTCACTTTCCTAAATAAAGACACAGAAGCCCCTAAAATACCCCAGAACATTTATTTAAAACCCAGTTGAATGGGATTACCGGTATCTAATTTCTCCATTTGTCTATCTTGAAGATGTCAGAAACTGGACGCTAACAACTTTAGACCGAAGTAATCATACTGTTTCAAAAACTGCTTACCAACTCAGAGTGATCTCCAGCCTCAGATCTGTTTATCTCACAATAACCTTGAAGACAAGTACTTATCCATGTCCTCGTTACATCACAACAAGATTGCTGCAATTCCCTCTACCTTGCCCTCCCTAAATCATTACTCTGGAGCTTCGATTCTGGTTTTACTGGCGTCCTTTATGATCCAAATTTAAGTTTTAATAGTTGTATTTTATAGCAATCGATGGGCTCACAAAGCTTCCTCAGATTCTCCCTCAAAGGGTTCCTGCATGCGTGTGTCCACGGGAGGGCTGGACTCGTGATCTGGCATACGGGGCACTTTCCCGGTGGACCAACAGTCCTCAGGGGCTGACACTGTTGTTGCTCTTGTTTTCCTGAGGATTTGCACACAATTTAGTGGGGTAGGCCCGATTCATCCACGGTTAATATAGACACAGTGGATTTGGCCAGTGAAGATATAGTAACAAAGTGGGTGTTAGAGGCTTGTCCTTGTAGTTGAAGGGGCATGGGGATGGGCCAGTGAAGTTAAAGTCCATATGCCTCTGTGAATAGATGTGATTTCAGGTGCTTCTTGAACGTAGCCAGTGTGGGGGCCTGGCGTATGTTGGGACTGTTCCAGAGCGTGGGGGCAGCAACACAAAAAGCTCTGTCACCAACAGTACGGAGTCGGGCTCGGGGGATGATGAGATTGTCCTTTTCAGAAGACCGCAGAGACCTGGACTGGGAGTGGGGTTGGAGGAGTTCATAGAGGTACTGAGGAGCAAGAGAGTGAAGTGATATGTATGTCAGCAGGAGAATTTTGTACTGAATGCGGGACTTCACTGGGAGCCAGTGAAGCTGTCTGAGTGTGGGAGTGATGTGTTGCCACCGCTTCGTTCGAGATTTAATTCTGGCTGCTGAATTTTGAACATACTGTAGTCGTTCCAAGGCTTTCTTGGGTAGGCCATACAGTACCCCCAGTGTTAATTTCGTCAACCATGACTATGACTAAAATATTTCGTCAAAGCCCTTTTTTGATTTTCGTCATTTAGACTAAGACTAAGACTAAATTGGGAAGGCAATGACTAAAATATGACTAAAACTAAAATTGATTTTCGTCATTGTGACTAAGACTAAGACTACATTTTAAAAAACTGACTAAATTAACACTGGTGTTAAATACAATAGAGAAAAAGAGCAGCAGTGTGTGAAGAAGTTTCATTCTGCACAGTGTGATACATGTTAAAAAGAGAGGCAGTGCGCGGAGAAGGTTTATTCTGTCCAGTCAATGATATATGTTAAAAATAGAAGCAGTGTGTGGAGAAGTTCTATTATGTACAGTGTTGACTAAAATGACTAAAAATTGACTAAGACTAAAATTGATTTTTGTCATTTAGACAAAGACTAAGACTAAATTGGGAAGGCAATGACTAAAATATGACTAAGACTAAAATTGATTTTCGTCATTGTGGCTAAGACTACGACTAAATCAAAAAAAGCTGACAAAATTAACACTGAGTACCCCATTGCAGTAGTCCAGGCGGGAAGTAATGAAAGCATGGATGAGTGTTTCGGTTACAGACCTCAACTCACCTTACCATTTTTTGCACGCTAATCATTTACCTCATGTTCATGTTTGTGCGGTGCGCCGTTGGGCTCTTGTTGTTTTGTATTTGAAGGCTACAATAATATAATATAATATAATATATTATAATATAATATAATATAATATAATATAATATAATATAATATAATATAATATAATGTAATATAAGATCATAATATAGTATAATAGGCCTATAATAAAATATAATGTCATGACTCCTGAGTTTGATTTACACTGTAAATTGCCAGATCCATATTTAGTTATTTTGAGAAGAGTAGCTGAAGTAGGCTAATGCAAAACTAGTGTAATGCCTTACATTCCGTTACAATGCAAGTAACTTTAGTAACTTAACTTAAGTTACAATAGGTTTTACTGTAACCTGGATTTAATTGTGTTCAATGTGGTGGGTCAGAAGGAAGCTTCATCAACTTGCTATTTTTTTAGTATGCACAGGACCGCCGACAGGGGGGGACAAAGGGGTATGTTGTCCCGGGCCCAGTGAGATAGGGAGCCCAGAATTGGGTTCCCCTTGCATTGTATGTATTGGGTAGGGGGCCCTTTCAGATGCCTTTGTCCCGGGCCCAAGAAAAGCTGTCAGCGGCCCTGAGTATGCATACTGCCGAAACACCTCCTGGATGGGAGGTGAAAGAGTCATGACTCATGAGCTTGATTTACACTGGAAATGGCCAGATCTATATTTAGCTATTTTGACGAGAGTCACTTAAGTAGGCCTAATGCAAAAGTAGTGTACTGGCTTACATTTTAACTATAATAATATTGTGTAAGGGATTACTTTAGAAAGACAACATGTAATCAGTAATGCATTACACTTTTGAGTAACTTGCTCAACACTGAATATAAAAATATAATATAATACAATATAATACAATAGAATATAATATAATATATTATATTATATTATATTATATTATATTATATTATATTATATTATACAAACAAAAAATAGACTTGGACCTTTCTTTCTTTCTTTCTTTGGTGTGATGTCATTGTTGGTGGGCTAATTTGCTCTTTTAAAAACTGAACTATTTTGAATTAATAGTCACGTAGGCCTATTTCTGTTTAGACTATTCAATTTGTAGCAGTCGTCGTATGACTGACTAGACCAGTTTTTCCCAACCAGGGGTACGTGTACCACTAGGGGTACGCGAGCACACTGCAGGGGGTACTTGGGACGATGAAAAAATGTATGGAGCATAGTCACATTGGGATATAAAGCATGAGTGAGGGGGTACTCATGGTATGACAAAAAGGCTCAGGGGGTACACGTGACAAAAAAGGTTGGGAAACACTGGACTAGACCCACATGGCAACATTTGCGTGTTGGCTTTTATTTTGACGCGCACGGTGAATTGTACGGAACTAGGATATGCACTTAGCTGCATGATTCAGAAAGTTGTCCTTGTGGAGAGTGCATAAAGCTGTTATTTTATTTTGTCTGGACTGACTTTACGTGCACTTTGTAGATTAGCTACAATGTTGCAACGAGGAATCCGCGTTCTTACACGCGTTCACTTGAGCTCAGGGCGTTTTACCAGCATAGTTCTACCACTATCTGCTCAGGTGTGTATCGCTTCAAACAGACCCATTTGCACGTTACAGCTACACTGTAAACTGAAATAAACAATCGCCTATTGTAAAGGTTGCCGTTTTAATAAATGGAATAGTAACAAGACTAACATGGAAATCCTTGCTACATTCAGGTCAAGCGAGTGTCAAAATCTGAAGGAAAGTCCTAAACACACAACATCTAGCCTACAGGGGTTGGACAAAATAACTGAGACACCTGTCATTTTTTTAAGTGTCATTTAGTTCCTCTTGCATCCACAGTTAATCCTGTTGGATGTGGTTCATCCTTCTTGATGGTATGCAGACTTTACCTTGGATACTGTAGCTCTTGATACATCACAAATACTTGCTGTCTCGGTCAAAGATGCAACAATTACACGGGATCGTACCTATGTTCCCCGGGTTCTATGTTTTCCTGTCTTTGTATGGGAACGGGGAACATCCCTTTTTTCTAAAAAAAAAGGTTCTATGTTCCCCTCATTGTATGTTTCAAGTTGTGCCCTTGTGTATGTTTCAAGTTTTCAAATTGTGCCCTTCCCAAAACCATCCCTAAACCTAACATGTCAGAAATGCAATGTTTCTGAGTTGTAAATTTGTGCCCTGACCAAAACTATCCCTAAGAGGTGCAACAACAACCTGTGCTTTGCCATGCGGTAGCAGTCTACTTGGAAGCAGCGGGGAACATAGGACCCTTTTTTGAAAAAAGGGTCCTAAGTTCCCCGAATTGTATGTTTCCGAGTTTTCAAATTGTGCCCTTCCCAAAACCATTCCTAAACCTAATCTGTCGAAATGCAATGTTTCTGAGTTGTAAATTTGTGCCCTGACCAAATCTATCCCTAAACCTAACCTGTCACAGTTGCAACAACAACCTGCAGCAGTCTACTTTGAAGCAGTGGGGAACATAGAACCCTTTTTTGAAAAAAAGGGTCCTATGTTACCCTGTAGAGGGGACCACAGGACCTGGGGAACATAGGACCCAGGGAACATAGGGATGACCGCAATTACACACATAGGCTACCAAGAATTTCTCCTTTTTTTAACTCTAACATGTCATCCATAATGTTGTGTGCATTACACATTTTTGAGGAAAAGTGTGCTCTCACGCTCTCACCCTGCTAATTGAACCTTCACACTTCACTTTACTGGTGCAATGTGCCATTAACAGGCTGGTTCACTTGAGCCATGAAACTTCCCACACTAAAATGACAGGTGTCTCAGATATTTTGTCCAACCCCTGTATCTAGGCCTATAATAGATATAGCTGAACATGTGGAGTGGCCTAGTGCTGTAGTGAGGAACTTTAACTGACACCATCATATACCTCTTCTAAAGGTCCCCAACCCCACCTCAAGCCTCACACTTGCTGTTATATTGTTTAACCTAGCTAGGCCTACTCTTTATTCAGTATGTACTGTGGGTGGGCTACTATAATTTGTTGAGCTTGGGCTTCTTGAATGAAACCAGAGAAATTAGAATATGATGTAGCCTATAATGATTAGCTAATAACTACCAGTGTACATTTGTGTAGTTGCAAAGGCGGCTGTACAGCGGTGGAGATGAGGTTCGCCTGGCGGAGGAAGCTGCGAAGAAAGCCAAAAGCTATGGGCCAACCATCTTCTCAAAAGTCATAGCAAAACAGATTCCAGCTGATATAATTTACGAGGATGAAAAGGTAAAAGCACATCAGTAACACAGCACTGTCCTCTAACTGTACTTGTCTCTCAACTATGCCACACACACACACACACACAAATATGTAACCCAAAGGATGTCGGGTTCGACTACCGACCCGCCAGGTTGGTGGGGGAGTAATTAACAAGTGCTCTCCCCCATCCTCCTCCATGACTGAGGTACCCTGAGCATGGCATCGTCCTACTGCTCTGCCCCCTTGACTTCATCATTCTTTAAAGGGACACTGTGTGAGATTTGTTGTTGTTTATTTCCAGAATTCATGCTACCCATTCACTAATGTTACCTTTTTCATGAGCACTTGCCACCACCATCAAATTCTAGATATTCATTATGACTGGAAAAATTGCACTTTTCTTATATGAAAAGGGGGATCTTCTCCATGGTCCGCCATTTTGAATTTCCAGAAATAGCTATTTTTAGCTGCAAAAATGACTGTACTTGGACCATAGTAGAAAATATTAGCTTTTTACTTAGTAAACTTTCATGTAAAGATCAAATATGGTCATAGGCAACCCAATTTCAATGAGCAGCATAGTTGCAGTACCTTTTTTAACCATTTCCTGCACAGTGTCCCTTTAAGTTCATACTACATTGTATAAAAGTATACAATGTGGTATGAATTTAGAGAATGATTTAAACTAGGCTTTTGCTTTTCATATTTGCACCTTGTTTTGAGCTTTGCCTTGACATTGTTTTTGTAGCCTATGTCCAAAATGTAGAGCTATGCAGATGTGGAGATGCAGAGATAATATGATCCATTGAACCCCATCCAACTGCTTTTTTATAGCCACCTCAAATTTTGTATCACATTGATTGTCTGTCTAATCTTTTTTTTTTAAGTCTTTGGCCTTTCGAGACATCAGTCCACAAGCTCCTGTGCATTTCTTGGTGATCCCCAAAAAACACATTCCCAGGATCAGTGAAGCCGAAGACGCTGATTCCATGGTAGGCAGGCACAGAGTGTGTTATTGACTAATATTCAGAGGTAATTCTGAATATTCTGTGTTATTCATCTTTACATAGTAGAGCAAAATATATTGCACATATTTGCTTCAACAACTCACACATCCATCTGATTCTAATCAGAACATCTCAGCCCGTAGAGGCCAAGGGATAAAATAGGCTACTTGAAGTCCCATTATGCCCAGGTAGAGTGAGCACTTGGCAGGGCATGTTCTCTTAAAAGCTGGGGTTACCTCCTTCTGCTAATACTAGATTGTTTTTCATTCACTTTCACAATGAAGAAAAAAAAAGTTAACAATGTGTTTGCAGATTCTAGGCCACCTTTTAGTGGTGGCGAAAAATGTTGCGCAAAAAGAAGGGCTGCATGAAGGCTACAGATTGGGTGAGTTTGCTCTACACATTTCGGTATTTCACTACACTTAACAATTAGTTATTTTGATTGTTTTCCACTGTGGAATTATATGCACATTACATTTTGTGAGCATAAATTGGAGCACTGTAGTCTACGCATTCTTTAATATGAAACTAACAATATAAGCATATTATGTAGAGACTATGTGCATTGGGTCATAACTAACAGTATTATGTATTTCTTTACCAGTGATCAACGACGGAAAGCATGGTGCCCAGTCTGTGTATCACCTTCATGTTCACGTGCTTGGAGGAAGGCAGCTGACTTGGCCCCCTGGATAACAACGAGCGACTCTTTACACTTGCACCGGAACGTACAACACAGATTTTATACTGATGTTGGAAGATGGCTAATTTACTTTGATGTGAATCAGTACATTTACTAAGCCCATTTTGAGGAATATCAAGTTGATGTTGTTGATATGATTGCTGCTCATTAAAGTGATTAAAATGAATATATTTTTAATGTAACTATGAAGTAAGTTTGAAGTGTATCCCAGAGAATGTAGGCATAATATGCCACATTACAAAGGACACATTTTACATGAGTGTGTGGAAGATGGTTGGAAACAAAATAGAGAATAAAGGGAGAGAGAACTCTGAATTGCTCTCAGTTCCAAAGTTCATGAGGACAAACTGCATTTCTACCTCAACTGGCCAGTGTTTACTTTGACCGGGAATGCAGTGATTTTACCAGCATGCATGTTTAGGTTTATTTAATTTGTCTGTTTTGTTTAGTTTATCATACATGAACACGGTCCCCAATGTAACCCATCATAAGTTAATGGAGACAAAATGTAGGCACAATGTCACACGGAATCAAAGATTTTCTTCATAGAGGTAGAAAATAACACTAGAGGCGACCCCGCCCCCCTTCTGACGGCAATCTGTGGCGGCCATTATCTGTAGGTAGGTCTGATAAATGGAAATGAATGGAGAAGGAGGCTCACCTCTGTCAAAAAATGGCTTAATAATGTGAAAATGTCCATGAACACACTCTACAAGGACAATAGTTGAAGTGTGTTGCTAAATATGTGCAGAATTAATATAATTCGATTTTTAGATGTATTTTATCGACTCATATGAATTAAGTAGATATTTATCCTGACATTTCAAATCTGGTCTTTGATTAATGGGTTACTTCATATTCACACAGTTTTAGTCCATTTTTTAAGAGGTTGGTGTGTTCTCCATTGACTTGAATTGACTGAAGGTGCCTACACTACCTACAGACAATGGGAGGCGCCATGTGCCACTTCCCAGTGCTGTCGTGAATTGCCATGTCCACTCTAGTGTTATTTTCTACCTCTATGATTTTCTTAGTTCTAGAGCTCTATTAGATTGTTCAAGGAGGGGCTGTGGTCAACTGTCTCTGGCGGAATCTCTTCCCACACCAGCAGATGGCAGCAGCGACTTTCCAGTTGAGACCACAAATCCGGACCGGAAGTGGTCACGGTGACAACAACACATGTAAGCATGGCGGCTGTCATGGCAAGGTTGTCGGTGCGCCAGTTTAGTAGTTTCAGAGGACCAGCGCTTTCAGCCAGCGTAAGCGCAAATATTTCTGATAATGTAGCTAAATATCCCCCCATTCTGCCATCACGAACGGCTAAAAGTAGATCAGCGAAACGGCGACGTGTGGCGGAATTCTTTGATGCGCTCCGAAGCTACAGTGTGCAGGATAAGCTAACTGCTCACACTAAATTCCAGCGGATGAAATATGTTGTGTATCCTCAGACTTTTGCGTTGAATGCCGACAGATGGTATCAACATTTTACTAAAACGGCGTATATCAGTGGGCTTCCAGAAAAATTCTCCTCTACAAGACCTGACATACAGGGTGCTGCAGAGTCAGCGAGTCATGCACCAGTTTCCCAAGTTGACAATGCTACATTTGAAGAGATGCGCTCTTTCGTCTCGGATGCCCTTCTACAGGAGAACTGTCATGTCGGAAAGGGGAGAACCTTTCTGTATAAGGAGCTTCGGCAGTCAGTGGACCCTTTCCTCAGAAACATGGCCAGTGGCTTAGCGTGTATTTTGGCCAAGCAGAGTCCCTTGCTTCAAACATCTACTTTCGGTAAGTGTTTTGTTAATGCAAGTTGACGTTACTGTTGGTACTACTGACTTACTAACCTAGTACGATGTATTACTATTATACATACCGACATTTATCCATATAACTGAGTGGCAAAAAGTTGCAATAAGTCAAGTACAAAAACACTGGAAAAAAGGAGAGTAGGCTACATGAAGCTAACGTATACAACATTCACATTGCACGAGTAGAAATAGGTAGGCTGATGCAGAGTCGTACATCACACAGAGCCTGGCACTCAATGGACAAGACCAGTTTTGGATGACAATCATCACTTAGGAAATCAATTATTCGAATACTGACGCACCCAGGTTTTGTGCTTTATTTTCTGCCCACAGACTCCAACCCTGAAGTCAACTTCTACTGGATGAGAGGGAAAAGGATTATTCCCTGCGGTCATCGAGTGAGGAGGCCAGAGCCACTCCGATTTCAGATTGAGGACAGACCAAATTCTCAGCTGAGGATACCACAGCAACTTCCTGAAGTAAATATTTAGCTATTGGATTATTTAAATTGTCATAAAAACAATGCCATTGTGTGCTGTGTAAGAGTGAGACAATGGGAACTGTCATTTACCTCTGTCATGGATGTTTCTCCAGTTTCTTCCACTTGGGAGTGAGATTGCAGTGGAGGTTCCAGTGGTGCATCATCTGCCGGACCGGCTTCCCTTGTTTAGGAGGCAGTATGAGAATAGCATCCATGCAGGTATGAGCAGCTAACACCCAACAGCATGTACATGAATCTCAGAAAATTACCAACAGTTACCAAATGTTTTGAGTGTCCACACCCCTTCCCTTTTTAGTGTGCCAAGTCCAGAATCCAGCTTTATCCAATTTTAGTAGTGGAGTAGAATAACATTTCTTAATCCTGTCGGAAATTAAAGTGTCTAACATATATTCAGCTACAGGAAGAGACCAAACACACACCTCCACACCAGGGGTGGAACTTAATCCCCCCCACCCCACATCCCTGCCACACACACATCCAAAGAGCAGAGCAGAGCAGCCAAGAAGAGAAGAGCAATTAAATAGTCCAAGAAATCCCAAAAGAGAAGTCCCTTGTGCATGGTCCAGAGAAGAAGGCAGTGGGTCCATAGAACAGACAGGTCAAAGAGTAACATACACACACGCACACCTCAGTGACTGCTTATTTAATTTTACCCTTAGTTTTTAGTTTGTCTTTTGGCTTGAGAGGGCTTAATTTATTCACATTAATAATTAAATAGTAAGGACGTATTCATGTTTGATTTTAGTCATGTAAATATTTTTGTATTAAATGCATCAGTTGTTTTCCGTCCTAGCTTGTTTCACGAAACCTAACAGTGTATTTTTAAATTCTTCTAAAGGTGCCAAGGTGGATGACCCATATTGCTATGGGCACACACAGTTCCACCTGGTGTCTGAACGCTTACGCACCGACGATGTCAACAAACGCAAATCTGGAGACTATGTGGGAGTCGCACTAAGAGCAAACGCCGTTGCCAGCCTTTTCGCTTGGACAGGAGCCCAGGCAATGTATCAAGGTAAAGCGTAACTAGCATTGAATGTTGTATCATGAAAATTGCACTATGTGCAGAGTATATCATGTGTCAATCTAATAAGAGGCTCGGGGAAAAATAGGCCTTTGGGTACTGCAGTAAAATACCAACAACAGAGGAAATGACTTTTGATTTAACCAATAACAAATGAAACTAAAATAACTAGCAATCATGTAAGGTGAAGCATTTTGCGGAGCACCTCTTGGTAGGCTACTATTTCAGCCTTTGTTGACCAGGGCAACATCTCGTTCTACGCGATACATACAGCTTCAGTTGTGCTGGTTTATGTCTTGCAAGGAGCACTTCTCCTATTGGTGTACAAGTGTGAGTAGATGTTGTATTGTTGAATTGTAAAGAGATCCCGGTCAAAGCAGTGAGAACTGCTCCATGGATGGAGTCTGTTTACCTCACCAAATAAATTACCTCTAGCCATTGATTGGCAACCTGTGTTTATTAGTTACAATGACCATAAATAATTTGTACTAGGGATGGCGAAAATGTAAAAATATCTTCACCGGTTACTGAGACTCATTAACCGGTGGTTAACCGGTAATCTTAAATGATATAACGTTTGCGTGCCTGATAGGCACAGCACTGAATTTTTTCAATTTTATTTTTCACATAAGCCTTTCTTCTTGCTGCTCAGACAGGGTCTGACATGTCCAGCCAGTGTCGCCAGATGGAAAATGCTGAATTATTGTACCAAAACCTCAAAATTATAGTTTTTGGGGGCTTTTTGGGAGGAAATTATTATTATAATTATTATTACCGGTTAACCGGTGGCAGAAAATTTAACCGGTTATCGTTGATCCGGTCGACTATCGGTTAACCGGTTACCGGTAAACATCCCTAATTTGTACCAGTAATATGTGGCACTGGACCATAATATCATGAATCCAGGTTGTCCATCACTGCCTGCAAGATACAAGTGTAAATGTGCAAATGTAAATTACCTGTCAGAAATGAATGCAGTAGCTGTATTCCCTGCATGCCAGTGACGTTTTCCTTTCAATTTGTCTGGTCAGGTTTTTGGTGTGGGGAGGATGTGGACAGACCTTTTGCATCCCAGGCCGTCATCACGGACGGTCAGCACTTCTCCTTCTTCTGCTACCAGCTCAACACTTTAGCTCTGACGGACGAAGCCGACGTCAACAACAGCCGCAAGAACCTCTGCTGGGGTACCGAGGGCCTGAAGCTCTACGACCACATCAGCGGTAACCAGGTCGTTGGACTGAACGATGACGTCATACGACTGCTGGCCCAGTTTCTGTTGAATGGAGCGTAGTCTTTCGGGGTGAGGATGGGAACGGGAAGATTTGGTGACATTTGTATGATAAATAAAATGAGAAACTTTGTTCTGTATGTAAAAGGATTAAATAATAAATCATTGTGACAAGCTATTTGATAATCCTGTTGTTTTCCTCTTCACTGTTCAACAATGTAATTCTCAATATATTTGTGTCAAACCGCTCTTAATTGGAAGGGAAAATGGTCTTACTCTTTACATTAATTACCTGACGAGTATGTTACATACATATACATCAGAGGAATGAACTGTTGCATATTCAGCACAAAGTTATGGACTACCATTATACATGTTCGATGCAAATATAATTACCGCTAAAAACATTTTTTAAAGAAAGAAAGAAAATCCAGAATCGTTTCCTCAATTTTGATCCTTTTTGCACCATCTTTATCTTGTGACCGTGTTTCTTCACGTCAGAAACTTGGATGTCTTTTCAAAATGTACATAATGGTATTTTCTCCAAAATCAATGATCCTATTTATTACAAGTGTACTTCATTACACGTTTCACAAGTTACAATGCAAACAGAAAGGTTACAAAATTAAACCCTTTGCCTATGATCACACATTCATGATTCTAGGTCCTTGATCACATTTTTTTCCAGAGTCTGCATTTTGGCAAATACATCACATTATCTGCATTATTCAAAACATTTTTCAGGCACACAAGGTCATGTTTTTCACAGCCAGCTCCTGGGGCCTATACCAAGAAGATGGTTCAGGAGTAAACCAGGTTAAGTTAAGCAGTAAATCATCTAAAAGAAGAGCCTAATAGAGTCCTCATCTATTAAATGATTTATCGTTCAACTTAACCAGGGGTCCATTTCTCGAAAGCGTCTTTGCTATCGTCGTTAGCAAAGTCCTTCGTAAGAGCGACTCAACTCTCTCTCGACAGCAACGCTCACCACTAAATCCAAGGGAACGGTAAGACGGTCTTAAGACGGTTAGCAACGACAAGAATTGAGAAACGGACCCCTGGTTTACTCCTGAACCAGCTCCGTAGTATAGCCCTCTGTACAGTTCCTCAGTTAATCCGTTGCTAAGCGGCAGTGTTGTCAGCCACTGGGTCCAGGTCCTCATCAGTGGGGATCCTCATCATGCCCTCCAGCTGCCCACTGTACCCCTTCTCCAGCATCTTCCTCCACACCGAGACTGAAATACATACAATAGAATAGAACGCCTTTTATTATCATTATTCACATGTACACTTTATACTATACATATTCACAATGAGATTGAAAGCACCCACCCCCCTTCTGTAGGCGAGGAAATCATCAATGAGTAACAAGTTATTTTTTTCCTGCACTATTTGAAAAAGTTTGCAATGCGTGGGCAGGGAGATATGTTGGTCAATCGAAAAGGGAAAGGTTTATGGGAAACGATGGTAAACCAGCTGATTTAGCACTACTTCTCTCACCCTCGCCACTTACTATATGCTGGCTCCTCAGTACAAAAGGTAGTGGGTGAGGACTCGTTGCAAGCTAGTGCATTGGTCTCTGCTTCCTGGTCTTGGTCATTTTCCTGCTGGTCTTGGGAAGATTCCTGCAGGCCTGCAACCATGTCTTCATAGGCCTTCCTAGCCTCACATGATAGTGCAATCATTTTACTGTAGAGATCCTGTTTAAAAACAAACCAAGCAGCACTAGTTAAAAGTACATTTAAGTCCTCAAACAAATATTTTACAATGGCCATGGCCCATGACATTGGCTCAGTGTTTTAGTGATCTGTGTATTATTTAGGTGGGACAGATGAAGCAGCAGCCTACAAGAAGGCTGTTCACACCACAGACCTATATTGAACACAATACAAACTAGAACTACTACCAATATAAGGAAACAATAGTTCAGTTGTTCAGAATGCAATTGCTAGCAGTATACATTTTGTTCCACAACAAATGATCCATGTTGCATCATAATTACTATTGAAGGGCAAACGCGTGGCGAGTTATCTAAAAAGGAAAATGGATTCTGTGGTCACCTGGGCTCCTTCGTAGTTGAATATGCCAACAAGACTGACAGGAACAGCTTTGTTGACACTCCGGCCCAGAGCCTTCCGAGAGAGAGCGAAGACGAAGGGAATCTCCTGCTCCCTGCACATGTTGATGATTGTGTAGAGGACTTCATCTAGACCACCTGCTCAAACACAGGAGGATATAGTATAAACACAGGGATGACAGGGCTGTGGTGGTTGCCTGATTATTATAGACTTGCAATCGCCGAAGGTGTTGCGTCACTAGGAGGGCACAGCCTGGCTACTGAGACTGACCTTTGGCCTGGACGCGTTCGCAGTTGGGCGAGATGATGACACATTTGACCTTGTGGAGCTTGAGGTTCTTGAGGACCTCACGCAGGCCCATGACCAGTCTGCGCTTCATGCGGGCCTTGCGGGGGTCCTTCTGGTACAGGCGGTCCTGGAAGCGGCACAGCTCCTTGAGCAGTGCACTGGCACACTCATCCAGGTCCTTATTCAGCACCTGGCTGCAGTAGCTGGTGACAGACAAGCATGAGATTAATATTTGTATTTGATTTTATTTATTTATTATTTATAACTCATTTTGTTTTGTACATACTCTGAACAATAAAAAAATATATATTACTGTTTGACTTACTCTCTAAATTTCCTGCTGTGAATTTTAGGGTGATTAGGAATGGTGGTAGTGTCCAGTGCTGTAGTGGAATGACCTTCAGTGCAGTCAGAGACAAGACTATCGATCCCTCCTGTAATAAGAGATTTGTTGAAATACCCAAAATAAAATCTGTACAGATGCACAAATCACGGCAATAACGATAACACACGATAAACATGTTTGTTTGTCAACGGCATCAGTTCATTAAACGTGTCTTATTATATGGTGTGACGTCATCGGCCGAATGCTCCATTCATTTCAACGGGGCTCCCCAACGTTCGCACGTCTGTTATTTTTCGATAACGGACGGGTTGGTCTATAACAGACCGCTGTCAATGGCAACAAGACTTTTCACTGCTAAAGCGACTTTTCAACAAGACTCTAATCAGCTGCTGTGATAGACAACACCTGTTGTCCTGGCTACCTAGCTGTTGCCTAGCGGTGTTCCACAACGGCACTGTTTTGTTTTGCGCAGCAACAATCTTAACATTAAATAGGCCTAAAGAAATGTCCCCGCCATGTGTGAATCATTTAAGTATATCCATATAATAAGCGGGTTAACTTTCGGCGAGTCGGTCGCTTTGTGGAATAGCAGCACTTCAGAGAGAACAAGACCCCTCCGCTCCGCGTCGGGGTCTAAAGATTCTCTCTGTCGTGCTGCTATTCCACGGTAGCGACCTTCTCGCCGAACGTTAACCCTTACTTAACAGTCACACATTTTTCACTCAGGTGACAGTGGTCAATACAACATGGTACATCATTACATTCATAGAGTATGAGAAGATACCTATAGAATCCGTTTGTTCCAAGTTACTGGAACTCTCTTCGGCGTCCACACCCGTAACCGGCAGGTCGTCTGCTGAGAGAGATGAGCCTTGGTCTTCAGTGGAGGGAGCTGCATCTTGGTCTTCAGGAGGGACTGATAAGCCGTGTTCCTCCAGCAAACGCTTTTGTTTTCGTTCCTCTCTCTCCTTCAGAATCACCTATTTGCATATAAAACAAGTCCAAATCAGCAACCTGGCACCTTGCCCAAAGTAGTCTCCGGAGGTTTTTCGCACGATCGTGTGTGTGTGTGTGTGTGTGTTAGCTTAAGAGCATGTTTATGACAATGTGTTTGGCTCCCTTACAGATAACACACACGCACACGCACACGCACACACACACACACACACACACACACACACACACACACACACACACACACACACACTGTAATACCTGGCCAGACCCTCTCTAACGGACCAGGCTGAAATGTGTGGGAGCCACAGAGGCAAAGCAACACAGTGGCAAGAGAAGAGGCCACAGGCCACAGGAAAGGATATAGGACAAAGTATGGCTTGCACCCATAATGTGCATCACATTGAGTATTACTATTGAAGGGGTTTTCATTGTCAGTGCTCTTTAATAATTTTGCTCATCTGGATTGCAGGCAAAGTCAATGGAAATTCATTGTTGGTCCCCTGCATTTACTATTAACTATTATTAACTCAATTTCTCAAATTTTACATGCACATAACTGACCGATTATAACAGGCATCTTACCCTCTTTAACGGTGTTGGCTTTTTAGCCTTGGGCACCTCTCTCTGCTTCCCCTTCTTCACCAAGGGACTGGTGGAGTCCAGGGGGTTGTGTGCGATCTTCTCTGGCCCCCACACGGCCTTCTTCTGATGGGGCGCTTCTCTCTGGGTCACCGGTGGGGCACCTCCCACTATATCAGTAATAATAATTGATGATGAAATTGTCAGCTCAGTGTAAAGAACGTACAGCAATTGTTTTTAGACACATTGCACCTTGCAATAGGTGCAAAGGTCAACAATATGATGACAAAATAAGATAACTGTTAGAGTCCTGAAATACAATTTCAAATCATAGCATTTCTTGAGTCAAATGTCAAGGGTGAGCACCAGTGAACTGAATGGCCATCCAAATAACTTCAAGCTAGCTAGTAGTAAACCAGTGGTTTGAAGAGTAGACGCGCATAGAATCTTCAGTTGGAATGGTGTGTTTATGCCCGATTTACAACAGCTATCAGCCAATCACAATCAAGAACCCAATCGCACTGTGTTAGATGTCCACATTTACTTATTCAAAACGAGTTCCGGAATATTCTGTTCACAGGTGTGGAAAAGCATGTGCTGCCACAATATTCCTGGAATACGCAATGACTCGTGCTTCTCGTAATAGATGGCCTCAGGTACATGTACAGGTGCATTTGGAACTGATTAGGAGGATCTGATATTCCGTACACAAAGCAACTATCATACCTGATAATTTGACTGGCTTGTGGTCAGCTTTGCCTTTCTGGGACTGTTGCTTGAGCTCCAACGCAGCAAGCATGTTCCCCAGATCCAGCTGTACGGGAACTTTACTCTTCCTTCCACTGCTGGGTTTCTTAATGAATAATAATAGTAAGAAGAAGAAGACGACGTGGGTTTCATATTGGGTAACTGTACATTACATGACGGTTTGAGGACAAACAAGCAGTATTTGTGGCATTCTGAGAGTTAGAAGCATGCTTCAATAAACACACAAAAGACAAACATAGTTGCCTGGGGAACACTGTGGTCACTGTAGATTTCCCAGACACTGACAGGGTCATACAAGGAATATTGTTGCAACATGGGCATGGGGCATTGACGTAAAAGCAGAGCACACACACGGCCTTGTTCTGCATTTTTCCCCATGACACAGCAAGCCTACATGACGGTCACTTTCCAAACACAACTTGTCTAACTACGTAGAGACCAGCAAAAAAAAGGAGTAAGTGAGCCATGTAGTCACTACTGCTCCAAAACAGTTACATATCCCATCTGCTTGCTATAATTAACCAAGGTCACCCTTTTCTAAAAAAAGTGTAAAAGCAAAAATCCACAGAATATTGTACATTTCTCAGGTCGACACCTTGATGAACCTTTAAACAACAAGTTGAGCTCTTTAAGGTAGAGTACATGATTTTCTTTAAAAAATATATGCTGCTTATTCAGAAATTTGAAATTTCATAAATATTTAAAAAGTTCACCGTGTAATTTAAGCAGTTTATTTCCAGAATGCATACTGCCCATTCACAAATATTACCTTTTTCACGAATACCATCATCAAATTAATTGTGACAGGGAAAATTGCGATTTTCATACATTAAAAATGGATTTTCTCCATTGTCCACCATTTTCCATTTCAAGAAATAGACATTTTTACCTGCAAAACATACTGTACTTTAGTCATTCTAGTGAATATTAGTTTATCACTGTAAATATTTGAGAAATCGAATTTGGAAATTAGCAGCCCAGCTTCAAGGAGCAGCATAGTTGCAATACCTACTCTGACCACCATCCTACACACTTACAGTATATTTACTGGTATAACTATAAAAACCCTGTATTTTTTGCAATGAAAGATATTTCATGACTGGTAATTCAAAATGGCAGTTATGGAGAGGATGCACCTATTCATGAAGACATTTCCAAGTCATAATGAATACCTTGAAATTGATGCTGGTGGGAAATATTGATGAAATGGATAACATTTCTGAATGAGTCGCATAAATTCTGGAAACAAACTCCTAACACATGACATACTCTACAAGTCAAACCTAAACCACCAACCTGCTGTGCTTGTCCCTTCTGCTTCCCCTGAATAGACAGCCTTGCATTCACCTCAGGTTGCTGTGCAGGGATACCATACTCTACAACCTGTGGAATAAAATATATATGAAAGAGTCTGTGTGTGCAGTCAATTCCCTGCAGGTTCTCATTAACCCCTCATGAACAACAGAGTAACAGGTGTTAATTACAGGTGTTTTTTTTTGTTTTTTGTTTTTTTTTACCATAAAAAGGATGTTTTGAAAGTGATGAAATGAAACCTAATTACAAAGGTAGGTTGAATTGAGACATCTAATCTCAAATAGAAGCACCAATACACTGCATTTGTTCCTAATGGATTTTATCTTTTACTGAAGACTTACATCACTCTGAAGTGTTTTTTTGAACTCCAGCCCATGGCGGAAAGAGACAGGGGCGAGGACAAGTCCAGGAAATTCCTCTTCGTCCTATAGTAAGTGAAAGAGTTTGTGAAGCACATACATACTGTATAGAAAATGTATTTTTGTATTAGAATATTGTTTTATATATTATCCTTACATGTAAATGTTTGATAATACTGCCCCTTTCACTACATTTGGGTGAAAGTTAATGGGCTAGTCACTGGGGCAGCCGTGGCCTAATGGTTAGAGGGGTGATTTTAAGATCAGAGAGTTGCAGGTCCGAATCCCACCCTTACATCTGCCTACACCTCCATCCATGGCTTATGTGACCTTGAGCAAGGCACCTAACCCCACATTGCTCCAGGGACTGTAACCAATAAGCAATAACGTAAATAACGGTAAGCGTCTTTGGATGAAAGAGTCAGTTACGTTGCAGAGGTTTAAATGACAACAACTTCGTCCCACCCACAGCCATCTGAACCACATGGTATCAGACAAATGTTTTATATTATGGGGAACCTAAGTCACGCCCTTATACTTCCGACCCATGGGGCTGTAGCTCTTATATTTTTGAATGGGAGTTAATGGAGCAAGTCAAGCTTAATCCTCATCCCGGTTGGCATGTGCTCCAGATTTCATTTTAATTTTCGGCTCGCAAGAAAGGTTGTTTTAGCTTTTGTGTAAAACTGTGTTAGAGACTACAACGTGCGCCTCACATATTTGACGTGAACCGAGTATGAATGAGCACAGCCAACCGTACCGCTGCACTGCGGCAGAAGTGGCTGCACGTCAGACATGCGACTTCTCTTGTGTAGTCCAAATAAAAATCAAAAATCAAAAATCGCTTGCTAAGTGAAGTCGACAAGCACACCATTTGTTATCATTAATTCTAAGGTACAGCATATGTGTGATCGAGGGGGGAATGCGAGGTGGATTGGAAAATAGCTTTGATCCGTCCATTGCAGCCCAGTCAAAAGTTTTGGCTTTCACAGTACAGCCCCATGAGTCGTCCGGAAGGAGTGGAGACTTAGGTACTCCATTGTTGCCCTTGCCAGGCTAGTCTTCATTATTATTAAACATGTCCCATTTATTGGCCAACCAAACTTACTTCAAACTTTGGAGGCTCTATCACCGTGAATGTCTCCAGTTTGTCCACGTCTGCATCTTCGGAGGTTGACTGAGGGTTCTTCTTCTTTCTTCTTTTTTTCTTCTTCGACGTGCCATCCGTTTGTTCTGTTATTTGATCTGTGGTTTGCTAGAAATGCAGGAATTACAATGCCCCCAATGATTTAGATTTTGAGATTGAGATTTTGAATGGCTGATTATCAAGATAGTCAATACAGAGTATTCTGTAGATTTGCATTACACTTGGGCTTACATCCACATCATGTTATGCCTCTACCTATAGAATGTGGCAGAGGCATACTGCTGCTCTACAGTCATCCATCTGAATGTGCATCAATCACAGATTTTTGTCTGTGCAACAACTTTTGAACATGTGATGGATTGTCATCAAATCTTGAATGCCAATACTGTGCATATAAACTGAGAAATATTTGGGAGGATGCGACTTTCAATATTGAAAGTAAACACGTAAACACTTCACAATTCAGAATGAAATGCAAGTGCAATGTAAACTCGGCGGAACAATATACTTCTGAATTGTTCATTCGTGACTAGAAACATGTAAAGGTGGCCATTGTTCAAGGGAAAACAATTGTTGAAGGGCATTGAATCAAGACAAGAAACAGAAGAGAAAAATATTCTTACCTTTATTGATGAATTTGACTTGGTAGGATTACAGACTGGAGTTTTCTTTGGTGGCTGGGATGCAACATTTGCCCAAGAGGTCACTTTCGGATAATGATTGGCTTCTGCTTGCATTGCGGTTTCTATGAAAAGACAAGGTGGACATTTGGGGTGGGTAACAGAGCTGCACAGAGGTGGGATAAGAGGTGGTAATTTTCCAAACGCCTCAGCTGAATTGTGGACATAATAACTATATGGCCCATTAAAACACTGGTTATGAGTAACAACCTTCATTTTTAGCAAAATAAGCCCAAATAAAACAATGAAATAATAATGAAACACACCTTTGTCCTGCATAGCTGAATGCAATCCTTTCAGATCCAAAAGGCTGACTGGGGCTTCACGTGACTGTGTCTGTTAACAAATTCAGTGTTAAATCCATGAACAACCAAAACATGTCGTGTGATATTCCAATATAATAAGGGGTCTATAGGGTGATAAGGATTTTCCAATGCTTTTTTTAATGTCTATTCTAGATTCTAATGTAAACCATGCAACTTTCCAGGTCGAAAGTTTTCAGTGCACCAGTTAGTTAGCTGCGAGATGGTGAACTTACTTTGCTGTTAGATGCTGCAAAACCCCTGACAGCAGTGTGCGATTGTGAGGAATGACTGCGCACCAGGGTGTTGGTGGGACAATGGGATGGATCATCCCCAAGTTCTGGGAAATCTGATGAGTTCACTTCGAATGGTGTGCTGGGCGGCAAGACCTTTTGCTGATGCGACGTAAGGGAATTTGACTGGGCCTCTTGCTTGCCTTCAAGAAAAAAATCAAACTGTAACACTTTGAGCAAAGATTGGTAAGAATGATGAACATTTTTGTACAGACATGAGAAGTGGCTTATTAGAAACAGCGAGAAAAAACACTGACCTCTTCTCCTATGTGCAAATGATTCCTTGACATTTCTGCTCTTCTTGCGGTGATGCACGTCTGCTTCCATAGTATATAGCTGAAAAGACAGCAGGGACAGGCAACAGGCTGCTGTCAGTTACTCTGATGCAATATCAAGTAGTGTAGTCCCAGTCCCACAGTTAGCACACACAAGCAAGCACAGACATATTTAGATTAGCCTTGCAAAAGTAATTGTCCAGAAAGTGAAATTCGTACAGTTTATTTGAAAACATGGACTCCAACTGTATCATAATCGTTTATAAACGCATTCTGGCCCATTCTGTTTGCCCAAAATACCATGCTATGATGATGTTATGCTCCACGCGAATCGTGCAGCTAGCTAGTAGGTAGGCTACTACAGCTTGATAACACTCACCTGGTGGAACAACTACTCAAATAACTTCGCGACAGCTTCCTCGATTCATGTCAAAGAATGAAACATATGACAACAATCAGACACACGGCTGTAACTCATTTGTTTAACATTGCAGACTTGTCATACCCTCGTTGGCAGCTTGTCAGCTGATTTTCTCCAAAGTCTGTTGTTCCAAGTGCGTAGGTCCTCCTGAATTGCTTCATAATAAAAGTCCATCCTACAGAGGATTTTTTAACCATGTTGCATTAAAAGTTCTACAAAAAAGACCTAGAACCAGGCATTTTTGGTCAGTCAATACTAAAACCCTCATCATTAGGTTTCTCATTAGAACGTTTTTTTTCTTTCGTCATCCATTCATAATGTGTAGTTCATAAGCTATGATAGCCAATACCTCTCCATCAACTGCCTCATCATCACTGCTTCATTTCTACGTTGTTGATTTGTAATTTGTTGTGGGGCAAATAAACTCAAATTGTGGTTTTTTGTTTTGTTTGTTTTTTTTAAAGCCTAGAGCCAAAATCTGGGCTCTTTGGACAGACATCCAAAGGTCATCATCTCTTCAGTCAACACATCTGGTGGCAGTGGCATCATCCTCTCTGCATGTGCATGCCTGGTGGCCAGTTCCTTTTTCAAAATGTGCTTGCAGACAAGGCCTGTGTTAAGCTGAGTATTCATGAACAAAGAGGCTGTGTAACTACAACTTCAACTGAGAAAAATGGCAATATTATGCTAAATATTACAAAAATAATATATAATCCATCCTATAGGCCTATGAAATACATAGCCTATTTGCTTGATATAGTCCAGAGTTCATATAGGCCTTTTTCATAGTTCATATGTCAGGTTTTAAAACTATTTTGTGCATCATTCAAAAAAGTTGGGAAGGTGTAGCCTTAACAATATTAACCAGTGCTCTCCTCCATCCTCCATGACTGAGGTACCTTTGAGCATGGTACCGTCGCGCCGCACTGCTCCCTTTCGAGCGCCTTTAGGGGCTGCCCCCTTGCACGGGTGAGGCTTTTCGTTGTGTGCAGTGTTCACTTGTGTGGTGTGGAGTGCTGTGTCTCACTATGACAATGGGAGTTGGGATTTGCCAGTTGGGCTTTCACTTCACTCGCTTTCACAAAACGGTCTCTCATCTTTGGCCAGCAGATGTCCCCATTGATTTACACAGCCAAGAACCTGTTTGTTGCTGCTTGAATGTGTACTGATCATGCACTTTCCTGATGATGTATGAGATCATGATATCTATGAGATGATAGATCTATGACCTATGAGTTTACAGTTCACTTGGGGTCAATGTAGCTGTGTTAGTAACTAATATACGCCAGCTTTCTGGAATATGCCCCAGGTAAGGTGTGGGGAGGTGAATGACTGCTATACCAGTAGGTTCCCAACCTTTTCCAACTCGGAGCACACTTGAAATTTTCATAAATGTTGTTTGGGGCCCACCTCTGACATAATGAACAATAAAACTCAAATATAGTCAAATACTCAAACAGCAACACACACACATAGTATTTTGATTTTTAGAAAATGATTTCAAGGCCCACAGTCTGAGAATCACTGTACTATACCACTGAGCAGCACTCCTACTTGGCTGAAATGTCCTTCACCAAGGACTCTAGTTAGCACACATTGATCTAGTGTAGGACTACACCTGTAGTAAATTCTCTAGAAGTTGCTCTACGAGCATTCATTATAAATGCAATCTAACACTATGGTAATGTAATTCTGTAACTCTCATTCACCCTCATGTTAAATAATGTTTTCCAACAGAAAATAAATTGACATTGTAGGTCAGAGTTCAAGATCCTGGACCTTCACATTGCAGTGCATTTTGAGAACGGCAACATTACAGTATTACACAGACACCTTAGTCATACATGCTGACTAGAATTCCGGTAGATCTAGAATGCCGGTGAAAAGTAAACATGTTTTTCCTTTGCTGATTCGTCATCCCTGTTTGGTAATTTCCTTCTGTCCCCTGAGAAATAAACAATGATCTTCTTTGTTTATAGATTTTGAATTGCTATTTCCCAGTCACAACCTACCCAAAGACTATTTTTAATGTATTGGAATGTTCCAGGAATTACAGAGGTGTTCAGAGATGTCTGGGCAGTCATGGGTAAGCAGCAGAGTGTCAGGCTTGACGCCAAAGGTCTGTTCAATTCCCGACAACGTTTGTTGGGTGGGGGGTTGACTAACCAGATCACTCTCCCATCCTCCTCCATGACTGAGGCTCCCTGAGCATGGTTCCGTCTGTGAACTTGAAAGAATTGCATAGTGCGCCTTTGTCAGTCACACCCAGGAATGATATTTATTCATGGGGCAGGGTTGAGAAATGACCTAGGCCGGATTCGAACCTGGGTCCCCATGAGAGTGCAAGCCGGCCCAATTATGGCATGTTGCAGCCTGATCTCCAAAAATTCCGTGCTCCTGGACACGGATGTTAAGGACACAAAATCTGTGTCCAGGAGCACAGATTTTGCCAAAATTCCGCACTCCTGGACAGGGAATTGTTTTCCGTGATGGGCACACAGAAGTGCTTTCTATATTCCCACAGCACTGTGTTAACTCTTTCATTAGAAAATACATACCAAATGCTAATCCTAAGCAAAATAATGCTATAGCAATTTAAGTTGTACCCTGACCAAAACATTCCCTAACCTTAACCTGTCATTAAAGACATATTTTTGAGAAATACCTTTTCCAGTTGGTTGATAGGCTATCGAATTCATAAAATGAATGAAAGAATACTAGCTGTGCCCAGACCAAAACAATCCCCTAACCCTAACCTGTCAGTAAGAAATGTTTTTTTTATTTTTAGAAAAAATATTTGACTGAGGTCAAAGACTGTGGAAACATAGAGCTGTGGGAGTATAAAGAGAGCACTTCTGTGTGTCCATCATGGAAAACAATTCCGTGTCCAGGAGCACGGAAAACAATGCCGTGTCCAGGAGCACGGAATTTTGGCAAAATCCGTGCTCCTGGACACGGATTTCGTGTCCTTAACATCCATGTCCAGGAGCACGGAATTTTTGGAGATCATGTTGCAGCCGGTGTTAGTGCTGTGTGCCACCACTGCACTCTCAGCCCTTACAGAAGGTAATGAGTCTCCTGTGATATTTGCAGGCCCACCACTGTTTCTGTCTCTGCTGCTACTGATGCTAGTGTTGCATCTGCCAACGTTTTGAGTTGGGAGAGCTAGAGAAGGTTCCAGATTTGGCTGAAGTATTTAGGGAGTTGGTCTTGGGATTGGACGGAGGAGTTGTTGGTTTGAGTAGATATTGTTCCAGTGAGTAACAAGAAGTGCCAGGCACGACAAGCTCTGCCCCAAGTCTCCCATTTTATGCACTATTGCAATGGAGAGGATTTTATCTCACAAAATAGGAAATTACATCTTTTGCTACTGGTTTGAAGTGAACCAGACAGTTTTTTATTGACAGACGGAAACTTTGACCTTGATGATTCTGCCCAAATGTTATATGGGTAATGTGGGGAAGGGAAAACTGACTGAAATGCTGTTGTGCCAAATTACTGTTGGCTTACTCAGGATAACTGTTGAGAAGATCTCTGTAAATGTTTTATATGATCAAACAAATATTCTCTGAATCCGATTTTAATCAAACGAATAGTCAATATGGCAACCTATAGCGCCAGATATTCCAAAATGCCCTGGTTTAACAGGTAAAAACAGGTCATTAAAACTAGGTCATTTGGAATATGTGCCATTGGACCGTAGCTTCTGAATCCAGCCTGCCCATCATGCAAAAGGTCAGACAGCTGAATAAGCTATAGGAAATCCTATGCTGGAGATAATCCAAAAGGATGCAAAACCCGGCCCTCAATCACACCGCCATCGGTGTGCAAAGAGATACTTTTTTTTAGAGTGCATCGGAGGGTCATCGGGGTGGGCTTAACAGGGTCACTGCATTGGTCATTACAGTTTAGCAGTTTGAACCATACATGCATTGGTCAATTCAGTTTTTTTGTGGTCTTTTTGAACTTTGATAGGACAGTGTGAGAGGTGGTCAGGAAGCAAATTGAGAGAGAGACGGGGAGGGGTCGGCAAAGGACCCGGGCCGGGAATCGAACCAAGGTCAGCCGCATGTCAGGCAAGTGCCCTACCGATTGGCCACGGAAGGGCCGGTCAATACAGTTTTACAGTTTCAGCCACACATGTCTGTGGTGTGAATGCCATTGGTGTTGTGCTGCTTTGCTTATACGGTGCCAGACTGTGCTCTTCACCGTAGTCTGGCTCTAGTAATTTAGAGTCATTTCGTTTCTTTTAAACGTATGTCAGAATGCACTGCATTGAAAGTATTGTACTACACAGAGGATAAATTTGAACTCAAAAAGTAAACAGACAGACGATGGTATTATTTTAAGTATTCATTTATTTTTTGCAAATAACACTAGAAATGTTTACAAAAAGCATTGTAGAAACATTTGTGCAGTATAATTTATCAAAAGTAAGAATGGATATCATTTTGAAATGATTTTGCACCTAACATGACAGAAAGATTGTCATTTTTAGCAGCAAAAACTTCATTGCAGGCAACCAACGAAAAAGAACAAAAACAAAACAAAAAATAATCAAAAAATAATTTGAAGGAGAAAAAAAATGGGGATTTTGTTTCTCAATTTATGTGGATGTCAAAAGGGGGGGGAAATGCTCCCTATAACACCCATAGAGAGCCGGTCTGCTACATTAGTATTGGGCTAGTGTTACTGATGAAAAGCAAATTAAGTTTCTACAAGGATGATATGGCACTGAATAGTCCATCCCTGATTGGCTGATAGGCTTCATTCATCTAAGCAGAAGGTTAGATTGCAATTTTTTTACACATACGCAAAAATAATGACACTTTTTTAATAAGCAATCCCAACAAGTCTTCCTTAAAGACATTCAGCCTTTCCATTGACAACTATAGCAGGGGGTTGTAATTCCAGAGAGTAGGTTTAATTCACACATCATGGCATCATGATACGTTGGGTCAAGGCAAGTGGTAATTCGAAATGGAGAGCCCTGTGGGTTGTTTTTGCCATGATGCTGGACTGCTGCTCCAAATCAGGGAGAGTATTCCAAGAACGTAGCTAAGTGACATAACTGGTTGAGTTGACCTACAGCAAGTGGCAAACCTACTAATGGAGTGTCTGCAGGTGCCACTCTGTTAAGAAAATGAGGACTCCAGACTCTGTTGTTAACAGATTCACCACTACCTCCAGGTAAACTTCACCCGTTTTGCTCCTGAACAACCTTCTTGGAATGCCCCCCAGGTGGTTCACACCTCAGTCCGAGTTCCTCACTAAACCACCTCTGCTTGGAACCACCCCAATGTCTGGCACAAGACACACCAACCGATGTCACCAGTCACAACATACTTACAGATCATAAGGCATTCAGTCTCACTCTATACTCATGGACTTAACATTGCAAGACATCAGACCTTCATTCAATAACAACAATAATAATAATAATAACAACAATAAAAAACACTACAATGGTGAGTTAACACAGTTTTACAAAACAACAAAATATTGAAATGATCATGAACAAGGCTAGGGCTTTTCCAACATGTACAAAAAAATGTGTCAATTATTTTTTGATATTGCTGTTAATATATATAATACTGAATGCTTTCCATCACGTTATGGCAAATCCATATCTTTGTCATTTACACAAATAAACTCAAAATAATTATGGCATCGAAATGTTTAGTGCTTCAAATACAACTTTAGCATTTATCATTAACACTGTTCTCATGTTCTCAATTGGCCACCATTTTAACATGTGTGAAAAGGAGAGAGGCATGTGGGTGCCTAAGGTAACATTGGGACTGGTCTCTCAAGGATATCTTTGGTCAAACATGCTGTGGAGTTGTGAATGAGCAACGGCAAGTGGCAGGGTTCGCTAATCCGGTTTAAGAAGTTCTAATCCCATACTCATTCTTCATTCCAGCCATTCACTACATTAGTCGATTCATTACTTTAAAAGCAGGCGTTTAAAATGCACAGGTGAATGGCACTCATAGAACCAGCTGACTAGCAATTATGTATAGATAAAAAAAATCGGGTATGGTAATAGAACTCTTGAAGCCAAGTCACTCAAGCCTGCCGTATTAGTTAAGGAAAGGTGGTGGTCATTATATCCACTGTGCACAAGCACATGTGGGTGTGAGTGTGGCGTCTTCTCTGTTGACACGCATGTCAGGGTTAAGGTCTTAAAAGGTTCAAGTCACGTAGTGCCCTTACAGCATCCAACCCTATAGGGCTCGCACTCCTGGTCCAGCAACTACAAATCTCCATCAGGCCTCCTGAACGGCACACTATTATTCCAAGAAAGCAGGACTTCTCACTGTACCTGGGTATGCTAACTCTGATCAAGTGGCAAACTGAACCATCCCTACCAGGACAATCATGTGGCTTTTCTCTGCAAGAAGAAAGAAGCCACAAGTGTCACTCTATTACAAGATTTACGGCTCCCTCAGAGTCAACATATCTGTGGTAAATGAGTGAATACACGATCTGCTTGGAATACCTGGCAGTCCATTCCCAAAACAGGGACTGCTATATGCCATTTTCAACGCGGTAAAGCAGAAACGCAAAAGACTGACTGATATCCAACAACATAAATCTATAGCTGCACAAACACACAAGACTATACTTCCCTTTGTTTACTACAGACTTCACAAGTCTGGATAAACATACAAAATATTCCAGTATGAAAGCATCAATATTTCTGTCAACATGTACAGTATGTGTGTGTGTGCATATACAGGTATACTATATGCACACATATACACATACATCAGAAAAGCAAAATATATGTAACAAATGTAATCTGTGTTAATGTCGTCTGAAACCCTTGCGCTAGCCTGGCTGAGATGATTGAATTCTAGAAATTAGTTAGAGGGCTTGAATAAGCTGTTTACTCCGATAATCAAAAAAAAGAAAAAAAAGAAAACAAAAGCGATCCAGTGCAGCAAGTAACTACTTTGTTCTGTGAAATTCCAAAGATTAGTCCCCAGCCCCTAACAAAAAAGCAAAAATGTTACTTGAGCAGCAGCAAATATAGTGTAGGGATCATTGAAGTACATAAATGAATGATACAACGAATCATGAATGGTGAAACAAAACAAACCATTTAACAAAACAAAACAAAACCCCTTGACGGGGACCGTGAAATGTGACGAACATAATGAAATGACAATGGCGGTGTAATAGGAGGTTGGTGGGGTGGGGGGGATTTCCAAATGTAACCAAGTGATTAGAAATAAAACTGAAAAATAAAATAAAAAATAAATACAAATTAAAGTGTTTCCATTTGTTATCCCCCTGTCGTTAAGATACTGTGCATGCGCGTTCCCTAAAACTGTGTAGAATTCAGACATTTGTAAACACCTGATCACAGGTGGGACCCCACACCAAATGAATGGAGTTCTATTGTGCTTTCAAGTCATCATACAAAGACGAGAGGAGGTGAAAGGAATGGACCATGCATATGAACAGACGCACGCAAGCACACACACTCTCACTCGCACGCACGCACACACACACACACACACACACACACACACACACACACACACACACACACACACACACACCAATATGGCTCTTTTCTGGATTAAGTTTCTCTTCTATACATCTGACTCTCCACTTGAATGCCGCGTTTTGTGTTATTGCCATGCAGAAGACATAAGGCAGATGATTTTTGCTTTCAAGTCTTGCTTGGTTGTTGTCTACAAATAGCCCATATTTTTTACATCGTAAAAGAAACTTAGAAATAGGACACAACTCAGGGATCAAATGCCTCTTTGAATACTGTCTTCTCTGCCTGTCTTGAGATGATCTTGTGATGTCTCACCCAATGTTTTTTTTTCTCTACCATCATCTTCTCTTTAATCGATAGAAGAAACTGACAACTAAGTCTAAACAAGTCCCAATCACATCTCTGGCAATGTCAGGGCAGCTCTGAAGACGGACTGCCTGTCTGTCTCAGACCAGAGCGGCATCTTGGAGATCAAATGGCCTAGGGCGACCAGTATGTGGCATCAGTTGCATTGTGAAAGCACTTAACCAAAAACAAAACAACAGACGTGAAAAAATACTTAGGTCAGTAGTGCTACATTTAAGTGGTTCTTGATCTGCCAAAGCAGTTGGCGAAAAGACACACATCTGAACATGCACACACACATACCAAACAAAAGTGGACAGGGTGGCGATGGCCATGTTCCACACACATAACGAACAAGATGGACAAGTTGGGGTCTCCAGACACGCACAAGAGGAAAAAGTTTCAAAAAAGGTTCAAGCCTTTTAGTGGATTACCAACGGTAACATAAGAAAAGTGTTTGAGCAATACTTAGATATCGCAGCCGAACCTGTAAATAGGTCGCAGAATCTGGGTGAAACCACACCGCAGTCATAGCACTGAAGTACGAACAGGGTTTTTTTGTTCAGTCAGGCGCACCGTGCCAACTGCTGCCAAAAAAATGACCTTTCCCCCGTTAACCTCTTGGCCTCGTTCTAGAGGTCTTTGGCCTCCATACTGATACACGGTTGATCAATGAGCCGTTTTGAGAGGGTATTATGTGGCATCTCTCAAGGTGACACCAGCATGATATCCGTGGTGGCCCAGATTTTAAACACTGACACAGTCACTTGGTGCATTTGGATTTTTTGCACAGACCATTGAGGAAAGAGGTTGACTTAAAAAAAAAAAAATACAAAAACAAAAAAGTAGAAAAAAATAGCCGTGAGGGTCGATGAAAGTATTTCTGAGAAAAAGCTCAAAAATTAAGCGCACTGAGGAGAGGAAGAGAAAGAAGAAGAAAGCACCCCTGGGTAGTAATAAAGGCTTGTTAGTCGGAATCAAAGCTTCTAGAACTCTGGAAGAGGGCTCTAGAGCCTCTTGTCCGATTTCCCCCACGGAACACTTAGCACTTCTGTGCCTCCACTGGCGACATGGCGATATAGGAGCCGTTCCTCATTGGCTGCTGACTTGTGCTTTTCTCTGTCGATTCTTCTGGCTTGTCACTGACTTGCGTGTAAGCGGTGTCATCTTTGCCCGTCTGAAGGGGAAGAGAATGTGTGAAACCGGAGGTTAAATGTGGGAAAAAGGAAGTGAAAGTTGTGGAAAAAGAAAGAATATATGGGAGAGAAATAAATGGGTAGCTGCGCATTTAAACTTTTTACAATTAATGTCTAAAGGAATCTCATGACCAAATCAAAAAGGCAATAATAATGATAGTAATAATCATAACAATAAATAATATTCATAAACCAACACATGCTGTATTGTATCTGTTGTATCTGTATCTCATAAGTTGCTGATGTTTTGAGCTGCGTTTCATGCCAAGTAATTCACAACACAACGAAAAAAGGGAGAAACTAAGACTTACACCAAAAGAATGAAAAGCTTCTGAAAAATCAATACGCTTTACTTCACTCTGAATAGGAAAACGGAAAAAAAGGGTTGAATTAAAAAACAGAAATCCATCCACACTTTTAACAAGTTAGTAAAAGCTATACAGGTTTAAATCAAAACCATAGCGCATTTACATTCCTTGAAGCATGGGTCCCCCAACCATTTCTGTAACATGCAAGCTTAACGCCAAAAAAATGTCTCAATAGACCAGGAAGGGGCCGGATATATAGTTTAAAGGAAAAGCTGAACATTTTACATGTTTAAAGTCTTGCTTTCAGGTCATTTGTGATGAGACCGACATTTGGCCACATGCGGTAATGCCAATCTGAGAATTTTCAGATAGTGTGTCAGGTCAACTCAGATTTATTTGTATAACCCATTGATCACAAACACAGTTGACCCAAAGGATTCTCTCGCACTCTGACACGCACGCTCGCACAGAAAGGCACCCAAGGTCCATGGTTCAGTACTGTGGTAAATCAGTGCACTGGAACAATCATTCCTTCTTAAAATGAAAACTTTTCATTTACAAAGGCAGAAAAGTCACAAAGTCATTAGTGATGTTGACTGATATTCCAAAAACGCATTTGACTTAAATGATGTTTTGCAGCGTAATTGTTCCAGTGTCTCTATGCCACCGGAAAGGTGGGGGAGTGCTGACGAAAAGTCTGATTAGTGGCATGTGTACAAATTTTAACATTGTATTTCATCACAAATGACCCGAAGACTGGACTTCCAAGTGTAAAATGTCATACTTTCCTTTAAAAAACAAGTTAGTTTTCCTTGTTAGGTTTTGCCAAATTATAGTCATGCATGGAAAAACTGACAACAGAAAAAAAAATGCTGAGAAATAAGCAGAAGAGCTTGAAAAAATAGTTTGCTAATCAAGAGTCTCGTTCCTGTTTGTGTCACAATGGTTGTGGACCCCTGCCTTTAAAATATACAGTACAAGTAACCCAGATTGATATGTGCAGGTCATTGCATTACATAAGCCCAGGTTTGTGTCTGCTGTATCACCCCTGACAAACAGCAAAGGTTCAAGTTCGCCTTTCAGCCAACAAACTTTTTTTTAACTGTTCAAAAACCATGTAAAGGGGTAGAGGCTTATTTGAGTTTGCCTGAAGCAATTCAAAATCCGTCCCAGAGGTCCAAGCGTCTACATTCTGGGCTAAACCATGTACGAGAACTGAACCTCGTTAAGATGAAGTAACCCAGATGCCCAACTGGGAACTAGCTAGCCGTCACATTAAATAAGACAACTGCCTTTTCTGCCAAGGAGTTCTACTCAAAATGGCAGCCAAACAAATAGCTTCAGACAATCGACTGGTACGTTAACACAAAAACATAGAAAGCAATTGTGTTGCCTTTCCATACAACCCCCATTTTTCCTGTTCCAGGCCTACTGAATTCAATAAGCGTCATCTCCCGTAACATACCTTTCTCTGGCGCGAGCGACACACCAGGCAGATGAGGACAAGGAGGAGGATGGCGCCCATGCCGACGATGATGAGCGGGAAGTTGGACACCACTGTCACAATCATCAGCAACGTCCTCATCTGGGACGCAGACTCGTCATCGATGGTCGCCGTCTGCAAACAGTCACGTGACGGTTAGACCAAGCAGTTTAATCAAATTCTGAGCCATGATTACATTTTAAAAAGGTCTGCTTAGAAGTTTAAAGCCATACCATGTTGCATAATTTGGCAAAAGCTCAACATTTCAAAGGTCATGTTCAGGTAGTTTTTTTTAACTCGTGCCACATCTAGTAGCACAGCAGTGGCACAGCCAGCTTTACTGTTAGGGTTAGCCTATACCCTCTGAATACATAACAGAACTACAGATCAGCTTCATTTTTAAGTCAACAATATCTTTACCTGCAGAAATGTCTTCACAAAACTGTTAGGCATTTCATTTGTATTTCACGTGGTCATGTAAAAAGGTATGCTAATAGGGTCTTACCTCATTTACATACATGATGGGGAAAATGGTCTCATTGAGATACCGTGTTTGCCTAAGAAAAGAACGAGATGAACTTAGGATCAAGTGAGGCAAATCAACTTCAAGCAAAAAAGATCGCATTTACATTTGCAAAACCACCACAAAGCTATGGCAGGTCTATGTATTTATACACCTGCACATTTGCAAGCAAGTTTGAAGCACTTGACATATTACACATTCCTTATGTTTGAAAAAGTCTTTAACATCAATATCTGGATAGTTTACATAATGCCATAATGTTTATGTTCTTTACTCACGGGAAGCCACTGACTCTCTTCAGGATGATGTTCAGCTGAGCCCGTTTGCATGCCCGGATAGGGAGCCCTGTAGTCTGTTATGAAAGAAAAGCCACAATTTCACACGTTGTGAAAATTTAAGCTCAAAGAACTCATATTTAGCTCTTTCATCCACTATGTGCAGCTGTTAAAGGATTACAGACATTTAAACATTTCATGGGCATACATCCCGACCAGTGATGCCGGAAGGTTTTTTTTTCCACAACAATGTTGGACATAACAGTACAGCTCCTAATATTCATCACTGTATTGTTTTAAGTTTTCATAAGGTAAGGTCCAGTGAGACGCCATTTCAACCCCTCCACCCTTTTTTACATTTCTTGCCTTGTTAATTATTTTTGAAAGAGGACAGTTGAGAAGTAGACAGGAAATGAGTGGGGAGAGAATCAGGGAAGGGTGGCAAATGACCCAGGCTGGAATCGAACCCAGGTCGTCAGTGTAGTGGCCCAGTACCCAGGGCCCACGGTCACCCCTCCACCCTTAAAGTCATTGATGGGTTTTTTTCCGGACAGATTTAAGCAGTTTGCACAACAGTTCAGAGATCATGTGACAAATGCTGATCTAATGCTGAATCTTTGCACATCGTGGTGGTTTCCGGAAGAGGTTTTTGAGGTTGAGTCCATGTGATTTAGTGCTGACTATCATTTTTCCAGTGAGAGAACAGACAAAATGTTCCCTTCCTAATCAGGGATCATCATATTGATCAAGACTCTTGCAGATTTCGGTGTTTTTGCCTTCTAAACCATCACTCTACACCCTCAAGATTTTAAAAAGAGACCTCCAGGTGTCCTAAACCACAGGTTGGTGGCCTGGCTTCATTAGTTATATTCCAATGCCAAAGATTCACAATTACCAGGTTTTACCTGTCCAATTCAACCACCTTCACCTCAACTAAGTTGTACACAATGAGATGCTTGCTAACCAACAGCAGTGTTTTTCAGAACGAGTCTAAGAGGCTTCCAAAATACAGGCCCAACAACAGCAGTGACAAATACTGATTCACAGGTCATAATTGCTGATTCACAAAAGGATGACCGATTGAATGCCTGCCTTCTTGCGTAACACTTGGAGCAGTGCTTTGGGGTTGTTGTCCTGTAGAAACCTTTTGACAGGGGTTTTAAGTGCTGTGCACAGCACAGTGTTGCACAATAGACCTTTCCTGCTCCATATGCGCTGGCGAACTGCCGTGACTTCCCCTAAAATGGACAGAGACTCATCCAACTCTGCAGAGCCAAGTCTCCAACACCATGTCTGACTGTCCAAGAACTGCTTCTCTAAAACCTTTGTTACATGTTCTGAGCTTTTAAAGTTTTGTGGGCTCAGGCAGCTTGTCTTTGCTACTTTTGAAATAATTGTGGCCATGAATTCTGTTAATCCCTACCTCAAACAAAAAATAGCCTTGAATGCTACAATGTGATGCAATGACGTGTTATCGTGCATCACCATTAGACTCGTAGACTCATTAGACTCAAGTATTGTCAGGTATAGAGGTATAGGTGTATTAGAACGTCTCCCTTGTCAGCAACCCTTATATTTTCCACTGATCTCTAAACTCAGCTGACTACATGCCAGAAAAGCTCAGCTTTGTTCTGAAAAGATCTAATGCAAAAAGTACCCCACTTAGATATACTCTACATAAATTATAAAGTCAAGTAACAGTGGGCAGTCCCAACTCCACGCTGTTGGACAGCAAGGCAAAAGCACAGCAGTAAATGTGGGATGAGGTCTCTCAACATTATGAGTTTGTAGCATTCTATGCTATAAAACCATGTCCATTACAATGCCACTAGGAATAGTTTAAATGGCCTGACCTGACTAGGTTTTGCAGCCAAAGATGTCCACGATGACTCATAATTCAAAGTGGTGGATTTAGATGCAGAGGATCCACCTGATCATGTATGAAAGGTGCCATCTCCAAAGCATAATGAATCCTTAATAGTAATACTTAACAGTAAGTAATCATGAAAAAGATGACACCTGTGACTGTGCAGCATGAATTCTGGAAATAAACTAATAAAAAAATACACTGGACATTTCAGCTCTTCGAGTGTTTTCAGGCCGTCAGAAGAACCAAGCCAGTGCTAGTTCCCGCAACCAATCTCAAACCCGCTGACGTGTTCATGCTGAAAAAAATCAGGAACCAAGTAAAACCTGCCAAGCGAACCGTGATGACAAAGGAAAGCAGACGTCAGCCGGTTCATTTGGATCACATACAGTACACCGCAAAATCAACAAACGGCATGAACTTTGGATCCCAGTCTGAATGTGGTTCAGGAATCTGCATCATTCTGGCCAGCCTGAACACCGCTTGTGAGGACACCCCAGCTCCATCCTTGGTACTACTAACCTGGCCCATGCTCTTGGCCTATTCCCAAAACATAACCATGCAAATCATTTGAAGATTGACCTAATTACGTCTTGCTTTCGCAATATTTGAACGCTCAAAGGTGAATAGCCTTCTAAACCAACAGGCAGAAAACTGCCACATCAAAAATTACATATTACTTTACACTGAGCTGATGCTTTTATCCAAAGCTCAAGGGAACGTCATCCATGGATGGTGCAGGGAGAGGTGGAATTTGTACCTGCAACCATCTGATCTTGAGACCACCTCCTTTACCACAAGACCACTGATGCTCAATGATTACAAAAATAGTTTCTAGCTTGAGAGTTATTCAATAGTTTCTAGCTTGAGTTATTCAATATAAGATCAACTGTCCAAAGATGTCCAAAGAGCCATTAGGCTGGCAAGCTCATCATTGATGTCAGCAGTGCAACTGTCATTTATTTGCCTTATTGCCCTTAACAGTATTCCCTCAACAGTATGACACAGCAGAATAAGGCCACCTTTTAAAACACCAACCACATGGCCCCATGTAATTTTGCCTTTGACCCACTAATTTGAAAATCATTCCATCTTACTAATGGATCATCAGGTTTCACAAAGCCGTTTTTAAAAAGCAGTTTAAAAAACAATGAGACACATAATGATGGTAATGGTAATGATGGAATGGTATTGAACCACACCCACCCACATACATACACACACACACGACTCGAGTCCAAACTTACGGGATTCAGGTCCAAATATGTCTCATGCTCCTCCTTGTTGGGGTTCATCCCTTCGATGGCATTAATATACTTGGGGTCGGCCTGGTAGAAGTGGGGGAAGGAGACCACGATCGGGGCACCTGAAGAACACAAGGCAAAGTGGAGGGTGGAGTTTTAGTCATCACAGTAAAGCGAGCGAAATATTGTTTCAAATTTGAAAGAATAATAGGGTTCATAGAATATGAAGTCATATTCTTACATTTTCCCTGAACACATTACTCAACAGAACCATCCCCTCTCTTTAACTAATTTTATTCTTCAGAAATGCTCCCACGATAACACGTCAAGTTATGCAATGTTTGGCCTGTATTCGCCAAGACTCTGAGTCCTCTCATTGTTTTCCGGCTGATGGCGAGATGCACCCATGCCCATTCCCGCATCTAATCTGGAAGTGACAGGCGTGTCCAAACACCCACATTTTCGGGAACCAATGTGTTCGTTCCCATTCCCAAAGGAAACCAAGTAAAACCTGTTTTTCCTAAGCGAACCGTGACTGCAAAATAGACATCAACTATAGTTAATTCATATAACCTGAACAAAACTTCAGGAAGTCCAATTCCAGTGAATACAGGCAGTTTGTCTTGAAATGGCTTTGACTTTAAAGGAGAATGGATGAATTCAATCTCCTAAATACTAAACCAGATTTGTTAGGCCAAAAAAAAACCACACACAGCAGTGTGTAGTTATACTTTACAAGTCATAGCTGACATGCATTACTGCCTTTTCAGTATACTGTATTTACACATGCATATAATACATACATTAATGCATATGTGTGCATTATTAAGTATGTACTTTAAATGTGTGTGCTTTTTTGGGGGAGCAGGGGGGACATAGACACATTGCTCTATTATATGGATATGGACTGGAGCGGTATCTTTCTTACCTTCACGACAGACGCTGACTTTAAGCACGCCTTTTCCCAGGCAGTCTCCAGCGGGAACGCAGAAGCCTTCGTTGGCAGGGTTTTCATCGGGACTCGCCAGGACATCGGAAGGCGGAGCAAAGCGGAAAGCAGGAATGCCTTTGACCACCTCATCCCTCACGTAGGCCAGGTGGATAGAGCTGTTTGCAGAGTTTCATGTTAGGAGGAAGTCCCTTTCACTTCAGTCACCGTTTTACATGACTTTAACAAGCACAAGGTCAAAGCTATAAAATTGTTACTATG
The DNA here is from genome assembly GCF_034702125.1 of Engraulis encrasicolus. Lineage (NCBI taxonomy): Eukaryota > Metazoa > Chordata > Actinopteri > Clupeiformes > Engraulidae > Engraulis > Engraulis encrasicolus. The sequence goes on along the minus strand of NC_085859.1, from coordinate 49,238,239 downwards.
TGGCATGGTGAACGGCGGGGTTGCCTGTTTTCATACTTGCAAATCAAACACGGTGAGTCAGATAAACATTTTCACATCAATACTGAATGAATTCAATTGATGCGGTTCACAGTAGCAAAAGCAAACCAAACAAACGTTTTACTTTCTGTTGAATTAACCATAAGATGCATACCAACCGTTGGTGGTGCAGAGGTCAAGAATTAAAAATAATAATAAAAAGAAATAACCGAGAAATATAATAATATGGATCCACCAACAAAAGGTAATGGGACATACCGGCACAGATCTGCTGCGAAGATGTAGAGCAGCTCGTCTCTGGACAGGAGAGGGTGGAACACGCTCCCGTCTGTCCCATTAATCATGTTACTCTGGTTTGAAGACCACCATGACATTTCCCTGCAGGGAGGAGGAATACAAACAAAAATAATATATCCAAATCATGTATCTCCCACTACTGTTGAGATTACGGCCATTTTGTGTCATCAATTTAGTCTAAAGGTACAAAGTGCCATTGAAAAGTCTCAAATTCTCCTGCAGTGGTTGGATCTTGAAAGAATCTTTTTTCTTCAAACCTGAATGTGCCATGACAGGATGTGGATTATTATATTTATGTAGACAACAACGGAGCAATCCTTTTCCAGTAACAATCGTAGAAAAATGAATAAGACGATTCCAAAATTAGACAGGCCGATTGTAAATAAATGAGGCATTTACCAATAATTTAAAGATCTTAAGAAAACAAAAACAATCCAAAAATAATTCAGAGGCTAACTGGATATTTACCGCAGTCCGTTCCAGGTGTCAATCTTTCCGTAGTCCAGATAGTTCGTTTCGCCAGTGTGGAAGACAAATTCACCTTCATGAGTTCCATTTTTCTGTGAAAAAAAAACAATGTAATAATGTAGAAATGTTAACCTCTTTCTGAAAGTAGATTTACATAGGTCTCAACGATCAGTTTGAATGGTACCAAATCATTGCAGCACTGTGAGCTTCTGCAATAATTGCATATTTTGTACTTGATGACAAAATGGCAGTCATTTCCAGAGTGAATGAACTCTGTGGGTGTGGGGTTTTGTGACTGGATCTGTATGCCTGTGTCGGGTCTCACAGGTCTTGTCTTGTCTCAAGCACATGCTTTCACATTTTTGTTTAAACTCCCACACGCTACCAAAGTCTCCCTCTCGCACCATATCAAAAATCTATCCCACAGAGACATAAACACAGCTGCCCCTCATTTCTGGCGAATGCAGCCATTTGCCGGGTAAACAATACCAGGGAATTGTACAAGTAAAAGCGGTAAATGGAGGATATGACCATGCAAATATGCCAAGAGGATGTCATGTGTTCTCCTGCACCTTAAACATCAACCCACTCACAGCACTGTACCACCCTTCACATGTCCAGAAGGAGAAAGACGGGAAGATTGTGTCAAATCATTACCGGTGTTGTACATCTATAAAAGAGCGTGTTCTACTCAAAAAAGCAAGATCTAAATTTCCACATCAAATGCATCCCATTTTTCCCTCAAAATATCCTACAAGGGGAAAAAAATAAGTAAGGTGTCAGAAAGAAACCATAAAAGGTAGCATTAATGTCAAGTTTTCAGCCGCTGCGCTACCATTTGCGCTTTGAAAGGACACGAACGCTTCAAGACAGGCTGGTTACAGCGTTCCACCTTATTTACTTGTGCCCTCATCATGACAGGGCCTCAGCAGGCCTATGATTCAGTGTGCAGCTGTCAGCTCAGTAGAGTAGAGGCTAAGCCCCGGCGTACACGACTTCAAAACACTCTTTAGTCTACATATCCATCCTCCCGTGTCACGTTCTCCATGATGCTCTTTAGTCATGTGCAGACTTGTCAGCTCCCGTCAAGTCTTTATCTTCATGATACAGTAGAGAAGACTGGAACGGAAATTGCGCAACTGCCCAGCCCACAGAGAGAAGTATGGGCAGCGCCCACGCTTTCAAACATCAAGTGAAAGGGGTGCTTAGCCACACATCCATGTACAGTACGGGCTACATACAGTACATGCCTGTGGAGTCCCAGGTTCGAGTCTGACCTGAGTCATTTCCCAACATTACTCCCTTTCCCTCTCCACTTCACTTCACTGCCTGTCATCTCAAAAACTATCCAGCCAAGTACACACTCCCGGGTGCTTCACATAGGATCGCTTGGCCAATATCTCTTCATTGAAGCTCCCAAATGCTTCTCGCCTAACGGGAACAGCTGCTGTATACATTATCTCAATGGGAGTACAGTATTCCAGAAAACAGGTTTGGTCACTTCGCGGGAAAGGTAACCTCAAGCAAATAGTAATCCTCACTCCTTTTACTGGCTGGAGGGGATGGGTTTATCATGCGTGTTTGCTTTGCTCAATGGTTCATGTGCGTTTGCATTGCTGAATAGGTTTTAGGTGCATTTGCGTAGAGGAATCCAGAATGTTTGCTTTCATCAATGCGATTCTTCAGGGTAATGAAAACCCTGTCACATACTGTACACCACACAAATAAGTAATGGACTCTAATGAGCATGCAAACAACCAATGATAAATTGGCCAAGTAATACAAAAAACACCCTTGTTCATTTCACAGCCAGAACAGCAGCATTATGTATGAGCATGTATTGTATTCGGCACTCAGGCAGTTGTGATTCCTCAAGACTCTTATTGTCAAAGTTCACCCGAGTGAAAAACTGACACAATAGAAAAAAAGACAACAGTGCAACTATAAAACATGGAGCAGGGGGGAGGAGGAGTGGGGATGGGAGAGGCTAGCTAGGAGAGCAATGTTGGGTGCGTGGGTGTGTGAATGTGCTTGAGTCCTGTGTTTTTGTGAGAAAATGTTTAGCGTTTACGTTGTCATTTTTGAAACCCCCTCCGAAACTAGATGGATCATCTGCAGCCTCCATCCTTAATAAAACTGAAATTGAAACGTGAAGCAGACCCTTACGGTACCCCCCCCCGCCATCACATTAACTCTATTAACAGGATCATATTGGCCTGTGCTGCAGTGATATTGACGGCCAAATGTGTAACAAACCCGGGGCTCCAATCAGTGCAGTGCACGAAAACCACAGTGAAGCAAAAGCAGACCGCTTACGTTGTGCATCAGTCCAAAGTAGGGGTCGACGTCGGGCTTGAGCTTGTTGATATTGGTCATGACGGGGTCCTTGAAGCCCCAGAGGATCTCCTGGACCGGGCGTGTCATGAAGAGGCTGAAGCCCTGGTTCTTCATCCACATGGACACCATGGTGCGCAGGAAGAAGTTGTACGAGTTCAACTCGTTCATTATCGCCTGCAGACAAACAAACGTGATGAAGGAGGTCAGGGAATGAGCAAGAGACACAGATAAGACTTTACCGATAAAAGGTCATACACACCCACACAATCATATACATCACAGAGAGTGAGGAGCAGGGAAAAGGTTAAAGACTGCTAAGCAGATCTACTGGGAATTCACTTTATCTTATAGACAACACAAACACACACCCAGACTCACGTGAAATACAGAAACATAAATACATGAAATCAGATAATTGTTTACTGGAGAAAGCCCCGAGTGTGATAGCATTTGATCCTTCATGAAAAGACATGAAACCACACATGCAACATCACCATGAATATCATCTTCGGTCCAAGAGGAACTAGAGAATATTCCATTGTTGTAACACTATTCTACAATGTCATTGTCACATTTTCTTACTGAAACAAAAACTTAACCACAAACAAGTGGTTATGCTGTGTGCACTCAGTTGAGTGGAATGGCTCTATATATAAATTAAGACTTTTTAGGTCACAGTTTAAGCACACAAACACTCACCACAATAGGAATGTAAACCGTTGTCAAGATGTCGGTCTCGGGGTCTCCAGAAGACATATTCCTCAAGAACACAAAGCTTTTTGGATTCAAGGCATAAATCTTGGTTCCATTTTCCAGAAAGGACACATTCTCTCTAGGTCGGTATTCCCTACGAGAAGCACACAGCGGAAACACATGCGTCAAATGCCATAAAAAGCCATAAATTACAACCTCTGTGAAGGACAAACACTGTTGTTGTTATTGTTGTTACAATGTGTCCTTGATGGCACAGAAGGCTTTCCTCTGAAACCTTGATAAATATCTAGATGTTCTTGGCAGTTACTGATAACAGTAATGGTTGACACTTTTCAGGGACGAAACAGATTGCCAAGGAAGAGCCCAACATGGTTTCAGGAAAAGCGGCTTTGGAAATTACATTGAAGAATGCATTTCACAACTCATTTACAACTGCCATAAATGTGAAAATCTATTTAATTCACATTCATGCTGTAACCATTGAAGTTCATAATGTTCTAACATTCACACTGGCGTGAACATAGAGTGGGACTGTCGATATACCCTTCTAAGTTAATGTTTAGAAACGCATTAGGAAAACTCCACCCATGGTTCCTTCAAGGATCATATTTGGACTGTGAGTGTGCTATGCCATAAAGGGTATTGTCCATCCTGTATGATGAATCTGATTAGGTTCACACAACAAAACCATAAATGCAGCAAATCTTGACAAATATTTAACCTTGGAGTGGATAGTTTGCGAAAGGAGTGTCTGGCAAAGTTCCAGAAACGTGATGTGTGAATGAGGGATAAAGACTTAAGGTGATAACACGTCTTGTTGCAATATTTAAGGGGATTAATCTGAGATTTTTTTTCAGCAGACACAAAATATATTCTCTTGTTGAAAAGTCGACATCTTATGAAGGTTGCAGGAAATGTGCACTACGTCATTACATAGCAGCATGTCTTTTTCAAAGTTGACAGTCTGTGAATGCAAACACGTGGAAAAACAAAATGTCCGCCCCTTACCTGTAAGTGTATGGCCCGATCTGGGAAACGATGGGCTTGGCACCCATCATGACTTCTTCAGAGTTGGTGACATTAAAGAAATAATACTGCATGTAAACGGGCGGAGGGGGGTTGATCCACCCGTCTAACACTCGACTGTTCTCAGTCAACGTCATTTCCTGAAAAACGAGGAGAAAGAAAAAAATGCTGAAGTCAAGGCACACAATTAATACTCTCTTGTCAGAATACGTTTCCACCGGCAAAATCCGCCACATAATTTTCAAGGCCATAGTTTCTTCTAATAAAGGAAGAATTCACTTAATGGCCTCAAGAAAGATTTGTGCTGGACCTGCAGAACAATCAGAGTAGTGTTAAATGCCTGCATCATGTACAAATGCAAATATTTCTGAGGTCAGGCACACAACTGACGTTATTCTCCTATCAGAACAAACACCTGGAGTTAAAATCCAAGTTCATCAGACAGTCATCATGTCAGGTTTTCAGCATAAAAAGGAGGGCTTTCCTCTAAGCTTTATGTCCATTTTCACTGTTCCAAATGTAGCTCAGCAGGTATGGGAAACCTATGTTTTGAGGGCCATTTACGGCCCTTGAGGCAGTTTTATCCGGCCCCGATATAATCTTAATGTTAATGCAGCTTCACAAGAAATATGACATATTCTGTAAAGGAATCTTAGACATTACATTTGTAATACAATTAAGTTTTATTCAGGGGACCGCCAGAAGGTGGGGTCCATTTAAAAGGTGGCTGTCTTCAACATAGGGAAAATCCTGGTTTGTGTTCATAGCACTGCCCTCGGAGGACTTTTACGGCCCTTGGAGGAATTTCAAGAGGCCCCTCGAATAGAAAACGTTTCCCACCTTTGAGCTAAAGGAATACTTCATTTTCAGACCCCACGTCAAAGCCCATGTACACAGCTGACAGAACAAACTGTACAGTATTAAGACGAGTTCGATAAAATACAACAAACAGGCTACAGTCCACGTTTATTTTGAGGGTTGACCCATATGATGACTCAGTCAGGGGCAAACCCTGATCCCCAGGGAGCAGGTCTGTTGGGTGGAAAAGTGTAGCCTGTAGCATTTGCAATTAGATATTTTCAGAGCCCGGCGTGTATACACAATACAGATGACTGACCGACTGTGAGTACTGTGACTGGAATTTTTAAACTACCGGTAAATGAGTCATGTTGCACTCACTGCATACATACGGTCCATATTTCTTCTGCCGTTTCATGTTCACGAATATAGAATTTCTAGTTCTACTGCGACAAGAGGGGTTGACAAGTCAGTGCTGCTCAATCTCACACACACGCTCGCGCAATGCTCCAACCTCCATTAACCAAGATGGCATTCCATTCAGGAACAGCCTCCCTGCTGCGGAGGTAATGTTCACCACCGACCTGTCTTTCCGCACTGACAATTCAAATAAATTAGATGAATACATTGTTGAAACAGAATCTGTTGTGCTGAACTAGCCCACAATCACGTATTTTCTGACTCCGTTGTATATCACGGAGCCTGCGTCCAGCATACACATTGCAAGGTTACTTGGTGGTCAATTTAAGAGCTCGCCCTTTTCCCTTTAAAGTGGGCTACTAAACCAGGGCATCATGCATTATAGAGGAATGGTGATGCAGCTTTTAGGGCTCGCCTCTTGCTAGTCACTGGAAGAGCTTGTTTTGTTATTATGTTGCTGACCAAACACTTAAAATGGGCTGAGAAACTTCCTACTTTTTCCGTCGGGCAAAGCAAAGGTGTCTTCTTTCGGAGACACCATTTGACCCCCAACAACACAAATCCCGTGCTAGAGATTCCTCTCTTGACACGGTACCAGGCACAGCTTAGAAGTTGGAGAGCTTCAGAATGTCAAGAATTTCAGAGGAAGGTAGTGCTAGGCTGGGGTAGTTCTATGGCTGTGGTCTTCCGAAGACCCTTCCCCCCTACGCATTCTCCAAGACGCCTGCCTCCCAACCACTAGTGCTACATTGACCCGAACGGACTACGAGCCACACAGCTACTACTGTTTGATTTTAGGTTTTAACACACCAATATCCAAAAACCCACATTCTGCGTGAAATACTGCATAGGAGACATGGGAAAAACAAAAGTACAATAAGGGCATTCTCACAGTCATTTCACGTGGTGTAGGTTAGGTTATTCATCACATACGGAAATGTTTCGGGCAGATCAAAATTCAACATGTTTAATTGGCATCTTTGAGGTGTTTTAGTGAAATAACTGTTCCACATGTTACGGTTGTAATCCTGATTATTTCTTAATATAAGAATAACTTTAAAGTCACACTACAAAAAGGTGCAATTTAAGGGGCCCCGCCCCGCGCTTTGTAAAGCATTACTGTTAGGTTCAACCTTTAGCAAGCTAGCCAACATTATGGGGTACTCACCTTTTTCAAGCGACTGTAGATCATCGTTTGAAAGACTTGGGCCACAAGAAGTGCGATCCCAAGTATTAGTAGATGGGCACATACAATCCCCGTAACATAAATGGCACACGATCTTCTGGTCATGTTGAAATATGTGGTACAGATTTTAGCTTAGGTACAGCAAATGCCAAGCGAATCTTCGCTCCCCCTGGATCAGATCTTTCCTCTCGTGCCGGTTGACTACTCTCTCGGACGCGACCCTGTCTCGTCCTTTTGCTCAACAAAATGTTCAGTTCAAGTCCTCAAATGAACACACCATGCCTCATCGGTGATTCCGACTGTGTGGTGGTGACTGCAGTTGTGAGAATACCAGCTGACCACGCAGTGGACGGAGCTCTTCTCAACTGCTCCCTCCCTAATTTAAATGAACTCGGTCATGCGAGCAGGGAGGTTTGGGTGATTGAGGCAGTGGGTGTGTTCTAGTAGCACGCAGCAATGCCCTCAGGTATTAAATTATAGCTAAGTCTTACCAGCATAGTTAGGTTAGGTTTTTTCCCCCTTTCTATGTTAGACAAGGTCGGGAGATTCATTAACGAACAATGAACGTTATTTGGACGTAACTCTAGGCTATTCATGAACACACCAGCCAACACAGCTGGAAAATGCTTTAGAGACGTTTAACTTTTGAAATTACTCGGCGTCCCTACGGGCTTGGCTTTTTTTATAAACTGGCATCGGTGCCTATCAAGTTGAACAAGCATAAAATAGGACATCTGGACAGCCGTGTCCAAACACAGTGCGTCAAGTTCTTCTCATGACAAATAGTGTTACAATGTGTTTTGAGTGGAAAAAAAGTCATGCGAGTGTTTTACCGCTCTGCAGGCTAGAATCTCTAGAACTACGGTTCCTTAAGAACACATGAATAATGTGCTGTTACAAACAACAACGACATTTTTCGTAATGTCTTTTGTTTAATGAACTCTGAATGTCATTGGTGCACGCACTCCCGGACCACCATCAGTAGACCACCCCCATCGCAATGTGATTGGTGAATCGCCCTTGAGTGCGATGTAGAATTTGATCGACTGATTTTAGGGCGGAGTTTCAGTAAAGGGGGAACGTGAAATTCCTTCATGCCGTGGAGGGCACGCATAGCAGAGCCATCTCTTTCGGTCCGGTGCAGTCATATTTCTGGGTCTCTGCGAACACTTTCAATCACTGATGACTTCTCTTAGCAGGGTTATTGACATAACGGAATGGCGGGCCCTATATGTGACAACCAGTGGTTATAAAGCAGAGATAGTTAATATTTGAATAGCTTATCAGTGGAGGTTTGGCTTGTCTGTCTGGAGCGCGTGGGGTTAGGGCACAAAATCAATGGATGCACAAGAGTTCAGCTCCTCTGTGACTTGTATTGGATGGTTCGTGTCCATTATTACCCGTGTAGCCTTAATGGTGATGTAAACCATTTACACAGTCTGTACCTAGACAAAAATATTGCTTGCTATGTTATAGTGTAGCTGTAATAGCTCAAATTACCTCTCTAAAAAAAGGCCTTTACAGCCTACAATGTTGATTTTCATTTGCCTTGGTCTGCTGTGCCCTATGACTTGCTTTAAAGTAGGCCTATAGTGTGTCATTTTTGTAGCCTATTTATTTGATCTATTTTATGATTTACTTAACAAACTAATATTAAGACCTGACCAGAGTCAGTTTTGCATGCCAAATATATCTGACTGCATTATTTTGACCAAATCAAGATACAGTGAGGGGGTCATATGGTAATAGGCATTCACTTGTTACTATACCCTCTGTCTGATGAAGATCCAGGTTGATAAAAGTAGTTTCATTTTTGAGCACGTTGTGCAGACCTACCTCTTCTCCCAGATCCATTAAATTGGGAGTTAAATCACATAGGCCCATCACTATGGCTTCAAAGTGTTTTTTTGTTTTAGGACAAAACTAGTCCATACAATTTAAAGCTTTAACTAGCCTACATAGTTACAATTACATAGGCCTACAACATCATTGTTTTATTAGGCTACATAAGCTATCCCAGGAAAAGGAGTGCTAAAAGGCTATACCATCATTAAATCTTGCATTTTGAAGTGTCCACTTGTAAAGGAACACACACTGGCCATATAATCAGAAAACTTATAGTTTGAACGGTTTGGCCAATATAACGCACCCTATAGACTACTGTACGTGAATTTACAAATCCCAGAGTGGCAGGGGGAAGCGAATGCCCAATTCCCAGGATGGGATGGGCAGGGCAACTCAGACGGGATGGGACTAGTCAGGGCTACTCAGCAATGCTGATATAGGCTACACTATTGATGCCCACTCTGCAATGCTATTCATGCACGATGATGCAGACATGTCAGTAGGATTATTTCTTCACACGCTGTGGGAATGTGTAGTTGTTTGTTGCAGACAGTGCACTTTAAAATGGCACATATCTTGTGCTTGGATGTGCTTTGTCTGAGTGTTCAGTTTGAGTGTTCTCAGGTAGGCCTAAAATCCAGGTACAAAATTGCTGCTATCAGTGTTTTGCACCGAAAAAGACATGTCTATTACCACTGCACAATTAAAAAAGAGACACTTTGGTAGGCTATAGGTCTTTCACAAAAGCCGAAGTTTGTGGTACTCTATGTGCAAACAAGACTGTTATGATGTCACACATTTGATTTTGTGGATGATGATGATTATGATGATGATGATGATGGTTACACTTATACAAACTAACAATGTGCAGTCAAATGATGCTTGCATGTACAATCAGTTGCTTTCCCTTTTTTGTCCTTTTTTTTACCTTACCTTATGAAAGCTGATAAGCCAGAGACTCACATGTCATCATTGTTGCATTGGATGCCTGATTGCTTCCAACAATCAGTGTCTCTGCTCCTTTTACAGTTCCCTGGTGACATGGAAAGTGACAAAATGCAGGTTGGGGTGGCAGATTGACTTTTTTTTAAAGGTGCACTGTGTATTTTTAGTAGTTCATGTCCAGAATTCATGCTGCCCATTAAAAGATGTTACCTTTTTAATAAATGCTTACCACCACCATCAAATTTTAAGTATTCCTTCTGACTAGGAAAATTACGCTTTTCATACATGAAAGGGGATCTTCTCCATGGTCAGCCATTTTGAGTTTCCAGAATTAGACTTTTCTAGCTGGAAAATGCATTGTACTTTGGTCTTACTATGTAAATATTAGTTTATCACTTTGTAAATATTCATGAGAAAGTATCAAATTTGGTCAGCAGAGTTTCAGTAGCCTAAGTAAAATAGTTGCAATACCTACTCTGGCCACAATCTTACACAGTGCACCTATAAAGAAGAAGAAGCATCTGACTAAATCAGTCCATGTAGTAGCCCCTACACTGCACGCCATACCTCCTATACGCTGTATAGTAATTGAAAAGTTAACAACCACAGTACACAAGGCCTACGACCTGACACAGGGCCTTTAGTAATGGACTTGGTCATTGCCATTCTGGTAATAGCAAATTTATAATGCCATGTCTTAAAAGGCTGCTCAAATTCAGGGGTGAAGAAAAACAGAAAAAGAAAAGAAACCGATTATTCAGTGTTCTCCCCACTAGGACACCATTGGCATCCAGGAAGAATGCAGGCTGTGTCCTGGTCTCCATGACTCTGTCTGGTCTCAGTGAGCTCTTTGGAGCCATGAGTCATTCTCTGAAGACTGATGCTCTCAAACCACCACTGCCCTTGTCAAGTGAGAAATCCAGTCCAAACGTCCACTGCCCTGAAACCCAGTGGACACAGGCTGATGGCATGGAATGTGGTCTTCTTTATCTGGTGTTGAGCACGTATTTCAAAAAGGCTGCTATCAAGCTCAACAGCGCAGACTATGAGTTGATTTTAGTCATTTCTTTGAACTGTCATGGGACAGCTGTTACGTTCAACAACAATAACCTGTATTTACATAGCATTTATATAATATTTATTATACAGCATTTTTTATACAGCTCACTCAAAGTGATTCCAAATAGGCCTATACGATTCTCTCATAGTCTGTTCTCCTCTCATCCTGGCTCTGCTACCACTTGATAAATATTTAGGTCAAGCTCACTTGCACAGGCCATCACTCAATGTGGCACTTCAGGAAGCAACATGGCCATCATGTGGTATTAGGACACAACCATGACCAGTGAGTCTACTTTCAAAAGTATACATTCAACGGGAAATGTTTTTGCCATAAATATGGTGAATAGGTTTAATAGCCGTTGAATAGAGGCAGGCTCTCAATAAGTCTGCTGTTAAAATGCTTCTGGGGAGCAGAAATAGAGTAGGCAGCCGTGGCCTAGTGGTTAGAGAGTTGGTCTTTCAATCTAGGGGTTGCAGGTTCGAATCCCCCCTGACCTCTCCCTACATCTCCATCCATGGCTGAAGTGCCCTTGAGCAAGACACCTGCTCCAGGGACTGTAACCAATACCCTGAAAAAGAATTACTGTAAGTCGCTTTGAATAAAATGAAAGCGTCAGCTAAATGCAATGTAATGTAATGTAATCAATTTACAGCTATACAGGTGGATGAAAGAGGAAAGGAACAATATAACAGGAACAAACGAGAGAAAGAAAGAGACCTACTGTAAGGGGAAGAAGGGCAGTCAGGCGCTTGAGAAAAATAGAGAAACAGAATGAGAGGTGAGAGAAGAACAGACAACAAGAGAAACATTTGAGTACTTCTCCAGCTCCATAATTCACTTGTTATCTGGTATGTTTTCACACACTGTAAATACGACTTTTGGCAGTGCACCCAGAACATATGCATGGCCCAAATTCTAAGTCAAAGTTCAATTTTCAAAAGTTTATTTGCCATGTCAACAAAGTTGAAAGGAATTTTTTGTAGCATCCCCTAACATCAAAACAAAAAAACAAATCAAATACAAACAATGGACAAGACACACAACTGCAAAGCACATACAATAAATAAGTGATTGTGAGATGGGTAATTTGTACTCTTGTAATCTTTTCCTTCCTTCACTCCCTCCCTTCCCTTTCCTCAGAGAAATTAAGTTGACTCATACCAGTGACAAAGTCAACAACATTAAACATCATTGTCTTAAGATGAGGATGAACGGGGGGCAACGTGCCAAGACTAAACATGAAACATTATTGTCCATCATTATCATTTGGATGCCCTAATGATATGAGACTCATTATTCTTCTCGTAACATTATGACTTCCCCAGCAGCAGCATGGGTGTGAGGTGAGGCATGGGTGTGTTTAGCACTGGGAGACGCCTGGTATGCCTTTCAGATTTTTCAATTTGAGTATGCACAAAACTGAACTGGGATGTGTTTCAAATTACACAGAAATCCTCTGCGGTGTCTTTTTAACAGCTGTCTTTGAGTTCTTCCCTGGAAATGTAAAAAGGCCTTCACATAACCCTGCGTATGTTCTGAGTTTGTAGGCTAGAGGTGTTCCAGAAGCTGACACCAAGAACTGCAAGCTTCTCAGAAACACAGAGCTCCTGCGTATGCTCATCACAGCAGGAGAACGAGAATGCCAAGGATAAACATTCACACTTTTTTTGCTTTTTTTGTAAGAGGGGGGGGGGGTGTATGAACTTTCGCCTAGGAGCTTTTCCTTCTACCTGCAGACCTTTGAGACAGGCCATTGAAAAGATTCATTAAAATTCACATAAAATATAAAGAGGCTGCTGTAGCATGAGCAGACTCTGACAATGCATGTAGCAACGACACGTAAGTCAATATGCACCAGTAAAGAAATTATCAAGTAAAAATATAGAAGACATCTGGCTGCACCAGCTTTCTCCTTTTTATTTTATGCCCTGTCCTGTCCTACTTGCACTGTATAGTGTCAACCCTAAATGTGTGTGCAGTACGTGTCCCTTTGTACTTTTGCACATACATGGTGCTTGTGAGCTTTCCCCAATATTTCTTGTGTCTGTGGTGCAGAGAGTTTTTCTTGGCACAAAATCTAAACAACAGGACAGAACAGATGTGGATCGACTGCTGTAGTTAGCAGGGAGTCTTGTTTTCTGTTCAAATACTGGTGTCATTACTCTTACTGGCTCAGTTAATACTGCCCTTGACACTTTCAATAGAAGTATGCAAAGGTTTGGTTATCCTCCTGTTAGAAGGTTATCTTCCACACACCGCGCTCTTCCGTCTTGTTGGTGCGTCTCTGAAGTAATCTAGTAGTAGGGAATGGATCGCACTCAATTTTTCTTCTTTCTTGTGGTTTTATTTTATTTTAACTTTGCAGGGACTGACATGACAGACGTTTCGGCTGCACAGAGCCTTCTGAGGCTCTGTGCAGCCGAAACGTCTGTCATGTCAGTCCCTGCAAAGTTAAAATAAAATAAAACCACAAGAAAGAAGAAAAATTGAGTGCGATCCATTCCCTACTTATCCTCCTGTTAGAAAATCATTACAATGTTTGACTTTTGCCTATTGCAACGACGCCATTTTACATGTTAAATCTTGTAGAAAGAGATGCATTGAAGTTGTGAACTAATGTTCATGGGTGCCACAGAATCAACACACAAACAAACAAAAAACATGCTTGTACATAGATTTGGGCACCCCAAAGCAATAATTATGTTAATATTACGTATAGCCTACCTTTTGCTGATATAAAGGCCTGGCCTGTGGGTAGTCCGAAATATCGCAGCAATTTGGATTTAAAAAAAAAAAAAAAAAAAAAAATGCTCGGCCCAAACTGTTAAAACTGCTTCAAGTTTCTTGCCTTCCTTACTTTGACAGCCTGGTTTAAATCAATTCATAAACAGTTGGTGGGCATTCCAGGACTTAAAGACTTAGTAAATATTTAACTATTTAAATATTTTAAATATGATGAACATGCAACATTAGCAAATGTTTTATTAATGCTTTATAAAACATCTACAGATAATATGTTCAAGATCTTCTTTTAACAGAGTATGTTTTAATAATGTACAAATAATTTATAAATGTTTGATAAATATAAAATAATTAATATAACATTTCCCAGTTATTTACAAACATTTGTTAATGTTTTGTTCATAATTTGTGTTATTAATGTGTTATTAATGCTTTATAAGCAGACATTATTATAAAGTATTACCATAAATAGGCTAATAGTAATATCCCACAACACCGGCTTTTGTTCACTGCATCATTCTTGGAGTTGATATAGTCACCAAAGACACTGAGAAAAACTGCAACAGGACCTGAGAGTGATATTTTGGTCTGGTAGGTCAGCAGGTCCTTGAACCCCACAGGGAGTGAATGGGTGCATGCCTACACCAAACATGGGCTCAGAATATTTATGGCCACTGACAAGTTCAGGGAGGGGTTACAACTTGAATGGAAACCACACTTGTGCAGCTTACTGCAGACAGACTGGCAAAAGACCCATACTTTTGCAGGACTGTATTGATCCCCTGGGGATCCCCTTGGGGATCAATGATGTTACTCTACTACTGTACTTTCCAGAAACAAGGGGAAATGTAAATGTACAAAATATAAGTACAAGACTGCTTCCTCTAGTTGTAAGATGGATTAATTGTGAAGAGACTGTTGCACTCGTGGTAGTTCTTGCTCTCTGAACTTGGAATCACTGGCATCTCTGATGTGTCGGCCCAGCCCAGAGGTACATGAGAAATATTAGAATATAACTCTAATTTCACTGCTTGTCTTACATTTTAGTATACCTATGCATCTGACAAATAAAACTCATAATATCCTTGTATCTAGGATAAATGCTAAAATTGTGAAATTGATAAGAGCTCTTCAGAGCAGGGGCGTCAGCAGACCCAATGCTATACAGGGGCACAGAAGGGCACCAAGAGATAATGCTAGCGCGCAAAGTGCGCAGGCAAAACTTTTTTTTTTGTTATTTATTTTAAAAAGCTTTTAAATTAATTGTATTATTGCAAGTAGTGCATGTACACTATTTTGTGCACATTCTTTAGATTGCTCTGTATGCTAAACGTCAGCTAAACTCCAAGATAGCAAGATTGTTGTTTTCTTTTGTTAAACTCATACCGGGGCACAATAAATCAATACCCAGGCACGTGCCCCTGTAAAATAGGTCTAGCAACGCCCCTGCTTCAGAGTAAAAAACACATGACAGTTGCTTTCTTATTTGACATGACCTGCAGTTTTGTCACTCTGGCCCTCTATTGTTTCTCCAGCCAAAGCCATCTCACTAGGCTAAGACAAAACCAGTGGTGCCCAGTGTGTGATGGGCTCAGATTGAAATTCAACAATCATAACATCTGATCAAATGTCAAAGTGTCAGTTGACTCCTTTTTTCTTACTGCACCAAGGTGACAGAAATGAGAGCAAAGAAGAGGCGCATGATGGTTAAACACCCACTTTATCACCATTTACACTTGTTTTTACGTTATTGCTGTATTGCTGGTATTCACATTTTACTTGTTCACACTGTCAATGGAAATGAAAAGAAACTGCAGCATTTGCTCTGCTTCATTCTGGGCCAATAAGTCAATCAATCTAAATGCCCTGCACTTACCAAAGATAAGAAACTATCTTCAAAATGGTAATACTGCCAAGTCAAACATATCTGTATGTACAGCAAAGAGGTTTACTAACAAGACACATGTTTTTACAACGTCAATTTCCAGCCCTGATCAAACGAAATATGGTATGAGCTCAACACAAGACATTCCACCCTCTGAACTGTAAAAGACATATCCTACTGACTGAATAGAGCCTTTGGGGAACACTTGTATAATTTCCAATAAAAACAAAATGGAAGCGGAGATGGCGGTATTGTCTGTATGACAAGAAAGGGGGGAAGTGGAGCGCGACTGGTGTGTGGTGGGAGTTATGCAAGTGTCAGTGGGGAGGCTGCGGGCCCTGCCTCCTCTCCTGTTGCCTCAGGAAACCTAGTCGACCTTTAGGCCCCTGACGGCACAGCGCAGGCGGTATACTGCAGGAAACCTTTCCATGTCTTTCTTGTGCAGAAACATAAACAAGAACTTAATCTCGTGTCCTTGCGTGTCCATGTCCTCGCCTTCCTTTGCCGTCTTGCTAATTCCCCGTGACGACTTTACTTTGAAAATCATATTAGTCATAGGAAGACATGCTTATGGAAAACTTAGAAAACAAAGTGGTCACATGAAAATGAATGGGAAAAAATAAAACACATTACCATTATCATGCTTTCGATACTACTTCATCTTTTACTAACACATGAAACATCATGCATTTGCATGTGATTAGGATCAAGGTCTGTATTATAGGCCTACAGTAGGGGCCTATATACAGTGTACATGTAGATACACAAAAAGGAACTTAAAGGGACACTGTGTGAGATTTTTAGTTGTTTATTTCCAGAATTCATGCTGCCCATTCACTAATGTTACCTTTTTCATGAATACTTACCACCAGCATCAAATTCTAAGTATTCATTATGACTGGAAAAATTGCGCTTTTCATACATGAAAAGGGGGATCTTCTCCATGATCCGCCATTTTGAATTTCCAAAAATGGCCATTTTTAGCTGCAAAAATTACTCTACTTGGACCATACTAGAAAATATTTGTTTAATACTTAGTAAACTTTCATGTAAAGATCAAATTTGGCAATAGGCAGCCCAATTTCAATAAGCAGCATAGTTGCAGTACCTTTTTTGACCATTTCCTGCACAGTGTCCCTTTAAAAACAAAATATCACTGGCCAATGTGATTGCATTGTACTATATAGTATACTATGTTTGCCGTTATCAAAATGGGCAATGACCAAGCCTTTATATCTGATTCGTAAGACTCACCAAATACTGTGTTGCGTGGCCGGCGATTTCATCTGTAAGGTCTAGCGCAGAGGCGATTCTAGTGTCAGTGGGGACCCCAAGCAATAACCCAAAAGAATGAACATTCGAAACAAATCGGCCCTATTATAGTTTAAAGTTGAGCTATTTTTCACCATGCACTTGGTTGGGGGCCCCAAGCGGCTGCTTGCCTAGCCTGGTGACAAGATGCGCCTCTGGTCTAGCGTCTGCATGTAACTCACCCAACCCATGTGAGCAAGGTCTCGCCATGGAAAGATACCACTACCATGCTGCTCAGGGGAGAATGAGGAGAGGAGAATGGAGCCCAGTACTGGTTTAGTCCATCCCCCACCCACCTGTCAGGAGTCAGGAATTGACCCTTATCATCGCAAGTCCAATGTCTTAGCCAGCCTTTGACTGACCGAGGCAGTGGTCTTATATTAGAGTCTGTGTGTGGGTAGCCGATGTAGGCCTACCACGGGCGTCAGCTGACCTAAAGCTATAAAGGGGCACAGTAGGGCACAGAGAGATAATGAAAAACATTTTTTGTGGTTATTTATTTAAAAAAAATCTTGTAAATGAATTATATTATTTCAAGTAGTGCTAAGTGCGCTATGTTGTGCGCATTCTGTAGATTACTCTGTATGCTAAAGTTGAGCTAAATTCCAAGTAAAAAAATAGCAAGGTTGTTATTTTTTTGTGAAACTCATACTGGGGCACAGAAAATCAAAACCCAGGCACGTGCCCCTGTAAAGGTCTGGCGACGCCCCAGCGATGTACCTGTTGCATGTAACATTGTAAAAGTTAATCGTCAATGTCATGACTGAGGCCAGTGCAGTACTCATAAAAAGAATTAAATTTTTCATTTAAGCAAGGTACATGTATTTAAACGCTTGTGTCCGTTTTCATCCCCTTAGTTTTAAAGTGTTCATCACTTTTTAAAGTGTGCTTTATTTAGTTCAAGAATACACAAAGTGTGTAGCCTACTTATACTGTGTATTTAAAGAAAATGTCTGGACTTAAAGTGTGTATATACAGAGTGCGTGGTGTACATTTAAGATGTGTATTTAAAGTGAGTATCTGGCACGGCAGGAAGAAACAGGGAAACAGGAAAGCTTTTAAATCTTTTGAAGGGTTTAAATGTCCACTGATGACAGCACAATGGAGGGAAGTCCTTCTGGAAAACAAAAACAAAACCTTTTGTGTTTTTGTTATGAAGAAATGAGAGCCAGGCCAACTGTTCTGAGAAGTAGGCTAGGCTATAGAGTCAAGAGCACAATGAGACAGGTCATGTTGCCCTTTTTATAGAATAATAATAACAACAATACCAATAACAGAAATAATAGTAATAAGGAACGTTATTATTATTATTATTATTATTGAGAATGGATGATCTAATTGCAGTGTTCCCTGATGAAGTTGACATTCCCTTGGAATCAACTTGACTGGCACTTTGGCGTAGAACTAACTAGGCCTATTACACATTTTTTTTAAACATTAACTGTTTAAAAAAACAACAACAACAAAAAAAAAAAAAAAAAAAAAACGCATTGACCTGTGCTGTGCTCTGACCTAGCTGGCTTTTATAGAGTTGCGGTCCCTTCGACCATACGACCATTATCTATGTTTGCTGTAACTGTAACACTTTGTTTTTGCTACTTTGTTTATTCGGTGACATTCCACAGACAGAATGCGTCTAAACCGAAGATTCTAGAGCCGAGCTCTCTGTCTGGAATCTTTGGTGTGTAAACTTTGTTTTGATGCCATGACAACCAACCGAGACGCCATGTAGCCTAGATTGTCAAATTGCTTGGTAGAAAAATGTCCGACGATTTCAGTGCCACTGTTTTAACAAGAAACGCGCCTTCTTTTCCTTGGTGAGATAGCACATTTTTAAACCATCAATATCGTTGCATTTTTTGTAAATAACGAGAAAATGGACTTGTAGAACGTTTGAGCTCCTGCCACGCTAGATTCAGATTCTGCCCATCCCGTGAGAGCCAACATGCTGACAGACGGCTCCATATAGGGCTCTGACAGAGGGACAACATCTAAAAACAATCTGTATGGACTGTGATAATTCGACTGTACTTTTGCTCCTAAGAAAGAGGATGCTGCATAATGATAATTAATCCATTTTAAGTACTTTCTAATCTTTTATTTTAACTATTTATTGCTTAATGAGCACGGAATGCTCTATTTCGTTGTAGGCCTTGCTACAATGACAAAATAAAATAAGGGGTTCTAAATGCTCTATAGATAAACTTCATTCCAAAACACAGTCTCTGTAAAGATTCTCATTCATCCATGGCATGACATTTAAAGGAGCTAAGCAACTGCTCTTGTCTTTGGTGCACTAAAGCTCCAGACATACAAGGGTTGGACAAAATAATGGAAATACCTGTCATTTTGCATCTGTCATTTTTGCTTCCACAGTTGATCCTGTTGGATGTGGTTCATCCTTCTTGGTGGTATATGCAGACATTACCTTGGATACCGTAGCTGATACATCACAAAGAATTGCTGTCTCGGTCAAAGATGCAAATGTTACATGCGCACCAAGAATGTCTCCTTTTTGAACTTTGATATGTCACCCATAATGTTGTGTGCATTGCAAGATTTTGAGCAAAACTGTGCTCTTATCCTGCTAATTAAATCTTCACTCATCACCTTATTGGTGCAATGTGCAATTAATGAAGATTAGTCAACAGGCTGATCCACTTGAGCCATGTAACTTCACACTCTAAAATGACAGGTGTTTCCATTATTTTGTCCAACCCCAGTAGCTCACGTGACTAGACCTTTTCTCGAATTCATAAAATAGTAGGGTTTGCCCATTATGCATGCTT
This sequence comes from Engraulis encrasicolus, assembly GCF_034702125.1. Classification (NCBI taxonomy): domain Eukaryota; kingdom Metazoa; phylum Chordata; class Actinopteri; order Clupeiformes; family Engraulidae; genus Engraulis; species Engraulis encrasicolus. The sequence goes on along the minus strand of NC_085859.1, from coordinate 49,218,395 downwards.
CGATATTCATCATTCAACGTTGTGTAGCGAGGGTTTCAGGCTTGCAGCCTGTGAGGGTTGCTGGTTCCCGACACTGCCAGTTGGGTGGGAGGAGTGATATGCCAGTTCTCTTCCCCCATCCTACCAACACCGAGGATACCCTGGGCATGGTACTGTTTTGTCACACTGCTCCCTTCGCGGCACCTGTTGGGATACCCACATGCATGATGAGTGAGCCCTAAATGCAATTTCACTGTGTGCTATGGAGTGCTATTAATGGCAATTACAATTGAAGTAACTATCACGTTCATGTTTTACAACAGGTACAAACAAAAGGTGTTCTTCAAAGCAGAATCCAAGAAGAAGAAGCAGCTGTGTGGGGCTCTGGATGGTCATCGTTGGCGCTTTGTGAACGCCAGGCTAGACGACTTCAGGAATGGATACCCTTTAGAAGCAGCAGCTGAAGAGATCTTTCTTCCAAGCCAATGTAAAACAGCTCCCATAGTTTTTGGGAAAACTGGGTCAGCGTCATCATGTCCCTCATTGGCGAAAGCGAAGAACAGGTTGCCTCCGCTCTCCAAGGAGCAGGTGTGCTTCTCCAAGGAGAACCCGCTGAAGCAGATGCGCAGTGAGCAGGTGGAGGCCGTGGAGGCCGAACTGAGGAAGCACCCCCTCGCTCTCTATCCCCATCTGGAGACTGGCATGGCTGCTGAGGTGAGCAGCGAGGATGGACAGGACCAGGGCTGAACTGGGGACCAGACCAAAGGCCAGTCTTTGAGGAAAGAAATAAATAAATAACCCAACAACATAGGCCCCTTGGCCCACTGAAACATGGCCCATGTGTCAGATTAGCAGACCAGGCTGCCCCCCCCCCCCCCCCCCCCAAAAAAAAAAAAAAAAAAGCCCAAACAAAAAAACACACATTACAAATTTGCACAAAATGACACAATTTAATTTCATGAGTCATAATTTATTACCAAAGGTGACAACATCATTTAATTTAAAAAGTCATAATTTATTACCAAAGGTCATTACACAGGGGGGTAACTTTTGGGCAATGTTGCTGACAATGGGTAGCCAGGTGAGACACAGGGCAACAGAAAATGTGCAGCAGTCAACTAGATAACAGAAAATCTATTGCCAAGGTGACAAAAACTGCAAAGATGGATGTCGAAATTTGCTGCTGTTGCTGTTGACCTGTCTTCAACTTAAGTAAGTTGGCCTATCAGGCTCTGTGTAATGTCAGAGTAAGAGTAGAGCTATGGTAGTAACGATCTTTTCAATGACTTATGCTGCGTTCCACTGGTGGAGCAGTTTGCATTATGACGCTACATAGTTCGCAAGCCTATCTGTAATGCATTGGAAGGCCTAGCTGATGAATGTGAATTATTCCAATCCATATATGAAGTGTTTTTTGATACTATTAAGAGATGTAAATGGAATGAATAAAATCAACTCACCCAATCTCACCTGACCCAATATTATTATTTTTTTTCTCACATGCAGTTGTTTGATGAAGTGCTTTTGGTGCTGGATCCTGATATGGACATACAAAGGACTTTTGGGCATAAAAGTGAGAAAACGTGTCAAGATGTTGGTGAGTCAGAGAATACTCCACAGGAGGAAAGGGATGGAATGGTGGCACCTGTGAATGAAATGCAAGTATACCTTTCAAGTGCAAGTATTAACTCTAAATATCTATGAGAACAATTGAAGAGTTCAGATGCAAAACCCCCTAAGTGCCTTTTCAGAAAATAATCTTAATTCATTTTTATTTAATACAAAGTTATGAAAATTGCATATTTTTTATTTTATTTATGTAATATTACTATTTATATGTATAATCAAGTACATGAATGTAAACCAAACCAACAACAGGGTTCTCTAAAAATATAGAAGTGCAGGTCTTCAGAAATGGAGTTAGGGGGTTTTGCATCTGAACTCTTCAATTATACAATAATCGTATCCGGATCAAATACGTTTTCAATGTCCTCTTTTCTTGGCTGGACTTGCTGGAGTACCTTGTAGTCCCCCAACAGCACTGTTGGCATACTAATACTCCTCAATAGGTGTGGAATCTTTGGCACGCAGGCCGTTTATGGGCCGTAGGGCTGTCTTATTTGGCCCCCGATATCATTTTAATGTTATGCAGTTTCACATGAAATATGACATGTTTTATAAAGCCACCTTAGAAATGACTATATTGTTAAGGTGGCCACCTTCAAAATAGGCCTAGTGCAGGGGGAAATCCTGGTTTGTGTTCATAGAACATAGAACCCCCCCTGCCTTAAGGGTATGATGCTTTTATGCAAATGGCAATAGAAGAAATCAAGGACTTTACGGTTCTATTTTAAACACTGCACGTTTTCTTCTCGCCCATGCAGACCAGCAGAGTCTAAAAAGAAAAACATTTATAGGACGACCTTTAAAGATACTCAGAAATCTTGGGATGATGAAGACCAAGGAGTGAGCGTGAAAGGCCTGCGCTCACCTTCTCAAGACGAGGACATCAAGAAAGTCACTAAGAACTTTTGCGACTGGGTTGCCTCTCTTGTAAGTGTCCTGTTAGGAGGATGTTTTCTATATCATCCAGTGGTAGAAATCGTCAATGTGCAGCCCTTTTGGAGTTACTGTAAAGCTGACATTCACTCATGGAAGAGTAGAAATCTTTGGAAAAAACATTGTGTTTTCTATGGACATTAAATGGGCCAGATGAATGTGTTGCTTTCATTTCACTTTGAAATCTAGTTACTGGAGTGAAAGCATACCAATAGTATCAAGTTCAAACTTGAGTTCAAACTGTAGCCACCATTTAAAAATGAAAAAAAGGGGTAAACTATTGAATGCCAGCTGTTCAACAAATGAAGAGTTCAGATGCAAAACCCCCTAAGTGCCTTTTCAGAAAATAATCTTAATTCATTTTTATTTAATACAAAGCTATGAAAATTGCATATTTTTTATTTTATTTATGTAATATTACTATTTATATGTATAATCAAGTACATGAATGTAAACCAAACCAACAACAGGGTTCTCTAAAAATATAGAAGTGCAGGTCTTCAGAAATGGAGTTAGGGGGTTTTGCATCTGAGCTCTTCAAATACATACATGTATTTGGTTCTCGATCTCCTTTTAATAACCTACTAAATAAGCACTTAAAAGTTAGTTCATATACAGTTTAACGATATTACAAAAATCAACTTATTGGACATTATCTCCATAGTGCATGTTTCCAGAATAACAGAAATATGTTTACAAGGGTCATTGTGACTAAGGGCAGTCATGGGTGAGCGGTTAGGGCGTCAGACTTGCATCCCAGAGGTTGCCGGTTTGACTCCCGACCCGCCAGGTTGGTGGGGGTAGAAATCAACCAGTGCTCTCCCCCATCCTCCTCCATGACTGAGGTACCCTGAGCATGGTACCGTCCCACCGCACTGCTCCCCATGGGGCGCCACTGAGGGCTGCCCCCTTGCACGGGTGAGGCATAAATGCAATTTCGTTGTGTGCAGTGTGCAGTGTTTACTTGTGTGCTGTGGAGTGCTGTGTCACAATGACAATGGGAGTTGGAGTTTCCCAATGGGCTTTCACTTTCACTTAAGAAATCAAGAGAGATGCCCAGCTTCATGAGTTGGGATTGCAATACTGTCTTCAATTGTAGTGTTACAGAGTTTTCTGCAAGGCATTTACAGTCTTAGTTCAAATGTTGAATGGTGAGAGAGTCACATAGCAAACTGGTTCTTTTCATGAGGAGACCGTCGCGTTCCATCTATGCACCATACATACAGTACTGTACATACTCCACTCTTCAAATGCAGTATGTATTTTACATCTCCACAGGGTGGTAACTCCAAGAACCTCACTGAGTCCACCTTACTGGGACTATTTGTCAGCGGCTATGAGAAAAAGCCATCTTTGATCTTCCCTATTGAAGTGGTGAAGCCCAGCAACGTTCCGGAGGAGCTGCGGGGCTCGGGGATGGTACAGAGGAGGATGCTGATGACCGACTTGCTCCTCAAAGACTCGGACACTCACGAGGTTTGTTAGTTTGGGTTGCTATTTACAATTAAGCAACTGTGGTTATGTCATCAATACATGTAAAAAAAAACCCCATTAAACGATTGAACGATTGAAGGTGGGACATTATGAAAAGTATTTAGGCCTACTGCAGTATTTTCTCAACAAAAACTGCTGCCTTTCCCCCCATGAGATAAAGTGATGTCTGTAGTCCTGCCTGTTTTCGCTGACTGCTGCCCTGTAGAAAATACTGTATTAGCATCTTGGCTTTGGCTTTGCTGATTTGTGTCTTTGACCTTGAGACGTTGACAGAGAAACAATTTAGAATTCAATCACAATTGTGCTGTTTCTTGCACTAAAGCCTTTGGAGAGAGTGTCCAGTAAAGCACATTCAAGTCTGGTTTAAAATAAAGGAATAAGGTATTTTTTTAATACCATCAAGACATTTCTTTTTGTAGTTAGTTTTTTGTTTGGTTGTTGTTAGTTTATGTTGGTTGAAAGAAAGAAAGAAAAAAAGAAACACAAAGAAGAAAGAAAGAAAAGAATAATCAAAACACTTGGGTTGCCTCTACTGTTTTTACTCTAAAAACTCATGTGTTACAATATGTAAATCAAAACCTAAAAATATAAAATCTTAACTTTAGGAAATACAATCAACAAAAAGTAACATTCCCTTTCAAATGTATTAGATAGATTACGTAATACTCTCTTACTACATGTTAAATCTCATTCTCAAGTGATAAGACCAATCACACTTTGAAAACCTAATGCTTGTAATTTTCCACGTTCAGGCTGGACGCAGAAAGCTCAAATATGGGGCATGGTACCTGGACACTAAACTGTGGAAGGCGCGGCCAGCTAAAGAGCCACTAAGGGATACGTTTGCTCTGGAGGAGGACATGTTTTTCCCAGAGAAACCTGGTCCACTGGTAGGTTAAGACAACTGCAATTTTCCTTTACTTACATTAACTGAGATCCTGGAAATGCAGGCAAACTGCACACAATTCACAAGTCTAAACCCCCGTCTTCATACTTTCACCCAGATTCTCCAGCTTTGTGCACAGAGTCAGGGTAGGGGGGAGGGACTGTGATGCAGTGCCATCACTAGGGTTGTGGGTATGCACTGAGTGCCATACCAAAGAGCCTGTCCCTTCCATGTCAAGTGCTTGTTTGGTACCCTAGAAACCTGGGTGGGGTGACTTCTCCCATTCGCTACACGGACACCAGTGGAGTTTAATCAAGTCACCATTCATTAATCAGTTATGCTTTTGGGCCTGGCCAGTCCACAGATGACTAACATGTTTTATTGTTGAGTTATAAGATTTCATGTTTTGGTTTTTGGGTGTGGCCAGTGGCAATGGTAATGGAATATAGAATATAATAATAATTAAAAAAAGCAAAAACATCTCCTTTATCCTACATAAGATGTTGGTAAGTACATATAGCCAGAGATGAAAAGAAAGATGTTTCCTTGCAACATCTACTTTTTAGTTGCTCAGTTGCTTCCTTCCCACATTATGGCAACCAATTCAACACAATAAACCAGAGGTAAAAAAAAAGTGCATAGACACTTTAAATCATTCTAAAACATACACATGCTCCAGGGAAACATCCCCTACCTTACGTTTCACAGCCTTAATCCTACAGCAAGTGAAACTCTGTACTAGCTAGCCAAAGATGAAAAACATCTCCAGGTAACTTTAGTGCAGATTTCACAGGGGGTGGGCCTGGGCTCTTCACAGAATTAGAGGAAGGCAACACAGCGGGTCAGTGTTCTTATAAACGTTTTGCCACAGCTTTCTTCACTAAATGCACGTTTTGTGCTCTCAGTGGCGCCCCATACTCCAAACCTCGAGAACCACGAAGACATTTCTTGACTGTGGCAGTGGCAGTACTTCAGCACCACGGCCAGCGATCTCGCCAATATGCTGCGTAATCTAACTACAGTATCTCAGCTTCTTGAGTGCAGTGGTCTGCACGGATCCCGTGACGCACTTTGATGATCGGTCCACCACGTGGACAGCAGCTCTTTTGCAAGAGCCGCACGATCACGAGAAGTCTGTTCTCCAGTGAGAACAAAGATGTATGCATATATGTGCTTAATCCAAATTTCAAAGAGTGAAAGTAATGAAATTAACCTTGAGAACATTGCTGTCTGTGTTGCATGGGCCTAAAAAGAGTCACACAACACTGTAGTAAACTTTGAAGTTAAGAATCTGCAGTTATCCTTCATAGCTGCCAGGTCAATGACACTTCTACTGTGAAATTCCTGCCAACAGAACCCATTTTTTTTGTTTCACACAAAATAGTAAGGTATTGGTTCAAATGTGACAAAGCTTTTGCTCATAGAAAACAAGATCCCAGCACCTTGTGCCTCAACAGATGCATTTCTTCCCTTGAGCAGGACGATGAGCTGAAGCAGCTTCATGGAACACAGGCATTGAAACAATTCATCACCAGCAGAGGCCTCAGAACACCCAGAGTAAGAAAAGACGTGTGCACTCAAATTCAGTAACAAGAATTTTATCTCAAGAATTGTAACTTTTTATTCTAGTGTAACCCTAGTCCAAGATACAGTTTTAGTCAATAAATAAATGTTTATGTTCTAATAATATTACTAACTTTCATAACTCTTCTTTGCCAAGTTCCTCAAAGCGGTCATGACAGACGGGGACAGAGAAAAAACAAGCAAAGTAGTTGACAAAACAACGCTCATGCCAGTGCAAAGAGGAACACATGCGCTCTCGGCGTGATCATTCTTCAGTAAGGCACAAAATGGTGGCCCGGATAAGGAAGAACAGAAGTAACGGTTGACCATTTTGTTTTACATTTTGTTTGGTTATCCCAAGATGAATGCAAGAAGCCATTACTTTCAACTGAAATAAAATCTATGACATAAATGTTATTACATCACCTTTGTTGTTCTTCTTGAATGTGCTACAGGATTCTTTTTACATTACGGTCCTGTCTGCTATGAAGAGACATGCAGCATCTGGCATCTTGTATCTACAGATTGTTGTTGTAGCTGAATTTCACAAACTGCTACTATGCAACCAATTGTATCCCTGGCACCCTCCATTGACTGTACTTTCACAGTAGTCCAAGGTGACAAGCACTGAGTTGACTGAAGACTAGCCTCCTTACTCTTAATGGGCTTGCTATATCGACCTCTTCGCCATATTTGGAAGGAGGAAGAAGCAGCCATTAACCACTGTTTACAAAAAAAGGTAACTTTAATAGTTTGAAAAGCATAAACATCAGACCATTGGAACAAGGTTGAATAAAAAAGGCACCAAGTTGACAGTCCCACACATGTAACCGAACATACATTCACTTCCGCACATACACTCGAACATACACGCACACACTTCACTTAACAAAGGAGTAGTCTGTTACACAACTGAAATGTTCATTTCATGAACTGTCAGAAGACTGTCTTGTGCCACTGGACTCCTGCTCCTGTGCTCTGCGCCCCTGTTTAAGACCCTGCAAAAATATCAAAGAGGTTAAACTACGTATAGTATTTGGGCAATAACAAAGAGTATTCTTTACTTTTTACTGTGTACATCCTTGAAAACATTCACAATGTTGTTCTGGAAAAGTAAGAGAAGCCTGAATAAATAAAATGACCAAAGCATCTGGGAACATACAAGAGAGGCAAACCTAGTCCTTTCAAGGTGCACTGTGTAATAATTTTAGTAGTTTCTTTCCTGACTCCATGCTGCCCGTTCACAAATGTTACCTTTTTCAAAAATACTTACCATCACCATCAAATTGTAAGTATTCATTATGACTGGGAAAATGGCACTTTTCATACATGAAAAGGGGGATCTTCTCCATGTCCGCCATTTTGAATTTCCAGAAATAGACATTTTTAGCTGCATAGTTTACTGTACTTTGGTCAGACTAATACATATTAGTTTGTTAATTAGTAAATATTCATGACGAGATCAAACTTTGCAATAGGCAGCCCAGTTCCAATGAGCAGCATAGTTGCAATACCTACTCTGGCCACCCTCCTACACAGTGCACCTTGAAGGTGCTACAGTATATCTAAACACAAATCCTACTGTGCACATACCAGGTAGTATCCTGTGTGGTAGCCACTCATATACCACGAAATCAGCATGGCACCAAGGGCTTCATTCTCTTCGATAATGTCAGCGATCATGGGTGGTGGTGGAGGAAACATCTAAACAGCAGGAGACAGTAACAGATGATCACAAATCCGCAAAGACTTTTTCTACGCCCATTTCACACAATATGTTAACCTACGTGGTTGATGTGATGCTTTCCGTACCACACAAATTTTCTGCTGTGTAAAAACCTTAGCTGAGCTTGAAGGACTGAGTTAGTTTACATCTTGCAGAACTAGTTAGGAAACATGCACATCCACCTCTCACATTCTGGCTGCTGCACTAAGGAAACATTGAACCAGTAAAACAAAGTGAAATCAGAAAAAACAAGATCTGGTTTTGATTAATGTTGTGGATTTTATTTATGTTTACATCTGGCCCGGTTTAAGTAGAGTAGAGCCTTGTGTAAAGTACAGTCTACGGCGGACTTCTGCAATACCTGCTTGTGAACAGGGACATAGCATCAAATACTTTGCCCTGTTGATCCCACATTTATACATTATAAAACAAAAATCTGAGTCCCCCCTGCCCGATATGTGGGGCCCTGGGTGTGACTATGCCCTGCGTTTACCCCCCTATTTCATGGCACTTACCGGGAGAGGAGCAGGTGGAATGAATGGTGGCGCACAACCATGCACCTGTGATCTGCGGTCAGTAGATTTCTTGCCTTCACTCTGACAGACAACATGGAAGAGAAGCACAACTAATGAAGATGTGATCTCAATGAGATGGCAAGAGAGAAGGCTGATGAAAATGCAATGTGTCTTATCCTTAGAAGGTGTTAAGTATATAATCAGAAGGATGTAGCCTTGTCTGTATTTTTTCAAGGAGCAAGGAAAACACTTGCACTATTCTCTATTTTATTCATCCTGATCGCTTATTTGCCGCACATCACATGCATAACAGCAGAGCCGTACACCTATAAACGGCTCTGCATAATACAGTGGCGCCACCTACAGGACCAACTAAGCAACAACGTTTTGAACGAGCCCTTACTCTTTCTGATTTTGCACCCTTTTCATCGCCTGTAGGTCGGAGGTCCTTCAAATTGTGCTCTTCTTTGTTGCCATAGTTCTGGTAGACGACTACACAGGTCCCACTTGACTGATCGATAGACTTGATTGTGGCTGGATACCAGTTTCCATCCTCTGTCCACAGGGCACAGCAAGTGTCTCCAACTTTCCACTGCAATAAAATAACAAGTTTTAAAAAGATTACCTTGCTTCTAGTTGCTTGGCAAGAGCATTCTCCACCTTAACATATCTGGTCTAGTGTTTTCTATATAATCCAAGAGAAAAGGAATTAAGTCCGCAAATACTGCTTGTCTTCTGTGAAAATGTAGTAGCAAGAGCACAACGTTTCGACCTTCAGGTTCTCTTCATCAAGCCTGACATGCCTGACACAAAACCCCTTCATCAAGCCTGACACAAAACCCAACATGGACATGCCTAAATAAAAACAGATCATAGGTGTAGGTGCCAGTCCATGTGACCACCCAGATCTGTTTTTGTGTTTAAACAATCTGTTGGAAGAATAGCACAACATGGTATAACAGTGCCAGTTACTGTCAGAAACGTTTTCATTATAATTTTACCTCTCTACTTGAGAATGCATTGCTCTTTTTCCTGCTACTGTTCTTTGTGGTGTTCTTTCGCTTCTTTCCAGGTTGTTTGCCTTCAGGATTCTCCTCTCCTTTGAGTGCATGCTTAAGGGTGCAAGGTAATAAAATATTAAAACACAAACACAAATCATTTACTCTTGACCAATTCATGTTTTGAAAAGAAAACTTTTATCATACTCATTTTGTACTGTGAAATTCCATACTCTGAGGAAGGGATGGAAAACTTTCATGATGAGGGCCATGTTTTTTCATCGATTCCATTGGAGGGCCATATGCAGTTGGTTGCTCACTGACTGCCAATATTGTTTGGAAGGAATAGGTGTGTGCTCTATCCGTCAACAGTATACAGTAATAATAACAGTTTGATTTAGTAGGGATTTCTTTAAGAAACCTGTTCTTTTGTTTTACGTTTTTTAAATCTACGGTCTGCAGAGTGTGGAGGCCGGCCGCATGTGGCCCCCGGGCCTCCAGCTGCCCATTCCTGCTCTGAAGACCACCTAATCCATGCTGTTCATTTCTATATTATCTTAGATCAGGGATGTCAAGCTCAGGCCCGGGGGCCAAATTTGGCCCGCGGAGCCATTTTATTTGGCCCACGAGATCATTTCAAATGTGTATAAGAGTTGGCCCACGAACACCATAACTGTAGACTAGAGTATTAAAATTTGAACATGAAAATGTGTACATCACAGGAATATGAGTGGGCCAAGGCTATTGAAACAACTTACAAATGCAACAGAATATGTGAAGGCACATTTGAACTATGATGGGAATCTGTTAAGACATACATTTAAACATGAGCAATTTTAGTCCATTTTTGTTCAAAAAAAATATTGAGTTTGGCCCATGACTTCGCTCCAGATTTTGATTTTGGCCCTCGGTCAATTTGAGTCTGACACCCCTGGCTTATATAAAACCAAGAGGCACTGGTGCAGACATTTCTACAGCCTACAACAGTTTCTCATGGTCATCCCCATGTAGGCAAGCTGGTGTGGGATGCAGGCTTTCATGAACTTGTAGGAGCTTGAAGTTCTTGTGTTGTGTGTCTTGTTATCAATGGGAGTCCTTGGGAAGTCAATGATGGCAGTGGCCTACCGCAACTCGCACAAGTTAGTTTTGAAGTGCATTTACCTTAAATGAAGCCACTGCTTTATCATAAGCCTTTATTAGAGCAGTGTCGTCCCAGATGTCAGAGTCGTCGCTCTAGAAAAAATAACAACGTGTGCTTGTTATTCCAAGAATCCCAGAAAACAGAAATTTAGCTCTTTACTAGAAATCAAAGCTTTACTTTGATTGTCTGAAGGCACGGGACATCCAAAACCCAGATACAATACAATTCGAATGAAAAACAAAAGGGAGAGTGTGACACAGTACACTTACTTGGGCTGCTCCTCGCGAGAAAAGCACTTCATCGCGATCATTTTCCATTTCGGCACTCGGTAAAATAGACGTGTGCTTTAAGCAGCCGAGTTGATATTATAGGCGTTATGTGTTAACGTATAAATACCCTTAACACAATTACTATAACCAGACAACCTTCTGTGACTCTTCCATGATGGTTGTGAGCAAACCACTCCGTTTGTTGAGCGTTCGGCGCTTTTTTGATGACGTTTCATGACAGCGACAGACGTACTGCTAAGCAACAGAGCAATCAGGCAAAACTGTTCTTGTCAAATGTTTTATCATGGAAAACCCACGTGTATCTGGAATATGTATTATGTCTTTAGCAACGTCTTGTGGTAAAAAAGTACCCTACGGAACACATTACTGATGGGTGAGTGATTTTACATTCAATCACCATCACCAGATTCCATCATCACCACCACCATCAGCTTGTGCAGTAATGTGCAGAATGATGCTGATGCATAGAGTAGACCCAATGAGTAGACCTAATGACTGATTTTGCCACAAACTCGACCACAGAAAGGGCTATTTGCTTTCCTTACAGTTCTGTGGCCATGCACTTCTAACTGACCATATAATATCTTAAACTTCTTGAGTCACACTGCTTGCTGCTTACAATAATACAGTTTCACTGTTCTTCTAAAAACTGTTCTGATCAAGGAGGTCTACTGTATCATTAGTTCTGATTAAAAAGAAAAAAAAAAGCTGAATAGGCCTAGGCTACTGAGAAGTTGGTAGTCAAGCTCCAGATAGCCTATTTTTTGTGTTACATTTCACAGCAACAGACAAACCTTTTGGGTGTCCACTGGTATGTTTCAACAAGCTTTCATCATAAACTTCCCTGGCACAACGGGAATATCAGATAATCTCTTTGCAAAGCTACAAAGGTAAGCCAGCCACATGCCACCAATCTGTGTGGCGGTTTGCAGAGCAGTTCTCTCTCTCTCTCTCTCTCTCTCTCTCTCTCTCTCTCTCTCTCTCTCTCTCTCTCTCTCTCTCTCTCTCTCTCTCTCTCTCTCTCTCTCACACACACACACACACACACACACACACACACACACACATGCCATTCAATTGGTTACACCCCACTATCCACATCAGATTTAGTGGATTGTAGTTTTTGACACCCTATAAACCAGCTTAACAGTGGCCAGAGTGGTGGGACACCCACCCTTACCAGGTTTCTGTAGAATTTTAGTGCCGTAGACTATGACACTTGGCATGCCATTTTAACCATAGACTGTTCTGTCTCTCTCCCTCCTCCCAGTTAAAGGTCTCAAAATAGAGAGATGTGTTTCAAAAGAAATTGAGCCATTTGAAGCAGTAGCAGAGCAAGGTGGGTATGAGGAAACATTTCCATTTAGTTGGTTACGGCGGATTCATTCATTCATTGCATCTTCCTTTGTTTATTGTGGCCTGTAGGCATATTAATAGTCTAATTATGATGCTGCAATATATGATGAATAGAGCGGACAGTGTCTGACAATAAGGCCTTTTTAAATTATTATCAAAACCGCCTTAGCACTCAAGTATCATCAACACACAAATTAACACCCTGTACCATCATTGCAGAACTAGAGCACACAGAGGACCATCTTCAGACCAATAATATCTCAGTGAGTTTCAATTATTTTTCACTTTTATGTTAACATAATGTTGGCATATGGGTAAAACGCTATTTTGATGTAATTATAAACACTTCAATAATGTGTGTTTTTCATAAACATCTCTAGCTGAAAGCAAATGCTCAAATTCCCTACAATTGAACGGTTCCGTACAAAAAAGCCACATACTTTACATTATGAATGTGGCCCACATTCTTAGGTGCAATATGCATGCATTTGTATGTGCTTTCTATTAATACTAATGGTGTAAATTATGTCAATGTGACCTATGCCTTTATTTTTCCACAGCTCAACACAAGTGCAACACTTTTACGCTTCATCATTGCGTCAGGCTATGACCAATTTGTTTCAGTCAATGACCTAACCGTCAGGCCTAGCAGTTAAATAATGTTATATGTGTGTTCCGGAGTTTTGTATTATTTATTTTATGCAACAATTTAGAACAGATTCTTCTGGTCTTTCGTATGTTCTAGTTAAAAACAAAACAGCTACAAAAAAAAAACCTACCACTTAGAAGTTAGGCTGTTGTGTCTTCAGTAATATTATGTGTAATAACTTTACTTTATAACTTTATTTTATTAATATATTTTTATTTATAACTTTATTTTATTAATATCCCAATCTCTACCCCTCTGATAAGTTTAATGTTCAGTGTGGTCAGCTGGAAAGAAATAAAAAGTGCTAAAACTTTTTTTTACTTCAAGTTAATGTTAACAATAACTATGAAAAAAAGCAGTTTGTGAGTGGCAAAATAAATGTTGATAATGAACAAAGCATTACAAACTGTGAACTTAAGGAAATATTTGTGGTATATTCTAGGGCTGGGACTCGATGTTTTTAATCGAATTAATCTATAGGCTTTGAAATTAATTAATCGAATTAATTTCATTTTAATATCTGACTTGAGAACAGTGAAAAACATTTTTTTGAATAACTACAATAAATAAGCTTAATCTAAAAATATTGTTCATTTTTAAAAGAAGAGAGAACTCTTCTCAATTTCAGCAGGCTGTTCACCATCAGGCGTAATACTGCCCTCCACTGGTCTAATCCAGAACTATGTAGCTATATTATACAGCGATTATTTAAAAAAAAAAAATTAATTAAGTTAATTAATCGAATCGCGTGATTAATTATTCGAAATTAATGCGTTAATGTCTCAGCCCTAGTACATTCTGATCCAGACAATAACAGAGATTTTAAAAAGCATTTCAAGTTACGACAACCAAAGAAAATTTAACATTTATTCACATGAAAAAATAGTGACATACAAAAACAGCACTGCATGTTAGAGTTCCTTAAGAAGTCACCTCTAGCCCTTTTACATCGTCAGTAGTGTTAAAAAAAGACCTCACATTCTAAACACACCAAATCTGGTCTTCTGGATTGGAGCGTTGAGGGCAGCACTTAGACTCAGACCCAGGACGAGTCGCGTGTCAGCAGGGTCAATAATTCCATCATCCCAAAGCCTGAGCAAAAAAACAAACAAACAAACACAAAACAAACAATAAAACAATTTCACTTTTGACGCATATTAAGAAGACTCGAATATGCAATCGGGTGTAGAACAGCATAGTAATGTTGAGAAGCACACTTACTGTACACCCCAATGCAATCTACACTACCTGTATAATGCTTTGTATTATGTTTGGAAGCTATGAGTGCACATGCAGATTGCATGTCCCACACTGTTATCCAGTGGCTGTTTTAGATTAGCCGTTCCAACCAGGAAATCCTGTTTTGGTTGCAAATTGGCGATTGAAAATGCTTCAAATGCATCAAACCGAGCTATGTCTGTACACAGTCATTGGTCAAAAGGGTCTAAACATCACGCTGAAGTAGAACAGGCTTCACACTACAGACACAGACAAATACCGGAACGTCCACAGCAAAAATACACATCAATGGTCATCTGCATGGGCAGAAATAGTAGTAAATAACATGATGAATGATACCTTGCGCTGGAGTAGAAGGGATTTCCTTCCTCCTCAAAGCGCCTGATGATTGGCTCCTTCATGGCAGCCTCCTGCTCTGCCGTGAACTTCAAATCAAAGCAAAATGCCAGTCAGTCAGTCAGTGTTGCATTGTTCGTCACAGAAGGGCAAAATGTTGTTGCAAAGCTACTAAAAACAGCCATACAACCACACTTATACATAAGGTAAGCGTACCCATTAAGCCCACCAAAATCTAAATTTCTTTATTTTTCAATCATCTTCACACAATTTTTTTGTGAAATGATTTCTTAAATAATAATATTTACCTCTCTTCTCAATGTTTGTCACTGAGTTGATGAATATTTCAAAGTACAATATGAAGATTTTTTACGAGAAAAGTGAAAAGTCTGAATGGGCTTAAATGGTACCTTTGGTACCATTTAAGCCCACTTGTGTTCCAAATAAGCTCATATTGTTATTTCTCTATGAAAATACCTGGTGAGGTGTGTGAGCTGAGTTTAAACAGTGTAGCCTACATGGCATAAATGGTTTCAGACCAAAATATTCTTCCAAAATGAAAGATTTGGTCAAAAAATAATGCATAAAACCTAATTAAATATTACATCATATGTTTCATAAAATTCTTCATCCAAACACAGAAATTTATTTTTTCTTATTGATTATTGTTAGTTCATTACATTACGCCTTTTTAACCAACAACTTGAGATTGTACAGCACTTTTTATGTTCCTCAAAAGCATTTTTGGGTTAGCATGCATGCCAGCTTGCATGCATTTCAATGGGGTGTACCATTTAAGCCCACCTAGTACCCATTAAGCCCGCCTATACAAAAAGCTATTTTATGGAAATAATCAGCTCCACAAAACATTTCATGATGCATTTCTTTAAAGATCAATGCCAAACAAACTGGAATATGCTTAGAATTCATACCTAACCACCTTAAGTCTTACGGTAGAGTAAGATAAAGATGGTGTGTGGTTGTATCAAGAGAATATCGGCGTTTGCTCGCTCATAAAACACATCTTTCCATTTGAAGGGAAATGCTATAATTTAGTAAAACACTGCATGTATATATATATAAATCATTACATTTACCTCTTAGTTCACTAAATATGAAAGTATTTTCAAAACATTTGACTTAAACTAGCTGAAATTCTATGATTTCTGACATGTCCCAAAACAGCAAAGTTTTGAGGCAACTTCTTGTCAGTAGTCCTGAGACTGGATTCACTTGGACGGGGATAACTTGACGATAAAAAATGTGATTTGTTTGCAATAAAAAACATTTTGTCAGTTACTAAACCCTTTAATTGGATAGGGTGATGAACAACAAAATTCACCTTTTCCCGTTCTTTAAATTGACCTCAAAGTTGAAAGTGGGCTTAAAGGGTACATGGGCTTAATGGGTACGCTTACCTTACTACATCACTGTTATGCTCCTACTATTATTTTATACTTCTTACTTTTGTGTTATTTCTGTGTTTGTGACAATAGAAAAGTACTTAAAATGGCGGATCTTATAGGCGTTTAGAGAAACAAAGCAGAAATATTTTACCCCTGGATGGCACACTAACGCTAGACGAGGGGCCATTGGTTTCCCTGGTATTTTCATCTGGGGCAAATCTTAACTTGCAAATTAATCATTTCCATTAAAAAAAAAAAAAATAATTTACTGTACAGTGGTTAGCCTTCATCTGTACAGTGGTAAGCTTTTATTCCTATACCTCCTTCCCTTCTCGTTTCTTCTGGTCTTTTGTAATGGTGGCCAGAACAGTAGCAGCCTGCTCCCCTCCCATCACAGAGATTCTGGAGTTGGGCCACATGTACAGGAACCTGGGGCTGGAGAGAACAAAACAGGGGGCAAAAAAAATGCCGGAAAGCATTTAATTAAAATAGCCTATTAATAATTCAACACTGAGCCTGTTTATATGGCGGCAATAATCGGGTTATTGGAATGAACAGGTTATTGGAAAACATTTTATTGCTGTTTATATGCTGTCCGTCGGTTGCCTGTGTTCCACTAAAGTGTGTGACACGAAGCTAGAATTTAAGGCTTGTGATTGGCTACTTATCCTTCTAGAATGTCAATAACCTGATAATAACCCAATTATGCTGGATACATGTCTTGAAAAATCAGTTTATTAGCCAAAAACCTACCTGTGCAAATCTGATTTGTCATAAACCGATAACGGCAATAAACCGATTATGAAAACTGTTTATTCAGTTTACATGAGCGCTCGAATAAACCGGTAACTCCAAAAACCGATCATAAACGGTTTATTGATGCGCATATAAATGGGCTCAATCACTGGGGTGATCACAAATAGAATGTAACTTCAAAAAAAAAAAAAAACATATTACCTGTACGCCCGTCCACACATGCCATAGTTCCCAGCTCCGTACGACCCTCCAATGATAACGGTGAATTTGGGCACGTTGGCACAGGCTACGGCAGTCACCATCTTGGCACCATCCTTAGCGATACCTCCCGCCTCGTACTCTCTTCCCACCATGAAGCCTTCGGGACACAAGAGAAATGTTATTTCACTGGTCAAAATAAGAGCATGCTGGCCTGGCAACCTGTGAAAGTGCTGTATACACATTCTGTAAATTAACTGGGGTGCTCAGTTACCTTTGAGGGGCATTAGTCTTTTTATTTTTCTTATATTAAAGGGCATTGGAGGGCTTATGATGAGGTGAAGGGGGCATTTATTCAAAAAAGTTGAAAAAAAAAAAAAAAAACAGAAGAAAAGAAAAAAAGAACCACTGCTGTAAAATTGCTTTTTAAAGTGGGTTTTTTTCCCCCAAAATAATTGCACATAATAATGGCTTAACGGTTCATGGTATGACATGCACATCTATTTTCATGTATTTTTGTGCTAAAATGTAATTTGCAAAAAGTGGTAGCTAATCTACAGTATGAAGGTACTGTATATAAAACCTGCACTTTTACAATATGGAGCATTGGGGATGGAAGAGAAAAGTGTTTTGTTTAAAAAGTATATGGATCTAAAGAGATATGTCCAAAATAATTGCACACAGTGATGTGTCAGTGATACAAATCTATTTTATTGTGTTGTGTAAATGGTATGATAAGGTGCTGGTGCTGTATACAGGTGTTGGTGCTGACGGTGCTGTATAGACAGAACCCCCACTGAAGTTTTTACCTGTTATGTTTTGAAGAAATATGAGAGGAATGTTTCTTTGACAGCACAACTCAATAAAATGTGCTCCCTGGAAAAAAAAAAGAATGTTAAAAATTACTGTCCACTTGGAAATGTCATTTTATCTTGTTTCATGACAAGCTATGCCAGCTCGATACAGACAGCATGTGAAGCCAAATGAGCCATGAAGCAAGTGAAAAACCAACAGGTTAAGCATCCAGACATTAAAAGGAATATGGTTAACAGTAACTGTGACAACTGATTCTGGGGGTAAATAAGTAGAGGTGTGCTGGCATCACACGGTCACCTTTTTAGCCGATTCTGAAAACAGAACTCCATTGTTTCCAATAATGCCAACTGGGTATCCAAATATCCTAGAAAACCCTAAGGAAATAAATAGAACAATTGCATATTAAAGAAAATATAATTTTGATCTTAAGCGAATATATTTTTTAATAACATATAGGCATACAGACTAGAAATGGTCACAAATGGTAAAGGTCATGAATAGTGCTTAACTGATTTCAATGATCAATGCTGCTATACTACAAAGTTATTTTTAATTCTCATTGGACTGAGCTACCATAAAATCAATTACCACCAACACTTTGTCTTCGTGGCAAATTATTGTCTTGTTATGCATACCTGTTACGAGAGTGTCTCCATAAAATGCCTTGAACTCATCAAATTTACTGCCATCCACAATTCTGGCGATAACCTGTAATTAAGCAAACAACATTATTTATTGAAGTATAAAGCATAAAGAAATGAATGGGACTTCAGAGGCAAATATACCCGATCTACCAAACCCACTGACACAAAAGCCTATTTTCTAGTAGTTCAGTTCAAATTTACAAATTTTAAACAGAATGCTAACTATTGATTAACACCATAGTCAGTAAACTTAGCAGTGTTATGTACTGGCCGTTCTTTTTCCTGTACAAAAACATCTTTCACTTCATGAGATCCCTCAGTCCCTCGTAGAAACTTAGTAACAGTAGTTAACATTATGCTTTTTACCCCAACCCGGACTCTTTGTTTTATTTTGTTTTGTGTCGTTTCTATTATTGAAAAATAAAAATGGGGTGAAAAAAAAATCTGTGTTTTGTCGTGTATTTTTCCACTGACGTATGCACTTTGGGTTTTACTATTTTAGCTACTGTGCCCATCTGATAATATGCATCTTAATTGCTCATAGAATCAGTCAGAGAAAATGGTTATTGTAATACTGTACATGGTTAAGTTCTTTCGTTAATTGGAAGGCACCCCACAGCAACACAGGAATGGTAGTTGCACATACCTCTCTAACGTCAAAGTTTCTCTTCAGGTTTTCTCCCACAATACCATAGAGCTCGTCAGCAGGGAAGAGGGGAGGCTCAGTTGGTTCCACGGTCACCTAGGAGATAATTCGTTACAAAATACACATTACACTGTGCTCAAGCTGCTCTCAGAAATAAACATTGGACAGAATGAAAGGGTCAAGGCTTTTATCGTAGATCAGTGTTTTTTTTTCTTTTTTTTAAAAGGTGCACCGTGTAATATTTTTAGTAGTTCATTTCCACAATCCATGCCATGCCATTCACAAATGTTACCTGTTTAACAAATACAGTACTTATCACCATCAAATTCTAAGTAATAAGTCAATATGACTAGGAAAGCACTTTTCATACATGAAAAGGGGGATCTTCTCCATGGTCTGCCATTTTGAAATTCCAGATATAGATATTTTAGCTGCAAAACGTACTGTACTTTGGTCATACTGGTAAATATTAGTTTATTACTCAGTAAATATTCATGAAAAGATCATATTTGATTGAAAATAGGCAGCACAATTTCACTGAGCAGCACAGTTGCAATACCTATTCTGGCCACAATCCTACACAGTGCACCTTTAATATTAGGAGAGATATAACAAAAACCTTCACAAAACTTAAATATAAATTGGCCTTTTCAACAAATGAAGTCAACATCGATATCAACAAGCATTCATTAAAAATATTTAGATATAGTAGCTTTACTCACATCAATATGTTTCTTGTAATTGAGATTTCGCACGGCTTTCCTTGCCAAATGTAATGCATGGTCATCATCCAAAGCATAGTGGTCTGTTACTCCAGATTTTCTGCGGCAGAAAAGCAATACCGTTTTAGTTTTTTACATTTCAACTTGATTTTCCACATCATGCATTTAAATAAGAGTACTGCAAGAGTTCCATCAGAGATTTGATGGGCATCAAACCTGCAGTGAAGATCTGCACCTCCCAGGTCCTCTGCGGATACCTCCTCCCCTGTGGCAGCCTTTACCTGTTCAACACAGCACAAGAAACAAGTATATCACTCTTTACCTGTTCAACACAGCACGAGAACCAAGTATATCACTCTTTACCTGTTCAACACAGCACGAGAACCAAGTATATCACTCTTTACCTGTTCAACACAGCACGAGAACCAAGTATATCACTCTTTACCTGTTCAACACAGCACGAGACCCATCTACATCATTCCTTACCTGTTCAACACAGCACGAGAACCAGGTACATCGCTCTTTTTATCCCATAGAGACAATCATTTTCACACAAAACAGCCTATTTGTCCAAGGACAGCAGATGTTGGTGACTTGTGTCTCACCGAGTGTCACATACAGTGGACATACACGTATATTTCATCCCCATCAGGGTGTTACACTGGCACCTGCCAGCCAGTCGAAAAGCGGGTAAAACTTGGCTGTGGCCAGTTAACATTTCAGCATCACTCACAAGCCATTTTGGCAGGTAGCTTACTCCAGCTTACCAGGAATGCTATATCAGAGTAGACTATATTCTGTTGTTTGCCCATTGTGCATCAACTGGGGGTACCACAGATGGTACACAAGATAATTTCACACGTGACCTGAGGAAGGCCGACAGGCCGAAATGTTGTCACATTAGAAACTTGTTTATTTAAATCGAGAGTGTGCAGCACTTCTCTCCTCTCACACAACAAAGACACAGATCATCATAGCACATACAGGCACATAAGAAAGACCAACACAGAATAATAAGCAATACAATGTGGTGGCCTACCAGAGGAGGGCCGCCCAGGAAGATGGTCCCCTGCTTCCGAACAATGATGCTCTCATCAGCCATAGCAGGCACATAGGCACCTCCTGCAGTGCACGAGCCCATCACCACAGCAATCTGTAATAAAATGGATTAAGTAATGCATCTGCACCCTTTTTTCCCTTTAAAAAAACATTTGGGGGGGCTTTTCAAGCCTTTATTAGTATTTTCCCCCGAGGTAGGACAGTGGAGGAGAGACAGGAAGCGAGTTGGGAGATGGCCGGAAAAGGACCCATCTTTAATAATTTCCAGAACATAAACGAAAAAACAAAACAAATCATGGCCATCCTCCAGTGTTAACCGTGTAAGCTTTTAAAGTCTAATTTTTAAAGATGATGCGTATACATGTAGGAAAAATGTTTGTTTGACAAAATAGATTTACCTGTGAACAGCCCTCAGATGAGAGTCTGGCCTGGTTGAAGAATATCCTCCCAAAGTGGTCTCTGTCTGGGAACACGTCAGCCTGCCTGGGCAGATTGGCTCCACCAGAGTCCACTGACAACACATAATCATAAGTCAAAGGCAGAACCAATGGCATTGCAATGAAAGCGGATGAGGGAGAATCAAAATGATATAAATGAAGACATTATGGATAACATTGTGGATGATCAACTTGTTTACTGAAAGGAAATCCCTAAGCTCTTTCAATGACATGAGAACACAAATATGGGGGATGGAGTGTATACAGTAATAACTATTCCATGTAAAGCATTTATTACATCTTTATAACATTAACTAATGCATATATTATTAACCCAGTTTCTTTTAATATTTCTCTTCAGGAAATCATTCAGAGACAGTACATATACAGTACATATCTTAATAATATATTTGGACATAAAGGTAGAGCCAGTTTTTTAGGGCGCGGGCAGCGGGGGCATAATGCCTTGCTCTAAACAGCCTCACAAATGTGCCCAAAACAAGAAGCAAACCTCCAGGCAAACCTCCATTAATAACTCAGATTAAATAGTTTCCTTCGAGTTTACATTGCACTTTCCTTTAATTCGGAATTGTGAAGTGTTAACATTTTTTTTATGGCGGAATTACGTTTTATTCAGATTTAAATGTAATCAATTCGGAATTAAATGTCCCATGTAAATGAGGTTAACAATGTTTACACAATGTTTACAACCAAGACAAGCAGACTTGCAACAGGTCTTCAGGAAGCTTTGGGTTCCATGAGGGATTTGGGATTGGGGGTGGGTGACATTGACATTGACTGATGACAGTTCAATCCAGTCTTTGAGAAAGCCGTTAAATGATAATCACAGGGGGGGGGGTCTTCTGCTCATATATGCAATCTAAGGTCACGCCCTAGACAGTTTTGCTATCACGGCCCAACTCTGACCTCATTTTGTCCTTCTTCCCCATTTCTCATACAAATCAAACCCAACTCTTCTGGTTACTCACCCAGGTAGATGCATGGTAGGTGGTTCTGCTGTGCAATCTCTTGAGCACGGAGGTGTTTTTTCACAGTAACTGGATAATAGGTCCCACCTTTCACTGTAGCATCGTTTGCTACGATGACACATTCAACCCTGTGGAGTACAATGACGTGATGTTACGTGATATGACGTGATGGAGTACAGGTGGTGATATTACAACTTAATTTGAAGCGGACAGAAGAGCTCTTCAGAGAGTGGTCAGCACAGCTCAGAAGATCACCAGCTGTCCCCTGCCCTCTTTAGAGGAGTTGTTCTCCTGTCGCTGTCTAAAGAAAGCCAAGCAAATCATCAGAGACCCCTACCATACTGGACATAAACTGTTTGAGCTGCTGCCATCAGGCAGGCGTTACAGGGTTCTGGGTACAAAAACAAACAGGCTAAAAGACAGTTTATATCCAAAAGCAATCTACACACTTAATTTTGCACAGCTGACTTTTTAAAATCTGAATTATTTTTATGCAGTATATATATAGGTTTCTTTGTTGATTTTTAAGCACTGTGAGCATCTGCACTTTACCAATTTCGTTGTACCTGTACAATGACAATAAAGTTTCATTCATTAATGTGTGTTTTGAAAAAACTGTATACTTGGATGTAAACATATACTGCAAGAACACATTTTCAAGTACAAAAATACACTTGAACTGGCAAAATGGACGTTGACGAGTGAATCCATCCGAGCGGCCATTGTTGTGTGAAACAGTTGCTGCCTTTCATTTATTTTTCCCCTTCTCTACTACGTTTAAACTTTGACAATGTTACATCTCTGAAAATATTGCAATCATGATTGGTTCGGCTGCATGCCAGTTTGGGAGCTGTGCGAATTTGAAAAGCCACCAAGATCCCTGAGTATCTTGCAAAGCTTAGCAGAACCACACGGATCTGGCGAGAGCCAGGTTACAAAGTCATCACTTTGATTCTCTTTTGTTGAGCTTTTGAAGCTGTCATTCTAAAATGGAAAGAGTTAAACAAGGCCAAAACAAGGAATGTGCAGAAATTTGCCTGAATAACCCTTCAATTAATCACTTTTGATACAATGGCCTATGAACACATCCTATAAACACAGACCCAAGTTACTCAAAACAAGATGGATCCAGTTCAGTTAGGTTTCTTGACTTCTTTATGCAAATAAGCTTCATATTAATCCATTCCATATCTTTTAATGGTCAGAACGCTGAGAAAGCCATTTAAAGGGCATTGTACTTTTGTTGTTGTTGGTCTTTTTGACTTTACTTATGATAGGACAGTGAAGGCGGTGACAGTAAGCGAGCGGGGCGAGAGAGACGGGGAAGGGCCGCCAAAGGACCCGGGCTGGGAATTGAACCTGGGTCAGCCGCATGGTAGACGAGTGCCCTACCGTTCGGCCACGGCAGGACCATAAAGGGCATTGTACTTGTGCTTCTGCATGAATTCCTTCTTGGATTTCGAGCAGAGCTTAAAATCATTGTCCAGCTGAAAACTCCAACCTACCCAGGCACAGCTTCACGTTTGTGACTGACTCAAGCATTCTTTCAAAGAATCTGCTGACACTGAAAGGGATCACTATTGAGGCCCTCAAGTTTGATGCGATTTCCAGTATGTGTGCTTGTCACAAAGCCTCATGATGAGATTGTCCTCCCATCAAATTTTACAGGCAATAAGTACTTGTCATAGAATTAGAGTAGGTTTTTTCCCCCCATCATCTATAACTCTCCTTGTTTTGACCACATTACACTCGCTCATTGTCATCTGACCACAGTATGATTTCCCACGTTTTACCATTGTTCACCTATGCCTATCAGATACTGTTCTAGCATACCATCTTCCTTTTCACATGGATTGTTCCAATGGATTCGTACTACACTTCAGACTATAGCAAGAGACTGTTAAAACTTTCCAAATAACACCTTGCAGCTTCTCATAACTCACAGCAAATGTGTTTTTTTTTTGTTGTTGATATTTTTATGGGCTTCTTGGGCCTTTATTTCGGATAGGACAGTGAAGGTGCGACAGGAAGTGAGTGTGGAGAGAGATGGGGTAGGGTTGGGAAATGACCCCGTCCGGACTCGAACTGGGGTCCCCATGGGCATGCAAGCCCAAGTGTGGGGGGCTTAGCGCGCTGCGCCACAGCACCCCCATAAATGTAGTTTTTAGGTCAGTGGAGATTTGTTTCCCAAATATTTTTTATATTCCAGTTTTATTTTTGCGTATTAAAAACCAGTGTATTAATGCCATTATGCAATTATTAATTAATGTAAACACACTCACTACGGAACCCTGACTCTCTTCAAACGGAGATAGCATATGTCAGAATGACATGCTTATAACAGGTGGCGGCAACTCTTGAAGCCTCATGAGCCACATAGGCTTGTAAGAGGATTGAGTGAGAGTGATGTGTTTAAAAAACAACTGACTAAGACTGACTAAGACCCAGACTCTCTACAAAAGAAAAAGCTATGAGACAGAGAGATGTGTTTGAAAACAACTGACCCCGACACTCTTCCGATTCCAGTGATGATCCCTGCAGCAGGTACCTCGTCTTTACCATATAGCTGGTATGCCGCAAACTGAGAAAACTCAAGAAAAGGCGACCTAAAAATAAAAGTATAAGAGTACAGTTGTACAATTCCCATTTTCTGTAATGTTTCACAGAGAGTTGTTCTTCAATGAAAAAGTTTTTGTACATACTGGATATGGACAATTCTGTTGTAAAATGTAACATATTTGACAATTAACTGTTATAGTTCACATACAGCGCTGTGTGATGACAACACAACCATCTCTTAGTCACAGTGAAACCATTCTGATTCTTTCAACAGAAAGTAAGCAAATAATGCAATACACAAATATATTGGATTTTTACGGAGTCGTCTTGTTAGGAGCACAGGAGGATCACATGCATGATGAGCATGCTTGTGTAGGTAATTCAGTAGTTGCATAGTCATGGCAATAAATGCAAGGAATGCCACTCTGTTCAGTAAGACAATACAAAGTATTGTGCAAATTGGTGTGATCCTCTTGTTTAATAATCTGCAAAAATTACCCTGGGTCCAGAAGTCTGTCGATGCGTTCTCTGGGAAGAAGCTTTCCCCTAGATGTGTGCAGTTTTCTGGCTTTTTCACCTCCTCCTATGAACAATAAATAACAAAGGCTTAAACATTTGTGCAAATACTAAATTGACATAGAAATTAATAGGCATAAGTTATTTAAATATCCATATATGATCTTGTAGCCAATTCACTTGATATGATACTTGTAAAGTGGATAACACTAATGCTCTGTCCTAGCAGATTTTTTATTATTATTATTATTTTTTTTAAAGGGCACACATACAACTTGATAATGCTGTAAACATCAGAGCACATCTCTCTCTCACACACACACACACACACACACACACACACACTTTTCCCCAGCAGTGTGTAATTACGAGCAATGCAAAAAGGTAGATGAAGAGGTCAGTTCACGGTTTGACCTTCTGGGCAGCACGACAAATACTAGAGCAACATACCCAGTTTGATTTTCTCTGACCTTTCCTTTAAGTCTTTGACGAGTGCTTGCATTCTTTCATAGTTTTCCTGCAAAGAACAGTAAACATCAACCAGTTAGTTGTGTAATCAATCAACAGTTTGTATTCAATGTCAGCTACAAAAACAGATCAGATGATTGGGCCTTCGGGCATCCTGTGGATCTGATTTGTGACACCTTGTACAACCCATGAAACATAGGTGGTCTGACATTATTGTACTTGTCCGAATAACCATCAATATTCCAAACATTTGCGTGGCGTTTGCTAACCAAAAGGCTGGGTGGCTAGTAAGCTAAAGGACAAACAGAGCGAACCTACTTGATAAACTGGAGACTGTACATCGGGCTGGATGCCCAGCGTGGCGACATTGTCTGCATGGTAAAGTCTCACAGCGGCTGGAGAGCGTCTGAGTGCAGATAAGGCTACTGCTGGCCGTAAAATAAGCCGAAACATTTTAGACGTAGACTGTCAACTCTACGACTGTATGTTTGTTGGGCCACTACGAGCTGTGCGAGGTCTTCGTCTTGCAAGTAACTCCAGCATTCAACTTCAGTGCATTACCGCCACCAACTGTTTGGGGTGCGGTAGTAGCAGTCAAACGCGAAGCGCAATGTACTCGTACCAATCATTGACTCGTACGCTTGTCTAATAACGGCACTGTATGTCCAATTTGGGTTCCCGTACACCCTGTCAAACGCTTCCGTAAACAGTCATGCTTCTCCGTGCGAACTTCGGAGTAGGTTGACTAGCAATAATTTTATTCAAACATTTTATTCTACCTTTTCTATCGCGTCAGCAGATTCATATTAAATTAGAGGTACAATGAGCGTCAATCAGCTTTTGATAATGGTTCATATCGGTAGGCTGGGTCTTCACGGCCAGATGTCATGTGGACCACAAAACAACAGCTCGCCTGGTCAAGTCTTGAGTTCTACTTGCCTAATAATGTGAAGAATTTCACAAATTGTAAGCGCACACCCATAGGTACACTTGTAGGTATAATATTACTCTGAGTTATCTGTTAAACGGCGTGCCCTCATGACAGTGACCGCAGGGGAACTCTGTGTGACTGTTATTATTTGAGAAAATATGCAAAACTTTCGGAGTTTAGGCCGTCTATGTAGGGTATTTGATTCTAGTTCTAGTCGCCCTGGATTTTATTTCGGCACTGCTCTACTAGCCGCCTTAAATGTGCTGGTGTGGCTCAGCGGTTATCCAGCGAGCCTCACCCTGGGACCCGGTGGAGAGTTTCCAACTTTGAGAGGTAATTTCTGTTTGATTACATTATATTGCATTTTACTCGGCGGACGCTGTATCCGAAACGATGTATTGGTTATACTTAAGGCATCCTGGGGGTGTGTCTTGCTCAAGTGCACTTCAGCGATGGATGATGAAGGTGTGGGAGTCGGACTGTGTGATTCCTCCTAATGGTAAGGGTGAGATTCGAACCTGCATCCCTCAGATCAGGGTGGTCTTTGGATCAGACTCTGATCCAAAGACCACCCTGATCTCCAGGCCACGGCTGCCCCTTGCCACAGTCCTAATCACTGGGGGTATTCAAAGCATGGTTATAAATGGGACACAGAATAGTAAAGCAATGAAATTGAACATGCTTTATTGGCAGGGAGAAGATTGTGCATTCATGGGCACAGAGCTGTTTGTCATTATTGTTTTCCTAGAAGGAAGCAGTAAGATCTGTTGGCCTATCTACCACCATAGACCTGAATTATACTCTATACGTCACTGTGTACCACTCCTTTAAAAAAAAATTATAATAATAAAGTAAGCATACTCTGAGGTTTGTCAGAGCATGTGATAAATTCACCAGCTGGGCAAGTTTTATCATCCTACCTACCTACCTACCTACCTACCTCAGTGTTGGAGATTGAGCTTAGGCCTTCCAAACTTTGGGTGCCATGCCTTTGATTCCAGATAAGACCAGACTTGTTGGCTCCCAAAAGGAAAATCGGCTGTAACTTCAATAGTATAGAAACGTAAAATGTCGAAAAATTGTCATCACGCTTTCCACAATGCCTTTATGATGAATTAGTGTCTCTAAACATAGCCAAGCTGTGTTATTTCAAGTGCTCATAACACTTTTAAGGCCTGTATGTGTCTTCAAACTAAAGATATGGGAGTCAAAATGTGTTTCCACATCATGTTTGGCACCCAGACTTGGGAGGACCTAATCTCCAAAACTGCTAAAGGTAGAGTGCTAAAACTTGGGATTCTTTCAATTGGCATCGAGCTCCTGTGTGTGAAAAATGATGCAAGTCGAAGGGGGATGCCTGGTGAGGATGTGTGAATTGACACCAAATGACCCACTTGGATATTCCCAAACGTTCTACAAATTGTGTTCCATGTTTTGCAACTCAAAGCACATTTTTAAAATGGACCTTTTCTGTCCGCAGAGTTGACTTTGTACGCGTTCAGCCATGAGGACCTAATATCCCTTGTTTGGAACACCTTTCTTCTGGTGTGGCCGGGGCTATGGCAGGAGCAGCGGTGGGGCACCGTGTCCTTTCTATCCCTGGCCCTGCTCTCTATGCTACTCCTGCCCCCGCTCTACACCGTGGCCCTCTTCATCACGGCCGATGAGACCAGCAGAATCAGCGGCTCCTCCGCCATCCAGCTGGCCCTGCTCACCGCTCAGAGCCAGCAGGTCAACTCAAGTAGTCAAGTCACTTTATTTTTTATAGTATAGTACAGGGATGTCAAACTCCGGCCCGGGGGCCAAATTTGGCCCGCAGAGCCATTTTATTTGGCCCGCCAGATAATTTCAAATGTGTATTACAGTTGGCCCACATACACCATAACTGTATTAAGTATTAAGATTTGAACATGAACATTTGTATATCACAGGAATATGAGTGGGCCCAGGCCATTGAAACAACTCACACTCAAATGCAACAGAATGTGCAGGCACATTTGAACTATAATGGGAATCTGTTCAGACATTCATTTAAACATAAGCAATTTTAGTCCATTTTTGTAAAAAAAATAGAAAACATTGAGTTTGGCCCGCGAATTCGCTCCAGATTTTGATTTTGGCCCTTGGTCCATTTGAGTTTGACACCCCTGGTATTCTTGTAGTACATTTAAACGCTATGGGTTATTCAACACTGAATGAACTAATCTCCACACATTTGGGTCTCAAAAAATTCTGAAAGTATTCCAAGTATTCCTTAGATATAGCATGGGAAATTGCACAATCCTTCCGATATGGAAAACATATTTTACTTGTGATACGGTCTACTCTGGTGTGAACGAGGCAACCTTCGGTACCCAAGAAGAGAATGGATAACATATTTTTAGCTATATTTGTATCTGATAATATCTTTAGAATAGTTTGAGAAGCAAGTGTGTGGAGATAAATTGAGACATTGAATGACCTCAACGCAGTTGACTTCAGTGTGCTTCACAACATACAGTAAATAATAACATTTCTGTAACATAAGGTACATATTTTTGCAGGTGAAGCAGAGGAGACTGTTGGGCTGTGTTCCTGTCTGGATGCTGCCATGGATCCTCCTCATAGTCCACTTCTTCCTGCTGCCGGGAGCTCCGGGCATGCTACACTTCTGTGCCATCTGTTTGGGCTACAACTGTATCTTTTTTGGAAATTAGGGACAAATGATAAGCTCTGACACTGCTGATACTGCTTTACTACTTTGATTTGTCTAAAATCATTCAAATGTTATGGTCAATGGCATGTAGCTACACTTCCGTGCCATCTACTTGGGCCACAATGGTATCTTTTCTATTTTTGGATATGAGGAACATGTGATTGTTCATGTATACTGCTATTCTGCTTTGATGTGTCTAAAATCATGGTAAAGGTTAATGGTCGAAACAAGGTGAAATGTGGAGGTCAATGGTCAAAGGTGAAATGTAAAAGTCATTCTTTGCTTTGTAAGGGCTTGCTTGAAGGGTGACAATTTCGATATGACTACTGCTCTTTTGCTTTGATTTGTCTAAAATCACTCAAATGTAAAGCTCAGTGGCATGTCACTACACTCCTGAGCCAGCTGCTTGGGCTATGATGGGCAATGGCATGTTTTTCTTTAAAGGTGCTTTGAGAAGTTAATGGCAAATAAACTTAAGCAAAAGATCCTAATGGATCACTACAGGTTAAAGGATTAGGAAACATGTTACATGGAAATACTGATTTCAATGGCAGCAATTCATTAGCCTGGTTCACACCAGACGGTGTATGTGTAGCTTCGGCGCCCCCTGGCGTCTGGTACACAGCCATAGAGCACGCTCCGTCTCCAACCAGAAAATAGGCTGAGAATTTATTGCCTCAAAATCAACGGTAACTCACATTGAGGAGTCACAAGACAGATTAGAGACTATATTGACTCTTTAAAGATTAACAGGAAGGTTTTTGAAGGAATTTGTTGGTGAGGAGGCCGTGCCGAAGCAATAAATTCTCAGCCTATTTTCTGGTTGGAGACGGAGCGTGCTCTATGGCTGTGTACCAGACGGTAGTGTGTGTAGCTCTGCGCCGCCAGGGGGCGCCGAAGCTACACACACAACGTCTGGTGTGAACCAGGCTAGCAATTCATTGCTTAGTTAATTCATTTTTTAGCACAGTTAAATCAACCCAAGTGTCACCAAGGTGCCAAGGAATGCGTCGTTTTCTTAACTCAATTGAAGACACTCCCTCGCTGATCAGTATCATTCAGCGATTTGAGGACAAATGTCTGATGAGCTTTCTGCCTGCCTGCGCATACATATCTGCAAAAGCCAGATTTCAGCTACCGACACATAGAGTTCATCAAAGGTAAGCACAGAGATCAGGTAATGGGTGGTTGACATGACGCCCTGTTTTTACGTAGCATTAGTTAAAAAACCTACAAAATTGATATTTTTCCTCTTGAAAGCAAATGTAAATGAAAGAAGATGTGGTACATCATGTTTCATATTAGTCTTAGATGAGAAGAAACATTTTTGTTCAGATTTATGGAAAGGTTTATATGGGTGGTTGACGTTTAGCGTAACGCAAAAAAAAAAGTTTTTCAAATTCCTAAAAAAAATTATGGATAAAAATTGGGAAAAAATAGAAAAAAAATAAAGCACTTAGTGGTCTGTGAAATTTCACCTTATTTTTGCCATTTTTGGGAAAATGTTTCCTGCATCAACTCATTGCACAGGCATGTCACACCGCAGGAA
The DNA here is from genome assembly GCF_034702125.1 of Engraulis encrasicolus. NCBI lineage: Eukaryota > Metazoa > Chordata > Actinopteri > Clupeiformes > Engraulidae > Engraulis > Engraulis encrasicolus. The sequence continues at coordinate 49,187,273 of NC_085859.1, read as the reverse complement.
AATGGAGTCACACCACAGGGAATTCACTGCATTATGGCCATTTTAATCCTTTTGTATACATGACTGACATCTGAGCTCATGATAATGATATTATGTTTAATCTTAATATGCGTTTTCATTTATAAAAAACTTTTTTTCCTTCTATAAGAGCAGTCACACCACAGGACACCATAAAATGAACCTAAGCATTGCGTGACAGAAAGATTGCAATATGAAGACATATTAAGAGGTTAATAACTGAGGTACTGACTGGTTAGTCTTTAAGACCCTTGTAGTTGGCCTTGCAGCTGCCCATTCACAAACATTGACATACATGTCACCCCACAGGACGCAATTTGTGTTACGAAATTGAACTTGTAGTTAATATTACTGTCTTGAGTTTTTTTCACATTCACATATCTTAAAATAAAGTTAATATTTATGCAATCATGCCAAATGCTTCATGCATTTTTCAAAATGTTGTTGGTTAATTTATATATATATTATATTCCAGGTTTCATTAATGTTACAGTCACACCGCTGGATATTTGACATATAAACCTGTACATAAATCTTAACAAAAATGCTTCTTCTCATCTAAGACTAATATGAAACATAATAAACCACATCTTCTTTCATTGACATTTGTTTTTTAAAGGAAAAATAACAGTTTTGTAGGTTTTTAACCAATGTTACGAAAAAACAAGGCGTCACGTCTCCCACCCATATGTCAAATGTCCTGTGGTGTAACTGTAACATTAATACAACCTGGAATATATACAGCTATAAAATAAACCAACAACATTTTGAATCATTTCTAAAGCATTTGGCATGATTGCATAAATATTAACCTTAAAAACCTTAAACCTTATACCTTAACCTTAAAAAATATGAATTTGAAAAAAACTCAATACAGTAATATTAACTACAAGTTCAATTTCGTAACACAAATTGTGTCTTGCGGGGTGACATGTACCGTAAGTCAGGTTTGTGGACAGGCAGCTGCAATGCCAACTACAAGGGTCTTAAAGACAGGCTCCTAAACAGTTATACCTCAGTTATTGGAGAGTGGTGTGGAAGTTTAAGGTGACTATTAACCTCTTAATATGTCTACATATTGCAATGTTTCTGTCACACAATGCTTAGGTTCATTTATGATGTCCCGTGGTGTGACTGCTTTTATGGAAGGAAAAACAGTTTTTTTATGAGTAAAAACACATATTAAGGTTAAACACAATATCATTATCTAGTTAGCATGAGCTCGGAGGTCAGTCATGAATACAAAAGGATTAAAATGGCCACAATGCAGTGAATTTCCTGTGGTGTGACATGCTTAGGTATTGTGTTACCCAATCCTTACTTATTTTTCATGTATCATGCAAGGATATAAGGATACCAGGAGATTCATTCATCACATTCACATATTTATTACAAGTAATACAGTGAAACCATGCAGTGAAATCACAGTTGTCTACCTGTACCATGCATAGGCGTGTGTGGGTGGGGGTGTGGGTGGGTAGTAGTGTGTGTGTGGGGTGGGGGCATTGGGGGTAAATTTGTACAGAATATTAATCATTTTATGGTATCTTACAGAAATGTCACACCAATGATGTCACACCGCAGGACACATTTTCCCAAAAATGGCAAAAATTAGGCGAAATTCCACGGACCACTGACATCCCCATTTTTAAAAAATATTTTTTTCCCAATTTTTCCACCCATTTTTTCAGGAATTGGAATATGTTTCCTCCTTTAAGTGTGTTACGGCCTTAAACGTGAACCACCCTAATAAGAACTGTGTGGCAGACATCAGCTCGGGGTAGTCAGTCTATAGGCTCTGGTTCTTAACCGGCGGCCTATAGGGCTTGAAAGTGACGTCACATTCTCCGATTTCATGGGACCACACAGCATTTTTAGTGGAACATTTTAGCATGTAATCAATAATGGGTAATTCAATATTTCAATCCACTTCGAATTGTGCCACGAGCGTCACATATGTTGTTTCTGATATTTTTGTATAATTTTTCGTATGAAACACCAAGCGATTTAGAAGGGTGTGTTTCTTCACATTTTGCATGCAGACGTCCTTGGAACAAAATATTGATACTTTTGCATGAATTATCTATATTTAGCTCCTTAAACAGCATATTTGTCGTCCAACGCATATAATGACTGGAATCAGAAGATATTTACTCGCTACCATGCTGTTAGATGGTCAGCTAAGGTCCTGTGAAATGCGGAACTAAGGGGCGGGACTTTCAAGCCCTATATGTACCCACAATTCCCCTTGATCATTCCTATTAACACTGCGCTTTAGGGATGACAGCCTTAGAAGTCCATATAGTTTCAGAAGAAATAAGGGAATGCTTGAGTGATGGTCTGAGTATTTTCTGTGTTCAGCATTAAATAAATCATGAATTTAAATCAATGAATTGGCTGGTAATCACAAGTATTTATTTTCCTAATCTAGATCTGAGGGCCACATACAGCCCAGAGTGGAGGCATCAGACCTGGCTACAGCAGCCCAATATCCCTCCCCCTCTGCTCCATCAGGGATACATCCCCCATTGGACACATTCATGTTCGCCTCAGAGGCACAGGCTCTAGATGATCAGATGTTAACGGCAGGAATTATGGCCTCGCTACAGTACACTACAGAGGAAGAAGAGAAAAGAATCGAGTTGCCCAAGTCATCTGTATCCTCCCTGAGGTAGGTCATGGGTCAGTAGTTGGGTTCGCACACAACTTACAGCAATGGGCAACCTGGCTTCAGAAGCGCCAATCCAGTGCCACCTTTTCCAAATGACCTGGTTTTACCAGTTTAATTAAGGCCTGGTTCAATTGGACAGTTACAAATCAGGCCATTTGTACTATGTAGCACTTGATGGGCAAACTTATGAATTCGGGTTGTCCATCACTGGCAACTTTACAACAGCTTTATATGCATTCAGCTTTACAAGAGGCCCAGTGAGGATTGTATTACAAGTTGTTAACACATACATGGATATTCCGTTTTAAAAATGTCCCATTTAGGGGGCTGAAGTGCACCTGTCAAAATGGAATTTTTATTTATTTATTTTTATCTACATATCGTGTTTAAACATAAACGGCTAAAAAAACATTTAAAAATATCTGCATACATGTAATCAACACCTTAGACCATGCAGATGAACACATCTATTGTTTCTGGAGGATACCACTAAAATCCACATTAAAGGTGCGTAAAAAGGGCATTTGGGCACGTTTTTCGGCAGATTTATGGCAATAGAAATCAGTGGAATTTAGTTCCAATTGGGAAGGATTTTCCAGACGAGGTTTGAACATTTTCTTGGGCTGGAAATCATTATTCTCACCTGGCAACCCTGCCAGAGAACTCAGTCCTCCTTGTGCTTTCTTAAGATGATATCAGTATGGCCCTGACGTGGCCTAACAGTAGGGCACTCATCTGCTATTCGTCCGACCCGGGTTCGGTTCCTGGCCCTTCACCGTCTCTCTCTCCCCACTCGCTTCCTATAAAATATGATAACATCAGTATGGTGAACATAAATGTTTGCCTTTCTATTCCATTTACAACCCAAGCTGAAGCAGTTTGTAATTATGTTCTTACTCAAGTTTTAATTTAGCTTAGGAAGTAATCGATATACTACAGTATGTTGCAACATAATTAATTTCATTTAAAAATTACACAAACTTGAAAACTACCTTGAAGTACTATCTGCATTAACAGTCTCTGCTTGTTACTGTCTTGCTTAGATACCCTTCTTGCGGCTATTTTGAGCTGAGGTAATGGTTTTGGGTCAGCTGTACTGTTTGTGGGACTGATAAACAATAGTGTTTGTCAGACATTTTCAAGTATTCTTTGAGTAGTAAATAAGCCGAACTTGATTAAAAAAAAAAAACCCTTGCAATGGTTACAGTGGCTCAAATTCAAATGCAACTCTGTTATAATGATATTTTTTGGCCTCAGAAAATGACCCTTCACTTTTAACCATCTCTTAGGCTACAGCAACTAGAGAAGATGGGCTTTGCCACAGAGAAGGCTGTGGTTGCCTTGGCAGCCTCTCCACAGCTGGATGGAGCCATCTCCCTGCTCATCAACGGGCAGGTTGGTGAAGAGGCAGTGGTGACATCCAACAAGAAGAAAAGTCACCCTTAAGATTATTGTATATTTATTTCATTTTTTGTCACATTACAATCAGTCATGCACAGAAATAACTTTGAAAAAAATGAAGGTAATGTGCAGGCTGGGTATTTATTTAATTTAACAATACCATTTGCTGTTCATGATGTACATGGCTGGCGATTGATGGTTCATGTTTATGAAGGAACAGAATGCTTGGGATGGGTAGGGTAACTTATTGAGTGAGTTACCCACTGTTTGTGTATGGACTGTCTATTCAGTCTCTCTCTCTGGTGGCGGTGTCAAAATTGTTTTGGTGGTTTTCCAGATTGTCGCAATCGATGAGGTACGGTATACACCACGCTCATTCATGTCACCTACATTTAACACATTTATTTTTCAAATTAGAATTGACTACTGAGGAATATTTTCCATGTTACATGTATGTCATCAGAGGGTTGTCGGTTGTGCTCCAGCTCCTCCTAATTAGATAGATGTGAAGAGACAGTGAATCTAGCATCTTTATATGGGTCATTCTACGTTTCCAGTGCACTTTTGGCAAACGCAAAATGCCAATTATGAGTTTTTTTGGGTTTTTTTTTTTTTCAAATAAATGACCTAGATGTTTCCATAGAATATATATTTAAGTTTCCAAACAAACAAATTGCCAAGCTTAATCTTAAATCATTTGATAAATACTCTAATGAAAGCAAACATTTGCTTGATTATTTTGTCAACAGTTTTATGGACAAATACATTCAAATACAAGTCATTTCAAACATATATAAAAATACTACAGAGTTAAAACAACATACGTTTGAAAGTGCTTATGTCCCTTAGCAATAATGTTGTCATTAATCTGTGCAACTGATATAGAAAATGTGATTGTTGAGCTTCATAAGTAGGATTTTATGATTCACTGTGATACAGACTGGCACATTTTTCATTACAAATCTCTGTAACGTCTGATTTGAATTTAGTCACCCTCCTTACACAAGACCTCACTCTCCAGAGATAATCCCTAGTGTCTGTTCATAGGATTTTTCCAACACACAAGGGATCAATAGCACAAAAACACTTTCAAAACAGTCAACCGTGTTACTCAACTGTGTTACGGTCAACAGTGCAGGGGAACAAGTCAGCACTTTTTTAGGAGAAAAAACAGAGCAGACAAACCCATCTCCCTAGAAGACAAATTATTTTGTTTGCTTGTCTCTCAATATGGGGATAAATTGGCAAAAACATACTCCTCCTCAACTGTCATAGCTGATGCGTAATACCATATACGGTAACACGGCTTGACATTTCAGCCATTTTTAAGGTGTTGTACTAACTGAGGACCTCTGAAGTCCCACCACAACACCTTAATCAATTCATGTATTTGTATGCTTTATCTGTGTTTCTCTACATGTGATTTCTCATTCAGATTCTTATGAATATGTTGCTAACACAGTTGACAGGCAATTTTCCCGCTATGAGAACATGAAAAAGAATGCATTAAATTATGGAAGGATGGAGCTCAAAACTTACCAAAAAGTCTTCCCATATCCTGCCAGAGGTTATGACATCACGTGATGTTATTTGTATGGCCTAAGACCAAACCATTACTGATTTATGGAGGGGGTTTCAGACCGTGACACGGTTAACATAGTTTTTGTTGACACGTACAAAATGGCAAATTTCATGTATAATGGAAAGCGCAATGGTCTTTCTGACAATTTTGTCATATTGTGATGATTACTGTGAATCAACATTTGCAATCGTCTTGGACAAAACAAGTTTCTTTACATGCTAATATGAAGTCTGAATCTGACATTTGGAAAACAGGACGGCATGAAAACGCCCAAAACCAGTATTAAATATTCATTCTTGCTGAGGGAAATAATGCCATGTCTTCACTTTCTGTATTATATGAAAGGTAAATGTGTGCTAATGTCTAAATCATCATTGGATGCAGTTAATAGTTAGTGGAATTGGCAAATAAAATCCATGGACTTAAAAGCGCAGACGAATCGTAGAATGACCCATATGCTGGGTATCACCTGGCATGGGAACCTTTGGCCAATGCTGTAGGAGGGAGAGTTTGAATGGGCATGGTGAATCTAAGGCATTACACTGAACAACTTTCATCAGGCTGCTAATCAGAAGTGATTTAAATGTAAGTGTATGTGCCACTATGGTATGTAACACATTCTTCAGCTTTAAGGTTATTGAGTGATGAAGTGTGTGCCCACCACTTTGTATGCCTACATAATCTAGATTTCAGGATATGGTGGGGGGTGAAACAAACAGAGGATTCCTATAGTGTCATATTCCTTTCAGCAGAGGAAGTGGTCACTTTGTCTACACCTCACAATCAGCATGTGAAGTTGTACAAATTGAGAGAGAATGTACAAGTTGAGTTTACATTGTCTTTTTTTCATGATAGAACTGAGAATGCCAGAATAAACACACATTGATAAAACATCAAATGCCTATGAAGTTGTGTTTACTATACAGTATATAAACATAGTTAACAATGCCAGTGGGCTGTAAAGGTTCAACATAATGTTAGCATGGCAAGCCAGACTAAATGTGAGATTAAATATGAATATTTAGTCTGGCCCCGATCAATCAGACATCGGAAGATTGCTGATGGGAACTACCCGTTGTTTTTCAAACTGTGTCTGTGCCTATTGGTCAACACTTTGTTGTCACTCCCTCAAAACTCTGTCCGCTTTGCATCCAAAGATTCAAAACAAATCAAAACAAATCTCCTGCGTTGTGATTGGTCTGCTCAGTTTCAGGGCATGGGGCATTTTTTGAGGCTAGACCCAGTCGCAGGCAAAAATAATTTTGGCTGCTGGCGGTGGGGCTAGTTCACTAGGCTAACGTAATGACACAATTTAAGCAAATTTTAACACTCTTGTGTTTGACCTGTTATGCATCAAACACATTTATTTCTAAATCAGTGTCCTGACAAGACAAAAGTATTATGGGGTATTATGAATAGTTAAACTAAAGAATTATAAATAGCTCAACTAAAGTGGCATACTTGCATATAATTTAATGTTTTGTGAAATTCTAAATGATATACAAAACTTCAGTCATCAACCATATCATTATGTCATCATTTTCATTCAGATTACTGCACACATCCACACAATTATTCAGTGTTTTTTGTACATTTTAATGGGGCTTGTATATATATGCTTAGCCATGATAAAAGGAATAATACTCTTTACAAACTTGCATAAAGCAGCAGTGTTGTCCCAACTTCGGAAACTGGGGAAAAAACGTACTACACATATGATGCAACCATTATCTGAACAAGTTGATCCCAATGAACACAAGAATTATCAGAAAAATGTTAAATTGACTTAGAGAAATTATCTGTAAATAGTAAATACCCAGACAGAATGAATAAATGACGAGGTTTTTACTCTTTGAAACTGGGCTATACTGTACATCTATGCTGAGCATGACTGAAAAACTCATCACAAACCTCACAGTCCAAAAAAAGGAAAACACAGTTAACCGATATAATATATGTCATCATGGATATGGAAGAATCGGGTGATTATATGTGAGTAGTTGTGGTCCTCAGCCTGAAGTCAGGCGCTAGACTTCAAGTGCATTCACACTAAGAATAAAGAAAATGAAAACAAAAACATTACCATAATCAGAATACACAGCTATTATGACGTGAAGCTGTTTTGATCCCAAACACAATACAATACAACATGTAGTATGTATATCGCGCTATATCACAACAACGAAGTTGTCTCAAAGCGCTTTCCAAATACACACACACACAAGCACATTCCCACATCAGTTCTGGAGCCTGCTGTACAGTGCCAATGGTCCGGAGTGCATATGAGGAAGTGTGTGTTCACACATGCACACACACACACGCACAAATACAAATATTCCTAAAAAAGATTACTCTGGACACAATAGTAACATAAGCCTAGTTTCATAACATCAAGACCTAGCCCACTAGCGCAGGAGTACTGCAGCTCTAAATGACCACAGCGTTTGCATTATTCATCAAATTGCTCCTGAAGTAAGATAGTACAAATACCTCTTGGCCCTGCCATTGGTCTCTGAACTCTAAAATCAGCCTGAGTTGTGTTTATAATCAGCTTTGCAGGGTGTTAAGGTCCCTTAAATAGTTAAGAGATGATGATTCTAAAAAAGAGAATGATAAAAAAGTCTAAGTGGCTGAGGATATTTTCTTTTTTTTTTAAAGAAAGAAAGGGATAAAAAGAAAAGTTGCTGTAATATTAGGAAATATAAGCAAATAAAACTTCACTTTAATGATGCAAAAGTAAATGTATAAGGAATACTTAAATGTCAAAATGTAAAAAAGTTATATTTAAGTTATATTGCTAGTTACATATTAACAGAATGTAACTTAATGCATTCAAGTAATATATGTCATCTCTTCCTGCATACAAACCTGAACAAAGAATCCCAAAACAGATGTGCATGTATTCATACAAAGTTATGAAGTGTAGTCTGTTTTTTCAAACTTTGACCTTTGAGTGACTGATACGGGGAAGATAGAAATATATTGACCAAACAAACTACACTGACTATGCTGGACATTATCCTGGTGTCTTATTCTGTATAAATTAGATTCAATGTAAATGGAAAGATGTACGTATGTATTTGTGTATGGGAGATGTATCCTGGTGTCTTATATAAATTAGATTCAGGGTAAATGGTAAGATGTACGTATGTATTTGTGAATGGGAGATGTATGTATGAATGCATGATCCTATGGAAGTCACTTTATTTTTCCTGCACATAATTTTTTCCCTCACAATCCATTTCACTTTTCAACATTTTCATTTTTAAGAACTACCCTTTCTTAAATACAAAATCAATTTATCAACACAAGGTATTAGCACCTTTTCCACAATTTACACCTCCAGGATTTTCTGGTGGAACTTGTAAATATGGTGAATATGTCCATGGAGGTGGTCTCCCCTTATCACCCATCCATCTTCCCTGAGGCTTTCTCCCATCCTTGCTTCACATGTCCCTGGGAGAACATCACAGAGGTTTCTGCTTTTCAACAGGTAAAATGAAGCTACGAGAGAATTGACATTGTAGTTGCCTGTATCAGATATGTGAGGGAAGATATAGTCTCCTTCATGACCTCTTGAAGCATAAAGGTTATTTAGAACTCTAAGTTCTCACATATTTTTATGTTGCTGATTTGTTAAAACGAGCAAGGTTTTCACTTTGGGACCCCTCAAAAAGCTTCCTCCGTGTGAAGACATTGGCAATATGAGGGAACCGGAAAGTGGTATGACCTGTCAAAAGAGATGTCTGTCAAGAAGATGGCTACTGTCACGACCTCCTGGCTAATTTCCAGAAGGCTTTTTCTTGACAGTCAGAGGAGATGGTAGAGAAAGACGGAGAGATGACAGGGGTCCCGTTCTCCTCTTGTTCCGAGTGAAGTCGTCTGCCGTGAGACTAAATGGCCCATCTCCTGATCCGATGTCTGGCTCTGAGGCAAATAAAAACAGAAAGATTGTCTGAGATCCACAGTACTATGCACCGGCCATTAGAATACATAAAGATTAGATACATAAAACTCCATTTTGGGCCTAGCTATGGGCCCAACTCCTGCCCTCACCAGACGTATGGTAAATGTTTGCAGAGGAACTAAACTGAACGGGGAAAACAACCAAAAGACATTTCTAAGGAGCATGGGAAGCCATTGTACGTAGAAATAGAATTTTTTGTTGTGCATCTGGAATGTGCAGTCTCCTTCCTAAGGAAATATTTGCAGTGGCTTTTTTTAAACAGTAAGTAAAATCTACCAATTTTAAAACGTGTAAGGAATGTAAAATGTAAGGAATAACACCCTAAAGAAATCTCCAGGTTACCCGTAAGTCCAATTAACCTAATTACTCTCTCGATTTTACTGCAGTCAACAGTCATGAAGATCTTGTGTCGTTTCAACCTTTTGTCCACATGGTGTAAAACGTGACATTCAAAAATGTGTGACATCACAGACCACAGACCACCAGAGGTCCATCTGCACCGTTAACCTGTGAAGACTTCAAATGTAAATGAAATGTAAAAACTGACAGTCGCATTACACCTGTGTACTGTTCAGCATGCTTTAAGGTCAACCCTGTCTAATGCCATTCCGTAGTACAGTCACGAAAATAATCTATAATAGTCATGACACCGTTACAAATTTAATAGACTATTTTAGTGACCGTACTACGAAATGGCATTAGACTGAGCTGTTAAGGTACATTGTGTAAGATTGTGGCCAGAATAGGTAGCCTATTGCAACTATGCTTCGCATCGACATTGTGCTGCCTATTGCCAAATTTGATCTTTTCATTAATATTTACTAAATAATAAACTAATATTTAGTAGTATGACCAAAGGACAGTAAGTTTTGCAGCTAAAAATGTCTATTTTATGGAAATTCAAAATGGCGGACCATGGAGAAGATCCCCCTTTTCATGTATGAAAAGTGCAATTTTTACAGTCATATTGAATACTTAGAATTTGATGGTGGTGGTAAGTATTTATTAAAAAGATAACATTTGTGAATGGGCAGCATGAATTCTGGAAATGAACCACTAAAATATTACACGGTGCACCTTAAAGAGAGAGGTGTTATGCACTAAATCCATGCTAGAGCAGTGGCACCAAATGAACTCGCATACAGTATGCACTAAGCAGCCTTTTTTTCTGCATGACTTTGTTTTCATCTCAAATTTTCAATAAGTACTGGTAATGATTGGTCCCCAAGAGCCAGTGGGTGATAGCAATTTCCAATAACAACCATAGCATGCCACCATTGAGATAGACACATGCATTGATGTATTAGCATTGTGTTAACGTTACCTGGCCAGATGATTGCTTCGAGCAGTTGGACCCTTCGAGCGAGAAGCTCAAGGTCTGCTTGCAGGTCACGGTACATCTGCAAACTAACGTCCTATCGGGAATAGCAGTAATAAACGTCTGATAGGAGCAATGCAGAGGTGGAGAGTCTGCTCCACCAACCCACCCCTCTTTCATCCTTGTGTTCCAGGAGTAAAGAGGGGAGTGTTATGCAGACCTGTTCCTGACCAGAGGTGAGGATTACAGCTTCAGAGAGTAAATAATAATTTTGCTGTGACTCCAGAAAATGGCTTAAATGGCAGAGATTTTCCTTTCCCTGAAATTTTCAATTTGATCACAAAGATTTGCAGGAAGTGGAAATGATCTCCAGATGGCTCCCCCCAGATTTGTAGTATACAGCAGGTGACTTGGCCTTGATATTTCACCCCAGGGTTTTTACTCTCTGAAAATATCACCTTCACCTATGGTCCACAGGTTTGGACCTATACTTGGGACCCTGTCAGTATCTGTCCGTCGACCCTGCCTTAGACCACCTACTACTCACCATGTATACCAATCATAGTCTCGAGGATTAAAACCCTCTCGGCTAAGATCTTCAGTGCTTCACGGATTTGATGAATTCCATCGCCCTGTGAACATAGATACAGCTGTCAAGGTATCAGGCCAGCAAGAAGCCAGTCAAAGCACTTGCAAGGATGCACGTTTTTCTTTCACAATGCTGCAAATCAATGCCATTAGAATGGGTTAATGGTTCCTGTACTGTAAAAACCATCGCATAGAACACAAAGGCAACACACAGCATGTATCTTTTTATGCAAGTTGAACTTAACAATGCCATTAACAGTAGGCTGCACTGTTAAGTTGAACCAACATATCAAAGTTTAATTGCAGCACATTTCCTTCATGCTTTAAGTTGTTTCTATGCGCCACTTTTTACAGTGTCACGATATCAGGCAAAGGCCAAATGCAGCCCGTTGTGGAGGGGCACAATCTACATCCACAGTATTGTCTTACAGAATCCATTAGAATGGGTTAATAACTACCAGGAAGATGCAAGTTTTCATTCACAGTCTCAAGAGAGAATGGGTTAATAGACCCTCTAGAGCTTGTGTAATGTCTTGTTAAAGTTTCGTCTTCGCCCATAAGGCAAGAGCATGCAAGACATCTACATGCAATTTTATCCACTATGGTCATGGGTGTAGCACTCAATCTTTGTCTGGATAATGTTAAGTGGGTAGTAGTCAAGCAATTTATTTACACTGCAGCTTTAAACTATTAAAAATGTATTTGATGTTGAAATCCACATTTGGAGTGCCATGTGGAAGGGATATATCGATCTGTAAGTATTACATGATGTGTTATAAATGATTGACATGATAAACAGTGATGGGCAGAAAAACAACAGCACCACATACACTCAGTAAGGTGTCAAGCTCTTCAGTTTAAAATAGAGTTTATATAGTCTCTCAATCTATTAGGACCAGGGTTGAAAAGAGGTGGACCTAGTACAACCACAATTGTGGACACCCACACCCAATCTCACACCTTCAGCTCAGTAGTCTGTATAAACCTAAAAACTTTTATTTCAAGTACACAAAACATTATAGTGTGTCTCTGCATTGCAGTGATTATAGGACTACTGCCATTGAAATGTTAGGGTGTTCCCATGGCAATGGATTACAGGTAATGGCATTGTTGAGGAATAATGTGGTTTAGTATGAAAGGAGGAGACAAACCAATGGCTTTGAGAGATTGTAATATATGGTGAGAATGCACACATACTGTACACGGCAGCGATGTCACCATTAGTACATCATACATTGAAGTAGACAAACAGAAAATGGCAGGCAAAAGAAAACAGGACAAGCAGTAGTGGTAACATGCAGAGTGAAAAGGAGCTGCCGCTTCGAAGCTGTATCTTGTATTCACATACCTGGCTTAAACCGAAAATATTTTACAGCACTAAAACACAGACAGCACTAAACATCCCAGAAGGGATAACTGTGGCATGACACGTAGAGTAGAGATCACACAAATTTAGAAAGGGCTTGTGAAGTGATGGATATGCTGCTGTAACGATATTGTATTGAACTGAGAAATCGCAATAATCACAATACTGTATAGTGATGCAAAAAGGCTCCTTCAAAGTTCTGTTCCCGTTTGGTCCAGAAAACAACCACATGACATGATGTGATAGTGCCTCCAAGCTTCAAATCATTATCATTATCAGTTGTATTATTAGTTGCTAACTTTATTTGTGAACCGAATTGTGAGTTGAGTGTATCGTTGCAGCCCTCTTATGCTATGCATATTTTCTAAACATCTTTTGGATAACATTCGTTTTAGAAATGCCCATATAGCCTAAATACTCCTCTTGGTGTATTGAGTAATTTTAATGATAAGATTTGCATGCAACTGAAAAGGTACACAGTAACAGTACATTACAATACAAATACATTACACAGTGGAAAACAACTGTAGATGAACATAGATGAATGTAGCTCTAGTATACATTTGTAGAGGTTCAGCCAACCTGCATAAATCTGCAGCATGTTCAGTACCGAATTTCGCCAGATAATAGGCGGGGCTATTGTGAAAAAAATAATTTGTTTGTACCAAGCAATAAATAGGGGCAGGCTACAAATGCAAAGGCTTTCTAATGCAAAAATTGAAAAAAAAGGTCAAGTAGAGTGGCCATTCACTGCTCCCTTGGTGGTCACCCTCCCACCCCTCTTGTGCTTATTTTTTGTTACAAAAGGACAACGTACAGCAGGAGCAATATTATATGCACATTTAAAAATAGTTTAAGAAAAGAAAACTTCATAAAACTCTCAATTTCGTTAATATGAGGCAATGGTGCTACATTATTAGTTTCTGATCCAATATCTTTCATGCCCGTTTGCATGATAAAATAGGTTTGATGTCTGGGAGGCTTGGCTCCATACGGTGGTACAGTAGGCCAGAAGAGAGAGAATCATGGCATAAAAGAACACAATATATAGTATATGATAACTTCATTCTGAATCATTCTGAAATGGTTCAGGCTTGTTCGAAGCATTGTAATGAGTTTCTTAATGTGTTTATTAAACTTAAGCTAAGATTCTAAAATGATTACTAAAATTTTAAATTCATTAACTTTGTCTATTGTGTCCTGGTCAATTTTGATGGAACAGGTGGCTTTCCCTCTTACAGAGAAGCACATAGATAGTGATGTTAGGAGTGAAATGGTTGCCTTTGAGAGCGGTATACATCTTCCATCTCCTTCGTCAAGATGTCTGCTGCTGCGTTTGATGTTCTGGCTGGCACATAAATTACTGTATCATCAGCATACATTTGACAGTTAGCTGACTGACAGCAACTACTGTCAAGTGTGTGTTCAAGGCTGTTTCCTGATAGGCAAAAGATCATCATGTCTGAAAAGCAACACGCTAAATGATTCATCCCGAGGTTAATGTAGGCTTGTTGATTCTGCGAACATTGTTATATTTTCTACACCTGTTTACCTGTATCATACATGAAGGCGCGTGCAGCTCCTATGATCGTTCTTTGCTCTTAAGGGGCGTTGTCCATGGTCCTGAACATTATCAGCGTTTAGGCTACCTATAAAGCGGAGCGCGCCATATATTAACCGCCATAAAAAAACTGTTGAGGGGCTTGCGACATATGCCATACATGTTTATTTGTCTTTATAAACTTGGCATTAAGGAAGTGTGTTGGGTAAAAACGAGATGGTGATCTCTCCTTCGCCTGGCGCTATAGGACAGGACATCATACATCAAACTTCCATTCGCCTGCCTCTGGGGCAAGCGATGCCTGTTCTGTAATTATCACTGTGCAAATTCATGGTAATGTTGGTCTCAAGGTAATGTTGCTATTTAGCCTATTTGATCTCTCTTTTTATAATATGCGATGCGCACAGTCACACACAGTATTCTAAACTACAATGTTATGGCCCTAACCACATTAAAATATATATTCACACTGCATCCACAAAGCCTGTCTCTCCATCACATCTTGTAGGCATAGGGTGACGTCAGGTAATTTGAGCCATAAGCTAAAATGAGCCATGTAAGGTTTGAGTGTCCTAGCCCTTTAAATTTTAGCAGCCAATGACTGCCAACTACTTCAGTAGACTACTAAAACTGTACTTGATGTAAAATAATACATTTGATTGGTATGATGTGCCACACTTCAAGACTGTTGAGAAGAACTGTGAGGTAAGTATACTGGCAGACAGTTCTGTCTTGAAACTTAAAAGGTTGATAAATTGTTAAAAAACGACTTACAGCTTTAAAATGTAGTCTAAATACATGTAGGCATTCATCAGATATGTTTCTAAACGTGTGTTAAGAGAAGCTATTTTTCAGAAAATAACACCTTAATGTACTGAGGTAAATTGAGTCATGCATTTCAGGTAAAATGAGCCACCTTCGAAGTTAGCTTTTTAGCTAATATTCTAATGGTATAGGCCAGGTTTTCCCAAAGTGCGAGCTTCCGCTAGGGGGTGCGCAAGATAAAAAAATGCAATGGCAGTTTGGAGTGGGATTTTCGGTTTCTTTAAGTGGGAACACAATAAAGACTTGTAAATAATCTTTTTCTTTTTAAAATTTTAAATCAAACGTTTTCATTTAATGAGCAGATTAAGCAGAATGCTATTAAAATACACATCACTATCAGAGAAGAAGAGAACTATTAATCATGAAAGCATAGATGTGCAATCTGCTAAAAATGTGGATGCAATTCATGTGAAACAACTCATTTACGGATTGGAATCACAATGGTTTGTGAAACATTGGAAATTATACTTGTACTATAGCAAACTATTTTATTTAATTCAAACCAATCAATACAAATATTGGGCAAATGTGACATTAATATTTGAATGCCCTTGAAAACTCTTACCGGTAGGCCTTTCTCTCCGGGCTCACCCTTCAGTCCTCGCTCACCCTAAAGGCACAAAAAAGAGGTTTTAATCAAGTCTTTCACAAAGGCTTTTTGTTTCATGAACATATTTGGTTAAATAGGTTGATTCCAGCTTAAGGTAATTTGCCGATCTTCCCCATGTCTTTGCTGTGAAAGCTGTCATTCTCAGCATTTTTTTTTAGTTTGGCTCAGTTCTTGAAACAGAGATGACCTTCTCAAAACATGGACAAATATGTGAAGTTTTTGAAAATGTAATGTAGAAGTATAAATAGATCTTGCTTATCTAAATGGATAAGGTTAATTCTCAGTCTGATTTAGGGGGACCAGACGTCCCGATTTTAGAGGGACAGTTCAGTTGAAAGGGACAGGGGTTGTGTGTCCCCAGTGGTGTTGCACCAATACCGACACCAGTATCAGACGGGGCCCTGATCCAGTGCTAAAAGGGAGGTATCATATCGGCCAGTACCAACAAATAGGGCACCAATACCATTTTTTTTGTACGTCACTTGAACGCAGCCTTCTATCTCCAGACACTCGCTACGGTAGTGTTAACTATCGCTAGCTTTTTCATATGGTGGGAAAACAAACCAGGAGAAGAAAATGTCTGCGGTGTGGAAGTATTTCGTTACAAAAACACCTGCAAGTACATTGGCTAAATGCAATGGTTAGTGGTTAGAGCGCTGGGTTGGCAACCCAAGGGTTCCCGGTTCAATGCCCGACCAGACCACGGCTGAAGTGCCCTTGAGCAAGGCACCTAACCCCCACACAGCTCCCCGGGCGCCGCTCAGCAGGCAGCCCACTGCTACGGACTAGTGTGTGTACTTCAATGTGATTCACTAGTCCAAATGGGATAAATGCAGAGAAAGAATTTCCCCTAGGGGACCAAAATTGGCTCCAATCCAAATTGGCTCCAATTGGCTTCGTTAAGATTTGTGACCTGAAAGTTTCGAGAGGTACAGTTAAACCGGGCAGTTTCAATACCTCGACCCTGATCAAACATTTGAAGTCGAAACGTGAACAAATCATATCTGTTCCATCTGACATCTTGGTTGAGGAGATCAGCCCAGCCCAAGCCTCAGCCTCAGAACTTGTGTTGGATTCTGCACAGACAAAACCAACTTTGGTGGAAGATCTAGAGCTGGTGTGAACAATGTGTTCTACAAAGAGAATAAGGTCTCTGCCAACAATTCAGTTAGAGTGGGCTGCGCACCTTGTTCACAATGCTCTCCAAAGTGCTGTGGACACAGTTCCATGCAACATCAAGGCCTTCATTGTGAAAGTGTCTGGGCACTTCAACATCTTCACTGTCCGAACAGAGCAGCTAAAGGGGTTAGTTGATTTCATCGAGTTTGAGTATGCCATGATGCTGAGAAAAAGCAAGATGCAGTGGCAGTCTTTGGGCCAAGCTGGCAAGGGAGCGTTGAAGCTATACCCTGAGCAGCATTCATACTTTGCCTCTCAAGATAGGTAAGGCCACTTGTCACAATCTCGCAGTTCCTTCAGAATCCGCTGCGCGAAGCTTGGCATGGGTTGCTGTTTAGCCAGCTAACCTTGTTCAGTGACACAGTGAAGGCACTGGAGAGGCAGAAAAACAGAGTAGTCCACCTTGCGAGAGAAATTGCAGGAAAGGAAGCTGGCCGTCTTCACAGGTCTCAAGGTAATGTTGCTATTTAGCCTATTTGACACAGTCACACACAGTATTCTAAACTACAATGTTATGGCCCTAACCACATTAAATTATATATTCACACTGCGTCCACAAAGCCTGTCTCTCCGTCACATCTTCTCAGCGCTGATTAAACTCAGCCTATTTAACAACCTTGAGGTGCACAGACACACAGACACTGACTTTTCATATGCTTGTCATTTCGCCGCAGTTTCTCATGGACTGAAGTGGGAAATAACAAGTGTTTTGCCAGATGACCCTACAGTCATCATGTCATCTCAGTTTCAAGAAATGAGCCAAACCAATGGAGGAACACACTGTAAAGCATGGGCGCAGATAGCGGGGGGGACGGGGGGGACATGACGTACCCAGATTTTCATTCACGCGGACCCGTCCCCCTCACTTTTATGAAGAAAATATCTGATTTCTGCCTTTGCATTTTGCAATGTGCGAAATAGCGCCTCCCTGGACCATTCACTTTCATATGTGGCAAAAAACGGCATTACACTCTATAAACGGCTCTGTCAGCTCACTGTGTCAGCTGACTCAACAGTGACACCAGGTAGCGACATAGAATCTCTATGCTTGCGATGGTGTGGTGAGGTATTGCAGAATTAAGCAAATGCATTGAAGTTAATGGCAGTAAATCTATTTTTTCATTGGCTAACACGCACTGAAGTCCCAGATTTGAAGCGCCATTAGCTTTTTGCTTCTCTCGGTGATTGGCTTTTGACAGGGCTAGATTCAGGAAGTGGAGAAGAGCAGGCGTCATATTTACATTATATTTGTGGCTCAGACCAGTTGCTTTTGTTATTAAAGTTAATGTCGAAGACAGTCCCTTTCTTGCTAACTGTGATGTGGATTACAAAAACTGTGGAACGTGAACGATGGTGGTGGAACGCATGGATTAAAAGTTGGGATTTAGCTGCTTTCAAGACAACGTTTTAAGGTAAGGTCACTATGGGTTCATATCGTGACGCTGTTTGTAGTTGCTGAAGTTAACAGATGTTAATTGTTCAGAAGGGGTTTTTTGTCTCTGTCGTGGACCTGTTTTCGAGTGAAAAGACAGCTTTGTAGGGCCATGCCATGCCAGCTGTCAATCAAAGCCAACGCAAGTAGCTGTCGTGTCGGTCTCTTGTTTTGTAGCCTAGGCCTATGCTGTGAACATCGGACTTAATGTCTTTTTTACGGATTTTTGGAATGATGATTGCGGTGGTGTCATTCTGTTGGATGCATTTACTGGATTGTTGTTAAACGGCGGTATTAGGCCTACTAACGCAAACGTGTGGATTATGAAGTGGTGGAGTGAACTGAAGGATACAATATGACACG
This sequence comes from Engraulis encrasicolus, assembly GCF_034702125.1. NCBI lineage: Eukaryota > Metazoa > Chordata > Actinopteri > Clupeiformes > Engraulidae > Engraulis > Engraulis encrasicolus. The sequence continues at coordinate 49,168,392 of NC_085859.1, read as the reverse complement.
CAGCGTGGTAGAAAAATGACGAGTAGCCTAGTGGCAGAGAGGTTGTCTGAAGAGCTCAAGAATCACCATTTAAGTCGCTTTTATCAAAAATGTCTAATCTGGAGGAGACCATATAGCCTAGTTTGACTTGGTTACCCAGTTTCTTGCTTAGCCTACCAATATATCAATCACACGCCCCAAAACCGTGCCTGGACTCAAGTTATGTTTGCATGCAAAACCACTGCGAGACTGGTCGTCTTAAAATTTCTACAGCCATAAATCACACACTGTTGCATAGCCTGCTGTAGGCCTACATTAATACAACGTGAAATTTGTTGACAGTTCTCCTGTTTAAAGTTTGAATTGGTTGGGAAAGTAGCACATGCTGATGGGATGGGAGAGGTGTTAGAAGCGCGCACTGGGGCGGGGTCTTGGTGGGAGACTCGTGCACATTCTGAGTAGAAGCTGGAGCGGTTTAAACTTTGTGATGTTTTAATTTTTTAATCAAGATTTTTTTTTTAATGTAGTAGACCTAGGCTACTAAATCAAATAAAATTATTTAGCGGAAGATGAATAGGCGACTAACAATAAAAAAACGATATTCAGTGTATTATAATCAGGGCATTATAATAGCCTAATAACCCATCCCCCCCGGACGGTTTGTTGTGAAAATGTCCCCCCCAGTTTTTAAAAGCTATCTGTGCCCATGCTGTAAAGCCCCCCTTACCTGTGTTTGAGGCAAGCCACGCCCCGAAACCAACCCAATATTCTCCCCGTATTTATGCACTAAAATAACTGATGCCTCTAGCTCCAGACAAGAATCAATAATCATGGCTTTACATGGGGAGGGAAATATTGATTTTAGTTTGGCAAAATTATAATGTTCACAAGTATAATTTTGGTCACAGCCTCAATGCAGACAAAAGTCCAAGGACCCCCTCCAATCTCTAGAGGGCCGAACCCCAAGTTCAACCAATGAAATAAAGTCATAAAAGCCCCCTAAACACCCCTGCATCACAAGGTTCAACACATGAGGAAAGTACTGAAATTATGAAAAATGAAGATTATGGAAATTATGATATATTGAAAGACATTGTCAGGCTTCTTACTGGATCTCCTTTGAACCCTCTGTCTCCTGGGTTTCCCAGAGGTCCCTGGAAAATAAAAAATATTAGTGACAGTGCCTTCTGAAGAAATTGGTGATTGATGGGAAGATTTGGCTAAACGGAACTTAAGATACCTTTTCACCTGGTGCCCCCTTAGGACCCACTGCGCCTTGTGGACCTGGTGCCCCTGGATTCCCCTAGAAAACAAAAGGCATATCCTTAAAGTGACACCAAACCCAATTTCCTCATTAGCCAGAGTATTTCAGGCTGGCGGAGCCCTTAAAAAAATAAATAAAAAATTCCAAGCAGTGCTTGTAATTGCAGAGGTCACCAGGGGCGGTTTTAAGGGGTGGCATTTGCCATTTGAAATAGGGTTTGCCACCCCAGCTGCCACTAATAGACTCTAGCCGCAACAAACGCGATACGCGGAGCTCGTACAGGTAGCGTGCCCACGCAATTAGCGGTTCAACAAAACATCGTTTTATCCCCACACACTCTTTGATGCATTTTTGCGTAGACATCATGGTTGTGAATTGGGACATATGGGGTACCCATCGAAAGCTTATTCTCTTCTTTCCAGTGGTATGCATGTGACATTCAGTTGTCATGTACATGTCGACAAAAATGACACATATAAGCAGAGAGGTGTGATTTTATATCCTGAAGAAGACAAAGTCGCAGAGAAAATGCACTGTATTTCATTCGTTTTGTTTTCCTTCTTCCATGTGTACCAATGACGATTTGTAAGTATGCCCATGCTCTATAGTCCATGTGATAAATATATAGATTTGTTTTGATAGGCTGAATGGAGATTAAAGGGGCATTCCACCGGTGGAGACATGAATATGTTACTGAAAGTGGGTCATATTTATAGTAGAATAGTAACATACATTTCTAATTTGGTGCCTTCTTGGCCAAGAAAAGGCAGAAAATGACTTTTTAGTGCTTGTGGATTTGTGACAACAATCCCCATAATGCACAGAGATGCTCAAGTTCCACAGGCCACACCCAGTTATTTGGGACTCTATGCATCATCCCTCCCTCAACTTGCAGGCAGTGTTGCCAGATTGGGCTGTTTCCCGCCCAATTGGGCTGCTTAGGATGGTCGTGTGCGGGTAGGCTGGTTTTGAGCATTTTTTGGGCTGGAAATCATCAGCCTCATCTGGCAACCCTGCTTGCAGGTGCATCACAGTGGGACAGACATCACTGGAAAGGAGAAGCTGGAGCACACTACAGCTTAGTTTTCAAGACTTTATTTTGTGCACACACGCGACCAACGTTTCTGTGTTGCTACACCTTCTTCAGAGTCAAATGATAGCAAGAGAGAGACACACATTTCAAGACTTGACATTCACAGGTGATCCTACTTGGTTTGGCTAAATTGGTCTGATCTCATTGCAGGTAATTGACCCCACCCCCCAACACCAGGACAACATTGTAGACAATTAGACAGCTTGCCAACTTCCCAAAACAAAATAAAAAAGTGAAAAAAACAATACACAAAGAACATTGTCAATAAAACCACAGCTACAATTATTACAAGACCACAGCCGCGATGCTGGAACAATTTGTTACAGAGAGCAAGACATATTGTGTTCCTCATTTATGCCCTGAGGCTCCACTGAATTTAGAGTATGAATCCAAAATGCCTTTCTACGAAGCCTCTCTGTCTAATTGTCTGCAATCTTGTCCTGGTGTTGGGGGTGGGGTCAATTACCTGCAATGAGATCAGACCAATTTAGCCAAACCAAGTGGGATCACCTGTGAATGTCAAGTCTTGAAATGTGTGTCTCTCTCTTGCTATCATTTGACTCTGAAGAAGGTGTAGCAACACCGAAACGTTGGTCGGGTGTGTGCAAAAAATAAAGTCTTGAAAACTAAGCTGCAGTGTGGTCCAGCTTCTCCTTTCCAGCTATGCCAGTGACTTACTGGCAGTGTTGCCAGATGAGGCTGATGATTTCCAGCCCAAAAAATACTCAAAACCCACCTGGAAGCACTAAATCCCGCCCAATTCTATTGATGTCGATGGGAAAGATTGGGCGAGTTTTCCTGTAAAATGCCATTTTTACCCGCAGACGGCTATCTCAAGCAGCCCAATTGGGTGGGAAACAGCCCAATCTGGCAACACTGCTTACCGGAGCCTCAATGCCAGTGATTTCAAAAGCACTGGGACACTGATCTGTGATAGGTCTGTTAGAGCATTAGGTCCAACCCCCTATGGGCGGGGTTGAAAAGGTGGGAAAAAGGCTTGTAGTCTCAACAGAAATCCACCTCTCTTACACTTCCTGTGTCGATGATGCAAAATGACCATTTTTACATCATTGACATAGGAAGTGTTAAGAGATGAATGCGGGTTTCTCCTATCTCAGGGGGAATTGAGAGATTTTTGCAAGACCATTCAAAAGTATGACTGGGTGTCTAGCAATGGAAAGCCTAATGCAAAATGGGTGGAGTGTCCCTTTAATGGTAAACTTTATGGCTAATTCCTGAGACTTCATTTCAATCCTTCTGTAAATTCTGCTAATTTCTAAGGCCAAAATATTCACTGGCATGTGCTAATTGCTGTCTTTGTGGTGGAATGGTGCTGTTGGTGATTCTGTAGAGTATTTAAATGAGTAACCACTAAGCATGGTAGCATTGTTAAAGGTGTCAAATTGCAAGCTCTTGGCAGCATTGCAATTACAGGGACCAGATTGTAGTATGTAAGTAACTCTTCATTAGCAAAAGCCAGTCTGAGTAGACTTAGGCCTAACTGTTTTTCCCTGAATGCTCAAGCTCATTTTTGTTACCTAAGTCTTCACACAAATACCAACAACCAACTACCACACAACTCAGTAGCAAAACTGTCTGGATAAATTGTAAACCCAACACAGTTGCACACAGATGTAAAAATGAAAGGTCTTTGTACCAAATTATTATTATAACACACTCCCATCACATTAGCAGCACACATTGCAGCAGCTAGACGCAGTGGATGAAAAACACTCTTTGCTTCTTGGTTTTTCTTTTCATAAAGTAGGCCTATAGTTTTGAGGATGTTAGGATTTAATGAGTGTGTTGTGTCCAAATCATTTTTGTAACAGGTAAGGTTATTTGGTGACAGGTTTTGGTAGCTGTGATGAGTTCTGCAAAGTCAGCCTAAGTTACGAAACTTGAGCTTTAGGGAACTGAAGAAAAACTGTAATTATTGAAAGATATTTGAAATGACACACAAAGTGCAAGCGGTAGAAAATAATTCGATTAATCCACAAAATGTATTACTTGACATAAATTGTGACCAGGGCTCGAAATTAAAGGCCAACTTTCGATTAAACACAGTTTTACTTACTCCTTTTGAAGATCGGACGGTCACCCCAAGTTAAACTCACTTACAAGGCTCTCATAGCGGTGCGTCACCTCGCCTGGCTGTGTTTCCCGGTGTTTCCCAATTGACATAAATAATGCAGAGAAACGAGCGAATCACGAAAGCCTTTCTGTGTTTCGTCACGTCGAAAGAAGGCGTTGCCCACAAAGGTTTATGTCGACCCATTTTTCTAAAAACATGTTGAGTAATTTTTTTCTGTTTGTTTTCAATACAAGCAACGTCTGGTGGCCCGAAATCTAGCTTAGCTTAGCTATCAGCTGGTTGCTACTCTCAGGTACACACACAGCACAAAGCCTCATCCATACAGCAAGCCCACTCTGGTTGCTCCGTGCCTGCAGCTCGCCTAGGGGTCGCTGTCGCTCCCTGAATGGAGCATGCACGCCTCCGTTGGTGCCCCTATAGTGCAGTACCACCCGGGGAAGTGGCGACTCTGTTTTCCATTACATTCTCTCCAAGAACAGGAGGACTGAGCCAATCAGAGACTCATTTCCACGAGAGCAGGAAGAGTGAGCCAATCAGAGACGCATTTCCACGAGAAACACGGAACACCCTCTCGTTTCTCCACAAGCCACCTTGCTGGCTTGCAAAAACGGCTTGAAACAAAGCAACCAGAACGTTTTTTAAAACAGGACCAACGCGTAACACATTCAATAACAATGGGGAACTTACTTTACTTTACTTAGGCCCATCGCTCCCAATGGAGCATAGGCCATCAATGACTCCTCTCCATGCAGCACGATTTTGGGCTGTCCTTTCCGCCTCTCCCCAGCTGGTTCCCAACCTCTTCAGCTCCGCCTCAGAGTCCCGCCTCCAGGTGTTTTTAGGCCGTCCCCTCTTCCTCTTTCCCTGTGGGTTCCACGTCAAGGCTTGCCGTGTGATGGTAGTTGCTGGTTTCCTAAGGGTGTGCCCAACCCAACCCCACTTTCTCCTTAGTATTTGTTTCTCCACTGGCTCCTGATTCCCTTTCCTCCAGAGTTCCTCGTTGCTGATTTTGTTTGGCCACCAAATCCTGAAAATCCTCTTCAGACAACTGTTAATAAACGTTTGTAACCTTTGTACGGTCTTCTTTGTCATCCTCCACGTTTCAGAGCCGTAGAGCAGGACGGATTTTATGTTTGAATTGAAGATCCGGACTTTGGTTGTCATAGATATCTCCTTGGAGGACCAGATGCTCTTCAGGATGATGAAGGCTGCTCTTGCTTTTCCAATTCTTGCTGTTACATCTTTGTCGGTGCCACCCTGTTTATCCACGATGCTGCCCAAGTAGGTGAAGGAGTCTACTTCCTGGATAATTTCCTCTTCTATTACTATTGGATTGTTGGTCAAGTTATTAAACTTCATTATGTTGGTCTTCTTCCTGTTTATCCTTAGCCCTACGCCTAGAGATGTCTTGACCAATTCGGTGGTCTTTTCCTGCATCTGCCTGTGGTTGTGCGAGAGGAGCGCCAGGTCGTCTGCGAAGTCTAAGTCATCCAGTTGCGTCCACAGGGTCCACTGAATACCGTTTTTCTTTCCTGATGTTGTGTTCTTCATGATCCAGTCAATAACTAATAGGAACATGAAGGGTGATAGGAGGCATCCTTGCCGAACTCCGGTCCTGACCTCAAAACTGTCAGACACTTGGCCTGCATGTAGCACCTTGCATGTCATTCCTTGGTAGGTCTTTTTAATCAGGCTGATGATCGTCTCTGGAATCCCGTAGTGCCGCAGTAGTTTCCACAGTGTCTCCCTGTCCACACTGTCAAAGTATTTTTCATAGTCTACAAAATTTCCATATAGGGAAGAGTTCCATTCAATAGATTGTTCCACAATGATACGGAGAGTGCAGATCTGGCCTGAGCAGGATCGGTTGCTTCGGAATCCGGCTTCCTGGCCTCTCAGGAAAGAGTCCACAGCTTTGCTCATCCTGTCCAGTTGTATGCAGTTGAGAATTTTTGCTGTGGCTGAAAGCAGGATTATTCCTCTATAGTTGTTGCAGTTGGTGGGATCGCCCTTTTTTGGGATCTTGATGAGGGTTCCCTCTCTCCAGTCTTCTGGGATTGTCTCTTCCTCCCAGATCTTTGAAAAAAGGCTGTGCAGCATATTGAAAGCAGTCTTTATGTCAGCTTTGCTAGCTTCTGCTGGTATTCCATCTGGTCCTGCAGCTTTCCCATCCTTCATGGAAGTGATTGCTTTCACAATCTCTGCTTTGCTGGGCTTACATGAGTTAATTGGTAGTACTGACACTGCTGGAGGCAGGCATACCTGGTGGCTCTGCTGGGATAGGTTGGTTCAGTATCTCACTGAAGTGTTCTGCCCAACGTCTTCGCTGATCTTCATTTGTTGTGAGTGGTTTTCCATCCTTGTCCTTCACTGGCTTGTCAGTCTGTTGGAATTTGCCTGCTAACTTTTTAGTTATCATATAGAGGTCTCTCAGGTTGCCTTGACCTGCTGCCATTTCCGCTTGTTTGGCCAGATTGTCTATATGATCTCGTTTGTCCTTTCTGATGCTTCTCTTCACCTCTTTATTGGCTTTTGTGTAGTTCTTCTGTGCCCTTGCTTTCGCCAGTCTTGTGGTACTCGTGTTCAATTGGTCTTTCTTCTCCTTCCTTTCTTTCAGCCTCTGATGTGTCTCCATGGATAGCCATTCTTTGTGTTTTGTCTCCTTTTTCCCCAGCACTTCTTCACATGTGTCCTTCCACAACTTCTTTGTGTGTTGCCATCTTGCCTCCATGTCAGTGTCAATGTCTTCTTCCAGTATCTGTAGCTGATGGTATCTGTTTGAAAGGTTGATCTGGAATTTTGTCTGCACTTCTTTATTCTTGAGAAGCCCAACGTTGTATCGCATTCTTCCGCTGGTGGTTGTGGAGTGCTTCTTCAGTCGTAGCTTTGCACTCATTATCAAGAGGTGATGATCTGATGCTACATCCGCACCTCTTTTTACCCGCACATCTTGGCATGATCTTCGGAACTTTCTACAGATGCAGATATGATCTATTTGGTTCTCTGTGATGTGATCTGGGGATCTCCAGGTGGCTTTGTGGATCCTTTTGTGGGGGAAGATGCTGCCTCCGATTACCATTTGGTTGAGTGAGCACAGGTCTGCTAAGCGCTCTCCGTTTTCATTCATCTTAAGGGCTTCCACATAGGAGGTCAATGACGCAGAGCAGTGAAAGCCGAGAGGAAGCTGCAAGGCTGATCCCCCTTCTAACTCCCAGGAAGCACACCAACATCGCCACATGGAACGTCAGGACTATGTATGAAACAGGGAAGACAGCACAGGTCGCACAGGAGATGAGAAATTACAACATCTCTCTCCTGGGGCTATGTGAGACAGGACAACTGCGACTAACATCAGGAGAGATGGTGTTATATTCTGGCCACACCGAAGATGGCGCACCGCACACGGAAGGGGTGGCTCTGATGCTGGCCCCACAGGCACAGCGTTCTCTCATTGGATGGGAACCAGTAAGCCCACAAATTATCACCACCACAGTTGCCACCAAGAAGAAGAACATCAACTTGAGCATTATCCAATGTTATGCCCCAACAAACGATGCTGAAGAGGAGAGGAAAGACGAATTCTACGATCAACTACAGTATGTGCTAGCCAGACAGAAAGCAAAGGATATCACCATTCTCATGGGCGACTTCAGTGCCAAGATTGGAGCCAACAACACAGAAGGCTATGAATACATCATGGGAGCACATGGATTGGGGCAGATGAATGAACAATGGGGAACACAACAATATTAATGAAATGACGTTGAGAGGCCATCTTTAAGATTTTTCATCACCAACCAAAATGGCTAGTATGCTGATCTTACTAGCCAAGCACACACACTCACCAAAGTTGGTATCCACCAGCCAAATTGGCTGGTATTAATTTAGAGCCCTGATTGTGACCAATAGCTTTCCTTACTGTGACCAATAGCTTTAATACTTGACATCATTTCAGACATAGAACTTTAGGGTGCAGGGTTTCACTTTAAGGGATTCACTGCAGGCCTAACACAGTGCGTGTGTGTCGTAGCGTTTATCATTTACACTTCGCCACCCCTGTGCCCCCCCAAGAATAAATGTCTAAAACTGTCCCTGGAGGTCACTGGTACTAGGCTAGCGCAAGTGAACATCCTTTTTATCGACATGGCATCATTCAGCGTTTGGATAATGCACCGACTTGAACCGTGTATCGTGTGGTGAGCACTACGACTTTGCATGTTAACTCGTGTTCCACAACCCTGTGATCGGTTAAGCTGGGGGGGCAACCGCCATTCCGACACACCTCCACACAATCATACCGCCATTCCGACAACATGTTACTCTTGTGGGGAGCTGTCCATGCGCGAGCCTACACCTAAACGGAATTCCCGAAGCTGACCACGTGCGTGGTGCTGAAATATGTGTTTGTTTTTTAAGCATCGCTGGAGTTGCAGTACATGTTCATATCATTCAGTACTTACATTTGGTCCGATTCGGCCAGGCGGGCCCACTGGACCAACGGGTCCAGGAGGACCTTGGAGGGAAAATAGAAAAAAATCAAATGAAAGGGAAGAAGGCTCTTGAAGAAGTATACTAACGGTCAAATAGCTCATCACTCATTCAAATTACCATACCGTAGTGTCTGGGTGGGTTAATTATTATTGTTTTGTTCCCAGATATAATAATATTTAAGTGCAGTAAAAGCGTTCTATACATGTGAGAAGTGATATAATATAATATACACTTGTGTCTGTCTGTGTTCTCTAAGTCTGTGTTCCCTACATTAGCTTATGCGGCTGGCTTGAAACCTTGAGGGATGAAATGGTAATGTGGAGTAAGTCACCAATATGAATTCAATTATTTCGTGGTGCATTTGTACACTCATTTGTGATGGCCACAATGTTTACAGACCCATGAGGTCTTTAAATTAAGTAAATACGCTCACGTTAGCAGCCTCGTGAGCAGCCGGCATATTTGTTTGATTTTTTTGTCATTCCTGGACCATGTTACTCGAAAGCATTGTTGTCAACCACTTAGCAACTTAGTAGGTTGTCAATGGGAAATTGCATTGGAACTTAGTTAGCAACGATGCTGTCAAGAAACGCACCCCTGGACCAAATATCCTGTGGTAGCAGAAAGCGTTGAAAATGGGCATGTTTGTGGCCGTGACTATACAGTAAGGTGGATACATTACAACCAAATGTTAGCAATTGACTTAAAGGGACACTGTGCAGGAAAATGGTCAAAAAAGGTACTGCAATTACGCTGCTTATTGAAATTGGGCTGCCTATTGCCAAATTTGATCTTTACATGAAAGTTTACTAAGTATTAAACAAATATTTTCAAGTATGGTCCAAGTACAGTCATTTTTGCAGCTAAAAATGGCTATTTTTGGAAATTCAAAATGGCGGACCATGGAGAAGATCCTCCTTCTCATGTATGAAAAGTGCAATTTTTTCAGTCATAATGAAAACTTAGAATTTGATGGTGGTGGTAAGTATTCATGAAAAAGGTAGCATTAGTGAACGGGCAGCATGAATTCTGGAAATAAACAACTAAAAATCTCACACAGTGTCCCTTTAAATAAAATGCACATTTCAAACACCAGGAAAGTTCAATCCTCCCCCGAGTAATCATCTCTCAATTCCGCTTGTCTAGACCCTCTGAATGGATGAAATTAGTGTGAGGGTATGGTAAGACCAGGCTACTAGATTACGGCTTTTCAAATCCAAAATCAGATGTTCCTTACCTACTGGACCTACTGGCCCTTGGGGCCCCTGCGGACCCTGTGCAGTTGATCTTTGGTCAGGAAAAGCATTAGATAGAAGTAGATCTTTTGAGTGGCCTGTGGACAAAAACAGAGAAGAGGAACTAAAACCAAATGTTAATAATATAATTTGTGTTATATTTTCTTTGTGTTATTATACAGGCAGGGCTGTAGTGGTCAAATTAGAGGTGGGTAAACTATGAATTTTTTGATCAGACAGACCGTGACGCAACGCAACGCGACACAGCACAAAGCGACGCAAAGCAACACTCCAAGGCCTTTCACTTTTTTTTTTGTGCAGATTTTGCATCCAAGATGTTCACCATTGACAATAAGCCAAGGGTTATCTTTTTTAAACCGTATGTGTTGTTTTTCTGTCCAGATACTGGGATGGCATCTGCTCTCTCTTTCTCCTCTCACTGTGTCTTCAGTCTCAGATTCTGCATCTCCCTCTACTTCAGACTCTCCACTCTCCATCTCTCCTGTCCCTGTTTCTTCTCTTACTCCTCTCGCACTACCTGTTTCTTCATCTCCTATTTCATCTTTCTCTGTTTCCTCATTCTCTGTTGGTCCTCTTTCATTTCCTCCTCTTTCCTCTTCTATCTCTATCTGATCTCCTGGTGTTTCTCATCTCCCTGTGATCTCTGCCTCATTGTAGGCCTACCATCACTGCCTGAAAAAAATAGAATTTAAGAGTTGTGGGGCTGAGAACACCAGTTAAGCAGCCTGCCAATTACACTGACAACATAAAGGACCACTCATGTGGGCTAACTACCTATGTCAGCATAAATAGCCTATACAGCATGTTTTTTTGTTATATTGTTTAGAAAATATAAGATAGCTATTTTTTGTTTTACACATGCCAATTCAATGGCTGTTTAAAAAAATCATAATATAAGCCATCATATAAATCGTATTTTTGCGGTATTTAGAATGACAATTGACCTTTTATTTGATTGTATTATGCCCCTGTGAAATTCATGTGGCTACCCCATTGCCCCCCAATAATACATGTCTGGTTCCGCCACTGGCTATTCTCATTTCACCTTGAAGCACGAGAACGTCTCGTGTTGTAAAATTATTGTTGTAAAATTAGCCTACACTGGTGGCATTGCTAGCTTTCGTGATGTAGAATGACTAGCGGTGGGTGACGAGTGCAATACAAGGATAGCATGACTACGCATTAGGTAATCTGAAAGCTCGTTCTGTCATTGCCATAATTCGTCAAGTCAAACTTATTTATAAAGCACATTTAACGACTCATGTAAATTGATCTCTGTAAGTCTTACTTTGTACTTGAGGCATTTTGCTGGCATCTGAGGAAGTGGAAGCACTGGCCTCTTCAAATATCTCCTAATAGCCATGATGATTAACTTTGAACAGGTAGGCAGGCAGGCAACTACACAACGTGTATGTGTTTACATATTCCCTGGATCCTGATTGGTGTCGCCGCCGCAGCCGAAAGGCACTGATTGGAAGGTCACATACCCGAATACAGAGCAGATGAAAATGATTCCTACTAAAGCGTTGTATGTTCAACAATATTTTTTAAATGACACCAAATTTATTTTGGATTATTCCAACGGCAGATCACAAGGCGCAGGGAACTTTGACGTGCGTAATTGCCATTAAGAGCTGCGTAAACGCTATTTAGAGGTGGGTAAACGCTATTATAGGTGGGTAAACGCTATTTCCTAAATTCCAGAGGTGCGTAAACGGCGTTTACGTGCGTTTACCCTCCACTACAGCCCTGTATACAGGTATATAGATTTTCTTGTTCACGTGCACAGAAAGGGATATTGTGGTATTTGAATGTTGTGAGGAAAAATGGCCCCTTGTTTGGATGGGTATAAGGAAGTACATAAGTTCATTATGGGTGTGGTTTAACAGCATAGAACTATTATGGAAATGTGTGCTAGGAAATCTGTTGGCATTACTCTTGGTGCAATGAAAATGTATGACATTGTAGGACAAATGTAGGACATATGTGCTTTTTTACCGATATCTGTTTGTGTAGGAGGGCCAGGGGGGCCAGGCGGCCCAGGAAGTCCCCTCTCTCCCGGGAGACCTGGTGGCCCACGGGGTCCTAGGGAAAGAAGTCATTTATAAAATAATAGCAAGACAATACACATCTGACCAAAATCACCAATCTGACAAAATGGGTAATAAATGGTGGATTCTAATATAAAATATATCAGCTATACAGTTGCTTTGCTTAAATATCACCTAGAGCCTGATAATTTGTTTACATGTTCAATGTTACATGTTGAACGTTAAATGTTAAATGTTCATTAGGGGCCAAGCAGCGAAGCTGCCTGGCAGCAGCGAAGCTGCCTGGCACCTATAGAGTTTGTACTGTTTCTTCAGAGTTATTATTCATCTTTCTTCTCCTCTGGATGTCTATGGCAGCCCATAGAACCGTATGGTCGAAAATGCTGAAAATCGGCACACGCGTTCAGGACCGGCTCAGCAACACGCACAGCAATTTTAAGGTCCCCAGCCCCAACCCTCTAGCGCCACCAGCAGGCCAAAGTTGCAGGTACATTTCTGCTTGTAACTTTTGAACCAATGTTGGTACCCCTGGAATCCTTGGACCTAGACGAATCCAACGTCATTTTCCGCCAGGATAGTTTTCCCGCCATTTTGAATTTTGTGATCCCAGGGATACCAAGTTTTTGAAAATTGACCCAGCGGTTCAAAAGTTACAAGCAGGAATGTACTTGCAACTTTGGCCTGCTGGTGGCGCTAGAGGGCTGGGGCTGGGGACCTATAAATTGCTGTGGGTAATGCTGACACGGTCCTAAACGCGAGTGCCAATTTTCAGCATTTTCGACTATCCGGTTCTATGGGCTGCCATAGACATCCCTAAGGAGAAGAAACATGAATAATAATAACCATAAGAAAACTATAAGGTGCCAGGCAGCTTCGCTGCTTGGCCCCTAATGAAAAGTGACTCTATACCTGCAGGTCCTGATGTTCCTTGTGAGCCAGGTGCTCCAGCCGGACCCCTCAAACCAGCATCCCCCTTTGGGCCAGGGGGTCCCCGAGCTCCAGGTTTTCCTTTGGTCACAAGTGACAAAAATATATAAGAACTAGGCTTATCCACTAGCAGTGTTAATTTTGACAGGAATTTTTTATTTAGTTTTAGTTTTAGTCTCTTGACGATAATGTAATTTTAGCTTTAGTCACAGTTTAGTCATCTTAATCATTTTTGTTTTAGTCTAGTTTTAGTCGACTAAAATTCATACAATTTTAGTCGACGAAATCTAAAATAATTTTAGTCAACTAAAATATTAAACTCCACACTTTCGAATCCTTTGCTATCGACACTAAAGTGATTCTTAGCAGAAGTCTTGTGCCTACGCATAGACCCTTAAATTACAAACATTAGCGACAGGCCCGTCACTAGGTTTGAGAGATAGGGGGGGCTTAGCCCCAGAGGAAGACAATGCGAAATGCCGAAATTTTTTCAGCTCACCTGCTAAGGTTTTGTCTATGAATTCATTATTTTAAGAGCAAAGAAATCCTGCACATTGTGCATTCCACCAACAAACTTTAATACATTGTTTTGATCATCCGACCTTCTTCATGTTGTATTAAAGTTTGTTGGTGGAATGGACAGTATGCAGGATTTCTTTACACTTGAATGACAACCCCACTGGGATAATATCCTACGCACCTGCCCACCTACAGAGGTGTGCAAAAGCGTCTTCTTGAACAATTATTTTAAGAGCACCATACCGATTTTTAAACACTAGTTACAGTGTTTTTTTTTTATTATTCACATTTTAATGAACATTCCTTATATGTAAGCTAAACAAAACATTTAAAAATGTTTCAACTGATGAATATTATGTACGGAAGTTAAAATGATTAGATAAAAATGCCGAGAGCATAATTTACACAAGGACTAGGAACTTTAAGGAGTTACTAACTGCGCGTCTCCAGGAGAAGCAGTGGTCAGGAAGCGATTCATTCAAACAGGTTCCTTACTTGGAAAACTATGCATCCCCGGCAGATATTAGGTCATTTTTACTCCATTAGTAGCTATTTTAATCAGTTCATGTGTGTTTTCAAACTGTTAAGACAAATATTAAAGCTCAACTATAATTTCAAGACAATGTCAAATTGATTTATTACACGGGTATTGTGAGTGAAAATTGGTACTTTGGGTCTGACGATTTCATCCGTGTAAGTAATTACACTTTTCTCAAGGTGTTCGTCACAAAGCACAATCCTCTACCTGTTTCCCCCCCGCATAACATATTGCTCTGCACCCTGCTTTTATTTCTGTGCAGTGGGATATAAGTGTCACTAAACAATAAATAAGCAAACAGGAACTTGTATTCAGATTAACTTGCCTTCTTGGTGGTTCGTATTCAGTGCTTTACTGCATTTGTTTTTGGAAAAATAAAAAATAAAATAAAAAAATAATAATATATATATATATAATAATATATATATAATATATATCGTTAAAGGGGGGGGGGGGTAATACTAATATAGGGGGGGCTAAAGCCCCCCTAAAATAGGCCTAACGACGGCCCTGATTAGCGAACATTGAAAAAAGATCAGACAACGACCGTCGGGTAGCAGGTTCATGAAAGCAACAGGGAGTGGAGAAGTTCCGCAAAAATGCATCGTTAGAGAAAGATGTTTGCTACTGTGCGACAGCACCACCACTATTTCATGACTGCATAAACTTCTTCGTCATGGATAAATGGGCAATAACATTTTTTCCAGCCAGGATTGCACTGAAAAGTAGGCTACTGCTGTTAAAAAAAGGTCACGGGTGTGCGGCACCGATGCTGCCTGTCACTGTGCCTGCTGCGTGTGTGTGTGTGAGGGAGGGGAGGAGGGAGGAGACGCGGAGCAGATGAGGGTTGCGACTTGCGAAATAGCAGGCAATTCTTTTCCAATGTTTCAGTGACATATTAACAAAAATGCTTCCTATTGGTTTTCGTCTCCGGTGGTATTGTAGTCACATTTTTATTTTTTTGACGAAAATATAAATCAATATCGTTATATTTTTCGTACAAATGCATGCTGTTTTTTCGTCATCGTTTTATTGTCATCAGGGGAAAAACAATCGTTAACGATAATTATGAAGAAAATATTTTGTCACGAAATTAACACTGTCGAGTCGCCTGAATACCGAAAACGACATTTAGTGTATTATATCCATTCATATGTTGTATGTATGTATATGGATCGTGCAGGCACAGTAGCTTACCCGTTAGAGGGGAGTCTGAGGGTGGTCCTTTGGGCTGGGCTGGACCTTTGCCTTGCAGTTGGTCACTCGAAGATGCAGGACTACTGAGGAGCTGAACCTTTATGGAAGGGTTATTTTGATTAATTTGATGAACTGGGAGATTGAGGTAACCACTGAAGTGCAGTTTACATCTATTTTCTACTAAAGGACTACTCCTTTAAACAATCGACCAGGTGATAAGTCAGTAAAATCCCCAAAGCAGAACGAGTAAATAGGTCCTGTTCCATTACTATCACTTGAATTGACTTTTGTCCCGACACTTGGTTTAGTGAGGACAAGTGCTGTTTAACCCTTAAAATTCGTAGAGATCTGTAGCCTAGCTATCAGGGTTGCCAGATGAGACCGATGATTTCCAGCCCAAAAAATGCTCAAAACCCGCCTGGAAGCACGAAATCTAGCCCAATTTCAACTAAATTCTATTGATTCCTATGGCCAAAAATGTGCAGGGAAAAACTCGCTCAAATGCCCTTCTTACCCATTTTTACCTGCAGACGGCCATCCTTAGCAGCCCAATTGGGTGGGAAACAGCTCAATCTGGCAATACTGCTAGCTATTGGAACTACAAAGTTCTTCCAATCTTCTGGTCTAGCCAAGCTGCATTGATTGGACAAATGACATTGATGTACCCTGTACACGTTTACCTTTGCTTCTAGAGTCTTCAGACGATCAGACAGCACAGTCACTTGACTACAGTTCTGGCATCCTACAGCAGAGATAAAAGTCACTTATCAATTGCAATGTTTCAATGTTGATAGAATATTTACCAAGCCATAACAAAGATATTACCTACCTACTGTAGTATTAAGAAGTTAATAAGTTAATAAACACTAAATGTATGCATCAAAACATGTATAGTAAGCATGTAAGACTCTTAATGGTGGATGTAATGTGTACAGGGGTCAACAGACCTTACCTTCGAGGACCCTGCGCTACCAAAACCAGAACGCCTTCCACTAACACGATACTGTCTTTCCTCCAAGTTCACAAGGTGTGTCGGGGGAGACCCCCAGACAAATACATACAATAAGAAGGTACACTGTACAGGTCCACAAAAGGCAGTACATCTCAAAACGCACAGCATCTCATCCAGTGTTCACCTACTCCTCAGGTTTCTCTCTTCAAGTGTCTCTCTCCCCAGAGAGCCTCTGACCTATGACCTTTATAAGGACCCAGAGGTTAGCCGGAACCCCTGTGTGGTGTGGATGTGTTAGTGTGCTGCTTGCCTCTGTGACAGCCGCCAAGACGACACTACAGACCCACGTAAGTTATTTCTACATTCAAGTCACTGCTCAAGCCCCCCACCCCCCCTCCGGCGGCCACAGACCTTAACCCAGACAACTTTGCCACTTTTTTCACGGAAAAGACGGCAAATATTAGCAAGCAATTCTGTGAGCCGCCCTCCCCCCCAGAAGATACCCCCCTGGCAACCATGTAGACTCCTGCAACACTCCATGAATTCACTCTACTCTCTCAAGAGGATGTTTCCAAACTCATCACAAGGAGCCGTCCCACTACCTGCCTACTGGACCCAGTGCCCACAAATCTTCTTCAAGGCTTTGCCCAAACAGTGGTCCCAGCGATCACATCCATCATGAACTCCTCACTGTCCTCCGGTACTGTCCCCTCTGCCTTCAAAAAAGCAAGGGTGACACCACTACTGAAGAAGCCTACACTTAACCCTGCTCACGTACAAAACTACAGACCGGTCTCACTGCTTCCCTTCCTATCCAAGACACTAAAAAGGGCAGTTGCAAAGAAGGTCACCAACTTCCTAAACCAGAACGGATTACTGGACCCAAAACAATATGGTTTCAGAAGTGGAAACTCAACTGAAACTGCGTTACTCTCAGTGTCTGAAGCTCGAAGGACTGCAAGAACGGAAGGACTATCCTCAGTCCTCATCCTACTAGACCTGTCTACAGCCTTTGACAGTCAACCACAAGCTACTCCTGAGGATACTCAGGTCCATGGGAATCACTGGCGTTGTCCAACTCTCTACGACTCACACCCTCTCCACAGGTGTACCCCAAGGATCAGTGCTGGGGCCCCTTCTGTTTGCAATATACACCTCCCCCCTGGGACGTGTGATTCAAACACGTGGGTTCTCCTACCACTGCTATGCTGATGACACCCAGATGTACCTGTCATTCCGTCCAAAGGACACCACGATTTCGGCACGCATCTCACCTGCCGGACCACCACCTACAGCTGAACCTGTCCAAAACAGAGCTCCTGGTGATCCCAGCTAAAGAGTCACTCAGTCACAACATCAACCTCAAGATTGGCTCCACCATCATGACCCCAAACAAAGTCGCCAAAAACCTGGACCTGTCGATTCCAGATGTCCAACGTGCGGCAAATCAGACCTGTGCTGACAAAATATTCTACACAAAGACTGGTCCAGGCCACGGTCCTGTCCCGCGTTGACTACTGCAACTCACTCATGACAGGTCTACCTGCTTGTGCACTAAAACCCACTGCAGATGGTCCAGAATGTGGCGGCATGGTTGATATTCAATCAACCCAAAAGGACCCATGTTACTCCTCTATTTATTGAGTTGCAGTGGCTACCGATCGCCGCCCGGATCAACCACAAGGCCTTGACCCTTGCCTACAAAACCATCGCAGGAACGGCCCCAGCTTATCTGAAGGACTTACTAACGCCTTTTGTTACGGGAAGAGAACTGCGCTCCTCCAGCACAAGACGTCTGGCTCTGCCATCCAGTCGCTCTATGTACTCCCAGTCAAGACAGTTCTCCGTTGTGGTACCCAAGTGGTGGAACCGTCTCGCAGAGGCAGCAAGACTAAGCACATTCCCTTTCAGTCTTCAGTAAAGACTTACCTCTTTCGTGAGTATCAACTAGACCAGTGTTTCTCAACCTTTTTTTAGGCGAGGCACCCTTTCAATTCATGAAAAATTTCAAGGCACCCCAAACCAACACTGGCATCGCATCCGATACCACAAAAGCTTAGAAAAGTAACACATTTGGAGACGTCACACGACCTACATTTACTTTAATGTGCGTAAATGGTAGATGAAAGATTCCACTGACTAGCATTAACTTATCAATTTAGACGAATATGTATTATATTACATAATTTATCAGCCACATTTCCATGGCACACCTGAGGGGGGCCTGCGGCACCCCTGTTGAGAAACACTGAACTAGACTAATGCTTGAGCTGGCCTAGCCCCAGGGCGGACTCTTGACAGGATGTGTGTGTATGTGCTGTGTGTGTACTTGTTAAAAAAATCTCTGCACTTGTTGTTCTGTATATTTCCTGTGCACTTTGTATTTGCTAGTGATGTTGGCTATGATTATGTCCTCTTTTGAAAGTCGCTTTGGTTATAAAGCGTCTGCCAAATGTAATGTAATGTGTATGTCCAATGCACTACCCAACAGTAGATAGATCTTTCTTACAAAAGAATTTTCCAAAAACCTCCGGCAAACCCTATACCTGCCTTTACATTACAATAACTTGATTACTTCTCCTCTAAAAAAGTGCCTGCTGCAATGTGGCTGACAAATATTACTGTTACCAAATACATGTGTGACAGGCATGGCAAAGACAATCAACTCTGACCAAAATTAATGAGTAAGAAATGTAAAACCTGGCAAGAAAAATCAACCTTACTTTGCGTTTCTCCAGCTTGTGGAGGTGACTTGGTGACCAAGTTCTGTTTCCGCACGGCCTCTTGGGCTGGAAGCTGGTTTCCTGAAGCTGAAAAGTATCAGGAAAAAATGGGCAATCAATTGTAAGGCAGGAGAGCCAGTCTGATTGGTAATTTAATGTAATGTAATTTTATTTAATGCTATTACAATTACATTGTGTACACTGTGAGGAATCAAGTGATGGGGTAGACCCTTTGCCATACGTTGAAGGGTTTTTGTTTTAATCATCAGCTATAACACACGTATAAGGTACAAACACCAACTCAGACGAAGTTGGGTAAACTGTGAATACTGTGTAATACTTTTAGCTGTTTCTTTCCAGAATTCATGCTGCCCATTCATTAATGTTACCTTTTTCATGACTAGTTACCACCAATTCTAAGTATGCATTATATATTCACAAAAAGATCAAATTTGGCAATAGGCAGCACAGTTTCAATGAGCAGCAGAGTTGCAATACCTACTCTGGCCACAATCTTACACAGTGCACCTTTAAGGATGCAGAGGGGTTCATTCATAACCTAGTTATTGTTTAAAATATTGAATTACCATTGAATTACCATGATTGCGAATCGATATACAGTGCCGCCAGTTACTATTGGCACCCTTGAAGTTTAAGTACATTATGGGACATATCTCCAGACAACAAATAATAAGGTCAACCATGATTTTTCTATAGATAGCTTGTGGTTGATACTAATATAAAAATAATCAACAGCATTAAATATTAAACTATGAGAGGGAAAAAATTGAAGACGGTAAAGCTCCCTGGATCACTGGTATTGGCACCCTTTACTGGATACCATTGTGGAAACCTAATTTGACTCAATTATGGTAAATCGCAAATGGGAATCACCTTTGACTACTTGCTTTTGCCCATATAACATGAATTAGGCAAGGAATTATGATATTTGTGTTTAAATAACCACGTGTTACAGCTTGTGTGTCTTTCACCAATGTGAAGACAGAGGACCTGCCTGAGGACACCACAAATACTATTATTTGCAAAAACAAGACCTCCAAATAATAAAAGGTCATCTCAAAAGACCTTGGTATAACATTTTCAACACTGTGTTGTGTTATTCATAAATCTGCCAAACATGGAGCTGTAAAGAACATCTTTGGATGTGGGAGGTAGGGAAAGACATTGGAAGTCGGTGCAAATAATGAAAAAACACAGGGGCTAACATCTACAGACCTGACTGTCAACTTTGAACTGTTTTGGGTAGTTTTTTTCAATAAGCACCCCGTGTTAAACACTACACAAAGTAGTGCCTTTTGGTTGGAGACCAAGGCAGACCACATTGCTTAATAAAAGTCATAACAGGGAACACCTGACGGCTGTATGAGAAAATACAGGCATAGCACAGCCCTTTTAAGAATGTTTTAAGGTCAGATGAAGCAATAGCACAGTTTTTCAGTGACTTACACAAACAGCATGTTTGCATACTCTGCAAGAAAGTCTTTAAGGAAAAGGACACCCTACCAACAATCAAGCATGGTGTCCGATCCATAATATTATGTCACCCCATTGTTGCACCAGGTATTGGAGGCTTTGACCATATCACAGGTATCATGACAGGCATCATGACATGACAGGTATCATCATTTACAGGAAAATTTGTAACCATGGCAAGAACACTTGGTTTGAGTTGAACATCATGTGCACTCCAGCAAGACAAAAACCCAAAGAACACATCCAAATGCACAGTGGATTGGTTGTAAAATGAAAGAACACAGTCATTGATGAAAACCAAAACCTTCGGAGGCTGCCATTGCTGTCTAATAACCCTTGAAGGAGGGGTGCCAATATTCCTGGACATGCCCTTTTTCGTGTTTTTGCTTGAAATTACAAAATGCATTTGGAAATAAATACTTGTCAATTCTAAATATCTTATAATGTTCAATTAAAAGATCCTGATGGTAAAAGTTGTGTATATTTCCATGTATTTCTGGATATATTGCACACTTTGTAAATAAAATGAAAGGGTGCCAATACTAACTGGAAGCACTGTAAGATATATTTCTGTAATTAAAATCATTGTATAGGTTTATGAGATCATGAAAAATATGTTGTCTATAGTCTTGCTGTAGCACTCCAACAATTAAAGCAGAGAAAACTTGACCATATTATGAATATGGACCAGTTCATGTACCAATATAGAAATAATGCAGATCAGTGATGCGTGGGTCGACGAAAAAACAAGCCTGCCAGCCCATGCCCAGCGAGTCCATGACTGGACTTATGACCCCAACTTGCCTGCTCGGAGCCAAGTGATGAAGCTAGTTCGCTTAACTAGAAGCCGGCTGGAGGAAACGACTGGACCGCCCATTGTTGACTGGGTGGTGATTGACCGATGCACGAGAGGCCTTCCCTATGACGCGAATAGGTATGTTGCACAGCAAGGGGCTATGTCACTGGACACCTTAATTGAGTTATTAGAGAATCACAAAGTCATGGCCGGTCTCCTGTGCTCAGAGAATCCCAAGCCAACTAACCCCAAATCAAGAACAGAGAGAGAGACAGCAGGTAAAAGTACTGGCCGTGCTTCACCTGGATGGACCGGACCTATGACAAGACCAACCCAGTACATCCCCTCTCCTCCCAGCTGCTTCTCCTGTGGCCGAGAGGGACACCTCGCCCGAGATTTTCCTGATAGAGACGAGTCCATGCCTACAGCCAGGTCCACTGACAGCAAGAGCCTCTTCTGCCGACACCTCACCACCTGTTGGGCTCATGAAGGAGCCCCTGCCCCAAAGTTTCCAGTGAAGGTTGCAGGGATAGACACAGAAGCCCTGCTAGATTCTGGAAGCATGATATCCCTCGTCCGACCTGAATTCGCCAATGCAACTGAAGGGGAAGAAGTTTCAGTGTCATGCATACATGGAGACACAAGGAAGTACCCTACTTCAGAGGTCCACATGATCACCCCCCGTGGAAGATTCACCCTACGGGTTGGCGTTGTTAGACAACTGCCAGTTCCTGTTCTCCTGGGAAGAGACAGCCCCTTGTTCACACATCACTGGCCAGCACAAGACAAGGTCCCATCCAGAGGAGTGAGACTTCTCAACCAGCATGGGTCGCCATGTCTTCGGCTGGTAGCCCCACCCCAGTCAGTAATTATGAAGCAAAGGATGCAGGCCAATCAGGCCCTACAGCCACTGACCCTGAGTGTGCTGCTGAGGTAGAGCCACTGGAGGACATCGCTTCCGATGAGGCGTTCTCTCAATTCCCCCAAGTGGAGGCAAGTGAAGGCCCGAAGTCAGGAAGATACGGCCTCGCCCAGCTCTGCGATGTCAACCTGACCCAGGCATGGCGAAATGTCCAAGTGATTGAGGGACAGAAGCAAGATGGGGTGAATGAAGTGTCTTTTCCTCATTTCATGGTTAAGAATAACTTGTTATACCGAGTGACTATGGATAACTCTGAACGTTGTGAGCAGTTACTGGTACCAAAAGAGTACATTTCAAAGGTGTTGTACCTAGGAGGTCACCTAGGCCGAGAGAAGACCTATGAGCGAATCACCCAACGATTCTACTGGCCAGGAGTTAAGAGGGCTCTGGAGGATTATTGTCGACACTGTGCAGAGTGCCAGATCAAATCTCCAAAGGTACAATTTCAAAATCCCTTAATACCATTACCCATCATTCAAACCCCATTCAGTCGAATTGGCATGGATATAGTGGGTCCCCTCCCAAAATGTAGCCGGGGACATCGCTACATTTTAGTGATTCTTGATTATGCCACCCGCTATCCTGAGGCTATACCCCTCCGCTCTGCAAATGCAAAGACGGTAGCCCGGGAGATGTTTTTGCTCTTCAGCAGGGTGGGACTGCCGCAGGAGATCCTGACGGACCAAGGGTCATGCTTCATGTCGGGGGTCATGAAAAAGCTGTGCCAGAGTCTAAAGGTGAGACAGATCAGAACCTCCGTCTATTATCCCCAGACCAATGGACTGGTCGAGAGGTTCAACAAAACCCTGAAGCACATGCTACGCAAAGTAATAGATGTGGATGGAAAAAAATTGGGATCAGTTGCTACCTTATGTCCTGTTCTCCATTTGTGAAGTTCCACAGGGTTCAACTGGATTCTCCCCATTCGAGCTGCTATATGGGCGAAGACCCAGAGGGATGCTGGATCTGGCCAAGGAAGCCTGGGAGGAGCAGCCGTCGACCCATAGGAGCATCGTGGAACATGTGGAACAAATGCTCCACAGAATGACCCAAGTATGGCCCATAGAGCAGGAACATGGCCCATGCGCAACAGATTCGGGTCTATAACCGAGGAGCCCAGGTGGGAGAATTTAAGCCTGGTGATAAAGTCATGGTCTTTATTCCTACTAACAAAGTTCTGGCTAAATGGCAGGGACCCCATGAGATAATGGAACGAGTGGGACCCGTCAACTATAGGGTGCGACAGGTGGGCCGGCGAAGAGGGCAACAGATCTACCATGTGAACTTGCTGAAACCGTGGCATGAGCCGGTCCCACCACCCACTCCAGCCTTGGGGGCCTATCTGCCCCCACAAAACACCCCGGAAGTGAGAATGGACGACCAGCTATCAGCCAAACAGGTGCAGGATCTCCGAGAGCTGTTAGATGGCCACAGAGATGTGTTCTCTGAGATTCCTGGACGAACAACAGTCGTCACCCATGACATAAAGACCGAACCAGGGAGAACTGTTAGGCTGCCACCCTACCGCATCCCAGAGGCCCGGCGGAAGGCCGTCCGACAAGAGGTATGGATGATGCTTGACCTTGAGGTGATTGAAGAATCCCATAGTGCCTGGTCCAGCCCAATAGTCCTTGTGGGGAAGCCTGATGGAAGCATTAGATTTTGCAATGACTACAGGAAGCTGAACGAGGTCTCACAGTTTGATACTTACCCAATGCCCTGCGTTGATGAGTTAGTGGAGAGACTGGGGCCTGTCCGCTTCATCTCCACTCTGGATCTGACCAAAGGATACTGGCAAGTGCCCCTCACTCCACCAGCCAAGGAGAAGACGGCCTTCTCCACACCAGATGGTTCCTTCCAGTATCGGGTCCTACCATTCGGCCTTCACGGAGCTCCTGCAACATTCCAGAAGCTCATGGATAAGGTGCTCCGACCACATCAAGAGTACGCAGCATCTTACCTTGATGATATTGTCGTCAGCTCGACGTCCTGGACAAGCCACCTCCAGCATCTGTCTGATGTCCTCCAGGCCCTGAGAGGTGCAGGACTCACAGCCAACCCAGCAAAGTGTTCCCTAACCATGGATGAGGCCAACTACCTTCACAGTACACAGTGGGACGGGGAAATGTGAAGCACCAGATGAAGAAGGTGGGTGCAATAGCTGAATGGCCCCAACTGCAGACCAAGCGCCAGGTGAGAACATTCCTTGGGTTGGTGGGATATTATCAACAGTTCATACCTAACTTTGCCTCTCTAGCCTCTCCCTTGTATGAGCTGACCAGGAAAGTCGGTATGGGGTATGCCACTATTTTGGGGCTTAATACAGTTAAAATCGTTGGCCAGGGTTTATAAAGGTGGTAAAGTACACGGATCCATTGACTTTCACTAGCTTAGCGACATACTCCCTCTTTTAACTTGTCTTAAAGCAAGACAACGCTTAACATGAAAAATAAGACACTTTACCACTTTTATAAACTCCAGCCAATGATTTTAAATAATACTTCTGAGCTTTGGTGACACAAATCCTGCCTCTGTCTGCTCCGTTCCATCCACCTTTTGTTAACTGAGGCCAGGTGGCCACAGCTGGTTTGACTACGCTAAATAGTATGTACAACCACAGAAAAATCATGGTTGACTGTAATCACATTTATATAATAGTGTTACTTGGTAATAACGTGAATACTATCAATGTGAATTAGTAGGCCGTGTGTGTGTGTGTGTGTGTGTGTGTGTGTGTGTGTGTGTGTGTGTGTGTGTGTGTGTGTGTGTGTGTGTGTGAGTGAGTGAGTGAGTGAGTGAGTGAGTGAGTGAGTGAGTGAGTGAGAGAGAGAGAGAGAGAGAGAGAGACAATTACCATCCCTCCGAATAAGATAATATGGGTAAATGATAGGCCTACATTTCCTGAATCCTTAGAGTCATGCTAGTATTGCAGTGTTTTCTGTAGTGGTTTCCATATTATAAGGCTCTGGCTCACGGCCTATTAGCTGTTATAAATTGAACAAAAACTCACTGATTCAAGTGGCTTATTGGTTGTCTAATACTTTTGAAATGAATCGCTGATAAGAATTTTTAAAAAGTGCTCAGTTTACTAACTCTTGGAACGCCAAATCAGCATTCAAGAACTAGACGCACAGCTTTAGATATTGCCACCTTGGACATCATTGAATCACACGTTGACTACATTCACGGTAAATATATATAATATTTGCACTTATTCATGACACTGAAGACAATGGAAATGTCTACTTGTAGCCAAAGGGCCGCAATCTGAGCTGAAAGAGTTGACTGAAAGTTTCATGGAGTAAAAAACAATTATAGAAAAAATAAAAACACTTGCCAACTTTGTGGCTTGACCACAAAAAAAAAGATTTAAATGACCACTGGGTTTAAAGTATTTCCACCACCCAAGATAAATGATACAGATGACAAACTCAGCAATTTATAATGTTACAGTCCCTTTCTCTATGACTACATCATATGCAAATCCCATTATGCTTCTCTAGCACAGCTCATATAGAAGACAGGGCATCAGCAGGTTACTCATTATAAATGTAGTGTAGGACCCTTATACATTTATTATTTGTCTGTGTGTGTGCGTGTGTGCGTGCGTGTGTGTGCGTGCACGTGCACACATCAGCTAGTTGTTAGGTCAGTTCATAACAAACACTCAAGGGAGTAACGCCTATGGGTGACCACAACACATACTATAACTGTCTGGCTGGCTTAGACAGATATATTTGTCCCAAGCCACAAGACATCTTGGGGAGCCACAATGGTCCTAGCCACTCCTACTTCTGGGCTACCACAGTGTACATAAAATTAAACAAGCGTGCACTCTGACAAAATCAGAAGCAGAAACATCAAGAAATTCCAGAGCACAGACAAGTACGTTCTGACGTTGACATTCTAAGCCAAAAATTCTCATCGACTGTTGACACTGTAGGTGAATACAGGATTTGAGGTTTTGCTGGAGGTTGTCCTGAGGTTTGGCGAATATTAGTTTGTCCAAACAAAAATAAACCACTGGCAAAGTTAGAAAACCTCAACCAAACCAAGCCTCGCACTCAACACTGGAATAGTCCACGGGGAATGCCGCTAATGTTAAAACATGCTTGCATCACTATTGCGGATGTATTGTCTGAACAGTCCCTAGTCACCAGGTTTGGCCCAGATGGCAGTGTTCTTCTAATACAGGCAGAGTCCTGGCAGTAAGATCATAGCCACAGTACGCTACATCAAAAGTTTCATATACATGTACTATATCTTTTATCTCTCGGAACACCCCAATAGCCAATGCAATCAGATGTGGCTTATAGAACACACAACACATTTCTTTTAAACTAGTGAAGACTACAATATCTGCCAGCCTGGCCAGAGGTGTATAACGTAGAGGTAGAAATAAAATCATGATGTCAGTCATGCGTGGGGAACATATGGCCCGGGTGCCGTTTTATCCAGACATAATGTTAATGTTGTGCAGTTTCATACGAAATATGACATGTTTTGAAAAGCAATCTTAGAAATTACATTTGCAACACACATTCTATTTTCAGGGGACCTACTAGTGATGGTGG
Source organism: Engraulis encrasicolus (assembly GCF_034702125.1). Taxonomy (NCBI): domain Eukaryota; kingdom Metazoa; phylum Chordata; class Actinopteri; order Clupeiformes; family Engraulidae; genus Engraulis; species Engraulis encrasicolus. The sequence continues at coordinate 49,141,521 of NC_085859.1, read as the reverse complement.
GGTCTGTTGTAAAGGTGGCCTTCAATATAAGCTTAAATGCAGGGGAAATCCTGTTTGTGTCCACAGCACTGCCCTATAAAATCTGAAGTGGCCCTTCAAATGAAAAAGGTTCCTTACCCCTGATGTAAGTGCTACATTAGTGAATGTTATTACGTAGTTGTTACACCAGTTATTCCGTTGCACCCAATGGCGGCTTTTACTTTTCTTTTCCTTCTGCATCTGCTTTATATGCCTCTAATCCTGCCTTCTTGTTATGTGCACCTGTTAACTAACTACTAATGTATGTGTACTATGTGCAAAAAAGCAGAAGTAAATGGCTCTACAAAAACTGTGGTGGGAGGACTAATTTGTACTATTTTTCACATAATTTAACAGGGGTGACATTAAAATATTGCCTAGGCAGGGCAAAATAATTAAATCCACCTTTTTTATTATTATTTTTTTTATCAGCACAGCCATAAAATATATGACAATTTCCCTGAACAAATTAGCTTTTCGTCACACTTTGGTGAACCAATAACAATATCCTGATGTATTTTCACTCCAAAGTAGACCAAAGTGGAGATCCCAGTGGAAGTGGAAGTTTAAACATGACAACAGTTGAATTATTCAGATGCAAAACCCTTTAAGTACATTTGTGATGAGTCCACAAAAAAGGCTGCTTTCCCATAAATTTACTTCACTGCAGTAAAATTCACATATTTTTGTTAATATGGGCCAAATTGTTGTATTTCATAATATTTAAATGACATTTTGAATTTAATAGATTACTTATTCTAACTTTAACTATTTAAAATGTGTTTTATACTGATCTTTTTAAGATTGGTTTTGGAATTTCCATTCTATTTAATTGACTAATTAGCTCATCTTGATGATATACGGTATGTGCTTAATAGAATAAGCATTTGATCTAACCATGTGGCATGCATGTGTAACAGGCCCTTGTGTATACTTACTGAAGCCAGAGCCATTTCAATATTACCCAAAAAATGCCAAATATGCCAACAATTTCTGCTCTATTCAGTTAACCAATTAGTTCATTTTCTGTCTGTTGACACACTGTATGTTAACAGTAGAATGAGCATATTGTTTTATATAAATATGTGGCATGCATGAACGGCAGGCTGTTTTTTTTTTTTTTTACTTTCTGAAGCTTGAACCCCAAAAAAAGCATCTTGCATATTTACTCTTAACAGGCCAAGAGGATGTGCATTCTCCAGAAACCGTAACCATGGTGGCCACAACCGTGCTGGTGTGCCAGTTAGGTCCACACTGCAGTCGTTCAGCTGTGTCCTCCACACACCCAGCATATTCTGGTGTGGAGCCACAACACAAAATAGGATCAGACTGTGGGTAACGGGAAGAACAAGGGAAAAAATCCAAACACATGTGCTCTCTCTGCTATGCACATGTACCCACTACCCAGCACTTGTGCTCTTCAGACGTGAGGAAGTGGGCAAGGAAGGTAATTAAAGATGCAATATGTTAAAAAATACTTTGGTAAGGAACCATGAAATGGACCCGTGTTCTGGGATTAGTTAAACAGGTTAAAAATTTAACCTGATATCAATGACTACAAAGTACAGTCTAAAATGGTTTGTTTTGGTTTTGCATGTTTGTTTAGTGTCTCGTTTTAGTTTAAGGCTTGGCTACATGCGTGTGTTGGTCTGTGTTTTTGTGCATGCCTGTGCTGGGGGAGATGTGGTGAGTGGGTGATATATTTGTGTGTGTGTGTGTGTGTGTGTGTGTGTGTGTGTGTGTGTGTGTGTGTGTGTGTGTGTGTGTGTGTGTGTGTGTGTGTGTGTGTGTGTGTGTGTGTGTGTGTGTGTGGGTGTGGTGGGGGGGTGTTCATACTTTGTCTGGCCCACAGGCATGCTCTAGTTTTACCCATAAACCATTGCTCCTGCTTTGCCCTGTCTGTCTTTCCCCTATGCCTTCCTCTGACGTCGCCTATGAAAATAACGGTATCCGCCCACACTTAAAACATATGTTTACAAAGCTCTCCAAGGGTAACTGTTTCAAACCATGTTTGCAATAAAGTTACTTTTGGCAAACCTAGTGTCTTTATTCTACTGAAGCTGTAAATAAATTGGCTTCTAAAGCCAATGTGAAGGACAGCTTTTCTTCGAGGACTACTATGATTTATTATGTGTTGCAAGTTCGCACACTGAAAAAGACACTACGCTCAAGCACAAAGAGTATTTTCATTCTTTTTCTGAGAGTAGAGTAGACGTTTCAGGGTCCTGCCTTCACCAGGACTCTAGAGCAGGGTTTCCCAAACTGTGGTGCGTGCACCCCTGGGGGTGCGCGGTCTGCCATAAGGGGGTGCGCGAGCTAAATAGAGCAATGGTGGATATGTGAGTTTTTATCCAGCATTAATGAACATGTAGTTTTTAATTCTTTAGTGAATTGTATGCTGGAAGGGTCCATCTGAAGTGTAATTTATAACTCCTAGACTTGTCATGCAACAAGTTCCATTGTAATGAAGACAGAAAAAAATGTCAATTATATTGGAAATGAGGACTCCCAAAAATTATTCTGTATAATGTGCGGCAATATTCGCATAGGGGGTGCGCAAACCACACTGAAATGTACAAGGGGGTGCACAGGGGGAAAAGTTTGGGAACCGCTGCTCTAGAGGCACGCACACTGAAAAATACACTGAGGTAAAAGCACAAGGAGTTTTAAAATGATTTTTCTGAGCAGAGTGCTGTCTGCGCTTACAGTGAGCCCAACTACTCTGTGAGAGCACTCTCACCTTGAACTGTTCCATATCGGTCCACCCACCTGCTTACTTGTCAACGCATCTTGAGCGCAACAATATCACTGGCCTCTTTATTATGTGTTGCAACACAATATTTTAAATTGAATACAGTAGGTATATTTATTTATAAATGGTAAAGAATTAATTCCAGCAGGCGGCAGCTGTGATGTACTGATGAACTGACCTTCACTGGTAATGTCAAATGTAATGTTGAAAGTCGCCGGACTTCTCCTTTAAGCGCTGATGATGATTATACACAGATGACTATACAGACAGAAATAAATAAATAAAATCTGACTTACTGTGAACAATCATTTTAAAACACTAAAAAGTCAATAGTTTTGTCAGAGATAGCTTTGGCAACTTAGCAGCATGGCAGGCCGCCATACCACAATCACTGAGGCAGCACCTTAATATCAAAGTAAACTTACTGAACTCAGTCGGCTAAAGAGTGTGTAAAGGTTTTACTACGTTCATTAGTCAAGTGATTTCACATTTAATGTAACATGAGCTCACTGAAGTGTTTTTCAAGACGTGAAAACCCAAATGACCTGGGCAAGTAAACAAATCATGATCTCTTTTTGGAAATTTAGAAACCAAACTTAGTCACTGGTTACGGTAAACCTGAGCAACTGTTGGAAGAAAAAAATACCCCGTTGTTGGTTTGGTTTACATTCATGTACTTGATAAGACATATAAATAGTTATATTACATAAATAAAATAAAGCAATGTGCAATGTTGATAGCTGTGTATTAAATAAAAATGAATTAAGATTATTTTCTGAAATGGCACTTAGGGGGTTTTGCATCTGAACTCTTCATATACAAGTTTAGTGACTTCTACCAGACAATTGCTTTAACCAGTTTAAAAATGATCCCAAAACATACTGACCTTTGACCACTGATCACGGTAGTGACAACTTTGTCTCAATACATGACTTCATCATGGCATAAAAACTTATTTACCAGAAAACTTGGTCACTTTTCTGGCTGGATATTTCCAGGAAGGGGAAAACATCTTTTTCTTCAGAGGTTTACAACTCATATCCACTGACTGTGATTATGGCATTGTGGGATATGCTGGCTGTTGCCTGTTATATTGTACTTTGAATCATCTTACATATTGTTGACAACACTATCATCATGGGTGCAAACTTATTTTTAGACACAACTTACCCGTCTCGCAGTTGGCTCCAGTGAAGCCAGGGCAACACTTCCACTCCAGAGAGGAGACTGTGCGGTAGACCACCTTATAGGATGGGCGCACCACGGTACGATAGCTGCACAACACAGGCAACAAAAAAAGCTGTTCACCATGAAACATGCACTGTAAGACATACATGCATAGCAGTGGCACAATATTATATATGATATGGGAAAAGCATGTGTGCCATGTAATCAGGGCTAGAAAAGAACAAAAAAAGGTCCAGGCATGTTTGTGAAGCATCCTCTAAATCAGGGGTGGGGAACCTTTTTCATTCGAGGGGCCACTTCAAATTCCTCCAAGTGCCGTAAAAGTGCTCCAAAGGCCATACTATGAACACAAATTTCCCCCAGTGCTTTAAGCTTATATTGAAGGCAGCCACCTTTATACCAGAACCCACCTTCACAAGGTCCCCTGAAATATGACTTAATTGTATTGCAAATGTAATTTCTAAGATTCCTTTACAAAATATTTCATATTTCATGTGAAGCTGCATAACATTAAAATTATGTTGGGGGCCGGATAAAACGGCCTCAAGGGCCGTAGACATAGGTTCCCCACCCCTGCACAAAGTTGTGGGGCAGTCTCTAAGACAATCCAAATGAGCCAACAGCATCGGCCCCTGAGGACTATCGGCCCACCGGAAAATGCCCTATACGTATAACCAGCGGGACGAGTGCCATGTGCATTACGGCCCTTTTTGGGGATAACATTGGGGGACAAGCTATGAAGGGGGAACTAGAAGCAATGTGGATGATGCCATTTCATTCAATGCTACCCCATTGTGTGTCCATGTTTTTGCAAAGAAAATAAATACAGTGCAAAAGCAGGATGGACAGTGTGGATGGCAGTGCACCCTCCGCTCCCTGGCAGACATTACCACCAGGCCAGTCAGCCACCAGCCACACTCCCTCAGGAACTGGGAACACAATCAAGGAAAATACACATCCTGGCTTCACCTGTTTCAACAGTGAACCACTGGTAGGCATACATGGGTCCATAAAAACCACTAAGACCAGTTTTAAAAACAACTTTCTCAAAACCAACCATCTCATTAAATAAACACAGGTTCACATATTCAGTTACTCATATGGCATTGCTGACGTTTCTGAACATCTACAGTCAGCACTGACCTTTTCATTTTATTTCACCAGGTAGGTCAACTGGAAACCGTCATATGATGTGTGTGTTGTACTTCACATACAGTCTTTACCTATTACACTGTACCTGTTGACATCACACTAAGGCACTCCAATAACGCCTTTAATTAATCAGAAAATGATTAAAAAAAAATATATATATAAATATAAATATATATATATATTTTTAGGGGCTTTTATGCCTTTATTTGATAGGACAGTCTGAGATGGTGACAGGAAGCGAGTGGGACAGAGAGAGATGGGGTGGGATCGGGATATGACTCTAGCCGGACTCGAACCGGGGTCCCCGTGGGCATGCAAGCCCAAATGTGGGGGGCTTAGCGCGAGAAAATGATTTTTTAAATGTAGGCCTATTCAGTGGAAAATGATTTTGTAGAGATATAGTGAGAATGAGGCAGGGAAGAAAAAAATGTGTGTGTGTGTGTGTGTGTGTGTGTGTGTGTGTGTGTGTGTGTGTGTGTGTGTGCACACACGTGTGTGCCTGTGCGTGTTTATGTGTGAACTGGATTTAGGACCATGTGGTGTTGCCATGTTCTGTGCAAGTAAAAGGGTATAAATAAAACACGATTCGAGCTGGGTTTGCATGCCCTACTTAGAGGAGCATCTGTGAAGCGATTGTTTACTTTTGTATCCAAGTGTTTTTTTTCCACATGCCTTAAGCGGTTTGACCATAGGTACACTTGGTGACTGAAAAACACATTTCCAATGTCTCATACTGCCTTGAGCAGATTGCAGAAGAGTATTGTCACCTAACTACTTGCACCGCATGCCCTTCAAGGTGTAACGGGAAGGAGAATTCTGTATAATCGTATTACATTGTCAAGATTCTGGATAGAAATTTGACAAGTGACCAAATATGCTTCAATTGCAAACTTCTGTGCTAACCCTGTTACATAAATTTTTGACCATAAAGTACACTTTACTTGACTTGAAATTTGTAAGGAATCGTTGGGAAAAAGTCAAATGCGGTTGCAGTTTTGCAATCAGATGTCTACTTTTGCTATATAAGTCATATCTTGGCATGTTTCCAGTTGTTGTAGTACGCCCCCATAACACGATTGATGCGGTTCTCGCATTTACTGCTGTCAGCCGGGAGGCCAACACGGCCTACTCAGAATCTCAAACCATTTGTTGTGGTTCAAAAGAATGTTTAGTGAATTGAGTCCAAGTTGGATGATATTTTGGGCAGTTAGAACCATGGATAATTTACACCGTGTAATTACGCACAATGATTTAAGGTTCCACTACGTTGTGTTGCTTCCATCTCGCCAAGTTTCTTGTGCTAACGCAGTTCGGAGTAGGATTTACAGTTACAATCGCCTTTGCACTTCATAAAAGCCAGGAGTACTGCAGGGCAATAAAATGCAATTAGACTATGTAAATTGAAATGTTCACTCTTTTCTGAGGACAGTGGGCTCTTGGACCTCATCATATCCTTTTCTTTCCTTGGCCAAAAGGAAGACCTCTGAAATGTGGATTTTGCAAGGCATAAGTGTATGGACTGCCATTCTTACTTTCAAAGATGCATGGGCCGATACCAATTAGCTATTGTGAGTTTAGTCATCACAACTGAGAAGAAAACAAATGCATTTGGGGTTTCAAGCAAAAAGAGAGACAGATGGCCAACATTTTCATCTGCACTAAAACGCTGTCACGTTAAAATTTTTAAAGCACATATTGGATATCTACTTCAAAGGAATAGGATGGAGGCAGCAGATATGTTTTATGTCCCCTTTATTGCTTATTCTTCTACAGGCTAAAACTGGGGCAAAATGAGGTGTCACCCAGTGAAAAACAACAAACACTAAACTAAGTAAAGTAAACCCACACACTGTTTACACACGTGTCTGTCCGCTCCAGAATTTTCCTCAGCTCTGATTAAGGCACTGAATGTCTCAGATCCCAATCAAACAGCCTAACCCTTATCACATCCCTTCATTACTCCTGCTCAGACACTTCCTGCCAATCAAAGCCGATCACAAGGGAGTTCCACTTATGGCCAACAGCTGAAAGGAAAGGACACTTGGGATGAGGACCACGGCTCATTTGAAATCATTTGAAATCTTGAACAGCAAATTGTGATCCAAACCCATCGCAAAAGTGATTGGCATATACAGTACTTACAGATTCTAGAACCTGACTTGACTTGACACACACATGCTCACACACACAGACACAAAACAGGATTACTGGTCCAGCCGAAGCTTTCGCTCAGCACAATGGAAACACAGGGTTTTCATATACTGCTCTTATATCTTGGAATTCTCTTTCCCGCGAGATTCATTTTTCTGGACAGATTTTACAAATGCTCTAAACTTATTTATAAAAATAAATTATTAGGGCTGGGAATCGATCCAAATTTCCTGGATCGATTCGATTCCGATCCAGAAGGTCACGATCCGATTCGATCCACAATGTCGATTCGATATCGATCTTCTGTATTGCTGTGTTGTCACTTTAACCCATTTATGCCTAGAATCCTAAGACCAGTTATAAAAACCTAAATATCTCAGCCTTTGATGGCCACACAAACATGAAATAGTGGGCATGTGGGCCTACATGAATGTGGATGAGAGCTACAGGATGTGGTTGAGAAATAGCACCTATAATCATCTGCAAAAGATCGACCCACAAAGTTGTAAAATCGATATTGCACTATTCGAATGTGAATCGATATTGGATCGCCGATCGATCTTTTGAACCCAGCCCTATAAATTATATATTTAAATGATTACCTTATTGATTTTGATGTATTTATTCACCTTTTCCTTTGTTGTATTGGTATTATAATGATGATGTTATGTACAAGTGTCATGAAAGATGTCATGAAGGCCATAAGTGCATGCATTTCCTGTAGCCTGTACATGAACTCACCTTCCTCCAGTGCAACCCTGCGGCCAGCGGCAGGTCTGGTAGACGCGCTGGAAAACCGTCCCATTGTGCACGTGACACGTCACTGTTTTCGTTACAGTGTGAGGACACCAATTTCTGCAATATAAAATGAAATGCACATATCAATCATTATGTTCTTCTTTGACTTTCACCGTGTTCAAAGGTTTGTTATTTCAGTGTTCAAGAGAGTCCTTGTGCACAAGCCCTCAGTAATGCAGGTGCAGGTGTGAGGCAGGAGAAGGTGAATCAATGAACAAAATTCAAAAGACACCGCACACTGCTTACTTTTCTTTACTTTATTTTTCGGAGCGAACAACGCATTTCGCCCAATGCGTCATCAGGTTCGCTCTATTCTATCTTAGAGCGGAGTACACACACAAAGCTAGCTTTTCGCTTGCTCGCCTACTCGCCACTCTTTCATGGAACGTTCGCTGAAAGTTCCCGCGGCTTTAACTGCCAATGGACAGCCGAGAAGTACCGAACTCTGCATTCCAATTGGTTACTCGCTTACTCGCCTCGCTCGAAGATAAAATATTTTCAACTCGGAATCCGCCCACATCGCATCGCTTGTACAGTACTCGCCTACTCGCCTGCTTATAAAGGGCCATACACACACGTCGCTGCTAGTTACTCGCTCAGCGAATGAACTCAATAGAATGTCAATGTGTCCCAGCGAGACTCGCAGGCGAGTAGGCGAGTACTGTACAAGCGATGCGATGTGGGCGGATTCCGAGTTGAAAATATTTTATCTTCGAGCGAGGCGAGTAAGCGAGTAACCAATTGGAATGCAGAGTTCGGTACTTCTCGGCTGTCCATTGGCAGTTAAAGCCGCGGGAACTTTCAGCGAACGTTCCATGAAAGAGTGGCGAGTAGGCGAGCAAGCGAAAAGCTAGCTTTGTGTGTGTACGCCGCTTTAGAGCGAACCTGATGACGCATTGGGCGAAACGCGTTGTTCGCTCCGAAAAATAAAGTAAAGAAAAGTAAGCAGTGTGCGGTGTCTTTTGAATTTTGTTTGTTATTTCAGGTTAGCACTGATGCAGGCAATTTGTTCTAAATATATCACCTGCCCTCTGGAATCCAAACAAAATTACAAGTAAAAGGTTCAAATCTTTGGGTTGACACATTAGACCACATGCATCTAGACCAGTGATTCTCAAAGTGTGGTCTGGGGACCACTGGTGGTCCGTGACACAGCTCAGCTGGTCCGTACGGGGATTTCTAATTTTCCAAGACAAGCTAGCAGTAGGATATATTTGTAACATTATTACAAAAATGAGCATAACTGAAGTCTTATTTTCATCACAATAACCACGTAATACATGTGAATAAAAAATAAGTGATCTGCATTGAAATGAGCAGTGTCAAATTAGCACCTGTCAACTGTCAATTCGGTTGACAGGTGGTCACTGAACATTTTTGGGGGGACAAAGTGGTCCTCGGTCTGAAAAAGTTTGAGGAACACTGATCTAGACCAGGTTATCGATTCATATGCTCTTGGCTCTGATGTAATGCGGCAGATTCCCTGATGATATACTACATACAAGAAAGAACAAATTCTGTGTAAATCTAAATACTGTTAGCTAAGGCCAAAAAAATGAAATTGTTACATAGGCTCCCCCTGCTGAGAGACTTTGGAACCTAAACTGTCACATTGCCATTTTTAAGCATTAGTCTTTTTTTTCATATGCATTTGGTATGCTTTATATTCAAATTGAACCAACAGTTGAAACAAAGACTGTATCATAAAAATGTGATTATCTCACTAAAAGGATATAGGTACATACATTAACTTATTACATTATACAGGGCAGTCATGGGTGAGTGGTTAGGGCATCAGACTGGTTCGACTCCCGACCTGCTAGGTTGCTGGGGGGAGTAATTAACCAGTGCTCTCCCCCATCCTCCTCCATGACTGAGGTACCCTGCGCATGGTACCGTGCCGCCGCACTGCTCCCTTACAGGTGCCATTGGGAGCTGCCCCCTTGTACGGGCGAGGCATAAATGCAATTTTGTTATGTGCAGTGTTCACCTGTGTGCTGTGGAGTGCTGTGTTACAATGACAGTGGGAGTTGGTGTTTCCCAGTTGGGCTTTCACTTCACTTAACTTCTTTTTCAAAGAAATACAATATACTGTACAATACAATACAACCTGTATTTATATAGCGCAATATTGTCTTAGAGAGTGCTGACAATGAGCACACCTCACACCATGAAAGGAGCTCTAAGAAACCAAGTCTTGGGAGGCCTGATGAGGCAGGCAGGATTCCCTTTATAACAAATTCTGACTTTACATACTTGATCACACTTGTATTGACTGCTGGCCCTCACATTCAAAAAGTGTTCAGAGGAGAGTGGACATTTTGGGGAAGGTAACTCTACAGTAGAGCCAGCTGGCACCAGACACCAGAATGCCTTTAATGCCAAGGGGTAAGTTATGTTACAAGTGCCCAGCACAAATAATCTGACCTGAGACGCTGGTGTGACGTCCCCTTGTTTTTAACAGGCCCTGCAAAATTTTGCATAAAATGCAAAAATAAAATGTCCTTTTCTGCAACGCATTTCACTTTGATAGTAAGCAGTCGTTAACAATACATCTCGAAATAAGAGTGACGCAAAGCCTGGTCTCCAAGTAGCAATTGTATTCAGTTTTTGTTAATTGCAGACTGTGGGTTTGTGCTTCTCCCTTTCTTCTTTTATTTGGCCGTTTGTTCATAAAAGCCCTTTGGAGAGGGAGTCTGCACTCCCGACCCTTCACTACTACGCCCTACACGTGTGAAAATGTGCTGCCACATCACATCAAAGCAGCTGACTCAGCAGACTACTTCATAAACCCGAGACACCCACCTCAACTTAGCTACTGAAAAGAGGACACAGTAGCCTAAGCGTAATTCTTAACTAGCACATCTGACTGACCGCATAGATTGGCAACATGTTTCTTTTTTTCCCCTTGCCCTAGTGCTTCCAGGAGGCCCGGGGCTGATCCTCAAAGCCACCATTGTAAATCTTGCTGTTGCTTTTGCCACAACAATGCCACCCAGGACGTACAGTAGGGTGTGGGGACACACAGGCACAACACATCACCTGCTGATGATACAAAATCACAAGTCAAGCCATATGTACAGTATGCTGTAAACTCAAACCAGTAAGAACATAAACATTTGGCTTTCAGTTAAGACATGGCCCCTGTAATAAACTTTTTTTATTTTTTTTTTAGCAGAATAGCAATGACCGACTTGTAATGTATTACTAAAGGCTATGTGTGATGTTGTAGTGGTGTAATGAAGTTTTTTGAGAGTCTATTACATCGTTCCAGTGTCAGAATGTTGGCCGAGAAGGATGCCAATGAAGTCTTCTAACCCTATTACACTCACAAACACTAATTTTGGAAGCTGTTTTTATTCTTTTTACATTTTTCTTGAACTACTTTACCTCTTCAGCTCTTGTTTTCTGCTCACTCCAGCATGTTCAAATCACACAACAGCTTTAAGTAGGGCTGTAACGATACACTCAACTCACGATTCGGTTCATATCACGATTTTTGACCTACGGTTCGATACACCCCACGATTTCTGAAATGTATCTCCACTGAAGTTTGGAAACACTATCACATCAAATCATAAGGTTGTTTTCTTGAGTAATGGGTAATAAAACTATGAAAGGGCGTATCACGATACTGCCTCCTTGTATCACGATACAGTATTGTGACTCGGTGTATCACGATTTCTCGGTTCGATACAATATCGTCACAGCTCTAGCTTTAAGTGTTGCATTGATACAGGGTTAACACGGGCAAGCGTGGAAAATGGAATGGAGATCGTAAGTTACACAATTGTCTTTTAAAGATCTAAGTTAGTGTGTAATTTCCAATTTCCTAATTGTATGCTACCCATTCACAAATTTGAGATATTTTTCATCAGTATTTACAGTACAAAGCAAATAAACAACCATTTACAAGTATGTATTTGTAAGCCCAGCCGTGGCTCAATCGGCTGGGCACTCGACTGCTACACCGGCGACCCGGGTTTGATTCGAGCGCGAGGTCATTTGCCGAGCCCTCCCTGTCTCTCTCTCATCCCCGCTAATTTCCTGTCTCTCTACAACTGTCCTGTCATAATAAAGGCATACAAGTCCTAAAAAGCTATACGGTATTTGTAATGGATGCCAACTGGCAGAGTTCAGCGGTAGAGCGTTACTGAACCTCACTCCCAAAGGCTCGTACAGATATAGACCTGAACTGTCAGTCTGGACCTTGAGTGATCATCATACTGTGCTACCCATGACTAAACTGGAGCATTGACTTAAAGGGGTGGGTCTGAATGCAGTAGGTTTTGCAGGCCAAGATGTATTCAAATGGCAGATTTATATGTAGGTGTAGAGATTTGACCACATGTATGATCAGTTTAAATTTCCAAGCCATAATGCATACTTAGAAAAAGATGTTGGTGGAAAATAATCATGATAAAGATCAGATTTGTGAACTGACAGCATGAGTTCTGGAAATAAACTACCGGTACTTAAAATGGACCTTTGTCTTCTATGAAAATCGTGTTCATCTGCTACTGTCTTGTTATGCTTTATCTACTGATCCTACTTTCAGCTGTAGTCATAGTTGCCTCTCCAAACATCCTCAGACTTCTTTGTAACTCTCATGTGCATCCGCTACGCACTGCAGTCTGGAGGTTTGTTGACCTGCATGGATCTTTACAGCTTTTGTGTAATCATATTTTCCGAGTGGGATATAAGCTTCAAAAGAAGTTTACCCCACATAAAGGAGCAAAAAGTCAAACCAGTGTGCAGGTTAACATCTTTCCTTTGGAGTATTGAACACTCCTGCGTTTACCAGCATCTAGAAGCTGTGCATGGATATGTTTGCATTGTGGGAATATACAGTAAGCTGTCAACAACAGCTATTGGCCCTTATGATATTAAAAAATATTGGAGAATCTGAATTGCAATGTAAAACTAACCTTGACAAGAAGCGGCCATGGACAGTCAAGTCATCAATACAGATGCAGTCTACAAGATATGGCAGAGCAGGCTCTACTTCCTCTGGAAGAGGCTGAGATCTAAAAATGTCAGCAGCAGACTTCTGCTTATGTCCCCCCAGTCTGCCACGGTCAATGCCCCCAAAGCAGATTCAATGGCAGGTCCCTGGTTTGCAGAAACAGGTAGTCTGTGAGGGTCAATGAGGCCATTCAGCTCAACTCAGGGCTCCACAGGAACATGATTGACTGAGTGTCTACGTCTGGTACACACACACACACACACACACACACACACACACACACACACACACACACACACACACGTGCACGCACGCACACACGCTCTCTCTCTCTCTCTCTCTCTCTCTCTCTCTCTCTCTCTCTCTCTCTCACACACACACACTTTGTAGCAATTGCTCACAATCAGTGTTTTCTTTGTTCTCCTGTAGATTTGCGTGTGGTTGTTGCTACACTAGGCCAATACTAAAAAAATGTTGTTGTGAAAAGTTGTGTGAATGCCTATGCCTTGAATGTGTGATGTTAATGATGCACATATCATATATTGTATGCTTCTGGACACCTACATTTCCTTCAGGATATCGAATAATCAATTGTTGCATCAGGCGAGATTGTGGGAAGGCTATTCATAAAGGGGATCTGTCATAAAATCCAACCCATGCTCAAGTTTGAAGGCTATACCTGATGTCTAGCTCCTCTGGGGTAGAAATTAAATAATGGCATTGCATTACATTGTATTTATCTTAAATGCTTTTATCCAAAGCGGCTTACAGTTCCTTTAGTGTTTAGTTGCTGACTCTAGATTATTGTGGGGTTTGATGCCTTGCTCAAGGGCACTTCTACCATGGGTGAGAGATAGGAGAGGAGACCACCCACGCTCCTCCCTACTGTGCGGGATTCGAACCTGCAACACATACCAAGCTCCCAAACCATCAGGCTACAGCTGCCCCACAATATTAAAAAAGGATTGGTTTAAACTTTGAAGTCTTTTACACACAGAAAAATACCACTTTTTTTTTAAACACCAGAAGGACATTGAAGGACCAATTAGAGACGTCACTCAATGCCAATTAACACGAGTTTCCCAAAATGTTGTGATGTATAAAAAAAAAAAAGAAGAAGAAGAAGAAGAAAAGAAACAAAAAAGAGAGACTAAAACACAAATTGTGCAAGTGATAACTAATGTAGGCTACAGACGTTGTATAGACTTACTAGTGACTGCGATAGGCTTTGGGGAGAGGAAAGACGACAGCTGAAACCATTGTGGCTGAAACAATAGTGACCCGGCCACCTCTTATGTTCGCAGTCTATCAGTCAAAAGTCATCAATCAAACAGTGCCACAGAGTGTTGACTACAATGCCGTAGGCCTACATCAGTGTCTGCGACTGTGTTTGGAGGAGCAGACAGACTATTAGGAAACGTATCAAAGCAGTTTTCATCTACTAAAATAAATAATGAAAAATAAAAACCCTACAGTATTGTCGCGCACTTGGGTTATAAATCGCATGCAGGAGAGCCCGTGCTGGAAGGTGTCTCACATGCCCAAACGCATGCCACAGAGAACAAAAGAGTATTTAATTTGGCCTAAATATTGACATACATTTGCAAGTTGCATTTTGTTGCGTGAGAAATGTTGCGAGTTCTCCAAAGTTAGACAAAGTTCAGGTGTCAAGGTCAGCCACAGGAAACCCCTGATGCGATTTCGGCACTTACATGTTGTTGTGGTGAGGAAACCACAGCCGTACGTGACCACCTGGTTGTCCATTTGGCTAGGAGTATGGTAAACTGCCGGGTTCTCCAACCAGCGGTGTGGAGTTGCAGGAATGATACACATAATAACGTACTCAACGTTTGTACATTGTCCGAGTTCAATGGACGTGCAGATGGCTCGTGGTCATTTTAAGATAAAAGACAATGAAGAACTCTTACCTTTTCTCGTAAATCGGTGTTCGTAACGGTCCGGATGTGTCTTTGTTAGGCTGTGTGCTACTTGAAAACTTTCTCGGCATCGTAGCCCCTGTCTGGTGAACACAACAGGTTAACCAGAGCAGCAGCAAAAAGGTCCACCGTAACCTTTTTGCGCAGAACGCTGGCACGTAGTTGCATGGCACATTCATTGCGGCGCGAGGTTGCGTTGCACACAGTCTGCAGCTGGAGAAATGTCGGACGAGGACCGTAAATTTCCCGTGGAAGTGCTTTAGTAGTAGCCTAAATGGTCCAACTGCTCAGCGCGTAGACAAATAACTCGGGACTCATTAAAGCATCTAGGCAACTACTACCATTCAATAAATTGCGTAAAAGGGTGGTGATTGGAACAAGGCACGGAGAGCTGGCACTCGGCCACACCGAGGGATTCGTTTATGGTGGCAGAGCTAGAAGCGCACGGTCGTTTTATCGTTTGCCACCTTTTGCCGAGAACAGGAATAATGCCCCCTGACTGTTGGGGATTTGACTGGGCGCGTTCAAGGACTGGCAGTCCCTCCTCTTTTTGAACTCTCCACATACACCCTCGACGGCAAATTTTACTCGATAGCCTTACCATACAATGGGCAGTATTGGAAATTAAATACAACACCCCCAGACTTTCAAGACGAGTCTTGCGTATGTGCACCATATTCAAGGCTTAGGCTATTCAAGATATTTCTTATTTCATTGCAAGTGCCATCGGACAGAGTATTTGGAAGGACGATGAGAGACAGCGCTGAGCGGAATAAAAACAGGAAAAGTGGTGGAAGCAGAGTTCGCATTGTCTGCATCCCACTGTTTAGATTGCGGCTACACTGAAAGTACACAAAGCTCCCAAAGCAAATGCATGGAACGCCACATTTCTGAAGACTCTCAGCATTCTACACAGCAGTGATTCTAATTATGCCAGACACTATTCAAAAAGTCCAGGTGGCACTATTTTTCTCCCCACACAGTGACTTTAACTTATACTTGCAATTATGTGTTCACACAACCATAAAGGGACTGAATATGAAACAGTTTGCTATAAACAAACACACAACATGGTTACTATTAGTGGCTGTAATTAGTTTGTTACAAATTAGTTGTAACCCCCCTTATACAGTCACGCTCAAGGCAGGGCAACTAAGGAAGTATGGAAGTAGTCCATATAGTTTAAAGGTGCAATATGTAAAATTTCCCTTCTTAAAAAAAAAAAGTTGAGAATAAGTGAATTGAATTGAATAACCAGGGATGAAATGGGACCAGGGCCGCCAGGGGCAGAGCCCAGCTGGCACATAGGCTGATATCAAAAGCAGCCAACTCGTTTTCCACGCTTTCTATCTATCAAAAAATTAACTTGTTTACCCTGACCCGAATCTAGAGCCTCCAAAACAAAACAAACTCCAATGTAACCCCTGTTAGCCAATTAGCTGATGTGGGTTTATTATCATGCTGTAGAGTGAATGGAAAGTGAGATTCTGAACCAAAATGTCCCTGATTTGGTGTCAGAATTTCAAGATGGCAAATGAATTACATACACAAATGATACATTTGAAGCCAATATGAATATTTGAAATGGATGATGGTGGTGGCGGCACATTTGGGTACACAGATCTTGGTTATGAGCACCTACAGATGTTACACACAGTGCCTTAAGCACTTGTCACTAACCATCAGCCCTAAAGAGTGACATCTTGGATGAGATGCTTTGGTAGGTAGGTAGATAAAATCAGAATTTCAATAATATGTTTCTTTTTTGCGTTGGCACAGCGGCATGATTCTAGAATTGCTTGCTGTAAATGTCTAGCCTGGTGGTCTTACCATACTCTCGTACTGGCTGCATTGGCTATATGGCAAACGGGGCATTTTCCCAGTGGACTGTTGATGATTTTGGCCTGCTTCTTCCCTCAGTGTACTTGTATCAGTCTTCATGCCGCTACGCCTCACCTCTCAAAGTCAGATTTAAATATTCATTTTGGCCGTTGTGGACAAAACAGCCCGAAATAGATGACAACAAATTTTGTTACAAGCTTCATTGTCTCTCTCAGTGCCTATTGGACCACTCATGGCCAAAAGTGCCAGGATTGATTTTTCTTCCCAGTCCAGCCCTGCTCGTACTAATATCATTCGTAGAGAGGATCTGAAGAGTTCAGATGCAAAACCCCCTAACTCCATTTCTGAAGACCTGCACTTCTATAATTTTAGAGAACCCTGTTGTTGGTTTGGTTTACATTCATATACTTGATAATACATATAAATAGTTATGTTACATAAATAAAATAAAATATATGCAATTTTGATAGATTTGTATTAAATGAAAATCATTTAAGATTATTTTCTGAAAAGGCACTTAGGGGGTTTTGCATCTGAACTCTTCATCTGGAACTGCCGAATTGAGAAACGATTACTGAAGGGAGGGCTGAGCTCCTTTGAAATTTGAAATGCACGTCTTATTTTGCCCAATCTCTAACGTGGTCATGACAATGAAAAACATGAGCTTCAGTTGGTTGTTCACCATAAATCAAACACTAAAGGTAGACTCTTTTGCCGTTTTTGCCATGTTTGGTGAGTTAAACATGATATAGCAAAGACTGCTTCTACCACATTCTGGGTAGGGTAACCAATAAGTCAACAAGTAGAAATTATGAGTCCAAAGACTTGACTTAATTAAAAAATGGTTTAATATGTAATGATAATCATTACATTGTAATCCTATAATTGAAATGTATAATTGTATAAATGTATAGTTGAACTCATCTTCAAAGATGAGCTCAATCGGAGTTGAGGTATAAACAGACACCCTGCAGCACCCAGTGAGAGATGTGTTTGGCGGTGAACAGGTCCGCCTCGAAGACCAGGCCAACACCCATGGCGTTCCTCCGCATTGAAGTTGTGTAGACTGGAGTACGCAGTGTATTCTATGCAGTCAAACAAAAATAAACAACCACAAACACACAAGCAAATGAAAATGTCAGATAGCATAGGTCTGACAAATTGGCATTATAAGTAGAACTCGTTTGACATTCTCAGTTAAATCAAACTGATCAAGCTGAATCCATCATGACAACAGATGCAAAAGCTGAATGTGACTTTGAATGTGAGCTTGTTTCACATTCTGACATGGGTTTGGCCAACTAAATGGCACCATTGGACAACAGTGAAGCACACGTCTGCCGCTAAGAACTAAGACTTAGTACAATAATGCAGAGCAGTGAACTGTTAGGGAAAAAAATAGTCTTTCTTTGAACATGTTGACAGTGGTGTTACCAACATATCTAATGGAAGTAACTAAGCAAGATATCTGAGAAGATTATCTGTTGGCACATGAATTGTTGTTAACATACAACCAGTTTAGCTTATGCAGCAGTTATGTTCCCTGAGTATTGTATAGCACATGCTCTAGACAGTGTGTGTGTGTGTGTGTGTGTGTGTGTGTGTGTGTGTGTGTGTGTGTGTGTGTGTGTGTGTGTGTGTGTGTGTGTGTGTGTGTGTGTGTGTGTGTGTGTGTGTGTGTGTTGTTCTTCCCCTAGTCTGAGGAATGCACAAATGTACATCACCCTGAAAACATACAATGTGCTACGTGGTGAAGCCAGCATAATTTTGGCAAGCAGTTTGAGCTGCAGCACTGGGGGACACAGAGTCAATTTGTTGCATACCACTAGTAAGCATGCAGCAATGTTCCACATGCGTCATCTTCTCATATGACATCCATTAACATTAATGTGTTATTAATTATTTTTAATACTCCTCCCCAGATGCTGTCTTTCAAATAGTATGAAACTGGCGATTGCACATAGGGGAAAAAAGGAGAAATGTGCTGATAATAGTGTACCTGCAGTTTGAGGCGGTGAGACTCGATTGGAATGACTTTGAGGATGGGTAGCTGCACCACAAGGACTTTGGGTTTGCTCCTTATCAGGCAACCGTTCTCCGTGTCCCAGTCGGCCCCCTCCAGGTACAGGCCAGACACAAAACAACCTGTGGGGAGGAAAATGAAATCCATGTGTTTAGATTTGAATTTCACTGGAGAATTGTATATACAGTCCAGACATACAGCCATTTGAGAGGGGGGGGGAAGGCTAAAATGAGTTGGTGTGTATTTAACATTCATACACGTGGACAGTATAGAGTACAACCTAGTAAAATAGAAATAGGAATACATCTGTAGTCAAAATTGCCGTTTGCTCACATGAACAGAACAGAACAAGTGGCTAGAAAATTGGATGTCTGTACAAACTCCATCCTTGTCTGTCATTGTTCTCCTGAAACCCCTTCATATCGTATGATGTGGGTGTATTGTCTAGTCTGTACAGTACAGTACATACCCTGCCCAGGCCGCTCATGGACCTCGTCAGGGCTGCAGTGTTGAGTGACTTGTGTGTAGAGAGTGGAGCGGTCCAAGGGCCATCCGTTCTTCCTGCATGTGGCCTGCACCAGAGCCGTCAGGTAGGACTCCGGAATGTGCAGGCCGGACAGCCACATGACGTTGGGCTCCCCTTCATCCACCTGCAGTTATTACACAATTAGCCTTTTCACAATCACATCAGACAAGGTCGCAAGTCTAGTATATGTGATATAATCTGACATCCGATAAGTCAATATCATGATCTGTGTATTGCTCATACTGTATATCAATTTATGAGACAACTAACACAGGCAGGATTTCCGCATGAAAACAACTGACCAAATCACAATACGATCTCTTAAATGCATGTGAACACCCGATTAGGCGTTATTCCAGTTACTGGTTATTGTGACCAATGAAATGCACCCACTGTAATAATTTCCGTTTTTACAAAAATGTACATCATTATTGCAACGTCGCAATTAGATTACGGTAACCTTACTTTGGGAAGTGAAACTGCTCTTTCAATGCCATTTAACTGGACTGAATTCTAACTAAACTGCAGACAATCATCACTGTGGCAAGAGATCAATGTCAAAATAGCTGCCATGTTAGTCAACACAAGACTTAATGACCCTTGATTACCACATCCGTCAGGAATGGGCAGTCAGACGTGCTGATAACGGGAGGAAGAGGCTGAAACTGGAAGTAAAGGGACCAAGAGTCACACAGGAGGGGGCAGAATGCCAGAATCCCCCTGCATGTACTTGTCACTAGATCCTGTAATGCTATGCATATTGCACATACTGTACTATGGTGAGGACATGCTGGTAGTATTATATCTACAAAATCTGTTGATATGCAAAACTTGATATTTGCATACATTTAAATTCAAAATGTCACAAAATTGCATATAAAACTCCTTTAACCCAGTAAGACACAGCCCCTGCTATAAATTATCTGTTACCAGAATGGCAATAACCAAGTCATAATGTAGGCCTATTACTAAAGGCCCTGTGTACCGGGCCGGCATAGTGGTGTAGTACTATGGTATTAAAGTTATTTTCCCCTCCAGTAACCATTACAGCGTTTCACTGCATTAAGGGACTACAGCAACACTCCACCATTTACTGAGATATGCTCATATGATATTACACCTCCCAAGTTAAACAGATTGTACCTTTATACCCTTCTTCCAGCTGTAAAGTCTGATGATACAACTTAGTTCCAACCTAACATGTACCATTGCACTGGATTGGACCACTTAGCACCAAGTTTATTGAATGATCCATGCTAGCTTAGAGCTTCAGGTCATATTGCCAGATTCAGAGAACGGCTGGATGAACAGGGCAAAATAAAACCCAATTACTTAACATGAGGAGAGGTGCAAAATGAGCTTGTTGCGACAAAGGGTGGAGTATTGCCGTAGCCTCTTACTGCAGCAGGGGTCGCCGGCGACCCTATTCACTTGCTGAAAATGCTTAACTAAATTATAACAACATTGCTATGACATTACAGAGAGCCATTGTGCTGCGCTAAGGTTAAACAATTACAGTACTTATCTGTTATGTTTGCTGCTTACAGACACAAACACAAACAATTTCCTGGCACCTCAAATAATTAAATAATTTAAATAATTGTAATTTAATGAATGAATACAAAATGCAATGCAAAATAAAATCATGCATAAATGTCTCCTCACCCAGGAGGTGTACTGGTCGTATCGTCTTTTGAAGTGAAGCATCCAGTTCCCCAGAGACTTGAGGGTGTCGGGTGCCAGCTTCCTCCAGATGGAGGGGATCTGCCCGTTAAACAGAGCACGGGCAACCTCATCCAGCTCTCCACTCATGCCCACCTCACCAGCCAGGGCCTGCAAGAGGCCAACAACAACTTAGCACAAAACATGCATACCTACAGTACCTACCTTGAAGGAGCACTCCTGCCAATTTCAATATGCTGTTGTATTGCTCACGCTACATGTCAGTACAGGGTGATGCTGCATTTTTCGGATCAGCCCTTTCCGAGATATGAGCTATTCTAAGGGGTCAAACATACCAAAGCCGAACAGAACGGTCACGGGACGAACGCGGTCTTTCTGCTTAGTTTCGGCCGGTGTGTTTTTCTCTGCCTTTCACACTGACAGCATCGGCGTGCGCGGCCAGTCCTGTTCAAACCCCCCCCACAGCCAAAGCTAGCGTGCTACTTTGCCATTCATTTGAATGAGACACCGCCAGTCGCCGGCGTGAAAAATACGCTCGAGTTCTATTTTCCAAATGCAGTGCGGAGCCGGCTCCCACGACGCCCGACTACCGCCGGTTGGTGTGTAAGGACAGATATGTTTCAATGTATTTTCACCGACGCCAGTAAAAATTGCGGTGTTCCGCGACGCTTTACCGCCCTAGTGTGTAAGACCCCTAATGGGGGCAGATTTTGTTCACATTTAAAAAAATCTTAACATAGGCCGCCTACTCCAAATATTTTCCTAAAAGGTATCGCTGTTTGCTAGTTGTCTGCTGATGTTGCATAACCTTTTGAATGTTTTTGGGAATAAATAAAAAATGTTTTTTTTTTTTTTTAATGCGAACAAACACCTGCCCCCGTAACAATGACCGGGATCTCGGAAAAGGCTAAAGAAAAAGAAAAAAATTCTCAGGTACTGACAAGTCCAGGGTAGTGTGAGCATTGCAACTGCATGTTGAAATTGGCTGGAGTTATAAAGGTAGAGTAGGAGGATATATTAATGAGATGGTTCCAGCAGGTGAATTTTTGAAAAATTCTCCTGAAAAAGTTTTCCTTCCACAATTGAAATAAAAGGTAGTTCATAAAGTGCATGTAAAGAAGATAGAAGATAATCAAAACACTTGGCTCTGACATGGTGTCTACAGGTTTGACCAAGTCAAAATTAAGTAATTTTAAGACTTTTCAATACCATTTTCCAAATAAAATTAAGACCAACTCGCGGCGTTAACAGGTTTTAGCAAGTCAAAATTAAGACATTTTAAGACTTTTCAATACCATTTTCCAAATGAAATTAGGACCAACTCGCAAGATCATACACAGGTTCAAATGAAGCACAAAAACCAATTGGTTATTTACATTAATGTAGCCGTTTGAAAACACAAAACTATACACAACGAAACTTTACACTAAATAAAATTCAATAATGCGTTATAAATTACACTACATGGCTCAACTCCCGATTTCCGTCGCAAAGTTCATCACATGGCTGACATAATTATTCCTCCCTAAATTAAGCTCCACAAATTTAAGACATTTGGGTTGACAATTTAAGACAAAATAAGACTTTTCAAGGCCTTATTTGTCGAAAATGAAATTTAAGACTTTTTAAGACTTTTTAAGGACCCACGGCCACCCTGCTCTGATGCTCCATGCTTATAATATAGTAAAACTTTCTTTTTAAACTCCCTGCTACAGTGTGCCACTGGCTACATTTGTTCCAGCACAATGACATTTTCATACACTGTACCCTAGGTTTAGGATGATGATACATACTGTATTAGGCATGTACAGTGTCTGTTCATAATATTTAACTGTAAATTAGGCTATTGTTAACGGCCTATTTGTAGTTCATCTTGACAAAGACAATACATAGTATAATACGTTTCACTGAATGATGTTAAGTTTAGTTACGCTATAGAAGCCATAATATAAAGTGAAGAGTTCAGATGCAAAACCCCCTAAGTGCCACTTCAGAAAATAATCTTAATTCATTTTTATTTAATACAAAAAACATCAAAATTGCATATTTTTTATTTTATTTATGTAATATAACTATTTATATGTATTATCAAGTACATGAATGTAAACCAAACCAACAATGGAGTTCTCTAAAAATATAGAAGTGCAGGTCTTCAGAAATGGAGTTAGGGGGTTTTGCATCTGAACTCTTCAAGTGTTGTCTAATAGCATTACACTGTAATGTCCTATACTGCTTTGTTATATGTTAAGAATAAGCCATTATCCATGCATGTTACCCTCTGCAGCTCAGCCAGCGAGCGGCCCATGCGAGCGATGAGCTTGTTGAAGCGCTCCAGCTCTTGCAGCAGCACCACGGTGGTGGGAGACACCTCCAGGCCGAAGCGCTTGCGGATGACGTCCATGTCGAACACCAAGGGCAGCTTGTTCTGGATGTCCCGCGCCACCTGGCTGATGTACTCATCACGGCTTATGCCTCCACCAGAGTCACCTTAGCATGAAGCAGAGAGAGAGAGTGTCCTTATTTTCACATATGCTACACACTGATGACCTGATTCTCTCGTGCCACATGAATATACTGTAGGTCCGCCAAGCTCCATGTGGCGTTAAACTGAGCTCCACACATCCATCTGGGGATCTCACCTGATGGAAGGTAACTTAATTTAAGGCAGCATAAAATGATTCGACAATGAGGATTTTCATAGATGTGACGTTGTGGAGAGGAGACTATTTGATCCAAACAGCAATGACAGCAAGGAGTCACATGAAAAGCATTGATTCTACTATTTCAACTTGCTTTCTTTAAAGTCCCGGATCCCAGATAAATGTATGGGGCTCAGTGAATTTCTGGAGAGCTCATTTAGTAAGTCGGAGGTACCAGTCTGGGGCTGGAGGTCAATCAGGTGAGTCCACATGTCTCGTGCAGCTTGAGAGTAGTAGCCAATCTCAGCATTGGGATGAAGTCCAAACACTTCTGGGGTGTTTGCCAGTGGTAGGCTCTCAATCTCTCCTAAAACACGACCGCAAAAAAGGAACACATTACAAAGACCATAACATACTGCACACTAGTAGTTACATATAAACACGTGCTGACGGTAGAACCTCAGATTCTCTTTTACCTCTCTTACATTTAATTTACAAGGTCTGCACGTCTTTTTACGTTGGTAAATATTCAAGTATATGCTAATGATATTTGAAAGACATGGTTCTTTGCAATACTGCAAAACAAACAAAACCGTATGGCCACTTTTTAAATATCATAAAATATAATAAAAAATAATCCACCCAGTAACAAACCAAAACTACATACCGACATAGTTATCCTTGGGACCATCTTCGGGTATCTTATAGTCCACAGCTGTGTTGTGGAAAAAGTGGAAAGGCTGAAACGTGTCGAATATGAAGTCTCCCAGGTATTCGTCCATGTACACGGTAAGAATTCTGCGGTCGAAACTGTCAATGGCTCGACCTCCATACATCACCTTGATAAGCAACACACATTTTGGAAATACTTTTATAATACTTTTATCACAGTTAAAGCTGCCCTTCAAAGGCAAATTACAGTGCCAAAATGAGAAAAGTGCCTTTTAAATTAACTCCTGTTGAGTTCACCAGGAAATATTGTAACTGTTTTGAAGGGGCTGAAATGTTCGGCTTGGAGGGTTGCCACCAACCAGGGTCATGTTTCTCGAAAATGTTGATGCCAGCCAAGGGGCATGTACACAATACAAAAACATCTTCAGAATAGACTGCTTATACTGTATATTTGAAGCTCTAAATATGCCTTTATTCTAGCCACACTGAAGTCATATTTCAGTGTAACATTTCATTAATCTATGGTTAACATTCATTACTTGATGAATACTCATTCATTTCTATACCCAAATCCACGTACCTCTCCAATGAGATATTTCAGGCTACCCCATGGGATCTTGGCGTCTCCTTGAGTATGGGCTTTTGTCAAGTACGTATTGAGGATTTCCATGCAGACCTGTGAGGAAAAGAATCATAGTACACAAATGCACCAAGAGCGAAGCAAAACGATGTGAAGCCCAGAAGTGTCGTTGGACTACTTGAAACCAGCAGCAACAAACGTAGCAAAAGCGGTAAAGTAAGAGCGATACGAAATGGGATGCAAGCATTCTGACACTCCAATTGGCTTCAGCGGTTGTCGCAGAATGGTGTCATCGGTCAGTACCACAGTACTCCTGTTGCTTGTGTTGCATGCTCATCAATTCAAAGTCAAAGTGGAACTTTTGTGGCACTTGGGGCACTTTTTCACTCTTTTGGTGTGTTTGTGCAGTAATACCTTCTTACTTCTTAATTCTTTGTATAGCCAGAGGAAAAAATATTATTGTGTTTGTTTAGCTTTGGATAAAAACATTATTGCACATACAGTGCATAAGATGCCTGTTCATAAAATGTGTATAATATGTATGATAATTTCTGTGCCTTCTGTTCTTCCTGTCCCAACTGTGACTACAGAAACCTCTTCATCTTATCGGGAAAGGAATAAAAAACAGAATCTCCTCACCAAGAAGTCGGACTCGTTAAAGTCGTAGGGAACATTCCAGCCGATCTTTCCATACTTCCGGCGCTCCTGCACCACTGCATGGAAGAATGCGAGCACGTACACCAAGCTCCGGAACGCCGGATGTTGACAGCTCTGTAGTGTGTCATGTGCAATCTTAAAGTAGGTGGCCCTCATATTCAGTTTCAGACCATTCGGTGGCTCAGTCACAACCTTTTGAAAGCAACATGAATAAAGTAAATCAAGAAATTAATTAATTAATTAATTAATTAATTAATTAATTAATTAATCAATCAATCCATCCATCATTTAATTAAAATACAGATATTCAAACACACTTTTAAACAAAGAGCAATAAAACACATTCCCCACCTTGAGGGACTTCTGCAGTATCCCGATGGGGAAGTCTTTGATGGGGTCCGTGGTGAGCCAGAGGCGGAAGTCAGGATGGGGTTTGGTGATCCTCTCCAGAGCCTTCTCTAGATCCTTCAGCCATTTGACCAGCAGGTGGCAATTCTGCAGCATGAGCCACTGGCCACGAGAGGCAGCCGTCTCCAGCAGCTGCAACGCCACCTAGAGGCCAGGAAAGAGCAAAACATGAAGAAGATGATCTGCAACCTAGCCAGACAATCTCAAATAATGATAGTGATAACACTGTAGAATAGCAGTCCCAAATGCCTTATGAACACTTGACAAAAAAAACGATCTAATTATT
This sequence comes from Engraulis encrasicolus, assembly GCF_034702125.1. NCBI lineage: Eukaryota > Metazoa > Chordata > Actinopteri > Clupeiformes > Engraulidae > Engraulis > Engraulis encrasicolus. Next base: position 49,115,243 of record NC_085859.1, on the reverse strand, counting down.
CACAAAATATTTTAAAATGTTTGTAAATGAGTAAGAAAAACTATGTTAACATAACAAACACAGCACACTGCTCCAAAGAGCAAGAGATGACGCCACTGGATATGGAAATGTCCGTTGTGTAGCCACAAGTTTGTTCTTACTTATTTACAAATATTTGGAAATCATCAGCTGCAGCTCATCCTAGATTCCAGATAATTACAAATGATACGTGGCATACATTAAAGCACAAATTGAAGAAAACGTAGTACCTTCTCTTGCCCCTGTCCCATGGCGAGGAACTTCAGCTTGCTGCCCCCGAATCCACACCGCTCTGCCAGTTTCATGAGATCACTGGCGGGCTCTGATCCCGGGCTAAGAATGAACACGATGGGTGAGTTCGGAGAGCTTTGCTCGTATATCGCCTCAAAACTGATCACTGGTGGCTGCACATACCTGGATGTCAAGACAAAGACAAATAAATGTATTTAATTAATTAATTAGGACCAGCTGTGGAATTTAAGGAACATTTTTCAAACTTTAAATACATGCAATGCAACACTTCTTAACTTTCTTGGCCTGGGTTTACACCTTAAAAAAAAGCATTTCTTGTAAAAGAGGAAAAACAAACTGAAGGACCAGAGGGCTGTCCATGAGAGAAGGGCAAAGAGGAATACCTATGCATTTAATATTATACATTTGCGGAATTGCAATGCGGTATTGCATTTGTGGTATTGGCTATGATTATTTCCTTACTTCTCTCCCATGGTGACTGTGACGTAATCACTGACTGCGCGGTAGACCCGGTCTAAGCGGAAGCAGCGCAACAATAGAAGTTTCTGGAAAGGTGTCAGGGAGTCCTTGTACTGCATTGGATAAGGGGACTGTTCAAGGCCGTCCAAGTCACACCACTGTGAAGAGGGGAAGAGGAGAAGAGGGAAGGCCTATGCATGAGTACCCATTTTAAATAGGAGCCACAACACACGTTTCTGCACACACACAAAAACACACACAACACACAAAATACACATTTCATTACCCACAATTTTTTATACAGTAAATATAGTACTATGACGGACTATAAAGTTAACATTCAATTGTTAATATGTTTTAGGACTTACTGGTTGTAAAACCCATTTTCGTGGTTGTTGAGGGTGATCAGTATAAGGCTCTAAAACGAATGTTCCCAGATTTAGAAACTTAATTGAGATATTCTATGAAAAATTAACCATTACCCACGGGTGCATTTTTTTTGTTTACAATGAAGTAATATTCTTCAAGGGGACATACAGTGGCTATGCACACAATCTCTTCATACTCAAAGTTAATGACTTTTTCTATTTTACCCCTTAAAATATATAAAAAAACCCAAAACAAAACGAAAACAAAAAACACCTGCAGTTACATATGCACCCACACACACACTGTACACGGGTGGTTGACGTTTAAGGCCGTAACACACTTAAAGGAGGAAACGTATTCCAATTCCTGAAAAAATGGGTGGAAAATTTGGGGGAAAAAATGAAAAAAATAAAGCACTCGCTTAATTTTTGCCATTTTTGGGAAAATGTGTCCTGTGGTGTGACATCATTGATGTGACATTTCTGTAAGATACAATAAAATGATTAATATTCTGCACAAACATATCCCCAATGCTCTTTCTGCTATTGTTCCTTTAACCCCCACCCCACACAAACACTACTATCCACCCGCACCCCCAGCCCCACCCACACACGCCTATGCATCGTACAGGCAGACAACTGTGATGATTTCACTGCATGGTTTCACTGTATTACTTGTAATAATTGTGTGAATGTGACAAATAAATCTCCTGGTATCCTTATATCCTTGCATGATGCATGAAAAATAAGTGAGGATTGAGTAACACAATGCCTAAGCATGTCACACCATAGGACATGAAGTCACACCACAGGAAATTCACTGCATTGTGGCCATTTTAATCCTTTTGTATTCGTGACTGACCTCCGAGCTCATGCTAACTAGATAATGATATTGTGTTTAACCTTAACCCTATCGCGCCGGACACATCATATACTGTATGATGCATCAAATTCAAAGCCCTCTCCACGCTGACACAAAAAAAAATCCATCTCAAAAACATCCTGCGTGTCATTTCCAAACGTCCTGCAGTACACGGAAACCGCCACAAGAGAGCAGCGGTCAACAACAAGTTGATCACAGCTCGGCGAAAAATGCAAAAATGGAGTAGAAGCGGTTTCCCTGACCGACGCTGAGATATCGTCAAATTGCAAAAGGTTTGTGTACAAATTTCCGAAATATAACTCTACATCCTTTAATTTGAACACTTGCTTTGTGCAATTAATCAAGGAAGAGTTTATATTTTTACACCGTGTTGCAGAGAGATCGTGCTAAAACTGATGAAACAAATAAGCACCATCCGGCGGTGGCAGGAAGTCAGCCATCAATGCATTTGCTCCATAGGGAAACTTACAAAGCATACCACGACGATCGTTTAACAAAACACACAAGTTGTTTTACTTCAAGACAAAGATATTGCCTTAAGAAACAGGTTTTACTTGCAATTTTGAAAATGTAATGCAAAATGTTGAAATTATGATCTCGTAAAAAATGCATTGAAGTGAATGGAGAAATGGTCCAATTGTAGTAATGGACCCATATATTCAAATTACACATCAAAAATGAATAATGACCTATATTACACTCATAAATAGGTTGTTAAGCATTCGATCAGCTATGTTTTTACATAGATTTTAAAAAATTACCCAACCAGGCTGTGGGAAATGTAAAATATGGTCCTGCTAAAACAAGGATAGGCTTAAAAAAAATGGCAGGATCTCACTAAATATTTAAAGATAATCCTCAAATTAAATTGTCTGACAACTTTTTTAAATTAAAAAAAAGTTGTAAATGCATTAAAAGTCATTTTTCAATGGTCATGAAATTGGAATTTCCATTCATTTAAAGCCTGATGCATCATATATGATGCATTAAATATCTCAGTGACCTTAACAAAATTTTGATTTTTTTTTTTACATTTCTTATAAGGGACCAATATTGAAGCAAATTCCAAAAAATTAGAATTTTCTCTCATTGCTTTCATGGTTCAGGTTTCACAGGGTTAATATGTGTTTTCACTCATGAAAAACTTTTTTGGTTCCATAAGAGCAGTCACACCATGGGACACCATAAATGAACCTAAGCATTGTGTGACAGAAACATTGCAATATGTAGACATATTAAGAGATTAATAGTCACCTTAAACTTCCCCACAACTCTCCAATAACTGAGGTATAAATGGTTAGGAGCCTGTCTTTAAGACCCTTGTAGTTGGCCTTGCAGCTGCCCGTCCACAAACCTGACTTACATGTCACCCCGCAGGACGCAATTTGTGTTACGAAATTGAACTTGTAGTTAATATTACTGTATTGAGTTTTTTTCACATTCATATTTTTTAATATAAGGTTAATAGTTATGCAATCATGCCAAATGTTTTATAAATGATTCAAAATGTTGTTGGTTTATTTTATAGCTGTATATATTCCAGGTTGTATTAATGTTACAGTCACACCACAGGACATTTGACATATAAACCTTTCCATGAATCTGAACAAAAATGTTTCTTCTCATCTAAGACTAATATGAAACACGATGTACCACAACTTCTTTCATTTACATTTTTTTTGAAGAGGAAAAATATCAATTTTGTAGGTTTTTAACTAATGTTACATAAAAACAGGGCGTCATGTCAACCACCCACACACACTTACAGCTTTCCACACAGCGACATTGCTCTCGATGTCATCCAACAGACTGCTGAATGTTGTGGGAAAGAGCTCTGCCAGTCTCACCAGGTCTTCCCAGCCCTGATCAGACAACCAAGTGCATGGTTTCTGTCGTTTGCTTTTCTCCAGCGATAGATTACCTGAACATGGGTTACACATAGTAAGATATAATTTCACGGTTTAACCTCATTTCAGATCAGTAAACTAAACTGGCAACATTAATCAGCAATATAAAAAGTCTGCAGTGACTCATACTGATTTTGGAAGAATTATGCAAGTATGTAACTAGTCACCTTGTGAATTATTGAACATTGTTGTAACATTGTCATTCATGAGTTTGTAATATAACATTCTCAGTATACTCGATGCAAATGCTAATGTAAAAGACTTGTAATGATTTGGGGAAAAATATCACACTTCAGTTGAGAATAGATGACATGGTACCATGGGAGACTGACCCTTCAGGAAGAACTCCAACTCCTCTTGCGGAGCTCTGTCCTCTGCTTGCTCGATTTTAATGGTCAGGTTGAAGGAGAAGAGGAGCTTGTGCCTCTCAAACAAACCTGACAAATACATTCAATATAAATAGCATAGTAGGTAGCTAGATAGTATGAGAATGTTGAAGTAGGTTGTCTTGTACTTGTGACGGGTGTAAGGACAAATTTTAATCTAATCTGAGAATTTGCTGTGCTCTGTACACATATACATATGCAGTGGCGTGCCGTGCACAGACATTTTGTCGGGCAGGTGCTGAAGGGGGTCGGGTGGCTCCCTTACTAGGCTATAGAGGCAATAGATTATATCATGGCATAATGGTCACATGCTTTTTATCGTGAAGCATTTGTACACTATCATGTCAACATGGACCCACAGTACATTGTGACAAAAAACTTTCAAAACAATAACTTACAAAAGGGCATTTTTTTGTCTGTAGGGCAAAGGGGCAGGTGCTTTAGCACCACCTCGTCCGTATCTGTGCACGTCTATGTACATATGCATGTACAGTATGTTCTCTATACCAATTTGTCATGTTTACTAACATAATGTTCAAACATACCACAAACTGCTCTTGTACATCAAGATTGAGTATAGGAAATGCATCTTACCAAAAAGTGCTGCTGGGGTCACTGTATTGTAGCAGCCAAATAACAGCCCTGAGTGCCACTCACCTGTGCATCCGTAGTTGTAGACGTTGTAGGTGAGAGTGTCCATGATGTTCTTAAGCCTCTTGGGCAACACAGAGTCGGGTAAAGACTTGCGTAGCGAAAAATCAAACACCTCCAGGTATGAGGCGAGCGAGTACTGGTACATGCTGTTCACCAACGCCATCTCAGCCAAGACGAAGAACAGAATGGCTCCGCGCTTGGCTGCTGGGCGGTAGCCGTCACGGAGCTTGTCAATATCCACAGACGTCTTCTCGGCCAACTTCAGCTTCTCAAACACCTGGAAATTGTGTGTGAGCAAGAGCAAACCAAACCAAATGATCACAGAAATAGCCCAGAACAGCTCAACACAGGAGAAAATATTAGTTCTCATGACAGCCCTTACACTTGTCTCTATGAAAAGGAAAAAAAGTCCTGAAGGCTTAGCAATAGTCAACTAGATAAAGGCGCCTGCCGTCCCAAATTATTTTTTGCCTGGCAAATTGGTCTAGTATTGGGTCTGTGTGAGATCACCCCAACAGACACCACCCCTGGTCCAACAATCACATGAGGTTTATTATTTTTCTTCTGTTTAAATCTTTGGCGTGGGCTTGGCAGGATGGTGACACGGCTGTACTATGGTGGAGACAGCAGGATGGCTTCGGCTAATAAAAATCAGCCGTTTGATTGGTCATAGTACATTGTCGGCAGTGGCAACTGCAGTAGCAGTGCATAAGGCAATTTGAACCACAACGACCACGGTTTGGTCCTACCCACAACCCTAAACTATCTGAACCAAGCGATTCCAGACTGAACTTTCCATGTACTGTAGGTAGTTCTGGGAGAAAAAAATCATGCTTATGTTTAAAGAGTTTTCCCATTCTCCTCAAAACAAGGGTTACGTATGTAATCATGGTTCTATGAGTTTCAGATGAGGTGCTGAAAGCACCGCCTGGCAGACAGGAGAAACCAAAGAGAACCACAGGACAGCGGAAAGACTATTTTATCTCAAGCTAAGCTTTAGTTCAACTTCTGATGATTTGATCAACTAAATCTAACTTCATTCAACAAAATACTTCACATTCAACGTTCACACGTCATGAATGCACCTACCTCGCTGGCCTTAGACTTGGTCTCCTCCAGCGTGTGGACGAGGTCCACGTTGTCGAGCATGTTCCCGGTGGAGGTGGCCAGCTCCCTGAGCAGGGAGTCCTCCAGGTCCTTCAGGAGACGCTTGTTCTCGCTGGTCTCCAGGATGAGGCGCTCACGCTGCTCCTCCAGCTCCTTGCGCTCGAAGCCCACGATCACACTGAGCAGCTGGTCCTCCAAGCCCTTGAGGGTCACTGGCAGATGAGGGAGGGAGGATCAAGCAAACGTAGCATTGCAAATCAACACATGATTACGTGAAACTCTTTCCCCCACAATAACGAGTTTTGACTAACCCCTTCCGTAGCCTTAATGACGAGTTTTGACGACCCCCTCTGTATCCTTAATGACAAGATTTGACAACCCTATGAACAGCTTCAGGATTCTTGCCCGAAGTTAGCCAAAGTAGTGAGCAATGGTGTTAATACCAATACATTCCAATAGGTACAAATAAAATATATAATATGTCAATGTTTCAGGCCTATTGGTAGTAGAGTGTAACTTTCACTTGTTATCATATGAGCAGTTACTTTATTTACATGTATACTTCAAGGGTAGCCTTAGAATGTTCTACATGGGTGGTTCTATAAGGCGTTCCATGGGTGAAAGAGTTTAATCTAAACCTGTTACATATTGAGGTGAGAGAAAAAACAAACGTCTAATTAATTATAGGCTTAGAGTAATTAATTAATCAATGTCAATTATATGTGCTTGAATTTCACATGAATATTTTACCTAAGCAACATTAGGTAATTACCGGGCTTGGCAGCGTAAAATCTTTCAGAAATTTCAGCAGCAACATTAATGGTAGTCTTGTTTCCTGTAAATGTTGTAAACAACATAACGAAACTGTGGCAATGATTACGGTTGTAGCCATCAAAACATGCAGTAGGTTCGACAGAAACATGCTTGTGCTGCCTGCCTGCCTGCCTACCTGTATAATTGATGACCATGGCCTTGCCAAACACAGCAGGGGAATACTTTGGGTTGCCAAGTTTGGTGTTGAGGTAGAGCTTGAAGTTGGGATCGTAGTCCACCTCCTTGTCACCCAGCACGATCACCTGGCGCCCTTCCGCCCCTTTGACGTTCTTCTCCAGGACGTTGTCGATGACAGGGTCAATGTACTCGTCCACATCTTGGAAGAGGAACGGGAAGCCATACTTGATGGCCATCTCAAGCTGTTTCAGGAAGTCTGGGTCATTGAATGAGGAGATCTGGAGAGGGCAATAACATGTTTTTGACATGTCATTAAAAGGGTGGCTCAAAAACACTCTGGAAACTCTTGTACACTGAAACATTGTAAATAGTAGTGGTGGGCCGTTATCAGCGTTAACGTGCTGCGATAATGTGTGACTCTTATTGCGCGATAAAGAAAATATCGCACGTTAATCTATTCTTAAAATATGGGTTTGGAGTTTGGGTATGCACGTCACCATAACGTGATTGACAGACGCTTTCAGACTGGCTCCAGTCGCTTCTCCTCTCCACCTGTTGCTTCAGCAGACCCACTAAATACGAACAGTGTTTACATGCTGAAAACATTAATTTCTCTGTCGTGGTAGGTGTTGTTTGAGTGCTTTTTCATAATTGGTAGACTAGAGAGACGTTATTGTTTGAGGTGAAGCATAGAGAGACATTATTGTGTGTGAGTACCAGGGGATGTTGTGGAGGGATGACGTGAGATGACATTTTAACACGACTTACTGGCAGGACTTGAGGGGAGTGGGGCACGACGCGAAGCAGAGTGCCGTTAACGTCCCCTTACTGGTGGTAAATAGAGCACAACCCACGGGCTCAAGTGGCTTATTGCTTATGTAACACTGTTACACGTAATCGCTGACCAAATTTCTTCAAAAATGCTTTAATAACAATTAATTTTCCACGCATCGTTGAGTTGACAAGTTGAGGAAGTGAATGGTTACCGGCAACCACTACTGGGCGAGTGTGCGTTCGTCGCACTGCCAGACACACACTTCGCTACAAAAACTCAGCAAGGGCAAAAACTGCAAGAATGAAACGTTTTTGCAATCACACCGATACCCCAACCACATATGGTGCAAAGATGTGCTCTTCTTGCAGAATCCCTTCCCCCAACTGCAAAATATTCTCATTACCAAAGTAGATGCAATGGGTCTAACTTAGACGGACATAGAATCCTTATTTGGAAGGTGTGGGTTTACGGCCGTTTTACCACGGCTATCAGCCAATCAGAATCGACAACCGGACCGCACAGTGTTACATTACGCAATTACACTGTACATACAAGTACCTAACCCTCACCCAGTGCAAGTGCATCATGTTACACATCATTACATACTTTGTTACACTATACCTAATTAATGTAAAATGGGCAGTAAAATAAAGTGTAACCCAAACAAAATGTGTTTTATAACAACCAAAAAAAGCGCATGTTAGAAGATCCTACCTTGAGATTGCTCTTCTCCTCTTTCTTCTTGATCCAGTTGAGGGCCTGCTGCTGAGGGTCAATGCACATTGGGAAGCGGCTCGCTCTCGTTGTTAAGATGCCGTTCTGTACAGACAGCTCATCAGGAGGGAGGCCTTCTGAGCCCCATCTGAGAGGAATGAGGACGAAAACAAGGCAATGTAGGGGGGTGCTGACAGCACACTGCACTAATACGCCGTGCCATAAATGGCCTGCACGTCCATGGGGACCCAGGTTCAAATCGAGGATTGAATGCCTGTCTTTGGATGAGAATGTCCGCCATTTTGAATGACCAGTTATAGGCATCTTTGGTTGCAAAATGTACTGTACTTGGCTCAGACCAGTAAAAACTACTTTATCATTTAGTGAATATTCATCAAAGCTCATATTTGTGAATGGACAGCATTCGTTTTGAAAAATAACAACTAAATACTTCACACACCTTTAACTCTTTGGAAGTACTAACGGTCATGTGCGAACTCACCTGCTGATCTCCACCTCGTCGGTGAGCAGACTCTCCAGCCGGAAAGGCTGACTCAGCGGGATCTGCCTCTCCAGCACGTCCTTCTGCCACACGTCGTACACCATCTCGTTCCGGAAGTCCCAGTTGAAGGCCCCTTCGTAGCTCAAGAAGGCCGCACAGATCAGGCAGTCGCCTAAAAGACGCACTCGCCGCTTCTTCAGTTCTTCCAGGTCATCTGTCCAGCTAATTGACAGAACAAAAGCATCCAGCGTCCACAGTTACATAAATGCATACAGATGCACTTAATTACATTGGTTGAGTACTGTACTCCATACATGAGTAATGATTTCAATTTCAACATTGCAGTGCTGTCAGAGCACAAAGAAAGACAGAAACAACGGCTCCCATGAACAAGTCCCTCAGTGTCTGCTGAAGTCATTGTGGCATTTTGTGACCAAAATAGCAAAAGAGTGTCCTGGCTTTCGGAACAAGCGTGCAAGGCAGCATGGCAATTCACTGGCAATTAAAAGAGTATGATGACAGTCAAATGTCCTCCTCTGATTTTGCTGGTGCCGGCAAACTGTTTGTTTTGCTTAGGGACTAAGTGCTAATGAGCATCTGTTTGCTATCCTCACTGTAGCTAAGAGCTATGAAAAAAATATATTTGTTCATTATTTTACGGCAACTGTTTTCTCTGCAGCTGATGAGACACACAATTGCTGTGGCAAATCGCTAACTGTGCGCTAATGAGAACAATAAAAACTGAACCGACCTCAATAATGGACATAAACACCCCACTAAAAAAGTGTTTTCCCCAATAAAATGGCCCTTTAAAGAACAACATGTCCAAAAAGGTCTCATAACTTTTGTAACTATAACGATGAGCTTTGTAACTATAACAATGAGACGGAATGATATGATTATTATGTGTAGGCCTACTGAATGTTCCTGGAATATGTCAGGTAAGCCTATGACTTTTTGTTTGTACAAGGTTATATTTTAGTTACACATTTTTCTTATTTGTTTGATGTTACTTTGTTTTATTGTTCTTTGGACAATTTTTCATGTAATCAGGGCAGCTGGCTAAAGCGCCCAGGTCTAGGGACCTGGGTTTGAGTCTGACCCGATTTCCCAATCCTTCCCCATCTCTGTCTCCCTCTTATTTCCTGTCAAATTTTCCAATTTCGATGAAGTCATAACACCCCCCCCCCCTATCAATCAATACATGAAGCCATTTTACAAACAATTTGTTTTACGAGCCATTTTGATGAAATGCAAAAAAAGAGAAAATGAAAGCCCTTTGAAAACACAGACCTTTGTGTCACAGTATGCATAAAAGTCTAAACTCTAAGTAGCACGTGCGAACCGTTCGTTTTCGGAGCCGAGGCCAGAGATGAGCTTGTCGGCGGCGATCAGTCTCCTCTCCATGAGCTCGGCCTCCTCCTGCAGCAGCTGCTTCTCCCCCATGGCCGCCTCGTACTTCTCCCCCAGAGCGCCCAGCTCCTTCTGGATGGCTGCCAGCTCGTTCTGGATCCTCTCCAGCTCACGCTTGCTCTGGAAGAAGTTTCTCTCCAGTCGTGCTACCTGTAGTCAGAAGGGAAAGAATGTATTTATGAATTAATCACTGGTGATCCTCTCTGACTCGGATTACTCTAGAAGAAGTTATTTTCCAGTTGTGACATCTGTAATAATGGGAAGTTATTGTAGTTATATTATTGGCATCATGTCAGTGATGCCTCTATTTATTTACTTAGCAACTAGAAGTTCTTCTCCAGTTGCGCTACCTGCAATAAAGAATTTGACTTTGACTTGAATACAATAAATTACATTGCTCCAGATGAAGTCCTTATCCAGCTGTGATACCTGTAGTAAGAATGAAATACAATTGATAATAATTCATTTATTCATTCATTTGTCTGTGGTGTCGCAATGACAATGATAGTTTCCCAATGGATCTTTCTTCCTGAATGCTGTACATATACAGCTAATTATAGTCCAGTTTTTTGCTGCTCTGGAAGAAGTTATTCTCAGGTCATGCTACCTGCTATGAAAAACACTTATTTAAATGACACTGGTATGATACATTACACTTCATTACATTACCCTAGAAGAAGATATTTTCTAATCGTGCTACCTCTAGTGACCAGGGAAATAGTAGCTACTTAAATGACACTGGCATTATTAAGTTTCTCACATTGGTATATCACAGTACACACTGCATTACCCTGGAATAAGTTATTTTCCAATCGTCCACCAGTGACAACGTTTTTTAATACAGTGTAGTGGATAAATGATAGGTTATGGCTGAAGTGCCATTGAGCAAGGCACCTACCGGTAACCACACATTGCTCCGGGAACTGTAACAAATAATCTGTAAGTTACTTTGGATAAAAGTGTCAGCTACGTGTTAAGTAATGTTTTGTGTGAGAATATACTGGAATATAGGTCTTTGTTAAATTTCTCACCTTCTCTCTTTTTGGTTTGATCTCTCTGGCAACATCGCAGTATCCCATGACAGCCTCCACAAACTTCAGCATTCCTGCTCCGGCTCTGCTGATACCCAGCATCTCCTCAAGGCAGGTGTTCAGATTTTTCAGAAAGCCTTGAAATGAATAAATACAAACAATAAAAAATGTGATTGCACTGGTGAATATCAACCTGAGCATAATATCGCTCATCAAATATAAGGTGACGGACATGTTGAGTCAAACCTCGAACAGTCTTGACTTGGTTGGCGCCGATTGCATCACAGTCCATCTCCATCAATGACCGCAGGAAGTTGGCCTCTGACATCATCCCCTTGGCTGTCTTCCAGTTGATTTCCTTGTAGCCGCGCATTACAAGGATGCACTCGCACACCACCTGCACCTGTTTAGGTGGCTTAGCAAACGACCTGTGAACACAGACACCAGGGTCATTGTTTAATTGCAAATATGATGAGCAATAAAGAACAACATTGTTGTGATGAAGTTAATTATACTTGGAAACAGATTTGATTTTCGGTAAATCCCATTACACCCCTTAGCCCTACGCCTTTCACCTTCCCCTCCGTTTTGCGCGTCCAAATTGGCGGCAAGTCGCAGCATCCACAATGGCACACAAGTTTAAGTATTTTCGCTGCAATTGACGGTTTTAAAGTGGTAATAATTATTCCATTGTACTAAGTTTAACATTGTCCTAATGTGTGATGGCCCTTTTCTCCGTGAAACGCATATGAAAACTAGACTGCCTGTGCAGTCGCCTTCGACTGCTTAAGGTATATCCCCGAAACGCAACGCTTCCAGTCCCCCATCATTCCTACCACTTCCGTCCACCTTTTCATAAACGTATATGATAAATACAAAATATTAAAGAAATATATTTCATATCTATACATAGATCAATGACGTGCATAGGCTTAAAACCAAATGACTATTGTGAAAATGAAGCGAAAAATGGGGCAAATGGTTACACTGTTTTAATGGTTCACTATTACAGTGAATATACCACATTAGGTACAGTGTAATAACCATTGTAACAATATTTAATACCATGTAATACCAGTGTAACACCATGTACCAATTTTGTACTACATCATGTATTTTTGTGTAAGTGGTATTACATGGTATTGCATATTGTTATACTGGTATTACACTAGTATTACATGGTATTAAATATTGTACACTGGTTATTACACTGTACCTGGTACTGCATATTGTTACACTGGTATTACACTAGTATTACATGGTATTAAATATTGTTACACTGTACCTAATATGGTAGATTCACTGAAATTGTGAACTGTTAAAATAAGGTAGTACCGGGCAACAGGGCCGCTGACAGCTTTTGCTGGGCCCAGGACAAAGTCATCTGAAAGGGCCCCCTACCCAATACATACAATGTAATGGGGACCCATATTTGGGCCCCCTGTCTCCCTGGGCCTGGGACAACGTACCCCTTTGTCCCCCCTTATCGGCGGGCCTGGCCGGGCAAATCAATCCACCCAGTCAGAAGTTATGGGCCAAATAAAAATTCCGCCATTTTGAAACTGTTGACCTCCAAACTCAAGTCAGTTCATGAACCTACCCTAGAGCATTAACACACCAAATCTGGGACAAATCCATCCGACTGGTCAGAAGTTATGAGCCAAACAAAAATTCGGCCATCTTGAATTCAGCCATCTTGAAAGTGTTGGCCTCCAAACTCGAATAAGTTCATGAACCTACCCTAGAGCATTAACACACCAAATCTGGGAGAAATCCATCCACCCAGTCAGAAGTTATGGGCCAAACAAAAATTCGCCCATCTTGAATTCAGCCATCTCGAAAGTGTTGACCTCCAAACTCGAATCAGTTCATGAACCTGCCCTAGAGCATTCACCCAAAAAATCCGGGACAAATCCAAACATCTGTTCAAAAGTTATCGCGTTAACACGAAAGACCTTACGCGGCGGCGCACGCAAAACCATTACATCCCCGACGCTCCGCGTTTCGGGGATATAATTACATCCCCGACACTCCGCGTTTCGGGGATATAAAAATCCCTATTAACGTCAACCTTATGCATGGAATGAGTGACAGATGTGAGTGTCTTCCCGTGATTGTTGAAGGGGGTTGTGTTTCAAGCCCTACACCTTACAGCTTTGTTTGAAAGCACGAGGGGCATGGGTAAGGCGTACTACTACAGGACATACAAATGGCTTTCAACAAACAAATAAAATTAAACAACTGACAAAGTTTACACAAAAGTGTATTCATGGTTTACCAATTTAAAGAACACCACCAGTGAAAACCAGTGTTGGGGAACATAGACGCAAAAGTTGCAATGCCATATCAACAATTTGACACCAAACTTGATTGGTGAAATGACTCGTGTTAAGGTGGTGGTGAAATCCATGAGGACTGATTTAACAGTAAGCATATGTTACTACGTCCTCTGGAAATTCACAACACACGACCATGCCAGGTGGACAACTCTAAATTCACTGCATGTTGTATTTCACAGTAGGTATTTCTATGCATGTAACAAGTAAAAATCCTTGTAATCCAAGTAAAAATCGATCTGTTGTAGTACAGCAGATGACACCTGACCTGATCTCAGTGACGTCAGACTTGTCGAGGTCCTGCAGGGCGATGCGGGCCGCCTCGAGGGCCGGCAGCGCTTCAGCGAGGGAGCTCTCCGCATCCTTCTTCTCCACCGCAATCACCTTGTTCTGCTCCTCGATCTCTTTGGCTTTATCCTCAGCCAATTTTTTCTTCTCCTCCGCTGCATTGTGACAATTTCAAACTAAAGCTTAGTTTTTCCTTAGTACAGTTTTGGGCATTTCTCCTTGTCTACCCAAAATCTGAAGAAAATAATAGGGTCTTTTAAAAACTATGAATACGAAAACGATTGTGCCGGCCTTAATATTATTATTAAAATTAGTAGTTGTTTCAATTAAGTAAATTATGTTATACAACACATTACAATTTCAATTTCTATTTCAATTCTTTATTAAGGGATAGCGCCTTGAGATGTTCCATCTCTTTTTCGAGGGGGTACAACATTTAGTCATTTCAATTAACTACCTCAGCCAATGCTGATTGAAAGACCTGCAATTTTTATCCCACTTTGTCAAACTTAAGCCGTGTGGCCCAATGAAGTTTTCAAATTGATGCCTCTGGGTCTGTGTTGCTGTGCAAGGATGGGGTTTTAATGTCCATCTCTGGCAATATACTGTATTTTCTTGCCTTTTGACACTGTTTTCTTCATACTGACCAACTACCTTTAAGAATAAGGATGGTGTTTTAATTTATATCTTATGCAATGCATTCTGAATTGATATCCATTCTCATAGCTGCCAACACCATCGTTCTCCCAAATTTCAGACCATCTCTGACCCCCACAGCCATGTTGCTCTGCTGGTACCACAAACATTTCACGGATTTCGGTACTGAAATGTTGACAGGTATGTTTGTGGTTGTTGTCTCTGACACATACTGACTCATTTACAGAGTGGGGTTGTTGTCTTCATACTGACCTACTGCAGTGTTGGTGGAAATCTCCTTCAGCAGGATCTCACAGGCTTTGGATTTCTCGGCCAAAACGACCTTCTGCTCCGCTAACTTGGTGTTGAGCTCCGCTAGTTGTTTACTCGCCTCTTCCAGCTTATCTAATCCTCCCTCCAGGCGTTTACACTGAGCTGCAGCAAAACAAGACAGGTCATCAATCTGTTTAAAAACTCAGTGATGATACTTTTCACTTCTTCAGGAATTCTGAGATAAGTTTCCTAAAGACTCAATCCTGTCTTGACTTTCTTATTATTTCTTATTTATCTGCAAAAGATGAGATCATAAGAAAGTCAAGTATATGATCTTTTAAATCTTTTAGTTGGACTTCCTACAAGTAAAAAGTGGCACTGCCCAATCCCACTTCAGTTACGACATTACAGTAAAGGAAAAAAAAAACAATAAAGGACCATTCTAGCCAATTTCAACATGCCTTTGACTTGCCAACTACCTTTGACTTTTCAGTATCCGAAGACATCTGATTTTTTGTTCAGCTCTTTCCAAGA
Organism: Engraulis encrasicolus; assembly: GCF_034702125.1. NCBI lineage: Eukaryota > Metazoa > Chordata > Actinopteri > Clupeiformes > Engraulidae > Engraulis > Engraulis encrasicolus. The sequence continues at coordinate 49,099,756 of NC_085859.1, read as the reverse complement.
TCCTAGCTTGTTAACTGGGGCCATGGTTTGTTTCCATAATGATTGAAACGACTTAACATACGCTAAATATCACTTTCCTATCAGTAAGTTTCTATGTAGACAACTGACCGAGAATGTATTTGTCCTTGTCATCTAGTAAATTGGAGTAGGTGCTGATGAAGTCCAGGTAGTTCTTTGGAGTGACATAGTTGCTGCGGCGGAGTTTCTGAAGAAACATCTTGCTGTAGTTTCCCACAGAGGCATGGACCATGCACACATGGTCTATGACTGATGTAGCAAGTCCTTCCGGAACCATGGGGTTCGCACCTAAGGGACAAAACAAGAATTAAAATTAAATTTACATGATTACGTCTTTCACCAAAAGGGGTTAAAACGACATCAGTATTTAGGAGGACCTGAGCATTGAATCACATTTCTTGAACTCCAAAGAAAAACAGTGTCAAGGAAAGTCTTGTATAGTAAAATCTTTAGTGCACCAACTAAGGTGCGCGGTTATGATGAAAGAGATCCCAGCAGTTGTGTGATGTGGTGATGGTATAAATACCCAAAAAGGTCTGTGCCACAGCGTGTAGTGCTTGAGGAGGCCATGGCAGGAACCAGTCAATGCCGGTGTTATTCACAAGGCCTGAGGGACACAAAAACACAACGCTCATCATAAATACGCAAAATGTACATCAAAAGTAGCTACTTCCAACATTATCAAAAGCTTATTCATAGTGTAGACATACAGTAGTTACCTGTTTAACAAGTGAGAGCATCATTTGGGAGAGGATATTTAAGTCTTTCTGACTACAAACCTTATTCTAATCTAGCATGTTCTTGTTTAGCCTGACTATTGCCAGACCTGTGAAGTTATGCGCAGCATCGCAAGCTCCCCTTCTAGGCCTTGCAGAGGGTGCATTGGATTCATCTTCATAAAGCATGGCTTCATCTCACTACCGAATGACTCCAGGAACCTTCATTCACTTATTGACTCATTTAAGCATCGTCTGACTGCTATGGTGATTAACTGAAAAAGTTGCATAAAGCTGCTTTAAGATGTTCATACTCGCACTCAAAACTCTCATTATAAAAATTGCATTCCTTAGTGTAGGCACCCATATCATTATAATAAATAATGGTTGTTAATTAAAAAAGTGCTTGTACCTGGGAAATTCCTGCATCTTGTTCTAAGGGTATCCCCAACTGGAGACATCCCCAACACAACATGAAGATTGCTGGCGCTCTTGTTCACGAAATACTGCCACACACTTTCCTTGGAAGGGCCAGCTCCCATTTTCATGGCTTCGTCACGGATCTGCCCCAGCACTGACTCCTTCTCATCATCCAAGAAGAGTGCTGGAACCATCCCTTAAAGAAACAAAAAATAGGATTTCTGGGATTGTCGAACAGTTTGTTATATACCTGTATGTCTACTTGTACCTTGTGCTGTATATATACAGCCGCTGTAAAAATTGAGAGACCACTTCGAAATTATCAGTTTTCCTTACTACTTATAGGCATGCGTTTAAGTAACATGAACATTGTTGTTTCATTTTATAAACTACTGACAACCTTTTGTCCGAATTTCGAATGGAAGTATGTCATTTATAGCTTTTATTTGAAAAATAAAAATAAAAGATGCAATATTTTCAGACCTAAAAAAGGCAAAGAAAACAAGATGGTATTGACTTAAACATAATTAGAAACATAATTAGAAACGTTTTAACTTGGGAAGAGTTCAGAAATCAATATTTGCTTGAATAAGCCTGATTTTTAATCACAACTTTCATGCGTTTTGGAATGCTCTCCACCAGTCTTTCACATTGCTCTTGGATGACTTTATTCCAGGCCTGGTGCAAGAATTCAAGTTGCTGAGCTTGGGTTGATGGCTTGTGGTCATTCATCTTGGTCATGACAGCTGAATAATTTGCTGTTTATCATCCCCTATTTTCTACTGAACACCATCGGAACCTTCTGTGGAAAGCCAAGTGTTGATGTCTGACAACATGAATACCTGAGGTCAGCATGTTGTTGATGAGCTCCAGGAATCCCTCTTCGGCCACGTGGGCATCCGTAAACAGGAACACAGTCTTCTTGTTCTCGATGCCCAGCTTCAGATACAGAGCTTTTAAATCCTCACGGAACAAGGCCTCACAGTAGCCTCTGCTCAACACGATCTCAAAGACCTTCAGAAACAGAGAAAAAAAAGCTCAAGACAAAGGTCTTTACATTTTCCACAGATTTAAGTTGAAAGGAAAAGTCCACCTTTTTTCACATATTTGCATTAATAATTCAGAATGAACTAGTTCTGTTGAGTTTACATTGAACTTTAAATTCATTCTGAATTGTTTACATAATGTTTTCAAAGCAAAATGAAGGTTTATTCAGAATTAAATTGGGTTAATTCCGAATGAAATGTCTCATGTAAACAAGGCCACTGTTAGGCAAATCTCATATTTTACCAGGGCTTAACTACATACCATTTGTTATAACAAAGATGTTTTAGGATTAGGGAATAAACAGAAGTCTTTCAAGTCTATCAAAAATTCTATTCTAAAAAGTATATTCCTAAACTTTGATTATTCCTCACCTCAAGTCTTAAAATGATTTTAATTACTCGTGTCTGGTTACCTCACATCCTGCAGTAAAGGCTGCCAGTTTGGTGAGTGACTGTTTGCCTGATCCTCCCACCCCGACCAAGAGGGCATGTCCCCGGTCCATACGGATGATGCGATGAATTCGGGTAAGGTGCTCCAGTGCGTCATCAAACAAAACTAAGTTCATATGAGTTTTGTTTTCATTATATTCTTCAAGAATTTCCTGCCAAAAAAACACAAGTTACAGAACAAGAATACCTTGTCATTATTGCCATTAATCATGGGTAAGAAGTTTGACTGGCATAGACTTCAGATTTTTTGTGAAACTCCTGGTTGCATTTATCAGTAAACCCTACCCTACAGCACATTCAATTTCAGAGGTGTGACTTTGGTTCACTTAGAGGGGACATGGAATCCTATTCATCTCTAAAGAAAAAAAAGAAGCTATGGTAAATAATATTTTCCAGTATGATTTTTTTTCCTTACCTGAAATAATGCTTTGGAGGCATCATAATCCTGAATGTCCTCATAGACTCGAGGTTCGGCTTCGTTCAAAGCAGACCTGTAGTCACCAAACAGAATGGGATCCCTGATAGCATTCTCCAGGTCTGCTGGGAAGTGCTCTTCCAGCAGTGTCTTCACATGTTTCTGCACCTGAACACAATTACATACGTTGGTGTCATCTTGGGCTTGGGCTTATGAATTAAGGGGCAAGAAAAAAACACACTGACGTCTTCCTGTAGCCCCTTAATGCACGCCATACCTTCAGTGGCACGCTATAGACATTGAAAGTTAACTACTATGGTACTACACTACTATGACAGTGCACAGGGCCTTTAGTAATACATTACGACTTGGTCATTGCCATTCTGGTAACAGCTCATTTATAAAGCCGTGTCTTAAGGGGTTAACAAAAATCACATGTGTTGTCCAAATATGCTTGTGTCTGTACATTCCTTATTCCTTTTTTTTTACTTAAGTATCTTTGTGCCTGTCTGATGTCTGATGCCAATTGTGATAACATGTAATTCTGTCTATATTCAATTAAACATATATTTGAAAAAACATATATAAAATACTGTATATATATTTTTTTTAAATCACTTTCCAGTTTCCAACATGATACTGTGTACAGGGTAAAATACATGTTACATGCATTCATTATAATTTATACCCTTAATTAATATTATTGTTTGTAGAAACACTACTATGCTATTGATATTGCTTTTTAACAAATGACTCACAAGCGATTTATCTGCTTCATCAATCAGCCGGTCATGGAACACTCTGAGACATTCGTTTCTCCAAACACGGACAAACTGGGTCACTGTAACAAATCTTCAAGAAAAAAAAGAAAGTTACTAGGGCTGCAACGATACACTCAACTCACAATTCGGTTCGTATCATGATTTATGACCTACGGTTCAATACGCCCCACGATTTCACATAGCCAACATTGTAAAATAAAATTGTGAATAAAAACTGTGATATTTTATAGGTAGAATAAGTTAGAAAATTTTAAAAAGTTTAAATATAATAATGATGATGATTTAAAGCTTGGAAGCACTATCAATTCATATCATGTGGTTGTTTTCTGGACTGCTGGGCAACAAAACTTTGAAAGGGCGTATCACGATACTGCCTCCCTGTATCACAATACAGTATCGTGACTCTATGTATCGCGATTTCTCGATTCGATACAATATCGTTACAGCCTTAAAAGTTACATATATGAAGAGTCTGTAGTAAGGCATGCTAGGAAAATAACTGAGGATCCATCACATGTTCTGTACCCAGAATATGAGCTGCAAACCTCTGGCAGGCGATTCAGAGTACCAGTTAAGAACAAGAAAAGGTTTTTGAATAGGTATAGATTTTCTTTTGCCCCTGTGTCTGTGAACCTATTGAACGCAGGTCATTAACAGCTACCATCCTTGTAATGCCATGTACAAACCCCAACTCCGGTGAAGTTGGGACGTTTGGTAAACAGTGAATAAAATCAAAATGCTATCATTTTCAAAACATTCAATCTATTCATTAGATGGAGAATAGTGAAAAGACTACATATTAAGTGTTAAAACCGAGAAAAAATATTGTTTTGGGGGACATATGTACTCATTTCTAATTTGATAAATCCAACACGTCTCAAATAAGTTGGGACGGGGATCAGTGAGATTTAGTAAACATCCAAATAAGATAAAACAACAAAGAAGAACATTTCAAAATTAATTGTACTGACGGACAATATAGGTGTCCAGGTATAAGCAAAGATTCTCTATTCTAAAAAGATAGCCAGCTGGTGACGTCAACAATAGGATGGAATGTTTCACCAACCAAGTACTTCTGGTCTCCTAAAAAGGCGTGGCCAAACTGTCAATCATCGAACACCAGCGCAGAATCGACCGATCACGTTTCCTAACTTCCTTTGCTCCGCGCTGGCGCTGGGAGAACTCCGGTCAGAGAAACAGCCAGGCAACGTTTAACAGCAGCATCACGCACAATTTTACAAAACCGGCCGCCCTGGGCGAGTTAATATGAGAACTTTATATTGCTGTGGTCTCTAAATAAAAATGCTTTTGATATTGAACTGTAGGCATACCGAATTTTAACTGAAACATTGCGCTGCACATGCATGACTAAAAATCGCTCAATAGCCTGATAAAAAAAACTAGAATATTCAGAGAGCGCAGGCTATGCAGTGCCAAACTCAAACATTTGGAGAGAACCAACCTAGGCTACAGCTGTCAAACTCGTATATGTGCATCACGTGAGTGCATTGTTGAACAGTAGCCTATCCTCTATTTTCTCATCTCAACAGTCACGGCTTTTAATCCAATATTTGCTGGACAGGATTTTTGCTCTTTCTGCTGCGCTGAAGGTGAAAGTTTTGGCTCTTGCGTCTGTTAACTTAAGCTAATCGTCTCGAAGGACATCTTGGAGGCTGCTGGTGTGGCTCAGTTGCAGAAGTAGTAGCCTAGTTCAGATACACCGCGCTCTTCCGTGTGGTGCGTCTCCAGTTGAATAGGCCAAACTTAGAAGGTGAGAAAGTGGATCGTACTCAGGTTCTTCTTTTCTTCTTTTATTTTTTACATAGCAGCAGAAGTGGAGACACTGACGAAGGCAGCAGCCAAAACGTTTGTTTACACTCTTGCTGCTATGTAAAAAATAAAAAGAACCCGAGTGCGATCCACTTTCTCACCTAAGTTATTCAACTGGAGACGCACCACACGGAAGAGCGCGGTGTATCTGAACTAGGGCTACTAATAGGCTACAACATTTGCGAAATATAATGTCCGAGATAACCAGAACATCTCCGCTAACTTTTGCCCTGCCTGGCGCAGCCTGCATTTCGTTTAACAGTTGACTGGATGAGATGATGCTGAAGTTTCATGCAACAGACTGCTGCAAAGAGTAGGTAGCCTATTGAATGAAGTAAGTCGATAATAGGCTCATTAACCTGAAGCAGTAAAATATGCATTTGCCACCCAACTGTTGTCATTTATTTGCAGCCATGGTATTGTGTCTCACTAGATTTAGGCTATAAACCCGTGGACAGACTGGGAAGTGGCGAAAACAGGCTACTTATGGACTGAAACTGAAACGTGCAGAAATGAGCGTCAAGCTTTTAATAATCTGCCGAAATTGGGCTACTTTTTCACAACAGACGTGTGAAGTAGACGTGAACTAGGGCCTACGATGTAACAACAAAACAACATCACAAAAATAAACGTTGATAAATGCAGGGCTCCTTATCAACCGCTCCTGTTTCACGCAAAGCAAATATTCTGCACCGCTTGTCAATCATTCTTGGCATTCCATGGCAGCGGTCGGCACTAGACGGGACACGCGTCAAACAAAGTCGATTTTCTCTGTGAAAAAATAATTCTGAGATGTAATTTGAATTTTTAGAATGTGAAGAAGGCATGTGGCTCGCAGGATATAACATTTTTAAATCCATCGCTGCGCCCATGAATTAAGGCATTGGTCGTATCCGTGGAAAAGTCAGATTCGCCCATAGGCGCCCATTATAAAAGTCTCCTATCGGGTCTCCTAAAGGGGCGTGGCCGACGTCATAAGTGAAATAGGAAGGAACGTCGAGCTGACCGTCTCTGCATTTAAACCGTCTCTGGTATAAGATCATAACAGAGAGGCTGAGTCACTCAGAATTAAAGATGCAAAGGGAATAATTACCATAGTTATTACATACATTTTTGAATTCCCTTTGATTTACCACGATTGAGTGTATATAAGACATATTTTTGTTACTAAAATCATTGTATAGGTTCATGACATCATGAAATATATATTGGCTGTAGTCTCACTCTAATTCCTGGAGTGCTAGAGCTATTGAAAATTTACCATATTAAGAATGCTTAATGCGTGCAAATGATACAGGGGTGTAACATTCTCCTAAGCACCTGAGCTCACTGGAAATAGACCCAGAAGACATGGGAAACTGTCCTTTGCTTACAGAAGTCGGCAGAAGTTGTAGAAGTCCATTCTTTTTGACAATAATAGAGCATTGCACATCCAGTGCTACAGTGAAAATGGACCATCCAACTTGTGTTAGTGCTAGCTTCAAAAGTCAGCCTCCATGATGGCATGCGGGTGCAGTAGTGCATTGGTTAAGATGTTCTCACTCATCTGTAGAGTTAAATACAGTGCGGAATGGTATAAATGGGTTTTAAACAGCATGACAAGCCACTCATGCATTATGTTTTGAAGGGAGATCTTCGATTACTGCCACATAGTAAGGTCAAATTGCATTCTCTACTAGGTTTTAACAGTTTGGCTCCATCATAAGGACCAGCAGGTGATAAAATGGTGGGCTTTTGGTCAAGAACTGTCACACTGTAAGCACTACAGAAAGGAAAACATTGCAAAACATGACAAGGAATACACCCACCATTTAAGCTGGTGAAATCATGTCCAAGATAGGAATTAACACTGTTTTTTATATAAATTCATCAATCGGCTAATGTATTTAACTGTTAAGTGTTGTCTTTTGTTTTGTTTTTAGTCTTCCTCGACATTTGCTGCCATTTATTGTCCCCGTCCCAACTCTTTTGAGACGTGTTGGATTTATCAAATTAAAAATGAGTACATATGTCCCCCAAAACAATATTTTTTCTCGGTTTTAACACTTAATATGTTGTCTTTTCACTATTGTCCATCTAATGAATAGATTGAATGTTTTGAAAATGATAGCATTTTGATTTTATTCACTGTTTACCAAACGTCCCAACTTCATCGGAGTTGGGGTTTGTATGTGTGTAGGAGGCTGTAGTAGATATGCACTTGAGTATCTCTATGATGTATGCACTTTACGTATGCACTGTATGTATGCACTGTATGTATGTATGTATGTATGTATGTATGTATGTATGTATGTATGTATGTATGTACGTACGTATGTATGTATGTATGCATGCATGCATGTATGTATGTATGTGTTTTTTGTTTCGTTTATTGTTTTTTGGCATCATGTGTATCAGTGTTGTGTGTACAGGTATGTGGTAGCTATGTATGTCCAAGACAAATTTCCTTCGGGACCATTAAAAAGAATCTTGAATCTTGAATCTACATTTGTTCTTGCCTTGAATGATTCTAACTTCATAAAGCCACCATTACCAGCTGCAGTAATAACAAATCAATAGCAAATTCTTTTTTTTTTTTTTTTAATCATTACGATTATTTATGAGATAATTATTGCAAAAATGACATGAGAGAAGTGTCGTTTCTATAAATGAAATTCCAATTCAAACTACCCTTATTACTATTACCAAAGTATAGAAACAGTCAGTCTACTATTAGGAATGACAGAAAAGAACATGGGATAAACTGTGGAAACATGGACGCATGCACGCACACACACATACACACACACACACACACACACACACACACACACACACACACACACACACACACACACACACACACACACACACATACACACACACACACACTGTACCTCTCTCCATTGGTTAAGGTTAACCCACTGTAGACTCTGGAGAGGTCTCTCAGATTGAAGATATAATGGAACTTGGAGGGTGTTGGTGGCAGGTCTTTGATGATCATTTTGTACAGTTCCAAGGTGCAAAATGTCAACTTGTCACAGATATTGTGGACGCAGTCGTCAAATGTCTAGGAGGAGTAAAATGATTAAATTAGATATTATTTTATTTCACCTCATTTCACTAAGATGATTCATTCCATCTTATTCTTCAGAAATGAATAGTATAAAGTGCAAATTATGACATTATATTGTTATAGTTACTTATAAAATACCGGTATGTCGAACGGCTTATGAAATATGTCGAAAATCCACTTTGCCACTTTCACAATGTTGTGGAAATCAAATAAATCCCCATAACAGGGCAGAAAGCAATAGGACAAGAAAGGAATACGCAAATCAAAATGCTTATTTCACCATCAATAGAATGGTCAGAAAGCAATACCCAAATTTTGATGATGTTGTGTTTTGCCTTTTGCCTCAGCCAATGGTTACCAGCTTTGACTAGTACCGTAGTACTTATGTAGCACCTACTGTACAGTGTGGGTACACGTCACCTTGGTGTGGCCTTTGATTATTGAGGAATAGATGACGTGCAAGGCCTCCTCTGCAGGGAAGGGCATGTTGAACACAGTGAAGAGGGAAATGAAGCGCTGGTCTACTTCGTTGCGTCCGCCACCAGCCTTGCCCATGGCTGCAATGAATCCCAGGTCTTTCAGGATCTTGTAGTTCAACTCCTTCCCACGGTCGTACATGCCCCCACGATCCAGTAGCAACTTCAAAAGAGCAATGGGCTGCTGGGTGCCATAGTCATCCACCTGACACACACCAAGAAGAAAATTAAACTTGGCCTTTTACACCTTCATTAATGCAAACACAATGATGAGAGAGAGAGGAAACGAGTGGGTGGGGAGAAATAGAGATGGGGAAGGATCAGGAAGTGACCTACGGTTGGAATCAAACCCGGATTTCCGGCTTTATGGCACGGCAACTCAGCCTACAAGGGCCCCTGAATTTTGTTTTTACAGTTTTTCTCGATTGGTTTGGCTAATTTCTTGAAACCGAGATGACATTTCTATGAATTTTGGGTCACTTGGCTAAACATTCTTACACTTCTGCACAACAGTTCAGATAACTAGCAAAATGTCATATACGTCCCAAAGCAGCTCATTCTTGCATCAGCACTAAACCTTCTCCCACATAAATAGTCAGTACCATAAAAATGGCATATATCCTTCTCAATTGGTTTGGCTCATTTGCATTCATTTAGTCATTCTGTCAAAATAAACTGGATGGTTCAGCATAAAGCCATGGATCCTCATCACTTGCTCATATCACTCCAAAAACAGTTTACCCGTGTGTCGAAACTAAATTCCTTCCACAGAATGCCGTTTGAAAAAATGTCAAGAAATTAGCCAAATAACAGAGGACACTGTAGTATACACGGTTGTAAAATTATTTTCTACAAACTAGTAAAGTTACAATACCATCTGGCCTGTTGAACACTGTCATGAATTTACTGTTTACAGTTAAGAAATTCTTAACATATTATGTCCTTGACTGTTTTGACAATTGTGTAGACTACTTTGCATATGATGACTCACACAATGAAATCATGCTGACATGTTTTGGAGAGGGCAACCATTACACTGAGAATTGTCTAATTCGTTTAGATAAGCAAGGTCAATTTATTTGGAAAATGTGCTAAATGTATGCTGAATGTGTCAACTGAAGGGTATTTGTACATATCCATCTGCAGAGATGTACTAAACATTTGAGACATGTACAAAGCATTTGATATCTGATGAAAGCAATGAAGAATGCCATTCTGTTTTGGGAAATTGCAAGTTGGTTTGGGGATTTGTCCGTGTTGTTTTGAGAATGTCATCTCAGTTTCGAGAAATTAGCCAAACCAATCGAGAAAAACTGTAAACGTGAGTTTTTTGTCAGCACATTTTGTTAAATGATATTTCTACAAAGTAGCATTTGAGATACTTTGTGAACCGTTAGAGATACTTAATTGATATTGAGCCTGTGAGCAGTGACATACAGTATGTTTTACTCTACTGTACAGTATGTACTGTATATGTAAGCTTTTGCTCATGCCACAATTGTCCTTAAAGTTATACTAAATCTATAGTCTAGCAAAGCAGAAATAAAAGCTGAATCTGATGTTGGAAGAGCAGTGCACTGCATTTTGTTGGAGCTGGTGTGCAGAGGGCTATGATGCAAGAGGGTGATGCAAGTAACATGCTATACAGTCCAAAGGATTTTTTTTGATGACCCTTTTTTTCTTGGTCCTGTCTAATAAAATGATGAATAAAACTAGAGTAAATGAATAGTGACTAACCCGTGGCATGTTCATGTCATCCATGAAGACCAGCAGGCGTTTGCCCATTGGGGGGCCGTATGTGTCTTTAGTCCTCTTCTCTACGCTGGCTTCAAGACTCCTTTGGACGTCCATAGAAGTCGTCCTTGATGAGAAATTTATTGTCAGCATCATCTGTTGGGAGAAAAAATATGACATACACGTAAAATGGGTTTTTGTTATGGGAATTGTATGGCTCCCCAAAAATACGTGCAAACGTCAATAAGCTGTGGCTAGATATCATCTCAGTTCCTACAGTATAACATTACCTTCATTTTCCAATAAGAACAACACATTATTCTCAGGGGTACTCTGGAGCCAATGCAATCAAGCAGGCTAACTGCCCATGGCGACAGCCAAATTGCCCTAGGTCATTTCCCAACTGTACGTCATTTCTCTCCCTCACTTGTGTCATTCATATCAGCTCTTCACTGTGCTGTCTAATAAGGCCTCAAAGAGTGAGATAGATAGATAGATAGATAGATAGATAGATAGATAGATAGATAGATAGATAGATAGATAGATAGATAGATAGATAGATAGATAGATAGATAGATAGATAGATAGATAGATAGATAGATAGATAGATCATTCTCACGGTGGTGTCAGTGTTAAGGTGGTTGAGGAAGTTCTGTGTGGTGGCTGTTTTCGAAGTTCCAGACTCTCCCACCAACACTACTGGCCTTTTGATCTTCACCATTTGCTCCAAAAGCCAGTTGGCACGAGTTGTATCCACCGTCGGAACTAAAAGGAAGAACATTTTGAATAATGTGACATATTTTACTATTTTTCACCATTCTATTGTGGTTAAAGAGTCTGTTGCTCAGTCACAATTTCCCTGAATTAAGAATGGATGATAATGATTTAAAAGCTCTGCATTGGACTTGCTGTCATGCTTCATCACAATCACATCTCTAGCAATCACACGTTATGCGCTTTTCAAACTATGCACCTTGTGTGTGTATTTAAGACAAGGGTGATCAGCTGTCACTAAAACATTTGTGCAGATGAGATTTAACCTGTTAAATGCAGCTACTACTGTACATCTTTCTCATGCTTTCTTCCAAAGCCATAACATATACAACAAACTGAATAGAAATAGTCTATAGTGGCACTGTAGTCAGAAGGGACAATGTGAATAAACAAACATCATGAATAAGCAAGTAGAATTAAAGACGGCATGTAAGGGGGAAAATGTATTCATACCAAGAATGTCGATAAACTTCATATCTGAACAGTGCAGATAGCTTGAGACAAGAGAGGTCCAGGGCAACCACTTCTGTTGTTTTTTATCAAAGTGGAATTCATACAGTGTCGGCAAATACCCTGGACACATGTAAACAGAACCATTCATTTTTTGTATTCTCACATTTAGAAATGTCCAGAAAATGCAGTCAATATTCCACTTAAATTGAATTTAAGTTTCATTTAGATGGAATTTCTAAAACTGGTCTCTGTGTTCTCACCGGGTATCTCTCCAGGTCCGGCAAGTGTCTCTGGGTCATTGATGATGGTCATCATTGACAGCTTCTTAATGTACTCATCAAATTTGATCCTGCCGTTGTCAAGGAGGGAGGCTCCCAGAGAGCAGTACAAGGCCTCCAGAAAAACACACTCGAGCTCCTCTACATCCATCCCAGGAGACTCCAACAGAGCGTCCAGCATCAAGCTCAACTGGGTGACCTGATATGATGATAATAACAGTAATAATGTATTGTTTAAAATGCAGTATCACCATACAACATGGTCTCAAAACACTGTAAAACAAAAATAAAATAAAATAAAATAAAATAATTAATTAATTAAGCACATGGAGGTACCATCAGCTTACAAGTACACGTTTTTACTTGGATTATAGTGGAAAAGACCATTTGTTTCATGCAGAGTGAAACTGTGGGGTTCTGTACTCCGAGGAACATAATTATCTGAAGGCCATGTTGTATGATGTAGTAGTGGAAAAATAGGCCTGGATTAGTACTGAGTGTAGGGATAATAATTAGTAAATATCAATTTGTCTATCAGTTGTTGTATCGTGTTTACTCATGTGTGCTTGTGTTTAGAATTATACACTATGGTACAGTACATGATTTTTGAAATACAATTTCCCACCATGTTTCTAATTTGTTAACATGCAATATTATTAAGGAGATGGACCAACCATATTTAGATCTGTTTGTGGGACGATGGTTTTCAGCTTTTTTCCTTGCTTGCCATCCACTATACCTTCAACAATCATGTCAATCGTAGATGGAACATACTTATCAAACAACTGAGAAAGGTCTTCGCATTCCTGAAAAAAAAAAAATGTAGTAGTGACACAAGTGCCTTGTGTGCATTATGGGAATACGGCACATCATTTAGGATGCATTTAAAACTTTAATATTAAACAATTCATATTGAGTGAATATTGAATTAGGGGAAAGCCCTTAAAATGCTGCTCTGCACCGCTTGACAGCGGACAAACCTCATCGTTTTCTCCACAGAGGAGGAGACACACCAAGCCAAGAGGAAGGGACAGAGAGAACAACATTCATTTGCAGCCATGAACTCTATCCAGTGTTTCCCACATAAATTTTGGAAACTATGGGGGCAGCAGGAGTTTTTTTGTTTGGGGGTTGTGTGTTGCATTACACGCGGGGCATGGGATGGGGTTTGGGGGGGGGGGTAGAAATTCACGCGATGAGTAAAGTATGACATTGGCGCAAGGAGAAGCTATCGGCCTACATTTCAGCCATTTACAGTATATCACGAAAGTGAATACACCCCTCACAGTTTTGCAGATTTTTGAGTATATCTTTTCATAGGAAAGCATTACAGAAATGTAACTTTGACACAATGATTAGTGACCTTTTAACAACATATTTAACCGCTTAAATTTCTTGTTCACTGATTTCGAGACGATTTGAGCCAACATAGCCCCTTCTCTACCGGATTTTAATCTGGGGTGTACTCACTTTTGTGAGTACATGTTCAAACATTAATGGCTGTATTTTGTTTTTTTCTGAGTGAACAAGAAATTTAAGCGGTTAAATATGTTGTTAAAAGGTCACTAATCATTGTGTCAAAGTTACATTTCTGTAATGCTTTCCTATGAAAAGATATACTCAAACATCTGCAAAACTGTGAGGGGTGTATTCACTTTCGTGATATACTGTATGTTTTGAGAAATTACATAAGATTTTACCCATGACATGGGTTTCATTCGTCCCTCATGCAGGTCTATGCAATGAAAATAAAAAACATAAAAAAATAGGAGCATAGATAAGAATTTAGGAGCACTGTGAAATTGTTAAGGTACATACAAAAAGGGTCTTGGAGAGTAGGCTATAACTTCTTCCCCACACACATAGGTGTACACATTCTACATGAGGGGTGCTGGTCACAGGGCCAGTTCTTCAAAATTCCTCCCAGTAAAAGGGCTGAACAACATACTACACATTTATGTCTATATTCACATTTATTACACATTCACTTCTATATGCAGCCAGATGTCTCCTCTACTGTGTCAATGAAGGCCTGTCTAACTCTTTATCATAAAACTTTAAAACAAAGCCTTGGAAGTGTCAGTAAACTCATCCCAAATGTCCCTTCTCTGAAGATTTTTTTATTCCCAAACTCCCAAACCCAACTAGGCTTTTGATCCCTCTGTCTTTCAAGCACTCATGGTTTTCTCTATAGGATGTATTTACTCCAGGTGGAAAATGCGAAGGAAGTCGTTTTTCAAATCGTTTTTTAGAAAAAGGAAATTGTTAAAAAATTAAAAATAAATAAATAAATAAACTATGGTGGCCAAATTTAAACTATGGCGTTGCGCCATAGTTTTCTCAATGTATGGGAAACACTGCTATCAGTAGCTACTACACCCACAACATCAGGCAGGACGCAATAGGATGGACAAGAAAACCTTACCTTCACCGGCCTGGTGCTCACCCACTTCTGCCAGTATGGAACGAAACGCAGGTTTTTGGGGTCGACGAAGACCATTCCACATCGGGAGACTGTGGCTGGAGATGCATACTGCAAGTCTCCCACCTGTGATGAATGCAGTTTGCAATCTCAACCAAAGGCTTTAAAAGGTTTACTATTCCATATAGGTCAATATGCCTAACATTCGCTCTTCACCCATCTTTCCCCTGTGCACCGCCACATTTGTAAAAGGCCACAATGGGAAGAGGGCAGTTGTTTTGTCATGTTATGGCTAATAAATGTGATTTTTTTCAAGGCAGATATTGTAATTTTGTCTAATTATCTTCTAAACAAAACACACATGACACAGTATATGCAATGTAGACTGACATTTAAAAATATGACAAGCTAGTACTGGATGCCTTAATGTCTAGGGTTACTTTTTTCACGTCTTACCATGTTCTCTCTACACTCCACCTGGCACCCCTAGGAGAGGGTCCTCCCAAATCTTTAGGAAGCTTGTGAAGACCCTTCTTTTCTGAGACTGACCCCTCTTAGCAACAACACTAATTCCATTCAGCATTTATCTTCCTGCACTCTAACTGAACTAACATTTCCTGTACCTGGCTTACGCTGTATTTCTCGACACACTGGAACTTGTTTGTGTCCTCCTTTGAGATAAATGGTTTAATGGTTATTGAGGCTAATGGTTTAAATACTAGGCGCTGGAGGGAATAGCATATCTACAGTACTTTCAGGGGTGCTGAGTACATTATTCAATGCACCTTTGGAGACTGTTGAGACAGCCTATGGTTTCTGATTAGTGAGCTTGACTGGATGGCACCCAATGGAGGATGCAACAAAATAACTGGAAAAAAAATCTGTGGCATTGAGGTATTGAGATCAATTGGATATAATCACCTCAAAGAGCAGAGCACAGTGGTTCTGCAAACGGATTCTCTCCCCATTGGCTAAGGTCAGCAGTCTGTTATCGTCCATCACAGAGTTCATGTTCTCCACCCACAGAGCATCAACATCCCCATCAAACAGTATGTACCTGCGGAGTACAACACAGTGGTTTACATGCATGCAAAAGCTAAGGCGAAGGGGGAAATAAATGTATCTACATGGAATAAACATAGCCAACCATTGTATTTTGAACAAAAAATATATATTTTCTTTCTCAAATCGTTTCAAGGGGGTCAGTGGGCATTATCCTATCACTTCCCGCTGAAATGGAAAATAAGCCCATCTGCCTCCTTTATAAGCACAGGGGAATCATTTCAACAGTGTAAAGCCCCAAAATAGTAGCTTACCGCTTTAAATAAACCATCCGGTCAGAGTTTCAGTATGTGTTGACTTCTACTCGTTCCATGACATGACCCATTCCAAGTGGTGACATTCAGAACCTTACCTTTTCTCTTTTTTGTCTGTGGGTTTGTTGATGTCACGGAAGATGTTTGAAAGTATTCCATCGGTCCAATCACGGGTGGCAGGATCAAGAATGCCGTAGAGTTCAATAACACTCATCGCTTTGGGGTTCAGAGAATACAACCTGGTCATCAGGCCCAGCCTGCAGTGCCACAAGCCATAAAGGTAAATGGGTGAAGGAAAAAGGACAGTGCATGTTCATATGCAAGCAAAGAAATGTACAATTGCTCATTTTAAATTCAGACGTACCACTGCCACATATTTGCAAAACCAAAGCAAGATAGAACTCTTGAAGCGTTTAGACACAAGCAATTTATGGGTGTGAATGCACAATGAAAGCATAATAACAAACCTTGTCTGCGATTGGCACAGGGTGTTGATAACAACAGACTTTCCCCCGCCTGTGGGTCCAACTACCATTGTAGTGTGTCTGGTCATCATAGTTTCATACAGCTGTACCACTTTATCCACCTAAGAAATAGAAAACATAGAAAACACTATCACTAGATGTGAGATGTAATACAGGTGTAATAGATAATGGAAGAAAAGTTGTCAATGTGAAATGCTACCACATCAGTCACACAGTCACAACAGTCAAGCAGTCACTGCGTGCCAGCTTGAACTGAGTGTTGCACTTTGGTTTTTCAACTTTCAATTAGTTGAGATTTGATTGTGCTTAAACCAAACACATTATCATTGAATTCTGAGACTAATGTGATGTTTACACTTCACTTATTACATCCATGAAATGCAGTGTGTGTTGGGTATACCCCCTCCCCCAAATGACATTGTCCACAGCGCGCCACCCCCAGTCAAATGTAGAAACCCCTGACTTTTCCATGATCTTTCCTGACAGAAAATGTGAATTCCATTGACTTACTTTGTAGGGAAATGTCACATTTAAACCAGTTAAATCAATCCCAACAGATTCTAAGTCCTTCCACTTAACTGGTGTGAATAAGAGCAAATTCATTAGAGTGAAACTGTTGAAGCACCATCTGGTGAAACCAAGTTCTTGGTTTCTGCACAGGACATTCACAGATGCACTGTTTCACTTCAAAATTTTGGTCGCATATAACAAATGACACAGACACAGGTTTTAGCAATGCACACAGACAAACAGGTTTTAGCATTTCAACCCCCCAATTCAATGGTGATCCCCGAAAAAAAAAGACTCAACGGATCATAAAGCCATGAGCATGAATGTCTGACCTGATTGGGCAGCATGATATACAGATTCTCCTGCAAAACCTGCTCCACTGCATCGTTGAAGCTGGGGTAGCGGACTCTGGGGCAGTCCAACCCCGGGAAGAGGTCAGATATCAGGCCCAGGAACAGGGGAACATCCTCAAACACAAACTTGGGCAGATTCATGTCCCTCAGAGCACGCATTAACACCACATCCTGTGACAGAAGAAACATTGTACATAATCAGATAGACAAACCAAATTGTTTTAGTTAAAAATACAGTACAATACAGTTCAAACATCTACCTGTTTACTTACTCCAATGTGCCTTGTTGTGAGAAAGTTCTGAGAAATTTAACTGCTCACAAAATTGTATACCTGAATCTCTACATAATCCTGCCAAGACCTCTGTGAGGTTCTCCTCCAAGCTTAGACGGCTGAGATTGCTTTTATTTTAGATGACTGTGTATACTGTACTTGCCCTTTTCTTAATTAATATAATTTCTTGTTTGACCTTTTTTTATTTATTTTCGAAATATGTTCCTCTCTACCCGTATTTATTCTGACTATGGTGTCTGATACTTAATTTCACTATCTTTTTTGTATACTATGAACCATGAACTTGTGTCAGCCATATATAAAAGAGTTGAGCACAATGTTTCACATATATCATATGCATACATTTGAGTTGAAAATACTGTTTACAGATCATTAATGTCTTGAATGGCGTGAAATATATTACACTTAGACCAAATAATGTCCTCAATACAAATCATACAAATACAAATAATGTCAAAACAGCCATAATGTTAGCAACAGAATGTCTTGCTAGAACTATCATGACCTCCCTGATTCATAAGAATCTCGAGAGCAGTATACCAATTAAACCATTTGGCTACTTAGCCCAGTCTACTGATTTTTCAGTAGCCCAATCTACCGATTTTTCATTTTTACAAATGTTGAAACATACTGTATGCATTATATTATATACTGTATGTTGAAACATAATTTGAACTGTTTGCTACCTCACAGAGATCCGCTGAGCCTCTCTTTAGCTCTCCTGCCATCACCAGCACAGACTTCAGAGCTCGCAGCCCAAAGTCATAGTGAGACTGCTTGGACAGCTGCTCACGTGCCAGTTTATACAACACGGTCATCTTCTTGGCCAGAGTCTGTTTGGAAATAAAGAACTCCAAGTTTAGAAGTTGGAAGTCATGTAGGGAATTGAAATGTTACATCCCTATCCATTCAGAAATTAAACTAGCCATTTTTCCAGAACGAAATAAATGCTGTTATCGTCATTGTGCATGTGTAGTATCAAGTGAGAGAATTTATGTCATACTTTAGCCATGAGGAAGCCCTCGGAGAACAACATGATCTCACAGATCTGCTGCAGGTCGGGGACGATGACCACCACTGGCCGGAACAAAGCCTTCACTGACTCGGGCAGCTCTGTGCGGCCTGCGTAGCCCGGGTTCATGGTGATGAAAATACCCATGCGGTCATCAAGACTGATCTCCTGGCCCTCAAACTGAAAGACAATATTATGCATGGTACACTTACTTGACTGTTACAGTTTTACAGTTGCAAAATAATAGTGGAAACACAGTATGGATGGACTTGCTCAATTAATAAAGGATGACAGTGAGTGTTTAAGCAGACAATAGACTTCAGACGAAGAACATGCATAGATTCATAGATTACTTCTACTATTTTTTTCTGTCCCACTTTGCGTCGGGGTTCTACATCACTCTGTCGTGCGCTACTCCATGACAGGGACCTTCTTGTTGACCGTTATCCCTTACTTAAAGGGGTATGCCACTATTTTGGGGCTTAATACAGTTAAAATCGTTGGCCAGGGTTTATAAAGGTGGTAAAGTGTCTTGTTTTTCATGTAAGCCGTTGTCTTGCTTTAAGACAAGTTAAAAGAGGGAATATGTCGCTAAGCTAGTGAAAGTCAATGGATCCGTGTAGCATTGTAGCATGCTACATGGATCCATTGACTTTCACTAGCTTAGCGACATATTCCCTCATTTAACTTGTCTTAAAGCAAGACAACGCTTAACATGAAAAATAAGACACTTTACCGCCTTTATAAACCCCAGCCAACGAATTTAACTGTAGTAAGCCCCAAAATAGTGGCATACACCTTTAATGTAGAATAAGATTTGATGAAACGACAAAACCCTCAGAGGCACAGGTGAAAACTTACATGGAAGCGCTTCAGGTGCAGTATGAGAGCGTTGCGGATGGTCTGGATCTGAGAGGAGATGACGGAGAGCACCGAGGCATCAATCCTGTTGAACTCATCAAAGCAGCCCCAGGCGCCGCACTGAGCCAGGCCCGACAGGATCTTTCCCACTGCCTGGTGGACAAACAACAAACAGAAAACATGACTTCCTATAATATTAAGAATTGTATGTCTTTTATGCAAAAAGGCTTTACTGAGATTCTGCCATGTGAAGGTGTAGCAACTGTAAAGCCTATCTGCACAAAGACTTGAAGTGAGCAGATTACTTTACAGTATATTCTAAATTTTACAACTTCAAACATTTTGAGTGATTTATGGGAAAAGAGAAATACCATATGCCCAATCATATGAGATGCCAAAGGTTTCCTCATTCACTTCAAGCAAAAACTAACAATCAAGCTGGTACTTGCTGCTCTGGGAGATATTGCCAGGTAACACTAACGGCTTGCAAAATGCCACAATAAACACTGTATTGCGAATGAAACTACACTTACCATATAGTCCATTCCTTCACCACAGTTTGTGACGACACACAGTAGTCCCAGAGCTTTGGCTAGATCTTTGGTGGACTCTGTTTTTCCCGTTCCTGCTGGTCCAGCTGGGGCTCCACCAAGATACATTGACAAGGCCTGCATACAAAATGTAGGCTTCAAAAAGTATACACTAACTAGGCCTGTACACACAAAACACAGGCTTAGTTTAGTTCAGTTTATTTTGTTTATTGTCACAGGGGCATGTACAAAGTTCATTAGTTACAAAAGTAAAAAAAAAAAAAAAAAAAAGATGATTTGTATCAGATTATAGCTAAAAGCTAAGTGTCATCTGTAGTCCCTGGGCATGTGAGAAATAAAATACAATAAAATAAGAGGCTAAAATAAGAGCAGACACTCAATGTTGTGTATCTGGTGGCTGCCAATTTGTTCTGAGCTTCAGATACATGGACAGCACTTGTACACAAATGCAAGCTTAACATAGTGCAAATTGTGAAGAGGAACGCATATATAGGTGTGGAGAAGCCCAACCCTGATTACCTGTGTAAGTGTGAGATAGATGCGGTCAGTGAGGGGTGTGATGACCAGGCGTCCGTTCAGGCCCATGTATTCATAACCGTATGAGAACTGGGCACTGCACTGGCGCACAAACAAGTCATCCGGTTCCTTGTCCCAGTAGAACCTCAGCTGACTCTCCCACTCAAACTCACGGGCGTCCATTATGCTGAACAAGGAAGGAACATCAGGGTTATATTGAAGGACTGCAATTCCTTTCTTATCTGTAAAATTATTCACCATGGCTTTCATTTCTCCGTGTCATGCATACTTTTTGCACAGGCCAAGTCATTCCACTGCATGGAAAGCAAACTGGTCCACTTCAGAAAGACTACTAGGCCAGGAATGACTGAAGCACTTGTTATTTCATTGTGGTGTAAACATAATGACTGACGTTTCGACGCATTCCGTGTCTTTTTCATTTTACTGCATGCCTTATGAAAGTGACCCTATGCATGTGACCAATGGAATATCCTTGTATCCTTGTTCATTTCCTCTCTTTATTACCTTAAAGGTAGCCTCGCGACGCCATCCTCTGTACTCCACCCAAAGATTTTGGCTCCGCACATCGTCTGGCAAAAGCCTCGAGCTCGGTTCTCTCAGTGTTTCGCCAATCAGCAAACAGTTGAGAGGGGTGACGTAGAACTCACTGTTACTGATTGGTGAAGGTAACTATATTCACACTTTCGTTTTGTTATTTGCATGCTTTTGCGACGCTATAACGTAACAGGCATGCTAATAAAGCACAATATGGGTTTTAATTTGAGTTTGGAACTTCAATTAATTTAAATGATAGAGTAAGATCAGACCATCTCCCATCGCCCACGGAGACGGATTCCTTATGGCTTTTGCCAGACTGATTGACGGAGTCAACAGTCGGCTATTTGCCCAGGCTACCTTAAAGGTGCTAAATGTTGAATTGGTACTGCAATCATAATAGTGCAAAATTTCTAAAAGTCAAAATGTGAATTATTGCACAATTACACAAACTGTCCTGGTTGCACAACTGCAATGCTGTCAGTACGAGAAGTATTTCACATCAACAACACCACCAATCTAAGGTGACCTATCAAGATTTCATTATTGTCGTTGATACGTACGTATATGTACGCAACACTTAAACTAAATGACCAATTACCAATTTCCTGTTCAATTAACTAAGGAGCATGTCTCACCTGTCACGAACAAAACTGTCAACAATGTCCCTCGCATGAACATCGATAATGAGGACTGTGTTGATTTTCCGCCTGTCGTTCTTCTTCATGGGTAGCGATATGCGTTTGACCAGCTCATCGATCTGCTGGTGCATCTGCTTGGCGTAGTTCTTCAGCGCCTGCTTCTCGCCCTTCTTCACCTTGATGAAGACGTCCTCCACCTCCCACGTCCACCACACCTGGTTGGCAGCCAGCACCACCATGCCTTGGTAGTCCAGCATCCAGTCCACCCTAAACACACACAAAGTGAATGAAATAAAAATGGGGGTCATGGTTTTATTTTCAATTTAAAGTTAGGGCCTCTCAGTGTTTCACATACTGAGACCTTACTGTGGTGCAACACCACACATTTTTACTTCAGCCTCTTCTTCTGTTGTCTGAAACAACTGTCGCATTTCACTTATTTTTCCCTACTCAGTATCCCATGATCCTGATTGGTTTGGCTGCATGAATGTCCGGGAACTGGGCAAATGCACCTAGAACCTCAAGTGAGCTTACAAAACTGAGCAGAAATACACAAGGATCAAGCGAGAACCAGGTGAAGGCCCACATACATTACATCATTAAAATATAGTACAACAGGCGTGTACAGGACAGATGTGTCCGTCTATGCCAGTTCCAACCTTTTTTTTTTTTTTCCCAAAACGCCCCCCCCTGGCCCCCCTGAGGATGTGCTTTTTGGTTATTGCTCATATTGTCCATGGAAAGTCCAAATAATGTGGCAGGCAACAAAGTGGCGAGACAAGGGATTTTTTTTTAGCAATTTTTTTTTTTTAGCAATTTATAATAAGCCTACCATACTTGGATTTGGAAAAGAACCATATGGTTTCAAATTTCAAATAGATCAAGCAGATATCTTATAGACAGAGATAAGTCATTTTAGTTATTTTCTGGTATCCACTTTCTGTCGGGTGAACGCCCCTTTAGGAGGCCTTCGGTTAGGAGACCTTCGGAGTCCTGTGGTTGAGAATAAATGGAGTCCCCTTAGCACTGTAGATGGTGGTAGCACACTTCTCGTGCATACACCTCAAAAATAGAAGGAGGGGACAACGCCCCCTTAGGAGACCCAAGTTAAGCACACACTTTAGCTTTGGGTGGGCGGGTTTCGAAGCCTCTTTATTACTCCACCCTCTTTGGATCAAGTATATTAGCCTACAAATTACCCGACACCACGCCATTTCAGCATCATGTGCATGTGGGAAAGAGTCTAAACATCGACAGAAATAAATAAATACAACAATTTGGATGCGCTTTATGATTCAATGCCAGCTTTTCACCGTCAAGGCACAAAACAGTCAGCTTCATTGTAAGAGTGCTAGAGTTTACCAAATTTAAACGACTGCTAAGAAATTATCAAAAGACGCGCTCTCTCAGTGCTGAGCACAACGGAAAGCAGCGGTCCACACGCCCGTCAGCAGGAAACGAATGAACCTCACTTGCAATATGTCCGAGAACTCGCTGGGAATATTCAAAGGGAGGCTCGTGCAGACTTCTGAGCCCAAGTTTGTGGACTGGAGAAAAGCGGAGGAATATGTGATATGAAAAAAAGCTAACCGAAGCTTAAATGCCCACGTCTAGAGGAAGAGCTGTTCGCACTGCGGGTCGAGGCCCGTCATAAACTGTCTAATTAAAGCTCCATGTCGTGGAGTTATCGCACGGACGGACAGACATACCCTCTTATAGAGATGCTGGACGCATCTAATAAAACTCAAGTGGTGCCGTGTTGTGTTTGGTGCCGAGGTGGCCATCTAAATAAAACTTAACTCTGCCGTAGCACTGACCTGTATCGTGGCCAAACCACTAGGCTACATTTTGTGTTTGGTGCCTTGTGTTTTGTGCCAGGTGGCCATCTGTAAAATAAAACACAACTCTGCCGAAGCACTGAACTGTATCGTCACCACTGCATGAATTGTGTTTGGTGCCTCGCTTGCGCAAGGTGGTCATCTGTGTTTGGTGCCTTGCGCAAGGTGGTCATCTGTAGAACTCTGTCGTAGCACTGACCTCTATCGTAACCACTGCATTAATAATTATTGTGTTTGGTGCATTGCGCGAGGTGGCCAATGCCATCTGTAAATAAAACTTAACTCTGCCGTAGCAAAACTGAACTCAGCCGTGTGCGAGGTGGCCATATGTAAAATAAAACTCAAGCCTGCCCCCTTGTGGATACAAGAGGGAATCACGATTCAGAAACGCGTGACGGACCAACGGACGGACCAACGGACGGCGGACAAGGAACACATCTAAAAAAATGTGTACAACATGGCAGGAATTGTGAGTGAGCCCAGGCTAGTGTACACACAATGCATGAGTAGTAACTGAATCATGGGAATTAGTGTGTGTCACTATCTGCCTATTGAAAATTTCAGTCCATTTTTGGGAGGAAAAAAACAACAACAACAAAAAACTTCACACTAGAGTTTGATTCTGAGCCACTGTGGTTCTGGTGGCACTGCTGTACCTGCTCTTCTGGTGGCTGTAGTAGAAGATGGCCTCCTTGGTGATGAGCTTGTTGGTCCTCCTCATCTCCAGCAGCACTTTGGTCATCCATTCCTCCACACGACCTTCAGCAGCCACCGGCTGCCTCAAGGTCATCATCTCCCCTTCTGCCGACACCAGCGCCTTCGCCATCGTTTCTCCATTCCCACCCAGGTCGAATTGTAGCGACGCAATGTTGTCGTACATCTGTGCAGGTACAGTACAGTACGACGACGACAAACATTTGTAAATGAATCCTAAAATGGTTGTCATTAAAACTTTGACACTTGTCTTCTTTTCTGTTTTGTCTTATTTTTGTGTTTTGTTACAAAAAAAACCTCTTCATTGAAGAAACAAAATGAAGTAACTTTTGTGATGTTCAGATATCAAAACAGACACTCAAAGGTTCAGTTTCAAGAAGTGACAAGAATGAAATGAAACAAAATGAATTAATGAAATGAATGAAACAGAAGCTCAATTCTCCTCGTCATTGACATTAATGATTACTGGTGAATCTTTTCACTGGTCATTCTTTTAACATATCAGAAATTGGAACATTAGAAAGCCCCATTCAATGCAATGGGAGATTGTCAGAACTCTTAAGAGCTGTATTCTGTACTGAATAGCACAGATATTACCTTGATTATGTGCTCCTGTACGCAGGTTGGCTCACTGCTACCTAGAATACTGAGCAGCTCGTCATCAGAGATGAAAAAGAATCTGGGAAAGGCATTGCGTTTGGAATCCAGGTAGTCGTTGAGGCTCTTCTGACATCGTTCCAAGCCGTCACTCAAAGCTTGCAGGTCAACCAGGCGATTTGGCACTAGGCAGCATCTCTTAATACCCGGGTCCTTCACTGAATCTGCCATAATCTGTTTGCCAAAACCACAAACACAGTTCAGCCTACCAAACTTACATTTCAGTTCAGTTGGGGAACATGAAAAGCAAACACAGGGGGGTATAACAGGGGAATAATTGGGTAAACTTACCTTTTTGAATGTTCTGTCAATATTGTCAAATTTTTTGGCTTCTTCTGGAAGTTGGGATCGAATGTCTCCACCGATAAAGATGCTCTCTAGGTACATCCATTTACGTTGCACCAACATCCAAACCTGTGGACAAACACAACAGGGATTTATACCATATCAACGAAACAAGAATTCTTCATATGACAATATACCGGTACGTATGTATAAATGAAAAACCATGTGAGGTCTCAGAATTCTTTGACACCTTGACCATCCAGGTTAAACATATCAGTTGGATTGTCTTCCATGGTTGGTATCATTCCAACTGCACTGTACTGGTTTAACTGATCAGTCTGTGTAGCTTCGGAACAGACTTAATGTTTTGAGGAACAATCAAAGAGTTTTCACATTTTGAAAAGAATTGAATCAATTAAAATGACATGAATTGCACCATGAATTGCAACTACAGCCATCTCCAAAAGTGTTGTCGCCTATTCATCTGTTTGGAATAACAGCTAATAACCTGACTTTCAATTTATCACTAGGCTTCAGAAGTCACTCATATGAAAGCTATAACCCTCCCGAATGAAGTTTTATGTACAAAAATAAATGTCATGCACCAAAGAAAGATTGACTCTATAATGAACACAGACAGGGTAGATTTTCACAAGACAAAAGTTTTGTCGCCTATCGAACATAATGTGAAAATGAGCAGATAAGTGACTTCAAAACACTTCGAACACGCAGATCGGGTGTCATTCTTAATCACTGAATCACTCTCACCTCTTCAGAAAATCAACGTTGGCCTTAGGTGTATGTTTAGGGTCGTTGTAATCATAGAAAGCAACACAATGAAAAACAATGAAGGTCAATGAGAGATGGTGACATATTTGCTATTCGTAGAGCAACACATTTTTAACTTCATGATATAATCAATGATAAAAGCCCTCAAACACCTGCAGCATGCATGCAGCTCCTCATAAGAGCTATATCTCTACCATGTTTCACTTTATGCACCATGTTTCTTTTTTTCATATTCTGACCTGTCTGTGTTCATTAAAGGGTCAATCTTTTTTTGGTGCATGAAATTTATTTTTTAACTTTTTAACTTCATTCGGGAGGGTTGTAGCTTTCATATGAGTGACTTCTGATGCCAAGTGATTCATTGACAGTCAGGTTATTAGCAAATTAGTTATTGCAAACAGATGGATAGGCGACAACACTTTTGGAGACGACTGTACAGATGTTCCATACATAATAAAAAGTGGCAATGTGTGTATTTTATGTATACATTAAAGGTGAATTATTAGGCTTTTGTTATGCATCATGCTTTTTATTATGCTTTCATTACGCATTTTTGTTCTGGTCCTGTGCTGTTTTGCATCGTAGCACCAGATTGCCTGCAGACGCCATCCCTTTGTTGTACAGTTATCTCCCTTATGTCCCTTAATTCTCTTTTCTGATTGGCTGATTAGGTGGCCATTAACTCGATCTTGGCGGAGGCAACTCTGTCTCTGTCCTGCGTACGTTGACGAGTTCTAGAGTCTCGCCATTCACTTCATTGAACTAGTCACCTCGTGGGCCATTATCATGTTCCATCTTCCATACTGTAGCAGAACTTCTATAAAACACACAGTGCTTACCTCTATGACCTCACTGATCATGGAGAGGCTCTTCTCCCATGTTTGTACGGTGGCCAGGAAGGGTCCCACAAAACGGCTGCCAGCCATGCTCTGCAGGTTCATGGCATAGTCATCCAGGTTCTGCAGTATTTCATCGACAGCACCTAGACAATTAGATAATTTTGTTTACTGAAACTTCGACAGACCAGTGTAAGAGATGAATGGGCTAACTGCAACAATAACACCACATCACACACCCTCCACACAATTGACCCAAATCATACACCAAACTTAACACACCAAGGAACTAGAACCCAACCATAACATCATAAAGGGCAATAGTTTAGTTCTTCGCATGTTGAGCATCAAAGTGCAGAACTAAGTGCAATTAGTTATTTATTTGAATTCATCTTTCTTGATGCTACACTGGTAGGGAGGGATGAATGCTGTATGTGTACAGTTGGTTTGGAGGGCTGTAGATGATAAAAGTGCTGACCTAGGATGAAGCCGCGCTCTTGTGTCCCCTTGAAGTAGCGCTGCACATTGAACTTCATGTTCTCCCATGTCTCCACCACCTCTTTTACCCCCTGTGTTAAAAAAACAAAATGGTTTGAGAAGTTGATAGGTCTGAGTTTGTGATTTCAAACAGGTTAATTTACCGTCTTGAAACACAACAGTCACAACTGGAAGAAGAACCTGAACATGGTTGAGGCAAAGCGACTTTGTTCTTTGATGGA
Organism: Engraulis encrasicolus; assembly: GCF_034702125.1. Classification (NCBI taxonomy): domain Eukaryota; kingdom Metazoa; phylum Chordata; class Actinopteri; order Clupeiformes; family Engraulidae; genus Engraulis; species Engraulis encrasicolus. The sequence continues at coordinate 49,071,956 of NC_085859.1, read as the reverse complement.
CTTACAGTCACAGTTAATATTGTAGTTAACAGGATACTCTCTATCCATCTATTGGGCATACAGGGGACTACTGTTCTTGACAAAAATAACTTGTAGAACAGGCATACATTTGCATGCTAAGATAGATTATGTAATTTAGTTACTAATTTTCTAAATCTTTTCATTAATATTAACTAGGTAATTAACATATTTTTACAGATCTGGCCAAAAGAAGATCCACCATTTTTTGTATGAAAAGCACATATCTCCTATCAATAATGAATACTTAGGAATTGAGGGTGGTGGTAAATATCCATGAAAAAGATAAAGATTTGTGAATGGGCATCATACATTCTGAAAATAAAACTACTGATAAAATGTACATACTCTACATGTAATGCCAATTACCTTCTCAATGCTGAGTTCTTTGACGGCTGAGGTGACAATTTCTCCAATTACATTGCCATGCTTGTGCAGTTCCATGGCAAACATATTCTCCAGAGTGAAGGTGTCAGGATTCATCTCAAATGTTGTGCCTGTACGATCCATTAGCTCTTTCCAGTGCCTGCCAAACCAAATTTAGTAATGTTAGCTTGCTAATTAAATGTTACACAAAAAGACCAGAATAATGAATTCCACCATAAGGCAAGGAACGATACCCCTTCACAATACTAGTTTTCCTCAGACGGCAGGACTTCAAGCGTCATAACGGCATAACGGTTTACTGTCTTATTTAAGTGAATCACTATTATGTCCACAACAGTGTCTAGTTAAGAGCATGTCGTTTTGAAAGCAACGCTTGCAACTGAAACTGAACTGAACTGAAGACATTGTGTAGCCTTGCCTCTCTCTCAGGGCCTCATTCTTCAAGTCCAGCAAAAGAGGCAGCGATTCTTTCAGCTCCTTCATGCGTCCCTCTAGAAAAAAGGCAACGGGCAGAGATCGTACATCCTTTGGAAGCTTTCGAAGGCTTTTTATGTAGCCTTCAATGCCCTCCTGCAACAGCTGGATATTCAGGTTCACCCACAAGGTCTGGGACCACTCTGCCTTTGCTGCCTGAAACACACAAGTTGAAAAATATTGTTTCAACATCACCAAAACAAGTGTTCCAAGTAGGGATTTCTTAATTAAAACAATTTAAATGCCCATTCGCATATTATGAATGGGATTCTGGTTCATACTCTCTCTCTTACTTTCTGAGCTTTGTAAATTTCATATATCTGACGAAGTCCACGCATCTCTTTCTGCACGTTGACGAGCTCTGGGTACATGGTGATGGGGAGATCAAAAAGCTTCTCAGCGTTGGCCAGCTCTTGTCGCCCGCCTTCAATCTTGGCTAGTTCAGCATCATACGTTTCCATGACCGCTAGCCCTAAGGAGATAGAAAGAGAAAACTGTTCAAAACTTTGTTCAATTCACAAAACAGATAGTGAACGTTTTATGTTTGCATACATTTCTTTCATTATACAGCTCATCTAAGGGTTGCAGAAAAGTCCATTAAATGTTCAAAAATGTAATATACTTGAATAGCAGACAATTGCTGTGTCTAAAGACAGTAAGCATTTGGAGTGCACGCACATCAAAGTAAACAGGTGTCAGACTAAACATAATCAAACTAAAAAGAACTGTGTACTGAGTGGTTTCCGTGAAAGTGGATCTTAAATGTACCTTTCTCCAAGTCATCTCCCACTGCTCCTGGGCCGTGCATGTGAAAACTTTCTGCAAAAATGTCCAGCTCCTGCTGGTACTCATCTATCTGTCCCTTTGTGATCTAAGCAATGGGGCGAAATTACATTTGTGACTGATCAGACTGGATTGTTAACCTCTGCATGTCCACATAACACTGTTGAAGGAATTGACATTTCTACACACATAATGGCACTGAGACTATAAACACATTACAATTTCAGAATTATATTTATATTATAACTGCTATAAAAACAGGCAAGACATGAACAATACATGATGAAAAGCCAAGAAAATAGACATTGCTACTTACTTCAGTAAATGTTTTCTTCACTTTTCCCAAACTGTGATCAACTCTTCTGGATTCTACAAACAGCTCATCCCATAGCTTGCCAATGCTGGCTGCCTGTTCCAACTCCTCTTCTGAAACCTATAGTCCATCATTTCATTTCAAATGAATTCAAGAATGCTGTCATAAAAACTTTGATGAGATAAATTGGTGGCATACTGGCACTCAATTAATCTGCAAGATGTCAAACAAGGGCTGCAATAAAACATGTTTGTTGCAGAGTACATGTCTGCTTTGCCCATTTGCCATGCATTTTCATGTTAATAATGCAAATGGTGGTTTATTTTAACGCAAGGTACACAGATGCATGTGCGTGCGCAGTGCAATATTGACACAACCTCTGGGGGTGATCTTCCAAACTTTCATGATGAGGTTACAGTAGAGTCAAACAATGGTGAAAAATATTAACGAGCCACGATGCCATTGGCTATCTGCCCCCTGGATGATACCCCCAGTATCATGCGTAGTTAGTGGCAATCCTACAGTGATTTGCAATCCCTACCCTGCCCGCCTGACAAAGAAAATTGTCACCTTGATGAAACATGCTTATAACATGCTAATAAAAATACAAGAACATGTTATTAGCGCACCAGTGGTAATGATGGGAAATAACCTGTTCATAGTGCTAATGTACAATTTTCGCAATGGCGCCGGGGGCTGTTTTTCGCGATGGGGCTACCTCCTGTGTGCCGCAATTACAATTGCCTGGTCAACCCACTCGTGTGCTTAGTGCTGATAGATCTGCAGTAAAAGTGCACTCTTTCGTACATGATTGTAGGCATGACTAAGTAGGCCTTCTTAAAGTGGGTGATGCAAATAATATTTTTCTTGTATAAAATGAAAAAGTACAAAGGAATATGACAATGTGGATGACAATGCACTTAATATGAAGGTTTAAAAGTCCCAAATTCAGCTACTTTGTTAAGTTCAAAGTAACCATGACATTTCAAATGACCATAAACAAAAAAGGTAAAACTAAGCATACCTCTACATCATACATGGTCAATGTCCTGTATCGCTCCTGGATATCAGTAAATCTCATTTCCACCGCCAGAGACATATCTCTGATATCTGAGATTGTGCCCAAGACAAATTTTAGATCCTCCAAGGTTTCCGGACTCCTCTTCAAGTTTTCAGATAATTGCTGTCACAAAATGGCATTAAGAAAGCTTAGCCAAAATAACACAACTGATTTATGGAAGAACTCTGGTGTGATATAGCATATGAACATATATGATTCCTTCTACAGTAGGCTAGACTTTTACACATTTCTTCCAGAGTGCTAGGAAAAAGAGTTCAAAGAGTGATAGGAAAAAGACTTAAGTCAAAGAAAACTGATTTTCTACATCAAAAATATTACATTATTAGGGCGCGATCACACAGACCACGTATTTTACAGTAGGAGGCGGGTGTGTTCTTTTGTTTGTCAATGAAAACGAGTGGATTACGCGTCTGATATCAGCGCAAGGCGAGTTGCGGATTTTCCGGCTCTCCGCGCCGGGCGGATCGAGTTGAAAAAAGTTCAACTCAAGGTGGAAAACCCACGGCGGATATCCAGATGTTCGATAGGAGACCGTTATCAACATTCATATCAGATTCACTATCCAACGTTAGGAGAGCAAGAAAAGAGCTTGTCTTCTATTCATCATAGATAAATTGACAAAGCATTTTGTGTATGTTTTCACATCATTTAATGACACAACACCATCGATTAGGCTACGTTGCGAGTGACAGTTGTCGTTACGTTGCCTAGTCACCGCATTCGAATAGGCAGTGAATCCGCGCTTGGTGTGGTCACTTCTGATTAATCAGCTGGACGCACATCGCAGATTGTAGGCAGAAATCCGCGGCCTGTGTGATCGCGCCCTTAAACAGGTTAAGGGAGTCTTATGTTAGTCTTATTAATGTGCGTTTACATGTGGATTGTGAAGTGTCATGCAAGACAAATTTCTGTGCAAACAAACAATAAAAATGTATCTTATCTTATTTTATCTTGTCTTTACACACTAATCAGTAAAAAAAAATAAGATGGGCAGCTGCTGTCTAATGGGCATCTGTGACCTAATGGTTAGGGAGTATGGACCACAGGGTTGCAGGTTCAAATCCTGATCTAGCCAGTAGATAATGGATGAAGCACCCTTGTGTAAGGCACCTAAACATAAATTGGTTCAAGGACTGTAACCAATACCCTGTAGTAGCTGTTAGTCGCTTTGGATAAAAGGGTCATTCAATTGTAATGTAATGTAAGCTAACCCACATCGCAATAGCAACTCACCGCTAGACTGCTCTGCAAGCTTAGCAGATCCTCCCTGACAGATTCATTGAGCAGCCTCCCAAGCGAAGTCACCCAGGCCTGGGCATTCTCTTGGACCGCTTGTGCCAGCGGCTTCAAGTTAAGCCGCACGATGTGTTCGTCTTTCCAGCAGGCCTGTTGTGCCACCTCCATGCTGATGCGAGTGTAGAACTGCAGTTTGTCATCGTACATGACGCAGGAGGGACGTTTGGCGGCAAACTTCTCCATGACGATGGCTTTGTCTAGCTTCCAGAGTGGACGGTAGCGCTTCCAGCGGTTGAGGTAGCGTCCCACAGAGTTGAGGAGTCTCTGGGCACTCTGCGAGACTGCTATCGCCTGCTCAGTCACCTGGGGGTAGGGATGCAAATTAATTACATTTTTAGGATTCCTATTCCATTTTTAATTCTGCTTAACAATTCGGTTCTTTAATGATAGTCTTATCGACTCTACTTGAAAAGAAAAAAAGGTTGATCCAAATAAACTTTGTTAAATTTAAAAATGGGAAAACTTAAGCATCTCAATCAGGTTGGTGTTTCCTGCTGACTGCACGTCGCTTACACTTGTCATTTGCATAAAAGATACATGGAGTTATCCATGCCCCCTGGCATCGATAAATGAATTGTTTGCAACACTCGCAACCGATTCCAAGGAATTTGAACACAAGGAAAAGGTTCTCAACCAGAAACGGCTTTTGATACCCATCCCTACCTGGGGGTGCTGACAAATGTCTGAGTAGAAACTGAAGACCACCAGCTCATCTTCCCCCTCAACCCGCTGGGGTGGACATTCAATGCATGTCTTGTGCATCCAACGGGTGAACATCTGAAAAAAATACAAGACAGATGTGGGGAAAAAACAAAACATGTGGATAGGGGACAGTTACTCTTGACGAAAGGAAAATAAACAACAAACAGCAAGGTCAACATTTCGCGATTGTAATGCTATATTTGCCTATTTTATATTTATGGTATTTTTGGTATTTACCTTTGTGCTTTCCACACAGTCTCGAACACACTGCATAATCAGTTTGTAGACCTCATTGCTCTTTGGATGTAACATAATCTCAGGGGCAGAGAGGATTGTTTCAATTTGGAATAGAGGCACGTTACCAAGTAGAGCTGAGTTGAACATCTGGATATTCCTGAAGAACAAATAATAAAACGCAATCACATAAAACACACACACACACACACACACACACACACACACACACACACACACACACACACACACACACACACACACACACACACACGCGCGCGCACACACACACACACATTCCATCATTATCCAGAAGCTGGAGGAAAAGCAGGAGGAACTATAAAATGGCTTGCAGCCCCAGCTTACCAGAGCACCATCTTGACGAGGCTGTTGAAGACCTTGCGCTCCCAGTAAGCGTAGTATTGTGCCATGCGTTTGGCTTTGCCACTGTTGGTTTGCATGATGAGAGACTCCATCTTGGTGAGCAAGGGACCGATGGCTGTGTATCGCCTGCTCAACTGGTTCACGTCCTTGGCCCGCTCCCTTTCCATCTTCTCAAAGAACTCCTTCACCCCTGTGAAAGACGACACAATATTGTCAATGAAGCCAAGAAAATGAGGAAAGGTTGATCTGTGTGCAGTGTGCAGACCAAGCTTTCCCCTCTGTTTGCTTAGTAGCACCTCCAAAAGGTTACTTTGGATGCACACACCCTCTCGAAAACAAAAGAAGCATACACATTACTTGGCATTAAATAAACCTACCAAACACACAAATGTAGTTAAGTGCAAAGATTTGTACCAACTAAACAAAACAAAACTGCTAGCCTCATTGCCTCATTTCACCTCATTGTTTTTAAACAAGGAAAGAACCGGCTCAAGAGATCAAGTCCTACCCGTATTCTCAACAACAAAATGTATCATAGGTTTTCAGCAAGGGGCAGCCATTCCAGACATTGTTTAATACACATTGTTACTCCTTACATAGCAGTATCTCAAATGGCATGATGCGATTTCTTCATGACACTTCATGAAAAGAGAGATGTGAAAAATTACAGCAGACACTGATTACAGCAGACATTGATTTGATAGTGAATCAAATCAATGGACATCCCACCTGGCAGGTCTCCAGTTTTGTCCATGGCAGGAAACTTGAAGAGGTTTGCAGACTCAATGTAGTTGAGTTTGCTGTCAATGTCTCTTTCATTTTTCTGAATCTGGTTTACAAGTGACTCAAATTTCGAGGTTGCTTGGGTGCCACGATTGATGAATTCAGAAATACCTGGGGGGTGAATTAGATTGACATTAAACAACACATTGCAACACATTCCGATTAAATGGTTCAAACCATTACTGCTTTATGGAGGGGGTTTCAGACCGTGACACGGTTAACACAGTTTTCGTGGACACAAATTTCATGTATAATGGAAAGGATAGTGGTCTTTCTGACAGTTTTGTCATATTGTGATGATTACTGTGAATCAACATTTGCAATCATCTTGGGCAAAACAAGTTTCTTTACATGCTAATATGAAGACTGAATCTGACATTTGGAAAACAGGACGGCATGAAAACACCCAAAACCAGTATTGAATATTCATTCTTGGTGAGGGAAATAATGCCATGTCTACACTTTCTGTATTATATGAAAGATAAATGTGTGCTAATGTTCAAAACATCATTGGATGCAGTTAATAGTTAGTGGCATTGGCAAATAAAATCCATGGACTTAAAAGCACAGCCGAATCGTAGAATCACTCTTAAGTGTGTTACCTCAATTTAGGTTATTTAACCAACTAAGTGATAAAGTTAGAGGAAAGATTGCACGATGCATTCAAATTTCATTGTAAAGGTCATCAGCCAGTACTGCGGCCCTGAGGAGGGTGCATGGCATCCTGGTTGAGAAACACTGATTTACACTATACGTTTGACCCTTCAACTGTACTGATGGATGTTAAATGTTAAAAAATGTAACAAATAAGGAATATCTACCCAGAGCATTCCAGTTGAGCCTTTTGAATCCAGCACGCATCACCCGCCGAAGCTCATGGATCTGCTCCAGTAGAAGATAAAACTCTGCATCATTCAGAGAATCCATCAGTGAGTGGTATCGATTCACAAGGCTCTTCAATCCATCCTCATATCTGAAGGAATGAAGGAAAACGAACAGGGCAATTGGTAGAATTGGTCAAACAAGCAAGCCTATGCCTGTCCAAAAGTAAATGAGTGATCATGCTTCAAGCATTAACAACGTGTGATATCTGCCTCATCATACCTTGATGACTTTTTAGCCCTTTGCACTGTGAAGTCAAACAAGTTCCATTTTGAAGCAAAGCAGGATAAGTTAATACAACTTGGGGCCCACTTGAAATTTCGGGGTCCACTTGAAATTTTCACAAATGTTGGGGACCAACCTCTGACCCAACAAGCAATACAACACAACTAAATAGTATACAGCAAAGCACACAAAACTAGTTTGATTTTAGAAAATTATTATATAAGCACCACATGGAATAGCTTCAGGGCCCATCAGTGGACCCCAGCCCACAGCTTGAGAATCACTGTTCTACATCATTGGATGCATTAATCAATTATCTGCTCCAAATGCATTAAAATGTTCAGTGTTCAAAGGTGTCTGAGATCCCATCATTTATAAGAGCCCATGACCACTGCAGTCATACCTGAGGAACTTGTCCTCCTGAAGAGAGACATTGCGGGCTAACTCCGGAATGGCGTAGCCCAGCTGCTCCATATACTTTGTCTCAGAAATTATTTCTTTTAATTCAGGAGCAAAGTTCACCATGTAACGAATCCCCCTCTCCATGTTGTCATCGCTGGGGGACACCTTTTCAAAAATAACAAAACTTAAATTTAATGTTTTTAAATGTCTAAAAGTCTTAATTTTAGAAGACTTAAAGTTGTATCTTAAATTAAAAACTTTAGTTACATGTGCATTGTCTGAGTACAACTTCAAGAGAAAAGAAGTAAAGACTAACCATAGTAAGGAGCATGATTAACAAACACAACAAATAGCTACAACAGCATGCTTGAGAGTTACCATCACAAAAATAGTCTATGGTGGCAGATGACTGGTTAATGAGTTCAGTACAAGCCAGAAAATCAATGTGTCTTTAAACCTCTTTTCTTTTCACAAAAAAGCAAGATAGCTGAGGATTTATGTTGAACTACAGTACTCACACAGTCAGAGTCTACAGCAGTTGCGTTTCCACTGCTGACCACAGTCAACAAGGTGCGCTTCATTAGTAACGGCAGGGTGAGTTCAGTTTCCTCGCGCCAGGACTCATATTTCTTCACTTCGTAGTCCCTCATACGCATCCCCACCTCCAGGTATTTGGCTTTCACCTTTCACAGGAGGAAAAAAACCAAAAAAAATGTACGCATATATTTAAGGTAGTAGTAGTATAAAGTAGTACTAGCTTTTTTGTCTCAGTATGGGCTATTATTTGCAGCGTACAGTTGCAAACACACACACACACACACACACACACACACACACACACACACACACACACACACACACACACACACACACACACACACACACACACACACACACACACACACACACACACACACTTCTACAGTTCAGACACATAATGAACGTGATAGAAATAAGATGAGCAAATTATAAAATATGAACTAGGTATATCCCAGGCAGTGCATGACGGGTTCAGATGCAAAGGCAAAGTGTGCGTTTACAAAGAATAGAACACTGTATTTCCGTAAATTCACTCAACTTAAAAACCAATCACCGTATTTTGTTTGGGCTTGACTTCTAATTGATAATACTTACTGTAAGTATTTGTTATTGAGAATACTTGGGGAAAATGCTGTTAAAAATCAATTGTGCAGATTTTGTATTGGCTTTTAGAGAAATGTACATCTGATCCCTTCATATACAGATCCTTTGCAAAAAAAACTGAATATCAGTGTGTTTGCAAACATACAGCAATTCCATCCATAAATTATAGAGTTGGAGCATTGGAGTTATGGATACCCAGATTACCTGTCATCTTTCGGCTGCTGTAAGTTGCTCTTTTAGTTTAGTGTCCCTCAAATTACTCTTGATAATACCTCATTGATTCTCAATGGGGTTTTAGCTCTGGAGATTTATGCCCATACCACCGAAGGTTACCAGACCCAAAAACAAAAAAGAGACCTGACAGCAAGTATCAAGGATTCCTGGGCTTCCCAAACTCCTATGCAATGCCACTGCAGTTTACCTCAATGCTATGGCGCATCATGGCAGTGAGCAACTCAAAAGAGATTCCTAACCAAGTATTGAACATTTACATGTAGTTTAGAAGTTTAGTTCAGACATTTTCATTGATTTGGTGACAATGATCTTAACTTCTTTCTTTTTTCTGAAAAAGTGGTGATTTCATCACAGTAGTATTTTTCATCAATTTTAGCAGGAAGCCCAACATATGTAAAAGTTAACAAATAAATACTTAGAATAGTTTAAAATGTGGTCTGTGAATCTATAATCTATGGCAGCTGAACAAGTTTGATGCTTCTGTAACACTTTATTTTAGGGATACATCTATAAGCACTAATACATACAATGTGCCTGTATAAGTAACTTGTAAGGCATGTACAAACCAAAATCAAACATTTGTTAGGCATGTATTCGCAAATGTCTTGTTCATGCACAATAAGGGATTTATTACCAATTTAACCTTAGTAAGGACCTACAGTAGTAGGCCTTAGCGTTTGCTTAGTACATGCCTTACAAGTTACTTATGCAGGCATTAACATTGTATGTATTAGTGCTTATAGATGTATCCCTAAAATAAAGTGTTACGGATGCTTCTATTATATTATATATTTTTGGAAGGGACCTGTATTTGTATGCTATCCTCATCAAAGTCTCCTACCATTTCGAGTTTTGCATCTGATCTCTTCATACAGTTAGGGCCATAAATATTTGGACACCTGCACAATTTTCATGTTTTTGGTGCTGTACACCATCCCAATGGATTTGAAATGAAACAAACGAGATGCACATTAACAGCAGACTTTCAGCTTTAATATGGGGGTGTTTGCGTCCAAATCGAGTGAACTGTGAAGGAATTATGACATTTTCTATCAGTGCCACCCCATTTTTAAGGGACCAAAAGTAATTGGACAGTCTAGTATTTATACATCAAACTTTTGATTTTTAATTATTTGGTTGAAAATACTTTCCAGTCAGTTACAGCCTGTAATTTGCAATCCATAGACATCAATAGACACTGGGTTTTATCCCTGGTGATGCTATGGTGAGCTCTCTATTGCAACAGTCTTCAGTTCCTGCTTATTCTTAGGGTATTTCCCTTCAGTTTTGCCTCCAGCAAGTGAAATGCTTTGCTCAACCGTACTCAGGTGAGGTGATTGACTGGGCCATTGAATAATATTCCACTTTTTGTCATCCACTGCATTTGTCTTCCATGTCTGCCGGGTAATTTGGTGTTGCTCTGGTATTTCTTTTTTCCAACATTCTGAACTCTTGAATTAATCATATTCAATGTTTCCCCATCTCTCAAATGGGTTTGTTTTGATTTTTTTCCACCTTATGATGGCTTGCATCACTGATGGTGACAGATGGACTTTGGATCTGATGGATATTCCGTAAAAATATATGGAAATGCAAATGGAACACTTCAAATGAACTCTAAGACCTTGTATTGACATCTTGGTGATGGTGTAGTATGGGAATAACACACATCTGACTGGAAAATAGCTGAGAAGCCTACTGTCCAATTACTTTTGATCCCTTGAAAAGTGGGCAACACACACAAAAAACATTGCTATTTCATTCCTGTTTATGCAATATGGATTTTAACACCCTCACATTAACGCTGAAAGTCTACAGTTAATGCACAGCTTGTTTGTTTTACTTCAAATCCATTGTGGTGGGGTATAGGGTGGAAAATGATGATAATTCTGTTGCTGTCCAAATATTTCTGGCCCTAACTGTATATGCGTATGCTATGCTAGTCGAAGTCTCCTACCATTTTGCCTTGTTCACTCTCCAGCATCTCCTCCACCTCCAGGAAGCGAATGATGGTGTTCTTGATCCTGTAGAAGAGAGAGCGCTCCCAGTAGATGGCCCCTGCCACAGGCGGCTGGTTCTTGTTGAGAGGGGGGCTGTCCTTGTGTTTCAGGAAGATATCATTGATGATGTCCACCTGTGGAGCATAGTTAGCCATCAGCTCAGTAAGGATGAGTAAAAGTGATGCTTTCACATGTTATAGAATAAAATAGCAAAGCCATAAGAAACGCCAAGCCTATAGAGGACAGGGCCTGGTTGAATATGTTGGAAACCCCACAGCATCAGGAATTAAAATAATTATGACCAAATATAAATCCACATACCTCTTTGCAGTACTGTGTCAGAATATCATTAAATTTCTGCATCATTTGATTGTTGATGGCTTCTCTGGAGCGAATGTGCTTGAATTTCAGCAGCATGTCAAAAGCTGCTGCTGCCGATCTCAGAGTTTTGAAGGACTGATCGATGAAGTTGATGGCCTCTCCCTCGATAGCCTTGGTAAACAAGATGCAAAACAAACCACTTAAATCACTCACACTTACATCTTTCAATCCGTACATAATGCCATTGACCCTGTGTATTATCTGATATTTGTTAGTATTAACTTACTTTAAAAATGAATGTGCAAAACTTAGTGGTTGCCATTTTTCGAACTTTCTACAAACTTTCTACAATGAAGAAAATATGATGATGGTAACAGACATCATCTCGGTTGTCAGCCTTTGGCTTCTTGCCTTTGGCCGAACCACACCCGTGACGATGTCCGTTACCATCATCCTGACACCGAGGGTTATATTGTTTGAGTATAGAATCACACAGCACAGTGAAAACAACCCATGAACAACTCCTTTACCTACCTGAACTTTGGTCTTGAAGTCTTGCATGACCATTTTCCAGCTGCCCATCTTGCGGATATTAAAGGGATCAAAGTTAAGCTCTTGAATGGGCACGACCAAACTATTGACCCAGCCTAGCACGTCATCAATCCGCTTTGGGTCACCAGTCACTGCTTTGAGTTCTGGCCCAAAGATGTTATGGAACTCTTCCAGAATCTGGACAAAGGAATGTACACAGTACCAAGAATGGGTTAAGTTTTGTGAAGGCAAAGTCTTTGTGCATCTTTGACATCAGCAACATCAAAATAGTCATGGTGAAATGGGAAAAGCCTTTGAAAGCATTACACAAGAATCATACAATTACGTTGACATTTTTAAATCAACTTCTCTTGTTTACCATATACAAGATTCTGTGAACGTTTAAATTTTCTCCCAGGTCTTAACATTTACTGTCAATATTTTGGCTTTTAAAATGTTCAGAAGAACTGACCTGGAGGATATTGTAAAGGTCTTGGCATATAGAGGCCATGTAGTCAGTTTTCTCAAAAAGTTTTTTGCGGTCAAACTCCCAGCGCGGGTCTCGACCTGAAACCTCGATCCTTGATCGCACGTCAAAATAGCAGGCCTTCCACTGGTCCAGCACCTGCTTGCCATCCAGGGTTTTGGCCTTGGCTACTTCCCTCTTGTCTCTGTACATTAAAGTAAGGCGTACAGTAGATCGCCATGTTAGATGTTCTTGTTATTAAGTCAAGAGAGGCCAGACTACGATCAGAAAACGGATATAGAAACAATGATAGAGAACACTAAGGCTGTTTATATAGTGATTAAGAGTTTGAATAACAAAGATGAGAAGAACAGCATTTAAGACAGAAACGCACACGGTGTAACAGATATGACATTGCAGTACATTCACTTGGTAACAACCTAATAGTTTTTGAATGAGGCCCCGCCGAGTTTTGTGCTGCACATAAAAGTGGTACTCTACCTCCAGTATGGAAATGTGACTCTGTCCCTGTTGAAGTTTGAAATGTGCGTCCACTTATTTACCCAATCACTAATGGCCGTGACAGGTAATCTGCTCATATGTAATGCATCATCAACCCCCTCCCCAGTTCACCTTGCAACACAAGTAAGCTACTGGTGGAAGACTCTAGCCAGAGGTAACGTGGAGGGAAATGTGAGTGGAAATTTGTGGATGACAAGGTCAGGCTTGCATCGAAGGCAGATAAGATTAACACAAATGAGGTATACACAGATATGCCTTCACATCATTTTACATTTCCATTGAACATTACAGTACACCTACTTGAAAATGATGCGCACATTCACCACGCGCGCCACTCGCTCAGACAGTTCCCAGGCGATCCTCTCCATGAGGGGGACCATGCGCTCGTCTGTGTTGTAATGACTGGAGATGATCCACACCATACGCAGCCCATTCATCATCGGAGGGATGGTGTCTAAGATCACGCTGAAATCCACTCCCGTAGCTAAATTCTGAACAGCAGAACAGCATTGATACATCAGTTCGTCTGTTCTACCAGGAATGCCACAACAGCTTTTTAAGTTAACTAGATGACTCTGGTACCTTCTTTCTCTTTAGGATTTACCTTCAGTGTAGCATAAATGAGAAAGTTGGCTTGATTGATTACTTTTCTTTAGCATTCATAGAGCCTGTAGGAGGGTGGCGGGGAACGCTACATCAAAATGTCCTAGTCACTAAATTCTTCAAAAGTCAGGTTTTTTTTTAAATGGTGTCTCAGTTAAATTAACAGAACATGGTAATTGCATGTGGTCAGTTTTAAAGGTGTACTGTGAAATATTTTTAGCAGTTTCTTTCCAGAATTCATGCTGCCCTTTCACAAATGTAACCTTTTTCTCAAATACTTACCGTACCACCACCATCAGATTCTAAGTTTTCATTATGAATTGCACTTTTCATACATGAAAAGGTGGATCTTCTTTATGTCCGCCATTTTGAATTTACAGAAATAGAATTTTTTAGCTGCAAAACGAACAGTACTTTGGTCACAGTAGTAAATATTAATTTATCATTAGCAAATATTCATAAAAAGATCAAATTTGGCAATAGGCAGCATAGTTTCCATGGGCAGCATGGTTGAGATACCTACTCTGGCCACCATCCTACACAGTACCTTTGAGGCCTGTTATGACGGTTTAGACATGGTATGTAACCTGGCTACAGTGGGCAGCATTACACATAACCAGGGCCGAGTTTAGGCTATTTTTGAGTGGGGCCACGGCCCCACCGTGACTTGGCTCGGCCCCACTAGCTCAGGAGCCTTTTAAAATATTATTTGTGAATTGTATTGGAAATGAATGCAAGTGCGCAGTCGCTTCGTCCCTGCGCAATATTCTGCTGCGACTGCCTCGTCTGGCAACCCTGTGTATGAGCTTCAGGAAAGGTCTTGTGAGGAGTCTGCTACACCTCTTCTGATTGGTTTGCATCTTCATGCAATTGCTTCCCGCCAGAGTTGTGTTCAGTTATGATTTTTGCGAAGTAGTTTCTGGTAGTTTCTGGATTTGTCATACGGCCGAGGCAGAACCCAAATCCGCGCATATTCTTGTGATGAGATGGTATGGAGCACACTACACACAATAAAGTGGTGTAGGCTACTGTAGTGCTATGCGGACTATGATAACATTGATTGTCATCATAACTGGCATATTTTTGTAAGCTGGTAAACGTTGGTTAAAAAAAAGTGTTGCAATGAAAGACCATTAACATCGTCAACTCAACTAACAAATTCTTTGTTTAGAGCAGTTGTATTTTTCTGTATACTTTACCTTGAAGTGCCTCTCCAGTGTGCTAAGGAACCTTACGTTCTCAATAGATTCCACGTGGTACTTGCTGAGTTCCGTCAGAGTGAGTTCCAGGTTTTGTACTGTCACAGGGTCCGCCCGTGACATCACGTCAAGAATCTTCTTGACTGCTGTCAATTTCAGCTGCTCGCTCAGGGCACTCAAGATGGCCGCCCGTTCCCGCCAGAAGTCTATCTCTGCCATTGGTCCTGGTGCCTAATAAAAGAAGCGAAATGAGAATTGTAACAGTCATCTTTTGAGCGTTTTTTACACACACACACACACACACACACACACACACACACACACACACACACACAGACACACACACTTAGGGCTATGTCTGGAAGTGAACACACATTTGTATTCTTTTCCTGTACAGCACCTGCAAAGTATACAGTAATTACCGATTTGGAATTTACTCCACCCTTGTACATTTCTGCGCCCCAGTTTCTGTGGACTTCAGTTGTAAGTTTTTAGTCCAATCTACGAATGTCTTACCATACTAATAAGAGCATAGGGACTTCAAATGGTTTATTAAAACATGTTATAACATAAATGTATATCATGTTATTTCTTGTTTGAAACAACAGAACCTAACATACAATTAAATAAATCACAAACCTGTGGTTTCTTCCTTTGCTGTTCCTCGATGACAATGGTGATTTGGGTTTGCCAGTTCATCACACACTGCTCAAGTTTTTCTACGATCTCACGGTTGGCTAGGAGTATCTCCACCGATGCCTCCAGGCCAAACTCAGGAATATGCAACTTGATCTCACCTGTAAAGAAAAAGGATAGGTAATGGACAAAGTGATGTAACTGCATTGAGGTCAGCTGCTTGCAGTACAATCAGAACCAATCCTTTCAAACTTGAAAAGAGCTCCCGCTTCCTAGCCTGATAAACCAGACTAAATGTGAGATTAAATGTGTTTAGTCTGGCCCCGATGAATGACACATTAAGAGATTGTTGATGGAAACAACCTGTTGTTTTTCAAGCTGTGTCTGTGCCTACTGGTCAACGCTTTTTTGTCACTCAAAACCCTGTCCGCTTTGCATCCAAAGATTCAAAACAAATCAAAACAAGTGTCCTGCGTTGTGATTCATCCGCCAGATTCAGGGCATTGGGGCATTGTCCGAGGCTAGACCCACTCGCAGGCAAAAGTAATTTTGGCCGCTGGCGGGTGGGGCTCGTTTACTAGTCTACCTGCTTCCCACTTGAGATCAGTGCTATATGATCCAGACCTTACCTCTGTATAAAATTAGTAAAAGGGCATGATAAGAGTAAGGCCAGGCTAGTGAAACTAAAACCATAATTAGGAGTTGAATGCATCTACCTCTCATCAAAACAGAACGTTTCATGCTTATCTCAAATGTGGTGTAAAAGTACTTTACTTCTTCTGACAATTTAGTAAAAGTCACGAGTAAAGTACAGAGATACATGAAACCTGTACTCAAGTACAGCACTTAGTAAGTAAATGTGTACTTAAAATGTGAAAGCAAAATGTAAAAAGTAAATGTACTTACTGTCCAACACTGTAAAATGAATTATTGCCCCAGGGTAAAGAAACAAACTTTTTTTTATAAATTGCACAGCACTAATAGTAATGAGTAACATTGTAATCTAAACACATAACCCATGAATGTTTTTTTGCTAAAATCTGCAGAAGGGTTAGCTTGAAATCAGCTGGAACAAACTGGTAGTTCAGAGTTATGTGCCAGTTAACAAATGCAAAAAAGTCACACTGGCTTGATAAAAGCAGATATAGACATGCACACGAACACTGTACAATAAATTCATGATATATATACAGGTATATGGTCATCTGAAAATAAATATGCAGTTTGGCATGTCACACAGGTGTTTTTTCAGGCGCCCAAATACAATTATTTACTTATGGAAGGAGAAAGCTAAGAAGGCACAAAGACACAAAGTTATTTAAAGTATAAGATTGTGGCCAGAGTAGGTATTGCAACTATGCTGCTCATTGAAACTGTGCTGTCTATACATGGGTTCTAAATTTTGTTTATAACTTGACTGCGCGAACCTAGCTGCACACAACTCAACCGCTAATCGTTGGAAACCGCTGTCGGTCAAAAAATTAGCTCACGTGGTTGGCTGCCAGAATCTTTCCCCTCCTAATAACATTGTGTTGATAAACACTGACAACCCATGTATTGTCAAATTTGATCTTTTCATGAATAATAATAAATAATAATCCAATATTTACTAGCATGACCAAAGGACGGTAAGCTTTGCAGCTAAAAATGCCCATTTCTGGAAATTTAAAATGGCGGACCATGGAGAATATCAACCTTTTCATGTATGCACAATGCAATTGCCCCAGTCATAATGCATACTTAGAACTTAATGGTGGTGCTAAGTGTTTGTTAAAAAAAAATCACATTTGTGAATGGACAGCGTGAATTCTGGAAAAAAATACTAAAAATATTACACATTGTGCACCTTTAAGTTAAAATGTATTCAACAATAATATTTTTTTAAATCAGTATCCAGAAAGAAGTAAAGCATTGCTCTCTCACCTTCCAGCTGAGCATTGGCAACATGGCTAAGGAGTGCTGTTGTATGCAGCTCATCCTCCAAAAACATATCTATCCAGGTACAGCATAGCCACTCACCTTCCAGCTGTTGCAGGGTCCTGTCGATGTGGCCAAGGAATTTCTGTGTGCTATTGAGCAGCTCATCCCTGATCATGATGGATCCGCGTGTCTCGGCAGGCTGGTTTTCTTCCATACTCTGCTCTAGGGCATCCTTGCCCAAAGACTTCCTCTGCTGGTAGCCGCCATTGGAAAGCTTCATTTGGTTAAATGACAGTAGCGGCATGTACACCTACAACACAGAATACAGTACAATACAATGCAATAGGGTACAGTCACACAGACAACCAATGGGTACAGGATGGAACAGATTTAAATAATCAATATAACATATGACAAAATGCAATATTAAACAATACATTACAATGACTGCACCAGCCCCCCTCCTATCACTACACATTTTAAGTATTCTTCTGACAAAACTGCCATCCTAGGTCTGCTAGGACTCCATCAGAGCCTATCAACTAACCATAACTCACTTCCCTCAGTGGTGCACAGACAACTTTCTGGGACTAAATGTGGCAAAAACAAACGATTATTCATAACGCACACACCCCTCCTGTTCTGCCCCCCACCTCCATCCACAATCCAAAGGGTGGAAAAGGCCAGCTCATTTATGTGGTAGAAGAGCCGTTCAGCAACCAGAGGGTTGCAGGTTCGAGACCTGCTCTGCCTGACCCCATTGATGTGTCCTTGAGCAAGACACTTAACTCCAAGTTGCTCCCGGTGGCAGGGTGGTACCCTGCGTGGCAAGCACTGTCACTGGTGTGTGAATGTGAATGGATGAATGTGAGGCATACAATGCAAAGCGTTTTGAGTGCTCAAAAGGAGCGCAGGGTATATACACCGACCTTGAAGTCAAATTTACTACTATTTAATACCTTTTTTTCACTACCTTTAGATCATTTTTACAACCATCACGGCACTTTGCTGTGACTCTTAAGAAGACATTTTTTTGGAAAAAGATAACCAAAAGGAAGCAGTGCGGCTGGGACGGTACCATGCTCAGGGTACCTCAGTCATGGAGGAGAACAAGGGAGAGCACTGGTTAATTACTACACCCACCAAACAGGCGGCTCGGGAGTCAAAACGACAACTTTTGCGCTAAAAGTCTAACCTAACCACTTAATTTTGAATCAAAATGCTAAAACTAAAAAAAGAATAGCTCGTTTTTTTAAAATAATACCTTTTGAGCAAATTCTTCAAAATGCTTTTAAGGTCATTACATTTTGCCTTTTGAATGTATCAACTTTTAATACTTTTTAAAAACCTGCGGACACCCTGGAGTGGAAAATGCAGTCCATTCACCATTTACCATTTATTCACAAATTTCTAACCTAGCTGTCTCCAGATGAATTTGGTTCTGCCTTGCTCCACAGTCCACACACTAGCAGAGTGCCATACACATTCATTTTCAGAAGTCATGGCTTCAAACACTTGCCAAACCAGGGAGAAGAGACAACATCCATGCCACCAATAAATTACTTAAATATCCTTCTTCCAAACCATTCTGTTCATCTTTTAGAGAATCAATGTGGTAGATGCAACAATACAGTTGACATTGAAAAATCGAGCAACCTGTGTTAGTTCTGGCAGACCACGTAGTCAACGCGCCCTTTTGCCTACTGGCTGACGCCGACCCAACCCATACAACTCTCCACTAATCAGCTGCGCTTTGGTTACTGCAGCTCGCAATTGGATGCTGACATTTGGCATGCTTTATTTAAACTACCGAATTTGTTTTCCTGTCGAATTTGTTTTCCTGTTGTTTTCCTGTTTTCCTGATCAAGTTTTCCTGTCATTTGCTTGTTTTGCTCCCACCACCTCCCCTGCTCCACCAGACTAATCATTGTCAAGCAATTTCATGTTGTTGTTGCTTGCTCTGTTCTAGGGGGTATTTCGCCTTTCCAGCTAAATGGAAGGCACACCACCTGAGGATGCTGCTGTTCCCTGTATTGGCTTCCATGGAGCTCATGGAGAAGCCGGGGAACTTCCTCCGAACAGAGCCATACCCCCAAACACAAATGCATGCATTCAGAAATAAAGCTTCTGAAATATATCTCTGTTTCCCGTCTCATTTTTAACTAGAGTGGATCTGACAGAAATACAGTAGATGATGATGTGTGACTACACCAGAGAGAATACATGGAGGAAATTGGCAAACGACTACAACATCATTCCACACAACACATGCCAGCCTATCTTCAATCATGATTGGGGAAGACAATTACACAAATTTACAATGACAAATTTCTGGATTTAATACTGCTGTTGATGAACTCAGTATTTCAGTTTGAAGCGTGTGTGAATAATCTCATTCATCCAGTTCATCTAGTCCAGTTGCCTACAACTCATCTTAAAATCTTTTGACTTCAGTTTCCTTAATCTTTGGTGACATAATGGAACCATTTTGATTGATTAATTTACTGTGTAGCTTACATGTAGCACATTTAACCAAAAAAGCACAACAAATGAAACACAACAATAAAAATACACTTAAAAAGGTTAGGCCAAAGGTAGTTGGTACATACGTGACTGACAACATCCTTCAGCATTGACAGGGAATGTCCATTCAGCATCCCGAACTCAAGCAATTTTGGCATGGTCACGTTGGCCTCATTAATGTCTACAGGTTCATAAATGGTTTCTACAAAGGTCAAGCAAAAACATGAGTAAAATAGGAAACAGAAAAATTACATTAGGTTCACACAACACATATGCTTCAATCTGGATTGTTTTAATCTGCATGACTCCTTACACCAGTGGTTGCCAAACTGGGGATCAGGTTCGATCGTTCAGCATATGTTTGGTGAGCAACGACTATTCAATTTTGATTCATGCATGTAACATTGATCAACATTTCCGTTGCAAATCATTGACATTTGAACTTCAATTACTGTAACACTGCACAGGCATGTTGATATGGCGCAACAGGCAGAACAGTTTACAAGCTGTTTGGGAATACTAATGCTCTGGTAACTTACCCTTGGTGTTACGAAGAAGGAAGAAGATGTTGGACTTGAGAAATTTCTCAGAGACATGGTTGATTGACACATGAAGCTCAATGTGGTACACAACTTGAATTTCAAACCTCTAATAAATTGAAAGAAAAATGTGAGGAAACACATCAATGAAAGTCGAATGCATGCATCTTCACCAATAATCCAACCAGAGAACTCCTGTTTCAAAACTATGGTCAAACATAACCAAGAGTACATAATTAGGGATGGGCAATTCCAGCGTTATGGATGTGACATTTGGACTCAAAATGGCAACTAATGACTGAGCTAGTTTTTATTCTTTCCCAGTTACACAAGAAGTGTTACATGTTTTAAAGACCTCCCATATAGGAGAAGTGATGGGGGGAAAATAATTCCCATAGTACATGTAGAGCACAAGAAAATGCCAAAAAAGTCATGCGTTATGGATGTGACAGAAAAAATACTCCAAAAATCA
Source organism: Engraulis encrasicolus (assembly GCF_034702125.1). Lineage (NCBI taxonomy): Eukaryota > Metazoa > Chordata > Actinopteri > Clupeiformes > Engraulidae > Engraulis > Engraulis encrasicolus. The sequence goes on along the minus strand of NC_085859.1, from coordinate 49,050,883 downwards.
CCAATATTTCTCAGGTGATAAAACATTTTAATCAAAATCTGTGAAACTGTTAAGATAATGTCCAAATGTAGATATTCATTTGATAAAAGAGTCTTAGTTGAACATGAAAATACCTTTGTTTTCAATATTGTGTATTTTATGCAGACTTGGGGGGAGAAAATTCACCGTTATGGATGTGACAGAATTTCGTTATGGATGTGACGCGTCTGAAATGCACATTTTATATGTTCGAGAAATCCATGATAACCCTTTGATTATATTTAACAACTCTGTATACAAGTTAGAACTATCTCTTAAGTTCCCAAATAAGAATTTAGATGGGTGGTGTTTTGCTATTTCATGGATTTTAGCATAGCCTAAATGTCAGCTGTCGAGAAAGTACAAAATTGCGCAAAATCACCCAAAATCACACTTTTTTGACCATTTAAGCTAAAATATTGAGTATGGAGGGACCCACATATGACATACCGATTCAACTTAAGTACCTCTGTAATATAGAGGCCTTGGTGTCATGTTAGATATTATATTTTTCAAATAAAAGACAATTTCTTGTTTCATGGTCTGGTTGACATTTCCATGGAATTGCCCGGATGCACCGATACCACTTTTTTGAAAACCGATACAAGTACGAGTACATTAATGTACTTGCCGATACCGAGTACCGATAGCGATACCTTTTACCACCAAAATACAATGAAAATATATGCATGGCCTTGTTTTTTTCCACCTGTGATATTTGTATTGTCCATTTCCATGTAGATTTAAATGTTAGTAAATGTATGAGGTGGCACTTTTTTCCATGCTGATTTCAAGTCCACAGAACATGACAAGATTTTGCATATTTTTGAGTAATAGTACTCATAGCTGGTATCGGCAAGTGCTTGACGAGTACGAGTACGAGTATAATGAGCAGTATCGGGAGCCGATACCGATCAGTGCATCCCTATACATAATAACAGTTATGGAATTATTATAACCGGTACTCTACTGAAGCAGTACTTTGGTATTTCAGAAATTTGAAGGCAACATGCTCCATGGGTCTTTCATTAGGCATTAGGTTTAACATTTTTCCAAGCATCATGGAAATAATAATGACATAATAATGACAATAAACTCTTGAATCTTGAATCTATCTTGTAATATGTCCATAATTGTTGCGACATGAACAGAATTTTCATCATTTTGGTTCTATACACCACCATGCATTTGAAACCAGCTTGTACCAGATCGATGTAGGGAAATGGTATTGAAAATGGAAGGAATGATTGTATGATGGCATAGTGATGGTAGTGTCATGGAACTTAAGTAACTGGATTAAGATTTCAAAAGGGAAAGCTTGATTTGATGGTGTGTCCCATTATTTAGTCCCTAATTGTGCATTAATACCATCACCATTCACCATTGGGACGTAAATGCCCTCTGAAAGTCGGCTGTTAAAGCGCATCTTGTTTTAATGTTGGTTTACAAAGCCATAAAGATGAATAGTGTCAGTGTCCCAAAGTTTAGGGCCGTATCATTTCTACACTTGGAAGAGTTTAAGATACATAATGCTGCAAATGATAATGGCTCTCTTACAGGTACTGATTGTCCTTCTTCATCGTCAACACTGCCAGCTGATTCTTCCTGCTGGTTCTCAGAAAACCGTGATCCTTCAGTGTCCCATTTATTCTTATCTAGAGCGGAACACATATGGTCAGGGGATGGATGGGCAGGTGCTACAGAACCATACTTTATTCGAACATCTACAGATACATCAATCAAAAATATGTATATAGCACATACATAAATGTCATTCAATGTCCTAAAGAATATAGAAAAGAGAAGAAAAAATATATTGTCATAGATCAATGTGCAATTACCAGTAACTATCACCAAAGGCGGATGAGAATAAAGCTGTTTTTAATTTCCTTTAAAAAAAAAGATACTGTTGGGTCAGTTCTAATTTGGACAGAAAGTTGGTTCCAGCATTTTGCTGCATAACGACTAAATGCTATTTCAGCCTGTTTAGACCTCACCCTAGGCACAACCAGTAGAGGAGATTCTGAAGACTTACGACATCGATTAGAATGATATTGCTCAATCATATTGATATTTAGGGCCTAGACCTATCAGAAGAGTTTTACAGTTAATTCTAAATCTCACTGGAAGCCAGTGCAATGACCTAAGTAGCCTACTGGAGTGATGTGGAGTGGTGGTCTCTTTTCTTTGTTTTAGTCAGAAGTCTTGATGCAGCATTTTGGATTAGTTGCACCTGCCTGACCTTTGGGGGAGACTATAATGTAATGTATAGTAGGCCTATATAGGGTATTGCAACAGTCAACAGATACAGGTAATGAAAACATGGATTAACTTCTCCTCATCCTGTTAACATGCAAAATGTCCCTAAGGTGCCAAAAAGCAGATTTAGTTGTTTTAGATGTGTGTTGAAACTGAGATTACTGTCCAACATCACACCACACCAAGGTCTGTCTTCCATCTTCAAAACCAAAAGCAATTATTTCAGTCTTGTCTTTATTTTTATCATCTTGTGTTTATTGTAGGCATAGAGTTTTATGTTTGACTGACAAGGTTGTTTGAAGAGGCATTAATTGTAACAGTTTTTACAAAGAACCCAACTGAGGTAGCGGTCGGGGGACCACCGATCTTTGTCAGTAGCAGCGAGTTGCTAGGTGTGTGTAGGTAGGCAGGGCTGTCCGAGGGATGGAGTAAGATAATGGTAGAGAAAAACATACGTTTGTCACTTTACCTATGCACACTGGTACTTCAATCTCCTCCTCTCGTATCTGTTTGCAAAACAGAATGGCTGATGGTGCCTCATCTTCCGTTACTTCGTTCAGAAAACGTACTATTTTCTGACCATCTTCTCCGTCGTGACGGTTGAGCAGTTCCTCGAAACAAGTCGGTTCGGTCAAATTAAATGCGGAACATACTCTTCGCCGTATCCATTCCACTCGTGGATCGTCAAGCGACATTGCTAAAAGTTAGATATAGGCCTACCAAATACATTTATGTCATGCTAGCCGAAAATGCAGCTGCTGTTGTAGTAGACAGTTTCTCCTTCCCTCATAAATGCTGTATTACAGAAAGTTTGAGGTTGTCATAGCAACCTTCCTGTTCTCCCAGGGGACAACACCGCACTTATGGCAAGCCATCTTAACGTTCAATCGGGATATCAAAAACTTCTGGTTTGACTTTTGAGACATATTTAAACGTTTGAGCCATATTAATTCAATCGTGGCAAGTCTTAGACTCTTAGCTAAATTCAGCATACTGTGATTGGATTAAAACTCAATTTAAGTGTTTGACCTGGGACATCCATTAAACACTGAGAAGGCTTACCATAGTGCAGACTGCACTGTGCACTAGGCCTCTGCCTCGGTGAGGGTAGTCATTTTCATGGACATAGGTTAATCTTTAGTCTATGGTCATTTTCTTCTGATGTCTTGGATTTCTGTTCTACTAGGGAAATGTGTAAAACGACATGCCTTTGTGATTTAAGACATTTTCCTCGGACACCAACATAACAAGATAATCAACAGTGAACGCAAAATCCAGGAGGGTGCCCCCCAAAACATTGGGATATGGATGCCTGACTCATTCACATGATGGAGTGAAGCACAAAAACTACAAGCTTAGTGATGGAGACATCATCACAAAATCCAAAAATATACTAATCGTTATTCCCTTTATTTTAATATGGACCTGTAAATACAAAACCTGTCATGACAACTACATCTTGCATCTTCCCAAGGGATGGGCAATTGGAGGCAGGGTGCCACATGTGTGCCCATAGATACACATAATTTAATTTTGTGCCAGCATTACAGTAAACATGACTATTCTGCTCTTTCTTTACAGCATTAACATTTGGTTGCTTATCGTGTGAAAATGACATTAACATTCAGGTATAAATACACACACACACACAAAAAAATCATTTTGTAGCTTCTCTCGTAGAGGTACATGGTCATGTGGCCCTCTGATGGTGGCGATGACAAATGTTGGCCCTCTTTACCAAGAAAATTGCACATATCTGATTTAACCCAACCTCTGCGGTTAATGCCTGGATTTCAGGAGGAAGAGGACTGCCATCCAGCCACTTATGATTGAGGGGGTGTGTGTAGAGAGGGTGTCAGACTTCCGTTTCCTGGGAGTTCACATCAGCGAGGACCTGACCTGGGGTGTCAACACCACTGGGCTTGTGAAGAAGGCACAGCAAAGACTTTATTTCCTAAGAATACTTAGGAAAAACAACATCTGTCAGAAGCTGCTTGTGTCCTTCTACCGCTGCTCAGTGGAGAGCATATTGACATATTGTCTTTGTGTGTGGTTCCCAGGCTGCACTGTGGCACAGAGGAAAGAGCTCCAGGGGGTCATAAAGGCTGCAGAGAACATTATTGGCTGCCCTCTTCCATCTTTGGAGGGCCTACACAGCACCCGCTGCCTAAAAAAGGCCAAGTGCATTCTGAGAGACACATCCCACCCAGGTCACAGTCTTTTTGAATTGCTGCCATCGGGCAGGAGATTCAGGTCCATTAAGACAAGGACAAACAGACTGAAAAACAGTTTCTATGCAGCGGCCATCACAGAACTGAATTTTGCATCAAAAGCATAGTTTTTATATACATACCATTCTTTTTATTCCATTTTTTAATTTTATTTTTATTCTTATTTTTTATTTATTTTTGCTTCAACAAGGAATGCACAATTTCGTTGTGCTTGTCACAATGACAAATAAAAGATATTGTATTGTATTGTATTAATTCATAGGCTACTGCATCAATCAGTCCATTAAAAGTACCTCTCAAAAGATTTACAGAAGAATGTTGTGGACAAGTTTATTTAATTATTCATGTATACAACACATTATTGTTTCAAAATTCACATGCTTGCATGTAAAATATGAAAATAAAAATCAACATACAGAAAACAGTGGCTACTTTCTGAACAGACTGCCTTTCTCAAGACTTTCCTGTACATGTAATAGACACAAATTACTCCAACATCCCAGGCTGAATCTAAAATGTTCACCCTTTCAATAATGCACTATATAGGAAACAGATCATGCATAAACATCACTCACTACCTGTATAGAATACTGCATACTGGATGAGTGAACATTTCAGACACCAATCAAAGCTTTAATACAAGTTTGGTGGCTCTACAGGCTACTAGGAGCACTGTGGTGAGAAAGGACACCTGTCACATGAGTGTCACTGCTCCACTGGCCACCAGGGGTGCGATGGTACGATAGCGTATGAGGTGCTGTGATCCTTCTTCAAAGTCCACCACATATTCTCTGCAAGAGAGTTTGCGTAAGGTGAATTATCACACAGCAATGAAGGTTGTTTTTTTTAAATGGAAAGCTAGATATTCTTCTGAATAAGGGAAAATAAATGTCATGCTTGTACATGGCGTCATGGGCAACATGGACTAAGAATTGCAATCAAGTCAGCAGACATTCTGATTCATTTATCGAGTGCTTTGATATTAACATACGACCAATGTGCCAAGGTATCACTTATAACATGCCTAGGAAACCATTTTGTGGTACTAGGTTATACTTTAGCTTCTGAAGCCAGGCTGCATATTACGTCTTACGACATAATTCCAGTCATTTGAATGTCAGTAGCCTAAATTTGTTTAAGAAAAGTCACACTCTCAACTACAGATCTTATACTCATTAAAAGGGGACGCATGGAAAAAAATACGTTTCAGCTGAAGCTATCTTCAGCATCTTAAGACTTTAGGGTTGTAATGTCTTAATAAATGCAAGATTTGTAGTCACAAGTGCAGATTTTCTTTAATAAATGTTGAGCACAAAAAACAGTGGCCTACCTCTGCTCATCGGTTTCAGGTTCAACTAGAATATTGTCCTGTCTCTCCTTCACATTCAGAAACACAAAAGTATCCAAGCAGGGCTTAGGGACTATTGGGAGAGAGAGAGAGAGAGAGAGAGCGAGAGAGAGAGAGAGAGAGGCAGAAATAAGCATTAGTGAAACACAAATTAAAGAACCTATAACGAGAAGCAATTTTATTTCAGGTAATTTGTAATGCTTACCTGCTTTTAAAATGTCCATATGCTGTAGATTGGGGGGCATGTGTTTCAATGCAACTTTATTCAGATAGTTTTCTGTGTTAACTAGGTACCTGTGGCACAACAATAACAAATAACCATTTGTAACATAACAATTTGTGTATTTCGATCACTACCAACACTCTCTCCACAGAAATACTCACTCTCTGGCAAATATGGATTCTTCATTTGTCAAGAATGACGCCTGCCCTTCCTCTTCACAACTCTTCTCTTTTTCAAGTACATGTGGAAAATATTTTTCAATCTGCAGATAAACAAATGTCTGCTTAGTAGTGGCTAGGTCATATAATGCAACATCTGGGAAGAGAGTGCAACAGGAACAGTGCAAGAACACAAATCACAAAAACACAAATCGAGCGTCATGTATTCCCATTACCCATTACCTGGCTCTACAAGAGCTCTTGATAAAAGTGATTTCACAGATAAACGTAATGTGATTAAAGTACTATGGTATCGTTTACAAATCAGATAACTTGGAGAATTGAAAACGTATTAGCCTAAACGGACTCGCCCAGCAGCAAATTGGTCTGGCACGGCACCACCAGAGATGATCAGAAAGGTTGCAAAAAGCGTACTTCAATCGCAACACTCTGTGTGCATTCGAATATGCAGACTCCCGTCCTCCACTTGTGCTTGTGGCCTCACCCCGCCTCCTGGCTCCGCCTCCGTGGAGAAAACAACTAATTTTCCCAGGTGTCAGCCTAGCCACAATAACTTTTGGAGGACTGTTTTTCATTCACCATCCCGATTGCAAATGAGAAAACAACATTAGAATTGTGCTTTTGCAAGCTATTGAATTATTTTTCTATCGCCAGTGACATCATCATGAGGTCACAAGCAGGCAAGTGAGCAAGGGAGGATGGAAGTCCGCATATTGGAATCCACTCCCAGTCTATTTGTCACAAATGTGTGAATCTAAGAGGCAAGCTTTTCGGGGAGGGCATAGCACTGTGACTGCATTGGTCATTATATGCAGTTCAGTGTCTCAGGAGGATTGTACAGGTCGCTGTTAATACCTGCTGGGCATTGCTGCCTGTCGCACCTCCTCCGGTGCCCATGGGTCAGCGAGAGAAAATAAGACTTGTGATACAAACATCTTTATTGTATCAATTACGAGACAAACATAGGGAATACACATTCATAATGCATGCAGAGGAGGTGCCTTCCTCAACCACCTTCGCAGGTAGCTGTAGCCTTACGCCAGAAGCAGATATCGTCAGGTGGTGTCCAGCCTTCTCTGCGGTGTTTCGGCCCTGAACCACAACACCGCCAACTCCAGCCGGTGGGCCGACAGTGAGTGGCCAGTCTCACTGCCCATCTGCTCCTAGCGAACAGCTTGCACCAACAATACATACGTTCCATACATTTGATAAGCATAAAAAATAAAATAAAAAATAAAAACAGGAAAAATAAGGCAGTTGAGCTGTTTGGTGTTCGTTGGCTGCTGGCTTTAACCCCTTCCTAGCAGCTGTGCTCGGGTGCGTTGGTTGCTGGGGCGGCAACAGTGCTTCGTGAAAGGTGCCGAATGGCTTGATCTTCATTCGGGCCCATGACATCAGCTCATCCATCCTCTTCAGCAGTCTTGCTGTACATGCTGCTGTCTGAAGGAGGGAGGTGACGTCGTCCATATAGCTCCTTAGTGGGGGAAGCCTCTGACCATTTGGCAGGTTGATCCCTCCGACCATTTGTCTTGCACCGATGAGAATGATCTCAAATGCTGCTACAAATAGTATCGGAGAAATTTCTCTGCAGAGAAAATTCCGACTTCAAGCCGTTGCCACCCAGTAGTGAAGTCTTGTATGGAGAAGCACATCTGCAGGTTGTTGAAATACTCCGCTACCAGGGTCTTGATACAGGTGGGCATGTGAAAGAAGTCCATGGCGTAGTTGATCAGTTGGTGCGGGACTGATCCATACGCGTAGGCAAGGTCAAGCCAGATGACGTGCAGGTCAGTCTTTTCCCTCTTTGCCTTCTGAATCCTTCCCAGATCATTGTGGAATGCTCTACGCATCCAGGGAATCCTGGCACACATGCTTTCTGACAGTTGGTATCAATATAGCCATTCTCAAGCAGGTAGCGGGTCATTCTTCTGGCTAGAACTGAGAAGAAGATTTTCCCTTCCACGTTTAGTAGGGCGATGCTACGGAACTGGCTGATGTCCTTGGAGTTTGTTTCCTTGGGGATGAAGACTGCTACCGCTTTTTGCCACTCAGATGGAATGATTTTCTTCTTCCAGGCAGTTCTCATTAGGTACCATAGCAGCTCTAGTACCTTGGGGCAGTTCTTATAGAGCTTGTAGGGGACTCCATTGGGGCCTGGTGCAGAAGAGGACCTCGCCTTCTCCACGACTTGCCTGACCTCGCTGAGCTTGGGAGGCATGATGTTAAACTCAGCCGTTGGCTGTGCAGGCTGGGGTACATATCCTGATGCTCCAAGGGGGACGCTCCTTTGCGGATCGCTGTACTGTTCCCTGACGTGCTGCTCCAACTGCTCCCTGGTGGTTTCAAGCTTCCAAGTCTTCTTCTCTTCCAGCAGCTGTCTGGCATGCTTGAAGGGATCCTTGAAGAAACTGGCTCGCTCTTTTTCCTTCCGCCTGTTGCGCTTCCGAATACATTCGGCTCTGCGAAGTCCAGCTAGTCTTTTCCTGACCTCCTCCCACAAGGCTTTGAGCCCTCTTTCTCAGCTTGGGTTGCCTTTCTACAGTTCTTGCGGAGTTGCCGCCGCCTTTGCACGAGTTGGAGGATTTCCTTCTCTCTCCTCCCCTTCTCTCTTAGGGTGGTCCTCTGTCTGGGGACAACCTCGCCGAACCTGTCCTTGCATGTCTGATATATAACGTCCCCAATCAGATTAAGCTTAGTCTTCGCCCATCCATGCAGTGATCCCTCTAGGGTCTTGATCAGGTCTGCATCCAATGCTCGCCATGCCTCTGCTTCACTTGACTTAGGCCACTTAATCTTATTTCTTCTTGCTGGTTTCCTGGACTCTGCGTTTGGCTCTGATCGGTGTGAGGTGGTGAGGACTGGGTCTTCATGCTCACGTGTCTGAGTGTTTTGAAAGGCGCTTATGAATAAAATGCATGTCTTTGAGTGTTTTGAAAGGCACTTGTAAATAAAATGCATGTCTTTGAGTGTTTTGAAAGGCGCTTATGAATAAAATGCATTATGTTTTATTAGTTCAAGCCTTAATTATGCAGCTTCACCGGTGCAAAGCCAGACCATACTGTAATCGTCTGGCTCTCCAGGTTAGACATGGTATAGGACTGCAGTTCAAAACTAAACATGTCATATTATTTATGGATAATTATTAAATGCAGACTATAGAGTTGCTACAGTATACCTTCTGCAAGCGAGTGCGGAGGTAGCTGTTCAGAACAAAGCGAATGCGGTCAATCTCCATGCGATGGATGTTGGCCTTGGCGTCACCTTTTTTTGCTCTCTGCAGATTTTCTTCCTGTAATGCAGACGCACAAGTTAAGATGTTCCGGCTGTGCACTTAGTAAAATGAATACAGTCATTGTTCTTAAATGAGAAACTGTAACGGGCTGTCTTGTCAGGAAACCATGCTTACCATTTAGGATTTTATAAAAAAATATATATCCGACCACATTATCTTACCATGTGCACAATCTGCTCCATGACACACTCCACAATTTCATTCTTGTGCTCCAGCAGCTCTGGGGAGAATTTCTCATTTAACCATGCCTGTGAAGAAAAAAGAAATCTAATTTAAACATTTATGCCAAAGTATGTCTCCAGCTGGAATCATGAAATTTTGGGAAAATGTACCACCTGACCTCAGATCTGACTGAGAAAATATTTGTTTTGATGGGAAATGTGTCCCATAGAACAATATCCAAAATTCCAGATCTCTACTGTATTTACTTTTTCTTCTTTCCATTAAAAATCTCATTTCATTTTAGGAATCATCACTGTCTGAGAAATACCATACTATTTTTTTTTTGTTTTTTACTGAAATATCTCCAGAACTATGTTTGTATGAAATATTCTGGGCAAAGGGTCCTAGTCTTACAACATGGTCTGATATGTAGCATTTCTTTCACATTCTGATAGACAGCAGTCTGACAGATATTGACAAAAAAAAAACGACAGAATGTTTTACCATGTTTACCATTAGTGTTAAAATTGTACGGATTTCAAAAAATCATTGTTGTTGTCTGACATTCACATCTGTACTACAAGCTATTCTGAACTAAAATGCCTACATCAGTGCAATAAGTACGCAGTTATGATGTTGCTCTTAATGATCTGCCAAATCTATCAGTATGCTCATCACATCACCAGTCAGGTAGATACCACACCAAGCACTCACAGTCAACATCAGCAATCAGGACACATCAATGAGAAGGATGCCGGTACTCGTGGTGGTCAGATTTACGCTTTTAGAATCTGTAGTATAAGTGCAATATCCGTAATTTGTAATTACAGGCTATAGTGAACGTGCATACACTGGGGGAATGGTTTGATGTGAACTAGTAGTGGGAACAATCAGGGGCGGCGAAGCTAGACTGTGACGAATATTTTACACCACACGACTTTACTACTAGTATACAGTATACAACTGCTTAATTGCATGTTTTAAAACCAGACATGTGAAAACGTCAATGATGCTGCAACCTCGACCATACCTCCTCTAGTTTGGCGATGAGCTCCGCCGGGGTAATGACATCTTCATTTTCGTCGCTGTGGTCACTTTGGCAGTCAGACATGACACAAATACTGCTAAACCCCAAAACAATCAACGAGTACTAAGTTATATGTTCAATTCGCTTTACTCTCTCAGTTTTAATGAGTAAAATCGGCCATGGTACTAGAACATTGTTGACAAATGACTTCACTGATCCTACTTCCGCCTGAAGAGAAATTTCCCGCGAAAAGACTGTGACGTACGTAACTTTGTTCCAGGAGTTCAAGATTGCGCACCTTCTGCGCACAACACTGGCTATGTGTATTTACGCAGTAATTGTAACTAAACGGCCCCACATGATCAGACAAATATCTTCTTCCACAGGTGGAACCCTATACTAGGTATGTGGGTAGAACCACAGATTCTATAAATTCTATGAGGGCTGTGGTAGAACCTCTTTGCATCAGATATCAGCTACAACACCTATGCCCAAATCACTTCAAACGGTGGAGGAGCCAGCCACTGTTATCACCATTAATGAAATATTAGGCTATTGCTTGCAACTGGACTTAAAAACTGTGAGACCCAACTATATCTACATTGAAAAACAAACATAAGCACACAAACAAACAAGCAATCCTAAAAGGCAGGGTTTGTTTTCACATGTTATGCTAATCACACAATGTAGGCCTAAAGCAGGCCTAAATCAGCCACAAAAGCTACAGGGTCAAAGACGAAACAGGGTTTTCAGGACTCAAAAAAATAAAACTGCTCCCCGACACCGTTTTCCAACATTTTTTGGGTACATTGGAGTGTAGAGTGATTGAGTTTGTTATTTTCTGTTCAGAAAATAGTAAGGAACATGCATTTTTATCCCATTTTTACCCATAAAATGTCATTCAGTGTAATAGGCCTACGGTGTAAAACAGTTGGTAGGCCTACTGCAAAAAACATATGGATGACGTTAAAAAACTGAAATAAGCAACATAACATAGTAATGATTTGTTGTATAACCCCGCATGTGTTGTGCTAAACATTTGACTTTATTTTCACATAAAAATTTGCATTTCACTGAATGACGCCTTGGCAAAAAAGCCTACATAAACAGCTACTTTTCATTGCTATCATATTGTTACCATCATACTACAGTACTCAACATCCTGATTGAGTGACAACAGAAATAAATGTTGTCAAATAATTGGTATTTTACTTAATATTGGGGAATTAAAACATGTTTTGAAGAACTTCCATGATCACAAGCTTAGAGGTAGGCTACTACTTAGGCCTAAAACAATAAAAAGGAAAATGTTGTCTGTTAACCTGCATATTTCGGGGATTTCGACTTAGGGTGTTCTGTTAATTCATGTACAACTTCCAAAATCCCAGAATCGAACCAGTAATATGGTTGCTACATGGTAATAACAAGGTTATAATGGTAATAACAATAAAAGTCATAATTTCAAGAAGAATCATCATATTATTGTATCTAATAATAATATTGCTACTTATATTGCCGTTTTGATTCTTAATATACAATTACGAACTGATTACACTGAATGAAATGGCCCTTACACTGCATGTCACTGAATGACATCTCTTACACTGAAGGACGACCAAATACTTTTCACCTTATTTTCACCTTTTTACAAGCACACAGTTAGCCACCTACATAAAACAATGACTTTGACCCACAATGTTTACTATGACTATTTAGAAAATATGCTTGTTTGGATGAATATCTGAGTAGAAAAGTATTTTTTGACATTTCACTGCATGATATCTGTTTTTGTGGACGCTGTTACCACAAGATAAAAATACAGAATGTTCAACTATTGAAGGACAAGACTCTCCCTTTGCATCATCACTCAAGGGGTCCCCAAGGGTCACATATTGTTGTGTGACTTTTTATTATGATTTAAAAGCACCATGTTGATCGTATTACACTGAATGACATCTAAGGAATTGAATATCCGGACAAAAGTCCCCAGATGATTTGAATATCAAAACAAAATGGTAATGAAACGTGCTTTTAATACAATAACAAGAACACTTCTAGAATTATGCCCAGAGAGTGAAAAAATAATTTTGTTTGTCATTTTGCATAATTATTCAAGGACGTATTGGTGATTTTTAATTTCGGACCATTACACTGAATGACATTTTTGCACTTTATGAGATTATTTCACACATACATTGACAATTATTTTTCTTTAAATGTTACTGAAAAGAGAAACCAGACTATATTGTTTATCAGCATAATATACAACATTCATTTATTTACTCTTTTGATAGTTAATGAGTGCGGAACAAAAAAAAAAATCACGTCTCGTCTTTGACCCAATACCATCTCCGTGATTGCAGTAGATAGGCATCTCAGATCTTTGAACTCTGCTTATATACCCTCTTGCCATTCCTTCATGTTTCATTTAGTCCATTTAAACAGTGCAGCTTTGTTAAAATTAAGAAATAAAAGGAGAAAACGGTTAAACAATGGCATTATGCACATCTATGAATAGTTTACCTCACATATGACTGTGAGTAGAACCAAACAACCAAACATTACAAAAATGTGAATGTTCATACAAGACATTTGACAATGTTTTTTTTAAAATGCACTCGAAGAGTTTATTAATAAACTGGTATGTGACCCACAATTTATTAAAGAAATAAATGACATCCTCAAACAGTTAATTCCATTTATACAGAGAACATGATGAAAACAAATCTACTTGTTTATACATTCTGTTAAGTCATCAGTGGTAGAAAAAAAAACTGAAAAATAGGCAAAATCCCCACAACCACACACGCATACGTTCACTCAAATACCGTTTCTCTCTCCCTCTCTCTCTCACACACACGCACACACACAAACACACACACACACACTCCCATCTAGAGTTGGCCTTCACTGTCCATACTGTTGTGGAAGACAGCAAAGGTGAAAGGGTTGAACTTGGTACCAGCCCCGCTGTAGAATTTGTTCTGAAACTCCACCCTTTAAAAACAAATGGTAAATGAAATCAGTGCTTATTACTGTATATACTACTAGGCTATTATAGAGACAAAGCCTATTGGGCACACCTCTGCATTCTATAGAATGTAGAGGTGTGCCCAATAGGCTTTGCCTCATATAATCCTATTGCATACCTGCCAACCTTGAAACATTTTTTTGAGTAGCAATTTATCGCGGCGTGGCAATTCACGGCGCAACAAATACCTCCAAGTGAGAAAATGTGGTCAACGCAGTGCGATACCATAGGCCGCCGGCGGGCCACCTGAGAGGCTACTTTGCTTTGCATAGTCTGCCCTACACCTAGGGTTGGCAAATGTCAAGGGGGGAAATATGGGACACTTCATTCAGGCAGGGGGTGTAGGGGTCCTCCCCCAGAAAAATGAGCTTTTCTTAAATGCAATTTCCTGCATTTTAATCTCACATCCCGTGCATCTGGCAAATAGTTAATTTCACCAGATTATCTTGCTCTTCACAGTACTTTGAACTACCATACTTTATTAAACGTTCATGGAAGATGTTTTTTTTTGTTTCACACCATAACACCAATAAAATGCTATCATATAGTGTGCTGGAATTCAGGCCTCTAAATTAACTGTATTGATCACCAGCCAATATGACTGTTAATCTTACTAGTCAAACATACCACCAGTCTGGCTAGTAAGTGGCTGGTAAGTTATCCTATGTACCAGCCAAACAGAGCATTTGGTCACTTGGGGGGCGTTAAGGAGCTGGAATCGAGTATGAAATTGAAGCATTTGCTGATTATTTTTTTGGCTGTAGAAGGTACATGTAGGGAAGTGTATAATTTGATTATATAATACAGAGGCATTTCAGTGATTTTTATGAACAAAAATTTGAATTGCAATGATTCTTACATCATTCCCCCAATATTAATAAATGGTGATGTTGTCACCTACTGTGAAGAAGTATCAGCTGATTGTAGAGAAAAAGATAAAGACAGGTGTTATCTAGGCTAGGATAATATCAGGTTAATGTCATTACCTTGGGGGCTAACATCAAAATCACACTTGCATTCATTCAGTACAAAATACAGAATTTCCACAGTAACTTTTGAGTGGCATGCACGCTTCTTTTTTTACTTCTCTGCATAATAGGCCTACCCTCATTTGCCGCCATGAGTTGGCTATTGTTCACTGTTCGGCCAATACTTCATATTTTATTATTTATTATTTTATTTTTATTATTTATTTATTCTAATATTTTATTAATAGATTGCCATACGTGATTACGGATAGTTCTAGTCGTGGAGTCATGCATATTTGGTATGACGCACAAGACCTGTTACACCTGTTCACAGAATGGGCCACGACTCCAGTATTCCTATGTCTTTATACGGCGTCATGGTAGGTTACGGATGTACTCCGAGCATAACCGTTAGAACTATCGCTTTATTTTCCCCAGTTAAAATTATCCGACGCAAAGGGAAACCGAATTTAGTTCGCTGCTAATCTGCTAATTTATAGCGCAGTAATACAGTCAGCAGTCGACCACATTTTCTCATTCGGTCCAATATAAAAAAAAAGCACCAACATATTGCCGTCAAATACGGCGAAACATTGGGTGAACCATAGCCTTAGTCTCACTGCAGGGCCAGCCCCGGGCTGGCCCGGACAAAAGGGGGCTGACGGTGATCTCATCAAAAGGGGGCTAGGTGCTAAAGATGGCCGCCGGGCCAGGTTGTGGGGCTAAGGGCCGCTTTCCCTGGCCCGTCGAATTCGATGGGCCAGCAAGCACCGCCGAGGCTCGGAGGCGGGGTCAACCTCGGGCGATATAGCCCACGTGCGAATAGCCTACCAGACCTTCGGCGATAATAGCGCAAAAGCTAAATAAGCCGACATAAATGTCATGTGTGAGTATTTGTGAGACACTTTTTATTGGTGTCCAGTGGAAAGCATGCCAAATCACGATAATGGCACAAGAGTTGGCGGCTAAAAGCATAAAAAAGCCGACATGACTATGACATCCCAAGTTTAAGTGTAGTGGTGCCCATGATGCCCTGATAACAACAAAAAAGTTATGTTGGCTAAATAACTTTAAAAACAAGGGGATTTCTCCGGGATTTGGTCTCTTTTCACATGGTAACTTATTCAATTACCTGCACATTCACCATGAATAGACAGGTGGCACGCCGCAACGAGGGGGTGTGTCGCTATGTCCGGGGCTCATAATTTTCTATAGCAACTGATGAAGGTGCTATGTCTCCGGGATTTGGTCTCCTTTCACATGGTAACTTATTCAATTACCTGCACATTCATGTCTCGCTATGTCCGGGGCTCATGCTTCTGTGCGCTATTGGGGGGATTAACTGGGCATGTTCGCACGTCTCCTTCTGTTCACTCTCAGTTGTCGAGCTGCTCGTATTTTCATGCGTCTTTGTCTTCTTAACATGCGCTGCGTCCCATACAGCTTCTGAATCGACAACTTTGCCATGTAATAAAACTGTTCTTGAAAGGCAAGCCATTTTCTTTGCAGTTCTTGTCGTCTTTGTCCGTAGGCTACGAGCCAAACGGCGACCTGCTCCAGCAGAGTTTGCTCAATTTTCTTCTCCTTCTTTGTCGTTGTTCTGTTGTTGTCCTTCTGTGATTTGGGGCGAAAGTGGGCTGTGCCCGACTGACGTTTCACAAACAAGGCGTGTACCTGAATGTGCCTGGGGTCGGCTATGAGTCCGATCAGGCAAAAAATGGCCCGGGGCCGGCAGCTCCGAGCCGGCCACTCTCCTGAGCCCCGGGCGGCCCCGGGCCGCTGAAGCGCGGCTAATGAGACCAAGGCTATTATGTTAAGGACGACAGACCTCGGCCTTTATTTATTTTCATAAGTTTACTGATTTAGCAACTGGACGCAATTCACTATTCCATAGAGGCTACCTTTCTCAAAGCCCATTTACCTTTGAAACGGTGATTTTGACGGTGCTCATGACAGGAGGAGGACTTGTGTCAGAGATTATAGGAGTATGTTATCCAGTCTCTGTGCTTGTGCAAACTTTCTATCGGCAGCTGGTCCTCGACTCGAGCGCGGAGCGCAGCACACAAATGAAGACCTCTAAACTAGCTCTCTGATTGGTCAATATTTCCCCCCACACGTTGCTACTAGCCAATGGAAAGGCCAGCGCAAGGCAGTTGCAAGCAGAGCCATATTAGTGGAGCAGCTACAAGGCCAATATGGCAGGAATCGTGCAAATTATGATACAAGCATGAAATTTGGCAGGTATGTGCCAAAGACCCTTACAATCAAATCTACCCGATTTGCCACTTGAAATGGCGGCCATTTTCCAAGATGGCCGCCAAAAAGTACCCCAAAAATGGATTTATTGCAAAGAATTGACATATAAAATTATGATACAAGCATGAAATTCAACACGTTTGTACTCAAGACCAGCATGAATAAATCTATCTGATTTGCCACTTGAAATGGCGACCATTTTCCAAGATGGCCGCCAAAGAAAACCTCAGAAATTGATTTATTGCACCAAATTGATCAAGCAAATTATGATACACACATGAAATTTGGCATATATGTGATCAAGACCAATACAATCAAATCCACCTGATTTGCCACTTGAAATTGCGGCCATTTTCCAAGATGGCGTCTGTTGTATAGAATTGCAAATGTGGTCTAAATTGTTCATTATCCTTAATTCAGATGATGAGGTGATACATAAGCCCTTATAACATACTAATAATATGTTGATAACATTCCAATAACGCCAGTTATGCACCCCCACCCCCCAACAAAAAATGACTGCTAATGACATGCTAATAATGCAATGACAATGTGGTAATAATATGCTAATTCATGGTTTTATCGATGTTGCTCTAATGTGGCGATGTTGCTCTAACGTGGCGGTAGCATGGTAATAGCCACTTTAGTTCCTGATGCCGATGGAGGGTGGTGTGCGATGATGCTACTAGAAAAATCCAAAATAAATAAGCCAATGAAAAGAAACTGTTGAGGCATCAACATAGCTACATCCTGATGAGAAACAACAGCCTAAGTGAACAATCACATAGAATCCCAGATTCATGAACAACAACAACACTGGTTTATTCATCAGTGCAGTTTTACCCAATGGCCTAATGGAATAACTTATGAGGACTTATACTTTATACTGTTTTATGGACATTTATACAGTTATAACCCCTTTGCAAAGACCCTATGTTAGACCCGTATTGTCTTCAAAATTGCAGTGATCTTTATCTTGAAGTCTTTATCTGTTACTTAAGGCTCTCTTTAATGTCTTAGCAATGCTGTTATGATGTAGTTGAGTCTTTCCAGCAAAGTGTGAACGGGCCTGTCTTTTTGAGGAGGTTAGGAGTCTATGGCTGAATCTCATTTCACCCCCTTGAGGGCTGTGTATACTCTCTTTGCCACCTGTCGCCTAGAGGTCAACGCAGACAGTTTTGATTTTTGCTCGATCTGGTCTGCGCTGTGAGAGGATTCAAACTGCCTTCAATACAAGGAGTAAACTATACGTGTCTGTTGCCTTGTAGCTACACAGCTACACAGACTCAACGACAATGGAAATGAAACATGCAATAAACGTCAACCTTTTGCACTATCCACCGCGGTAGTTTGGAACAAAGAAGTGGCTCATTGTCGAGAACAGGTCGCACAAAGCAGAATGAACTATGGAAACACTATTTACTGTCCCGATTTAACTTCAGCATCGTAACTTGCAAGTGCACGTGTTGTCTTTGGTTCGTGTAAATAAATGAAGCTACAAAGCATGAGGAACTTATTTAATGAACATCTCATAGTCCGTAGCCCAGTGAAGGTTAGAACAAGGAAGTAGCTGTTTGTTCTCGAGCACAGAGCAGCCTGGTCGAGAGGACCAATCACAGCGGCTCTTGCTGCCGTTAACCGCGTAGCTGTCTGCGGGCAGTCACATTTTCAGGTGCACACCAAGTGACGGCAGAGGTGGTAAAAATAACTGCGTGGCTGTCTGCATCATCGCACAGACAACTTTGATTCTGAGCATAAACCAGGCTTTAGCCCTACGCCTTTCCCCTTACCCTCCGTTTTGGCTGTCCGAATTCACGTTAAGACAGAGGGGTAGGGGTAAGGGGCTTTCTACCCCTTCAAATAGAGATTTTCCAGAGGAAGACTTCAAACGGAGGGGTAAGACCTATTTCCCCCAATTGCATTGTGAATGTCTTTAAAAAAAAGTCAGCATCCACAAAAGCAAGCAAAAATAAGTACTTTATGTAATTTATGTTTTTACTGTTGTAATAAATGTTGCATTGTACTAAGTTAAACATTGTCTCAATGGGTTATTTTCTCCAGGAAACGTGCATGAAAAAATTGCTATTAATGTCTACTTAATGCATGGAAGTCGTGAAGGAATTGCGAGGGTCATGCAACACCGTTGTCCTTTTTTAAAATTGTTGTCCGAGTGATTACAAGTAATATTGTTGGTTTAACCATCGAGAGGCTGTTTTTTGAATGCTATGGGTGTCATGCCGGGATTGTTGAAGGGGTGTCTCAATTCGTAGGGGTTGCGTTTCAAGGTTTGAAGGGACGAGGGGCAAGGGGAAGGCATAGGGGTGTTCAAACTTCACAGTGTGCAAAATGAGTGTTGTACAAATGACAGTGCACAGTTTAACTTTAGAAGGAATTCAATGACAGACAGTGCATCTAGGCATTTGTGTCCAAAATTCATTTTCTATTGGTTACTGCTTCTCAATGGGGGCTCTACAGCCCCCCAGGGGGTATTGGGGAGTCCTGGGGGGTGTTGAGAAGGATAAAGCTGAGAGGAGGTAGTACTCGCAATGCATTCAGGGAAATCTGTCGAAGCCCTCCGTCCGTGGAGTGAGGTGTTGGAAAATCTCCGCGCGGAGGGGATGAAAGCCCTTCGCCGAACCCCTACCCATCTGTCTGAACGTGAATCGGGATGCCACTACGCTTACACGTGGACGCGCAAAACGGAGGCAAAGGGGATCGGCGTAGGGCTAAGGGGTGTAATGGGATTCACCCTTAGTTGTCAATGGGGGGAATTAGTCTATTCTATTATTTGATAATAAGGGGGGGGGGAGTTGGGAGGCTTGTTATGAGGTCAAGGGGGCATTTGTTCACAAAAGGTTGAGAACCACTGCTATAGCTATTCTAGCCCCCTATAGTGTATAGTGCTTTTATCAATTTCTTCTCTGTGTAGGATAATGCCCCCTGAAATACACTAACAACTCCTGCCATATTACCGTAAATTTGCAAGTGGCCAGCAAGTCAGGAAGATTTGCTTATATTGCTCTATAGCACAAACAAACAAAATTAGAAGCTTTTATCATAATTTTCTTGCTGGATTCCGCACTAAATTCAATCTTTTTGGAGCCCATATTGTGAAATGGCTACCATTTCAAGTGGTAAATCAGGTACATTTTATTGTATTGTTTGTTAGCACATTTACACAACATTTCATACTTGTATAATAACTTACTTGGTCAACTGTGTGCAAAATTCAATATCTATGGTATGGTAATCTACGGTATTTTTGGCGGCCATCTTGAAAAATGGCCACCATTTCAAGAGGCAAATCAGGTGGATTTGATTACATTGATCTTGTGCACATTTATGTCGAACTTCATGCCTACATCGTAATTTGATTGATCAATTGTGTGCAATAAATCAATTTCTGAGATCTTGGCGGCCATCTTGGAAAATGGCCGCAATTTCAAGTGGCAAATCAGGTAGCTTTAATTACATTGGTCTTGAGCTCATGCATGTCGAATTTCATGCTTGTATCATAATTTGCTAAGCCAATTCTATGCAATTCATCAATTACTGAGGTATTTTTGGCGGCCATCTTGGAAAATGGCCACCATTTAAAGTGGCAAATCAGGTGGATTTGATTTCATTGGTCTTGAGCACATACATGTTGAATGTCATGCTTGTATTATGATTTGCTTTGTCAATTCTGTGCAATAAATCAATATCTGGGCTCTTTTTTGGCGGCCATCTTGGAAAATGGCCACCATTTCACGTGGCAAATCGGGTAGATTTGATTGTATTGATCTTAAGCACATACATGCCGAATTTCACGCTTGTATCATGATTTGCACGATTTTTCCTGTAGCCGCTCCACTATATCTACGGCTCTGGCTGGTTGCAAGTAGACCTATGATTTTTGGCCCAGGCCCGAGCCCGAACCCGAACCCGAGCCAATTTCGGGTCGGGTCGGGCCTGAAATGTCACTCATTACGTTCGGGTAGGGTCGGGTTCGGCTTCTCTATCGTTGACAGTTTTTTTTTTTTTTTTTTTTAAATAAATAAATAGGCTATGTAGGCTGTGCGTTAATAATATTCCACGTCAGTTGATAATCCAGCAGTGCAGTGCCTGCTGCTAGAATGCACGCGCTTTCCCTCGCCTCTCCCTCCCATCACAGTGCGCTGAGGCATTTCGGCCGTGTTTTGGCCACGAGACGCGTGGTCTGCAAAAAACAGAGGTCGCCTCATCAACCCGACACATACTGTAGCCTAATAAACTCTTGCAATGGCAATTCAAGAACTCCTTCATTCCTGTTCTGCTGCTCGCGTCGTTGTTCTTCTTTGTCTCGCTGTCTCTCTCTGTGAAAGTGCCGCGCTAGATTTTTAAGGTCGTACTGCTGCTGTGGCTTATGGCCCAATGATCAGCCGGTCAAAATGACGGACGCCCTTAAAATTTTCCGTCAACTCTTAAAAAAAGCGTCAATGATGGATTATCGCTTAATGTAACCTCTGTGCACTGCAGTGCAGCATACACAGAAATATAAAAGATGGCCTGCATGTTTATACAGTCTATTTAACTTAGATTTCGTAACAAAATACTTTAATGGCTTTAATTTAAGGGCTTTGATTTGTTATCATAGATCACCCCTCCTAATGAATAAAATTTGAAATTTCGGGCTTCCCTCGGGCTCGGGCCTACACATCCAATAATTAGTCGGCCTCGGGCCGGGCCCGGCCCAATTCCCATGGGCCCATGTCGGTTCGGGCTTGGATTTTTTTACCCGTTCTTACCTCTGGTTGCAAGTCTACAGAGAAATGTATAAGGGCCCGTGAACACACTTTGCTATTGGTTTTTCCCGTATTTTGAAGTCACGGCGCCGTAGTTTGATGTCAAAATCCGTATCTGCTACACAAAATGCATAATGGTCGGCAAGTATGCTATTGGCACACAGATGGTGGAAAGTGGTCATACAACTTCTGCAAGCTTCTGAATCAAGAACAGCAGAGACACCGCTTTGTTCACCAAGTTTTCAGAATATGCTCTCGTCAGACCTCCTACCAGCCTGACCCCTGAACAAAACCCCTGATCCTTAACCCACCTCTTCCCAACATAGTGCAAACACCAGAATTGGCAGTATTTTGTGGGACTGTCACCCCACCCGAACCACATCCCTGTTTCTATCTAAAAATGCAATAATCACAGTACCATGCAATAATACCATGCGATAATACCCACCAGTGCAGCCTCAGAGCGTGCAGGAATGCAGACAGTCCCTCCATGACCAGCAGGATGGACACGGTGAGCACAGCAAATAGGCCAAACACGGGCACCAGGAAGAGGACGCCCACTCTGGTGTCCACCCGCAGCCCCACACGCATCACCATCGACCACAGCACCTCGGAAAGCTCTGCAAGAAAACAAGGGTGAAATTGCAGAAAGCGTAGAAAGCAAAAAACAGTCAGACATAAAAGTCAATCATAGATGTTGCGATCGCTTATTTAGGATTCCTATTGTATGAACATAGCAAGTATCTGCAATCCGGCCAGTGATTTGAGTGTCCTTACGAGCATGTGCCAGACTGGATTGAACTGAACTGGGGAAAACAGGCTTTTCTTTTTTGCACGACATCTCTGGAATGAGTTGCAGTATTACATATATGGACACTCTGCCTTCATTGGAGATTTTCAAGAGATCAATTAATACTGTATACATTGTGAGAATGGTCCTGCTGTGGCCTAGCAGTAGGGGGCGACCCGGGGGCGACCCGGGGGCGACCCAATCCGTGTCATTTCCTGATCCTCCCCTGTCTCTCTGTCCCACTCATTTCCTGTCCCTCTCTTCACTGTCCTGTCTAAATAAAGATGACAACCCCCAACAAAAATATATATTTTTTAAAAACATTGTGGGAAAAGCACATAGTGAGAATATAAGAAAGTGATTTGAGTTTCCTTACGAGCATGAGCCAGGCTCAGAGCCCAGAGTCTCAGGTAGGAGGCAGTGTTTGAGACGCAGCCCAGGCAGTACTCAATGGTGTGGATAGCCTGGTGCAAAAACTCATCTGCAAGGTCAGTCTGTAGAAAACAAAACAGCAAAGTCAGCTATGTAATGGAAATCTAAGGCCTACACAAGGTTCTTTTTATTATTGAAAAATACTTTTCGTGCGGTCAGTTGATGCTATTCAATTAAAACTAGATTGCATTTCCTCACAGAAAATGCTGGAGTATGCTTGCCCGTCTTGCATTCGTTGCCCTTCATGCATGCCTTGCCTTTCATGCATGCGTTGCCCTTTATGCATATGCTGCCCTTACAGTACAACATACAACATACAGTATATCCAACCAGTGCTCTCCCCCATGAGGTACCCCAGGGCCGCCACTGAGGGATGCCCCTTTGCACGGGTGAGGCATAAATGCAATTTCGTTGTGTGCAAAAAAAGACATCAAAACTCAAAAGAATGAAAAGATAGTTGAGTGTCTGCATATTTTGGGTCATTTTATTGCCGTTTGAGCAAATATGCCGTTTAAATGTTGTCAAAAGTAAAAAACAACAACTTAAATTCATCCTCAGGTCAATATTGTGTCTTAATTTGTCTCTGTATGTAGTTTACTTCAAAAGTTATGACCTGCTGTCATTGTTTCAATCTCTTGATGTCCTATCAGGTGCATTAAATGGTTAAAAATGAAGGCCTTGGGACATTATTTCAGCTTGGCACCTGGCAGATTCTGGAAGTAGACACTCTAAAGACACAAAAAAATCAGGTGCGCGTGGACCCCCCTTTCCAACCTACTAAAAGCTTTTTGCTTTGAAACACCAGGCTAATAACCCACCTCCTCTGACTGCATTTCTGAGCTGGACATGGCACTGTCATGGCTGTCCCCTTCCTCCATGTCGTGAGCCCTCAGCAGACACAGCTCCTCCTCACTGCAGCGTCTGACCCGCTCATAGCCCTGCCATTACAATACATTACACAAGAATTACAACACTTGAGTAAATGTAATTAGTTACTTTCCACCCCTGCTTAAATCATTTTATCAGTTAAGATTGCCATAAACGGACAAATAAACACATACCTGATACATGTGGAGACGGTTTCTGCCCTTGTGGACCCAGTAAAGGTAAAGGGGTTTTCCCAGAAGAAGGACAGGAACGGACAAAAAGGCAACTACCAGTAAGAACCCTTGCACACCGGCCTGGAGCAGAAGAACAAGAGTTTAGCTACTCAGGTTTGTCACACAACCAACTTGAAATACAACACAAAGCAGAACAGCAAATCATTAGATTCTTGTCAGGTTTTTTAGTGTAAACTCCCAAGTCTCCTTCTCCCTTTTTCTTTATTACAAGAGAATTTTAGGATGTTGGCAAGGGTTTGTAGCGCAAAAATGCCACATTATCATTTACGATATAATATTAAAAACGTTTTATCCCAATGTTTGGACTGTGGAAAGGGATATTTGCTCAGGGTGCACCTATGTTATCAACTTTTGACGCTGAAAAGGCTTTCATAGTGCCACAGTGCAGTTGCCCACCGTGATCACATCTATTACTTTTCCACTGTGGCAGGGGTCAGTGTTTCGATTATTTTTGATACTTAACAATGCCCCATGATATAGGATCTTAACTTCAAAAGTGAATGGCCATCATCAACATTTTTTTTTTCCAAACATTTCTTAAAGGGACACTATGCAGGACAAAAAGGTACTGGTCATTGAAACTGGGCTGCCTATTGCCAAATTTGATCTTTACATGAAAGTTTACTAAGTAATAAACAAATATTTTCTATTATGGTCCAAGTAGAGTCATTTTTGCAGCTAAAAATTGCTATTTTTGGAAACTCAAAACGGTGGACCATGGGGAAGATCCCCCTTTTCATGTATGAAAAGTGCAATTTTTCCAGTCATAATGAATACTTAGAATTTGATGCTGGTGGTAAGTATTCATGAAAAAGGTAACATTAGTGAATGGTCAGCATGAATTCTGGAAATAAACAACTAAAAATCTCACACAGTGTCCCTTTAATGGAATTTTTCCCGTTACCACAACAACCCACAACCACCCTAAACCTAAGGCACATACACAAAACATAAATGATAAATAATAATGATTAAAAAAAAAAAAAGTACAATAATCATCATCATCCCCACAATTATCGTCAACATTTTTAGCATGGTAAGCGAGTATACCATAATTGACTGTGACATCCCTTCTCCTAGTACTGTAAAAAGAAACTGTCCTTGTGGGCCGTCGCCTGTCCTCAAAAGAGAGGCTGGATGGCATCTCAAACAAATCATAGCCTCTCTTTACAAAGTTTTGAAATAATATGGATAATATGATTATTAAAAATAATCTAATACTAATTATGTACTGGTACCACTATAAGATACTATACTGTAAACAACAAAGTGTCCTAGTGAGCCCTTACCTGTCCTGGGAAGAGAGGCTGGATGTCATCTCCCTGCATGAGGAACATGTTGATGAAGTGGATGAGGATGCTGGGTGCGCTTCTGGACTCCTTCACACTGAAAGCCAGCCATTTGTAGACAACCATGAAGACCAGGTACCCGAACATGCACACCAAGAAGAGGAACTCCGGGACAAACACCAAATATACACAGAACTTCCTTCTGAAATGCCTGTAGAAACACAAACAAAAGAACACTGTTATGTACTGTACATTTAGACAATGATACCAAATGCATTACACTGTTCCCTTTAAACGTTTCAAAGAACTAATCCAAAAACATTCACTGAATGGATATTTTGTATATTGAATTAATTCGTAATTACAGGCATTCAATGAAGTGCTAAACAGCAGTATAGTTACTTACAGGTGGTTGAAGACACCAAGGATTACTCCAAATAGCATGTGGATTACTCCCAAAATGACAGACATTTTCATCTTGTAAGAGTTTAGGAACGTCAGACGATTTGATGCCATGTTCCATATCTGAAAGAGCGAATAATACAACAAAAAGCACTTGTTAGTGAGTGGATAATGGATTAAGAATGCATGCCTACTGTGAGAGGAACATTGCATCTCACAACGTTCGTCTCAACAAGACCTCTGATATGTTTCTCCAAACCTGACCTTCAGAGAACAACTAGTCCAGGACTATTTTAATTAGTAAAAAATGTTAAATTCAATATACTTTAACTACCCGGAACACTGCTGAAATTACGTAGGTAGGCACATAGTTCTGTAGACCATGTAGCCCAAAGGGTAGAAATGAATGTCAACACATAAGAAACTCACTGGATCAATGCCGAAGGGATATGGACCATTGAAGACACCGTTGACATTGGGATCAAGGGTGAGTGATTTTGATCCTCTGATTGTGTTCAGCCTTTGGAGTGAAAAATAAGAAAATAAATGACTAGAATGTTTATTCAAGTAAAGCCTAGACAGAAAACAAAGAGACAGATGTATAAACCAGCTTCACAATGACCTACCATCTACTGTAGTATGTACTTCTATTGTTCAAGTTATTTGATCAATTAGCTCATTCACCTGCAACTAGCTAGTTCAGTTACCAAATATGAAAATTTGTGTATATTTTTGTATCTATTTGTTTATTTGTTATACCCCAATAGAACTACTCTTGAATCCTTTGCAAAGCAGTTATAAAATGAGTTCTAAATTATTTTTGATACAGCTTCTCAGAATTTCTCTCCATGAAACAAAAACTTTGTTATTGATAATTTGGCATGGGAAAACACATAGTGCTTTTAACTAGGCTATACAATCAATCACATCAGATTGTGTTTTTGTGTGGATATTGCGTAACCACCAGAAATAAACATGAATTTGGCTTCCTGAAGGCTTTAAAATTGTGTCAGAAATTGTGTAAGGAAAATTACAATCATTTCAAGTCAACTATACAGTATATGAGCGTCCGATTGGTAACTGATTGACATGAAATTTGTGATGACGCCCAAAAAATTCCACAGCCGTCATTGTAACTCACGTCCAGTTGCCATGTTCAAACATGGCTTTGACACTCCAGCTGGAGCCGAAGAGGTTGAGGGACTTGGAGAAGCAGTCGTTATAGATGAGTCCCGTGTACACCGAGAACAGGCCCATCATCAGGATGAGGTAGCGGCCCTCGAAAAATGTGTTCCAGATCTATGGGGGACATTAGAGCATATGTATACTTAAACAATCAATGCATACATTTAAAATTCGTGTGATAACCAGAAACATAAAAGTGCATGTCAAGTAAAAAGAAAAAGAAATAAATGATTCAAACCACAGAGGAGCTTCTGAATTCTGGCACCAAAAAGTAAATATACCTTAAACACCTCTCATATACTTTTCTATCGATGCACATTGTGTGCACATTATGCGCATTTTGATCAGTTGTGGAAAATAGGGTTAAATATGCACCATACACGTTTTTACTTTCTGTGGCAGGAATCAAGGAGAACTCCAACAAGCACCATAAATACCTACCTCATTTCTGGTGTTCTTCAGTTTGCGGTCGTTTTCATACAGCACCATCCACAGTGCAAAGCCAGCCATTATGAGGCCATGACCAAAATCCCCAAACATCACAGCAAACAGGAATGGAAAGGTAACAATGACATAAGGAGCTGCAGGGAAAAGAAAAATTTGATTTATAAATATTACATTGTGAAAACATAGCTATGCATTTTCATACTCAATGCAGATGGCCATGATTCGGATAGCTCTGAAGCTAATGGGGGACAAAAAAATTGTATTGCTTACAAAATATATTTGGATGTATGTGGTTGTGGTTAGATTACAAGTCTATACAAAATTATGGTAAATAAGTCAACTATTACTACTGTATATGTTCTACTGGCTACACTAATACATAGAGACACAATAAGCAAGTGTGGCAGTACCTCTTACCCAACACCCTGACTGAATTAAATTCATAATAAAATTCAGTTTTTACTTTTTACATAGCAAAGGGTATAGCAAACAAACATTATATTAACATTATATTAACATTATATTAACAAACAAATATTACAATTCCTTTTGCACAGAGGGTATGGCTGTGCTGTACGGATCAAATACTGTTTGCCCTCCTTGTAGTGTAGGCTCTGCATAAAGTTGAAATAACAGGATATGTTACTACACAAAGGCTATGTGTGACATATGCCTTCACGCACGCTACAATTCAAACGCAGCACACAGTCAAACAGCAGACAGATGCTAACTGGGGGAAGTGAAGAGTTGAAATACAGTGTTCCACTCTGACAGCTCAATGAGAACAGGTTGTAGCAGCCAATCAAATCAGTTGAAACATTTGTGTTGTGTAGTTGATTTGATTGGGAACCAGTGGCACACAGATTTAACTCGCCAAAGACGAGGCTTTATCGAAAATCCTTGCATGTAATTGGACAAACCACTTATCCAACATATTTAATGACGTGACGTGACCTATTCAGGTTTGACAATACAGTTAAAATAGCAGAATCGATGTGACTCATACATGCCGCCATTGCTGTTTGAAACAACTGTTGCTTTTCCCTCCCCCACTACAATTAACCTGATTGACAACGTAATATCTACGTCAACATCCTGACTGGTTCGGTGACTTGGTAGACGTGTAAGCTGAGTGAATAGGGAATTCCAACCAGATACGTATAGCTCTCGAAGCTGAGTGGAAACACACAGCCCCTTTTCACTCCTGGTAACTTGCCTGTATGAACTTCGAAATTCGCGTTGCAAATGTGCTTGCATGTGTCCTTAAATGAAAGTCATCACATTGCTTACACACATTCTTTCTGCTCAGCCGATTAGTGAAGGTGTGTTCTGCCTGAGAGAACCAGTGATGGGCAACCTGCTTGCAGAAGCTAAAATCCAGCGCAACTTTGATGGGTAAAACCAGGTCATTTAATATGTGGCACTGAATTGTGGTTTCTGAATCCAGGCTGCCCATCATGGGAACCCATGCCAATGGAACCCCAATGAGGCCTGGTGTACAGCATACTGACCTGGGTTCATCTCTCGGTAGTTGCCCACACCATAAGCATCCACGATGTTCTGGAAACCCGATGTGAACTTGTTGGTCTTGATTAACGTGGGTGGGGTGTCACTGCTCGGTATACGGTTCACAAACGATGGCACTGTGGCCCCACTCTTTCGCTGCATTCAAAAAACGGGTACAGGTAGGGATATTATGTAGAAAGTATTTAAATGCATAGGTACATTTCACTTACAACAAAACTACAGCCTGAATATACTCGTCAGAACTCAAAGCATAAATTCACAAAAACATTCATTCACAATTCCCCCAAATTCAATTTATGTTTTGATTTTGCCTCTCATGACCCTCTTCTTCAAATTATAGAGAAAGCTTTATGTTGCAAATGAAAATACTGTGAGCAATACATGAATATCGGTTTAGGAGGGAGAGATTCATCACAACAGGTGAATAGATATTAGCTTACCGTATTTTAAAGTTTAATTAGTAAGTAAAAATTAAAGTAATAAAGCAAAAATTATCAAGAAATAAAATTGAGCGTATACAGTATTAGCACCAAATAAGTGAACCCTAAAATAAAGTGTCACCAAAATAGATCAGGCTTAGTTTAAAAAAACACAGTAAGATAATACACAGTAATACTTTTAGATTTAAAAAAATGTCATTTACGTGAAACATGCCTCATAAAATCATCAGAAGTTACCAGCTGAACACACACTCACCGAGCCCTCCTCCAGTGCCCTGCGTATTGTCGACAGCTCGTTGAGTGGGCACCACACTTCGGCGATGAGGCACTTGTTGGTGATGTCAAAGCTACAGAGGTTGAGGATGTGATAGATAGCCTTCATCTTCTTGACCTGGATCACCCAGGTGTAGACCGACTCGGATGCCTTGTTCAACACCTGCCGCAGGTAGTCTTCAGTTCGATGAAGGACCTGATGAGAGGAATAGTACAGTAGACACTTCAGCAGTTGCTTTCAGTCGACTTTTTTGTTCTGATGCCAATCCCGTACTATTACAAATGTAATGTGAAATGAGAGAGCTGAGAGAACTTACTGTGTGCAGGTCTTGGATACGCATCTTCAAACCATCGATCACGTCGGCTCTCTCCTCGTTACTATTCGGGTACGGGTACAGGTGGCAGTGATAGCTGAATGGAACAAATGCAAAAAGGGTTACATAACCAGCAAAAGACAAACCAATTCAGAAGGCTAAAGGCCTTCTCTGGCACAGCAATTCTGACAGCATTGCAGAGCACTTTTAAATTCGACAATGCATTTTTTTTTCTTTTTTAGTTTATTGCCAATAAAACAATTGTGGCCATGAGATGATTTCGTGAACAAATACACAGCAGGACTGATGTTGATATCAAAGGAGGATATCACAAATAATAGGAGTCTACTTTATCTAACTTGACGGTTTTATCTGACTGATTACAGGTATATGCATGATGTATTACCAGTCACATATCTTCTTAACTTTCTGTCCTATTTGGTCACCCCAGTAGGATATCAGAAACACCATGCTCCTCGTCTCTTCACCCTAGACATGGAGGCAAGCAGCAAATGGAAAATGGTTATCGTCTACTTTGGACAACATAATGCATACAGAAACTACACACTAGCAAAAAAAATGATGTGGTAATCGAAGTAATCGAATAGAAGTTACTAAATCCTTGACTAAAGAATTCAAAATCAGTAAAATCAAAATGTAGTTAACATGCTGTGTCAAATACTGTACATGGCAATGTATTTCAGCTTATAGAGTCAGACTCTGTCTGAGTGCTAATGATGACACTACTACTCTACGACTCTTCATGGAGTAGTGTATTGATGATCTTGCACAGCATTTGGACATGCATGTTTTCAAAGAAAAGTGCTGCTTTTGAATGACTTGCGAATGACTCTAAAGTAGTTAAAATGGTGGTACCGTCTCTGATTGAAGGCGATGGTCAATCTCCGCATAGCTGAGAATAGTGTAGCCTTTGCAGACCCTCCACAACATCCTTTCAAAGGCCTCGATTTTCACCCGCTCAATTAAACCGGATATGAATCTGGAAATGACAGGATTGAAGAAACAGATAAAAGGACGTGTTCACATTAGCCCATTATGGCGTGCACACATTGGGAACTAGCAGGAGAAATACATCCCAACAACATGATAAATACCAGTCTGTGGTTATACAATAGGTTATACATTGAAAGCATGCAAGTTCGGTTAAAGTAAAAGGAAGACCTGAAGCAGACTGGACAGCATTTTGCCGTTGAATATGGCAGGGCCAAAGCTGAGGTGTAGACAATATTTCACTAGACTTCTACCATTCCTGGTATTAAGAGACATTGCAAAAGATTGCTTCTTTCAATCATGTTTGTGGTGTGGTGGCATCTATAAAACATGCTATTGTATTATTTAAGCTTGAGTTTGACTTAAAAGTCTGATTGCAACAGACTGGTCTAAAATAGACAAATTAATTGTCTATTGTCACAATACTCATAATATACAAATTCCAAATAATATGTTACAATATATAAAATACGTGTATTGGTGTGTGACTGAGAGAACGTAGTGAAGGCGGTTGACAATTTTGTTCAGCAGCTCACCCGAGTTTGGCTCCAAGTCTCTGCATGCTGGCATAATCCATGATGGACTCTTTCTCCAAGAAGGGGAACTCTTCATACTGAGCCTGCCTGGACTCATACTGTTCACACAAGCACATACACAAGATGGAAATTAAGAAAGGAATAACAGGCATTGGCCCACATCTAGCTAGAATAGGGTCCTTTCACATGAAATCAGACAATTTGGGGCCTGACCAACGCATTTTTAATACAACTTGGTGTGTATTTTTAGTGGCAAAGTAGAGCCCCAGAACTACAGTTGCATAAATCTGGCACTAATATTAAGGGAGAAACGGACTAAGAAAGTTTTAATTAAGAGAGTAGAATTTGAAAGCTCTATATGGCTCGACACATTACACAAACAACATGGAACACAACAGTTATCCGAGTACAAATTATTAGATATTAAATCTCATTAATTGTTACAAATTGAATATCAAAAAAGCTACATTTTAAAATGGCCAATATCTTGTCCAAACCTAGCCTGCAATGTTGTGAATAATACCTGAAATGTTGGTGATTGGTTTTTGAGCTATTTTGGAGATAATGGAACTTAAAGGTTGAAATGAGTTGTAGTGAAGTAGTAATTGAGATGTGTTTAGAGATTACCCCACCTACCTAACATGTGTTACCCCACCTGACACTGTGTCCAAATTAGCATCAGCATTTTGGGTGGAGTGCCAGGTGGGATACTCATATCAGTTCTGGGGTTCTACCTTTTGTGTTGGTCGGGCCCAAAAATGTCTGATTTCACATGCAATGATCCAATAACACCCAAGTCATCAACCAAAGTATCTTAAGATTTACACTTCTTGTTCTGAGAAGCCAGGATCAGGATAAAGTAGAAATCTGATTTCCAAAAGAAGGGGAATGACACTTGTTCAGCAAGTGCTGGGGAACTTTTTACTGTATTCCAAAGTGCTTGGAAGTAGAATCAGGGTTCCCACATCTTTTTCATGAACAAATTCAAGCACTTTTCAAGCACTTTCAAGCACCAAATTTTCAATTTTTCAGCACCTTTAATAGATCGCGGGAAGGGGTCTGGGGGTCCAGAAAAAATGTGTTTTTAAGATGCAATTTCCTGCATTCTAATGAATTTTAGGGTGTCGAATGGCAAATCCCATTTGACATCTCACTTCCTCAGATTTTTGATGTACCTGAACAATTAATTTCCATTATTTGGCTTACTGAGTTTGACTTGACACACATTTCAAGCATTTTCAAGCACTTCACCAAAAATTCAAGCATTTTCACAAACTTGAAAACACTTGGTTGAAATTCAAGCATTTTCAAGGAATTCAAGCACCAGTGGGAACCCTGTAGAATGTTTCTGACCTCCAACTAGCTAAAATGAATTGGAACTGCTGCTGAAGCGGAACTGACCTCTGTGTTCCGTTGTGCAAAGTTCTTGGTGATCTGCAGCATGTGCGTGTACTCTGTCAGTTCCAGAAGGTTCTTCTGAAGCTTCTCTTTGTTCCCCGTCACCTCACTCAGCTCCGACTCCAGTCTCTGAAGCTGCTCCTACAAATCCAGACAGCACAGAGAGACAGTCAGCTGGAGCCCTGAACCTCTACCTGATTTTTCCTGTCCATACCCGGTCCCCTGAATGTTGATTGATTTCTTAACAACAAAACTGGTAGAAGTGTCATTAATACCGGTCAGCCTGTACCAGCACACTTTGCTTGAATCTCGGATCCAGATAAAAGTAATCAAGTGTGTGTGTGTGTGTGTGTGTGTGTGGTGTCACTTCCCCCTTTCTCGTCAGTGTATGGAACTAGGACAGGTCCCTATGTCTTTGGAAAAAAAATTACAATAAAAGCATTTGATCCACAAAAAAAGGTCAGTCAGCACATTGGTAACCTTTAATCACTCTTACAGATGTTGAAGTAAAACCAAAAGAAAGGCATAAGATAATCAAGAATGTGGCATTTATCAGGATATTACAAAAAAGTCTGCAAGTCAATAATCACAGCACTGTTGGGTATACAAGACACAACTTCTGGAAAAGCCTACAGCATGCCAACAAGTCTGAAATGAACTGATGCAAACATGAGAGGCATGCGAGTGGCATGCATGCACAATAAACCATCTGGCAGCTTACCATTATACCCATGACTTGCTTGGGGAGGGGGGCACCTGGGTTGACCTGTCCTTCGGGTAGTGGGATTTCTGACTTCTTAATCTCCCTCAATAAATATCCTACAAAAGTAAGGCACACCTGTTAGTCCTTCAACTGTCCATCCAAATTCAAAACCTAGAAGTGAAAAAGTGGTCAATACTCAATATGGTCACAGAGCACTTCACACAGCACACCGTCTAGAGCAGATTAAACCGTCAAATGTGGGCGCAGGGAGTAGGCATGTCAATGTTTCCCATGGAGCAGTGTGTGCAGGGCCGGTGCCATGCTCAGGGGGAGCTCAGGCATGCGGAAGGGATGGAGGTGGGCTCTGGTCAGTGACTCTCCCAGTCCCCAACTGACTCCACTAACTGCAACCCACAGGCCGACAGGTCAACTGCTTAACTGCTAAGCATGCCTGCCTTTCAGTGGCCTGTTAAATAATTGGTTTTCTATTCAACTCAATTCATAAGATTGCCTGAGAGGATGATTTACGGCTGGGTCGTTCCTGATCAATTCAACTAGAGCCTTCCCACTCAGGGCTCAAAAAATGGTACTGCGAAATGATTAACAAAAACAGAACAACGTGTTGAAGTGTAAAATGTAAATGTTTTGAAAGCAGTTCAGAGATACCAGTTGATAAAAATGTCTGGGCTCTCTATGATGGATAAAGTTTAGTCCAACTAATCTACTACTTACTTTATTCTTTATTTCTCACCGATTCATGTGTTTTATGTGCCAGTGTTAATTTATATCACTGTCGTGCTGTTATGTTGTGTAAATGGTCAAGTAGCACAATAATTTTAGCAGTATGTTTATTCCTGAACTACCATTACAGATTATTTTAACAGTTAACTCTGCTCCCCAGTTGAAATTTTTCACTCAGTGTCTCAGTGTCGTCATGCAGCCTTATCACTAAACATGAAGTAACTTAAGTTACGGTACTTAAAACACGAATAGTAGAGTAGAGCATAATTTATACTGTATACCAGACACCCTTCCCAAGTTCCAAGGAGAAGGAAAGAAGCAACTGAAAAGGGGCAACACTGTTGTGGTTTAAATTCCTAACGAGGCAGTGAGCATACATGGGTAAGAGGGTCACATAAGGTCCTGTCAAAATTGATGGATGCAAGGCAGCAAATTTAGGGGAATAGATGTAACTCAATTGCACTAGAGGTTAGTGGCGGGCCAGACTAAATATTTTGAGCCAGGAGGATACAGAAGATGTGTGTCCTAATCTTTGTAATAAGTGCCATGGGGTTTTTAATTGCCACAGTAAAAGAGGACCTTTGGTCAACAGTCTGCTGGCCTGCTCAAAGGGCTATATCTCTGGCATTACAGTGGAGTGGCCCAATCATTGGGGTCAAGGTGTCTGGATAGTTGGGTGACGCTTGTATGTATTTGTACGTCTGGATCTGTGTGGCTAGGATGTGTGTGGGTGTGTGAGGTTGTCTGTAATTTTCTGATCTTTTTTTATCTTGATTGTTTTTTGCCTACTGAACAAGGACTAGCCTACTTAATCGTGTTGTTATTGTTAAAAAGATAAAAGGCAATCATCATTGTAGTTGTGGCATATCACTTTGTTTGTTTGAGTGTGTGTGTGTGTGTGGGGGGGGGAGAGAGAGAGAGAGAGAGAGAGAGAAAGAGAGAGAGAGAGAGAGAGAGAGAGAGAGAGAGAGAGAGACCCATTATTTCATTAGCTACTCAGCATCACTTGTGCTTTTCAAGAAGGCCTTTAATTCCGAGCACGAGGCCACCACAAAAGCTCACACACACAAACAAGGGTGGACGGGTGGAGGAATCTCATCATGACCACAGCCAATTAGGACCTTCTTTGACCATCACATTCATTCCTGGCTAGTTTGTGGCTATCTTTCATGGGTGGATGGCATAGATTTGGCGGAATACGTTGTATATAGAAGAAAAAGGAATTAGATATTATCTCTTACCCAAGATTCGCTCCATCTCTTCACATCTTTTTATCTCGGTTACAAATTTTCGCTGAAAGGAGTTGACACTTGGGTTGAGCTGCAAAGAAAGCAAAGCTTTAACATTTCTGCAAATAAAGTGTCCACTAAGTAAGACAGCAATCATATATCACAATTGGATGCCCACAGCAATTGGAACATTGTTTAGCTGTACAAAATTATGTGGAGACTGGCAGACAGTTCAAGGGATGGGAATAGAAGTCTGAGTACTCACATCTCTAAACTCTGCTAATCCCAATTCTCCAAGTTCACTGATGCAGTCATATGCAGACCCCGACTGCAGAAACAGCTGGGCAAGGCACATCTCCTCGCTTCGGAACAAGCCCATATTGTTGTTGTTGTGCACCACTGGCTTGGTTAAATTACAGTCGTCGACATTTAAGATCCCCGATAGTAGAGGCTGCTGTTACCTCAACACTGGCGTTGGCAGTACTTTTCTGGAGCACATTCAGGGAACATGTCAGACAAGGCCACCACTTGCTTGACTCCCAATTTTCGTCAAATCAAATAGAGGGCGTCGCGTGACAGTATTAGGTTCACTGACTGGATGCTTCCTTGTGAAAGTTGTTGCCTTCAGTAGACTCCACAGGATGGCTCACTCGTATGAGGCTTCAAGTCATACAAAACAACATAAACATTGTAGCTAATGCCGAGCAAAGGTTTGAGTAACTTTTATCACTTCCTGTTTTGATAACGTTGCAAGGTGACGTTGCTTGTTCGCACTTCGCAACCTCCAGTGCTATCCTGTGCTGACGTGTAAATTTTACACAAGTTGATTTTTTCTAGTTGTTAAAAATAACCGTTAAGTAATCAATGAAAATCAATGAACCACAGAACCAAAAGGCGTTTCGCATCATGTAAAATTGATTCGTGGACTTTCTCGCGTATCATTATTTCGTGTTACCCGCATCAGCCAAATGGGCCATCAGCACAGCCTCTTTCCTTAAACATACTTCTTTTTGAAAACGTTTTTCTCTTATTGTTGAAGCTTAGAATCGCGACAGGTTAACAACAACCTGTACCGAATAACTTTCGCTGTAATGTGAACCTAGCGGCAGAATTACAGCAGTCAAACTCAGTTCCGTAAACCTAGCTACATTTTTTTCCTCCGCTGACAGTGGCACTTCCGGCCTTCCGGAGAAGAAAAAGCAAAACAAAAGTCTCCGCATAGTGCCGTCTAGAGTGCGCACACGCACACGCACACTCACACACACTACACTAAAAAAGTAAAGCCATCCAAATATAATCTTCTTTGAAAAAAAATCTCTACCATGATGATTCATGAGACTGGCAAGATGTTCACACACTGGTCAGCAGACAGTCTTGACTGTGCCTAAGGCTAAAAGGATGATCTGAAATTTCAAAGCAACCCTGTCTGAGCACCACATTTTGTGATATTACCATAGACATAGATTAAGTACCCATAAATAGGTTAATCTATGTCTATGGATATTACAACAGCTACACACACAGGAAAGCTTTGCCAGGCCAGTGTCACTTAGAGACCTCACATACACTTAAACAGAGATGTCAAAAACAGTGCAACATTTGTTGTATTTCACCATGTTTTATTGAAAATGATACAAAATAAATTCCTGACACCACAATTTCTATGCAGAAATGACACTAACAAAAGCCTGTTCTTAGCCAACAAAAGGAAAATGTAATCAATAAATAAACGTATTACAGTAACATTACATTATTGGATCTTGTCCACACATATCACACATATCTTTATTTTGGGTGGTAAAACAAAAAGAAAAACTGATAGAGAAGTTTACAGCATATTTGTAAAAGAAAAATACTGTGGTATATGACATTACTGACATCATATGTTCTCTGATCTCATATGTTCCCTGCATTAATTCAGGCCCGTAGCCAGGGGGGGGGGGGGTCGAGGGGTTCGTTCGAACCCCCCCCACCCCCACTCGAACTCCCCAACACTGGGCCAACAATGAAAATAACTGTCAGATAGCAGTAATTTGAAGCAATTCATTTCCATGTATTTTAAGAAAGGGGAGCAACAGACAAACAATGAAGGACAGCAACAGACTCACAGCAAACTCATAATGAATAAAATATGTCTAAATTAAAGTGTTTGAAGTGTGCTCATGTATTTGGGGACATTGGAATAGGGAGCCAAATGAAGTACACTTTCGGGGGGAAAAGATCCCCCCCTACCACAAGGCTGGCTACGGGTCTGTAATTAAAAGAAAATAACACTGTCTCCGTTAGAAAACAGTATTTTTTTTTAAGGAAACGCATTGTTAGCCAGGCAGCCACCATAGTCCCTCCAGTTCACTCAATATGATTTCGGTATGACAATGAAGAGAAAGAAACCAGCAACAGGCTAATTCATTGTTAACATTTAGAACTCAGTGTTGCTCCAGGCCTGTCTGATCTGTCTCCATGGCGACCCCAGGAGAGAGGCGATGAGGAAAAGGAACACGAGAACCATGCCCTTTGCCAGGGCCAATGAAGACGACTCGTGTGGGGGGGGTGTGTGGGGGGTGGGGGGTGTGGACGATACATAAATCATTTTGTTTTAGATTTAAAAGGGTCCACTGTGTGTATTTTAGTGGTTTATTATCAAAACATACACTACCCATCCACAAAGGAAATGACCCAGGCCGGATTCGGACCTGGGCAATGTTGCCCACACATGGTATGGCATATTGCTATTGTTTTTTTATGTGCTATGCAAGTACAAATGTTTTTAACTGACTTGTAAGATGACTTACCTGTGTAGAATCTTGTGAGGGGAAAGGCCAATTCTGGCCAACAGACATCATTTCTATCACAATCAAATTCAGTGAAGTTGATCTGGAACCTGTGCAATAAAAGAGATCTCTCAATACCACATATAAGTGAATATTCTAACACCACTGCACCACATCCAACATGAACTTCACTGTTGTACCCATAAGTGTGACTTTAGGAAATAAAGTACTAATCTACAATGTACTTTATGTCTCATGAATGTATTATACAGTACATGTAATATTGCATTTATTTTTTATGTTACTGACAACTTATTACGTATATAATACTACATTTAAATGGAAAATGGTAAATGTAAATAGCTTTTTAGCGCTTGAAGGAGTGGAAAGGCGCTATATACAGTAAATGCAGTCTATTTACCATTTTACATTTACATAACTTACAATGTAAAGCACGGGTTAAAATAAAGCACTGCTATCAAAAGACAGAAAGGAGATAAAAGCTTCACACAGTAAAACACCCTTTTATGCATTTCTTCTGATTGTGACCTTTTACATTACATGACAATAAGGATTAGCTGGGAAAAAGAATTAAGTCCATTTGGAGTGCTACCAGGAACTTTGTAAAAACTTTGTAAAGATGGTGCTCTTTGGTGACAGACTTAGTTAATATTAAAAGTTATAGAATACCAAGGCACTCATCTACTTTGTAGTTAAAATGATTTTATTGTAATGGGCAAAACATAATTAAAACACTTTGAGGCGTTTCGGCATGGAGCTTTAATTATGTTTTGCCCATTAAAATAAAGGCATTTTAACTTTAAAGAAGATGAGTGCCTTTGAATTCTACAACTTTTAATAAGGATTAGCTGGAATTTAATGGATTTATTCAATTTATCTATTAGCCAATCAGGTTGTTTGATGATCACGTTGTAAGCTCTTCAGGATCATCAGGTTCAGAAAATAGTTGCATGATTTTTTTTACAAGTGGTGATCTCCACCTAGCAATGCGTATTATAAAAGGCTTTCCTCACCTTGTTTTCAAAGGAATACTGAGTAGTTCCGCGAAGGTGACGGACGAGGTGAGAGGAAAAGATTGACTTTCACTGACATTCTGGCATTTGCTGCCTGTGTCACAGTGTATTTTCCATGTTGCTGGTTTGATGCTGAGAAGAAATAATAAAAAAACAAATACTTGTAGTTATTAGATGTAGTTGTGGCATGCTTTGTGGTTGTGATGCTGTGATGAACACAGAAGTTGTGCATCACACAAACAGTATGCACTATGCCTAACAACTTTGTTTTGATTATGTCCTGACAAGAGTTCAAAGCTGTGCTACTAAAACTTCATAGTACAATACGCCTCATGGTATACCGTATTTCAAAGAATAAAGTTTACAGCATTTTGCAACAGTTTTGTCCAAATTCATGCAAGCAACTTTAAGTTGTTGTTAGTGTCATATCCTATAAGACGTACTGGACTTCTACGGTGGATATCTCTGCATGCAGTCCTCCAGTGAAGAAGAT
The DNA here is from genome assembly GCF_034702125.1 of Engraulis encrasicolus. Classification (NCBI taxonomy): domain Eukaryota; kingdom Metazoa; phylum Chordata; class Actinopteri; order Clupeiformes; family Engraulidae; genus Engraulis; species Engraulis encrasicolus. Next base: position 49,010,990 of record NC_085859.1, on the reverse strand, counting down.
GACAACGTGAAGCTGAGAGGGGACACCCTCACACAGACCTGGGCTCTCAGGATATACAGATGTGCTGGAGTTTTGTACAACTAGTTAAACAACCAAAAGAAAGAAAGAAAGAAAGAATTACTTTCACTCAACATAATATATGTGATAATGAATGATTCACACATACAGTTAGGACATTTAGTCAGGTTTATGTATAATATCTGACAGCTAAGTATTCCCTCAGTAACCTTTATACAGTAATTGGCAATGGTGAAGGTGCAGTGTCTTATTTTAGTATTATAACTTCAGCCACTATAGCCTTCTCACTTTGGGTCTGCTATGTGTAGCAACTGAGTCATCACCTATTTAATTTATAGAACAACGATGCAGTTTTTATTTGAATGTTACACTCACTTTTCACATCCACCCAGTCAGAGAGGTGGTTGAAGCTGGGATTCCCCTTCCTGGCCACAACTGTAGCGGTCACTAAGGAAGCTAACACGGTGTAGGCATTGTTTCTGCAGAAAGGAAGAAAAATAAAAACATGAGCACACTGCTTCGTTTTTCACATTAATCCACGTTGCAAAACCTACAGTACACACATAAAGAACTCTTTACAACACTGTTTCCAGTGCATAAAAGGTACAACACAAACAGGTTTTATATACGTCAGTGACGTGAAGGGAAAATGTTGTTTATATAATTCCCATTTACGTGCTCACATTTTACTCCATCCTATAATACTTGCTAAATAACGTCACAAGAGCGCTACCTTTAACTTTTGGAGATTTTTTTGTCTGTTTTTTTTTACAACTGCTTTTCAGTTCAATGATTGTGATTGAAGGCTGCGGTAAAATCAGTCATTAAAACACAGGTAGTCCTCATATCAATCTATTTCAAAGTTGCATCAAACTTAAATTAAAACAACTCACTAAAGTTCACTGAAGTGTGTAAGAAGAAAAGTGGTTAAGTTGGGGGAAGAATGCTATATGATTACAGTACCGGTAGTTTATACAATAAACATAAGCACCAAATCACTTCTTTTGAGAGAGGTAGAGTAAGGACCAGGAGCTCTGTTGCGTAATTCATCCACTGAATCTGTATTTGAACCAATTGGAACAGATTTCAGCTGGTTTAAACCGGTCTGAAACAGTTTTAAATGGCATTGGAACCAGTTTATGCTGAGCCACTTTGAAATGGTTTGAATTGGTCTGGGCCAGTTTTAACAACTTTGAATCATTTAGAGCTGTAACCTGTTTGAATCAGTTTGAATTGGTTTGAACCTGTTGGAACCAGTTTGAACTGAAATCAGTTCGAGCCTGTTTGAACTGCTGAGACAGTGAAAAAAATGTTTTTCCCTACCTGAGAGATCTACAGTCGGTGAAGTTGTCTAGGCTGACAGAAAACATGCAACCAGAGGTGGAGTTGACACCGAAGTTCACCGGCCTCAGTCCAGCAGCTTCACAGAGCCCACTGCCTCCTATGAAGACACACGGAACATGCCTCATGTCACTCAGTTCTCAAAGACATTATCCTACCAACTGTCATTATTACCATGAGAAATAATGTGATCTGCACTGTCTCATATACAAAGAATATTGGCCAAAAGTTGTTGCTTGCAAAAACACTTATTGGTTCCATTAGACCAATTAATAATTAACATCAACTACCAAACTGCCATAATTTATAAATTATGGAGCATAGTGTACAGTATGTACGAGCCATTTTACCTGGATTCCATAAATTAATGGCAGCTCTTCGTACTACTGTGGCTGGTGACATCACTACACCACCAACGACAGGTCTTCCTACAAGATAACCTGAAATGAACAGAGATTACCAGATAATGTCTTAAAACAATTTAGCAGATGAACACATTATATTAAATATTAGAAGCACCACAAGACAAACAAACCTGACGTCCCTGAGTGAGATTGAGCTGTGTTGTCTCCATTCAGAAAAACTGCTGACACTTTGGTAATCAATGGGACTACACAAAATGATGGAATAAAAGTGTTTAGGACATGAAAACTCATTTTCATTTTGCATTCTGAATGAATTTAGCAGTATTTTATTCATTCGTAATCATAAAGTTGTATACTTACCGCCTGCCTCCAAGGAAAAATCTCCGAAGCTGTGCAGCAGAGTGACCTCAGAAAGGCTTCCGCCTCTCCAGTAAAAAGTGTAATTCAAAGCCATAGTCACATTCTTGCATAACACCTTACTGGATTCTGTGGTTTAGCAGAAAGTTACAATCAAAGAACTGCACCACAAAATGTCTAATAGTTTAAACAACACAAGACGTCACTATAAATTAAAAATATAAGATCTAACCTGATTCAGTTGAGTCATTTTGGCTACTTCCAGTCCATTGCCAAAACAAGGTTGAATCAGTTAGCAACTCGTTGGTTACATTGATGGTTACTATACCTAAGAAAAGCACAGTATATGTCTCAGTCACAATACATTTTTGTTTGTTTTTGTTTTTCCTTCATGCAGCTGTTGTTACCTAGTCTAAGAGTAATTCTGCAAATGACTAAGTCAGTTCTTACATAGTATATCGCAACACTGACTAGCAGAGATATAAACCTACCTCCATTGCCATCGCTCAAATCCGTTGCCAAGTTGGTAGGAAAAGGTGTGCAGGTGCTGGGGAAGCTCACACATTCAGTCTGAAAATTCTCCAGGAATGCCACCGGTGCACTTTCCAAACACTGGCCAAGCAATGACCCCTAAAACCAGGAGGGGGGCATAATAATACTGTACTTAAAAAGCTGTTCCCTTACCAATGGGCAGGACAGTCCAAGTAAAGAAAGTAAAAGCCAAGCCACTCACATTTTGTCAACGTAGGTACATGAAGTGATTCAATTTTGGGGGCCAACGTTTTCAAGATGACACACTTTCAATATGGCTGATTTTTTTGTGTGCAATAACTTGGCTGATGTCAGCACAAAACAGCATAGTTGTATGAAACTATTTCCGGCACAAGCATCAGAATCAACGCTTTGGTGTTGAGCTCTACCTATTTGATGAATATTCCAAAGAAAAGCTAGAATCTTAAACATCAGTCACCATAAAGAATATTTATACACTGGGGTTTTCATAGCTTAGTGGGCTAAGGTGCAGCTGTACCATTACACCGGGTGACCTGAGGTCATTTCCTTATCCTTCCACATCTCTCTCTCCCACTCATTTCCTATCTATCATTGTCTGAATCTATCTAACTATTTGAATAATAAATATGTAAAAGACCAAAAAATATCTAAAAAAAAAAAGAATATTACAGTACACCTCACCTGAGGGATGGTGAAGATGGCATCTGTGGCCGTAAAGATGGGCCCCCCTTGTCTGTAACTAGACACAGGCAGTGGAACAGTCCTCTCAGAAGACCGAAATGACGGAGATCCCCTGTGAGGCCTATTGGGAAACGATGAAAACCAAAAACATTTAGGACTGTAAATGTCCTCATTCATCTCAGTCACACGTATATACTAAGTGTTCAGCTGTAAGCAATACTTCTTTGAGTTTGAATACATTTAGCTTCTTGAAAAGTGGAGCGAAACATCTTCAAACGTAGAGAACTCAAACCTCAAACCAGAAGTGCAGCTGTGTTTACAGATAAACTCTTTGGATACATGCGTTGTAGATAAACTCCAGGTAAATGTATTTACATTCTTGAAACAGCATCTTTTGCACCTTCCTTCATAGCTGAAGTGCTACCGAGCAGCAACCCCCGCACCCACAAAAAAGACAGAATACAAACAAAAAACAGTTCCAAGACACTCTACTTTAGTGTTTCTCAACGGGGGCTCTACAGCCCCCCAGGGGAAGTTGGGGATCCTTAGGGGGGCGTTGAGAAAGATACAGCTAAGAAGGGGCGGTGCTTAGTTGCCATTGAGGCGCATTAGTCTATTTTATTTTTTAACACTAAGGGGGGCGTTGGCACATTTATGATGAGATCATGGGGGCGTTGGAAGGTTTATGGTGAGGTCAAGGGGGCGTTTGTTTGAAAAAGTTTGAGAGCCACTGCTCTAGATGCTTACACTGTGTTGCCACTGTAGAAATGTCCCAGCAGAGGGTTGTTCTCTGCTGGCGAGGTGACGCACAGGAAGGAAAACCAATCAGGTGCATCTACAGGCGCTGGATTAGAACACTGGTATTCTGGAACTAAATCAACGGCGCCACCCAGAGGTCCCAGCAGACAGTGCGACTCAAAAAGTTGTTTTACTGAGAGAGAACAATCCTGAGAAGACAGAGAGAAAAGAGAAAGTTGTGTCATTATTTCCAGAATGTGAATTGTGTTCATATTCAGTTCAATTTCATTTTTTTGTGCTGAATTACCATAACTGTGGTTTCAGAACACTGTATACATAACCATTGTGGAAACAGCAAGAACTATGTGTCATTACATAATCACTAGACCTCTTGCACATCAAGCTATGTGTCGTTGTATGCTCAATAGTAGAGTAGAGTAGAGTAGAGTAGAGTAACATTTATTCATCCCGAAGGAAATTTAGGTGTCTAGTAGCATACATATAAAAATAAATAAATAGATTATTTCAAATTAAACATTCAAGTATAAAAAAAGTCTCTCATTGCAATAGTTGTTACTGATTGTTGAAGGAGGGATGGAAGGGGGGCATGGCAAGGGGGAGTGAGGGGGGATTTATGCGGTCCAGTCACCAATAACAATCTCTTTCATTGTGTTTTTCTGAGTTGTTGAGTTAAATATCTGGATGGCCCTGGGGACAAAGGACTTACGCAGCCTGTCAAGTCTTGCAGGGAATGGCGAGGAATCTGTGGCTGAACAGACTTCGCTGGTTGGCAAAGACTGAGTGCAAGGAATGGACTGGACATTAGTAGCGCCCTACTGTACCCACTACACCTCTTGACTTGTTTCCCAATGCTATGACCAGAGTATTGACATAACCTATGAATTTTCACCTGGGAAACCACATAACACACCACATTCAAAGTCGTGGAACTAACTGTTCAAACCATTCAAACTGCTTCTCTGGCCAGCGCTGAGCTAGGGGTCTAGCAACACTGCAGTGGCTGGTGAGCAAAAAGGTTTATGTCGAGCCCTGACTCTACTGTATGACTTTGAGTCTGTCTGAACCCTCCTGTGTCAGTCTGTGCCCGATAAAAGAGAGCCAAGAAGCCAAATTAAGACATGATGATGATGATGATGATGATGATGATGATGATGATGATGTCACATTATTACCCTGTCACAGCAGCAAGGCACGACACACACATCTGAGGCAAGATCACACGGGCAGGATCCCAGGGGATGGTAGACTTGATTAGGAATTATTGTTCTGTTGTCTGGCGAAAAAAAGAAGAAGAATGTGCTAGATCATTAATTGAATACCATACGATACGATACGATACGATGAATTTTTAATTCAATATCTTTACAGGAAAATTGTATTACAGCTCATTCTTTTTTCATAGATATTGAAAGGAAACAACCCTAGGAAGCTGCACTCGGCTGCTTAACCCCTTAGCGCAGCACCTATGTTATAACCTTACTGTCACCAAAATTGTAATATCTATGTCTTAATCTGTTACTTATGGCTCTCGGCACTGTCATAGCAATGTTGTTATGATGAAGTTGATTATTTTCAGCAAATAGTGAATAGGCCCGCCGGCGACCCCTGCTGCAGTAAGAGGCTACAGCAGGGAACCCAAAAGGACAAAGATTCAAAGATAAAAAGAAAAGACAAGAGGAATACTAATACTGAATATAGAGGAAAAGAAAAGTAAAAAGAAAAAAAGAAGGGGAAGGAGGAAAAGAAAGAAAGAAAACAACAACAACAACAACAACAACAACAAAAACATTATGAGTAGGTACTAAGTATAGCATATATATCACCACCCCTTATAACATGAGCCCACAAGCCCCATCTCATACGCACACATACACCCCCCCCCCCCCCACAAACACACACAACCGAGAGCACCGTGACCTGTGACCCCCCACCCCACCCCACACACACACACACACACACACAGCAATAGCATCACAAAGCCACCCCACTCTAAACTCCAGCTTTCATGTTTGGTAATGCAAGTGACATGGTGGGTAACATTTGGTGAGGATGTTGATGGGATGTTCTAAATATGTTTAACGTTATATGCGTGTGTGTGTGCCATTCTTCATCACTTATAGCTACTTAAAGAGACACTGTGTGAGATGTTTAGTTGTTTATTTCCTGAATTCATGCTGCCCATTCACTAGGCATTAATTACCTAGTTAGTTACCTTTTTCATGAATACTTACCACCAGCATCAAATTCTAAGTATTCATTATGACAAAATTGCACTTTTCATACATGAAAAGGGGGATCTTCTCCATGGTCCACCATTTTGAATTTCCAGAAATAGCCATTTTTAGCTGCAAACATGACTGTACTTGGACCATACTATCAAAAAAATGTTTATTACTTAGTAAACTTCCATGTAAAGATCAAATAGGCAATAGGCAGCCCAGTTTCAATGAGCAGCATAGTTGCAGTACCTTTTTGGACCATTTCCTGCACAGTGTCCCTTTAAGCATACAGTATATATCTTGTGCACAATATTTCTCAATGTATGACTACTACTACGAGTGTGGCTTGAGTAAAGGTCTGCCATCCACCCCTGCCCAACATGAAGACGTCACAGAGTAGGCTACCTGATGCGCGTTAACTTGAACATCGTTCATCGTCTAAACTGTCGGCTACTTCATGTTATGCATGCTTTTAAATCCTAGTCAAGCTCTGATCCTAATTAAATCCAGAAGAACACATGCTAACAGAGTAGTTAGCCAAAGCAAAGGCTGGCGATGTTGCTTGCAGATTTCTGTTGACATGTGTTGTTGTTGAGCTTCACTTACCACCAGTTGTGCTGCTGTTCACTTCTTGAGAGACTATGGCAAGGGTCAATAAACAAATAAACTGGAACCAAGTCCAGAAATTCACGTCGATCCCCATAGGAGAACATATACAGCCTAGAATGTAGGCTATTTCTTTTCTACTGTCTGCTTTGTGACTAAAGACGCCATATTGTTAAAGTTAAACCCATGGCAACCTTCTTCTGTCACGTTGGTATCCGACCGTCCAAGTCGGTAGATTATACCGCCACCAAACGTTCTGGAAGCGGAACATTATGGGGATTTTATGTGAGGTGTGTGTGATCATTATAGTCATGATGACCGTGACTTATCAAAGGACATAGGAAATGGCAAATTAAGATATGCATGAGATACGATATAGTCTACACACTTTCTAAATAAAAAAGCCAATAGCTCCCTCTAGCTTTATGTTAAATGTGCAGTGTGTAATATTTTTTTTTGTTTATTTCCAGAATTCATGCTGCCTATTCACAAATTTTACCTTTTTCATGATAAGGCCCATTTACATCGACCTTCACATTCCAATTAAATTTCTAGAAATAGACACTTTCAGCTGAAAAACTTACTTTGGTCATCATACTAATGAATATTAGTTTATTACTTTGTAAATATTCATGAAAATATCAAAATTGACAATAGGCAGTTTTCACGAGCCTATTTTCTGCTCTCTATCTGTTCTACATTACTTGCTGCTGTACTCTGTACTGACCCCTTACTCTGTACTTGCTTGAATGTCCTCATTTTGTCCAAAAGCGTCTGCTAAATGTAATGTAATGTAAAAAGTTTGAGTGAGCAACATAGTTGTAATAGTCTACCTAGTCTGGTGCACCTTTGTAAAATATTGCATTTGTCTAATTATTGATTGTTTTTAAGAAGAGTTGAATTATTAAATAATTCACTGAAACAGTGGCATTATCCATATTTATTATTCTGTCCCATAATGTAAAAAACCTTGTAGTAAAGGTACATTATAATTCATTACTTTCTTATAAGAAACAGTATAAGGTCTTCGTTTGCATAAAATAACGTCACATTTGGGTAAACAAGCTTGACTGGATATTTTAAAATGACAGCTCTCCAGTGATGTTTACAAGAAAATAAAACATTAAGACATGTACTATATTGCACGATTATAATAATCACAATGCTGACAACAAATTTGAAGGCAGATCACTGACACTGACACTTAACCGTCCAGACACCATTGGAAAAAAACACAGACAAAAGAAAAACACAAGTTGTGATTTAGACTATTTGACATTCGATTGTCCATAAAAATAGAGTGGCCTTGTGCAGAAGAATGTACAATCTATAAGAGCAAGATACTGTATAATTGGAAACATATAGGCTAAATGTTGTCTTGTAAAACAAATACAAATTCAATATTTTACCAGACAGTGTACCATAAAAAAGGCAAATGGACATTTGTACAGTGCTTTCATGTAGTCAGGAGAGTAGTCAAAGATGCACCTCACACTAAGGCTGCCTATTGCTGCCAATATGGAGTGAACCTTTGCCAGCTGTGGCGTATCGTAGTGCTGTTACTAGGCACAGGCACAGGCTGTACTAGGCATCCAAAATACATCTGCTTCCCTGCATTAAGGATAGCATGTGCAGTGTGCAACAGTTTCTTCACATACTGTACACACACACACACACACACACACACACACCTACGCACACACACCTACGCACACACACAAGCAAACATGCGCGCACCCACGACAGAATGCTGGTAACCTCTGAAAGATGCCACCAAGTATATGAGGAATGCAACACTTTTTACAGCAAAGTTCTTTGCTCAAACATTTCTGTCTAAGTTTTCTTCTTCTCTAAATGTAACTAGTGTCAGGTTTCTCTTTTTTGTAGACATGTAATCGTATATAAACTGACTTTCTAAAAATGGAATACTGTCATCAACCGTGAGACCAGTCTGAAACAGGTCCTTCATGTGTATACTGAAAACCTACGAGAGAAGGCAGGATGCATATTTCCAAAGAGGAGCATGACAGGAAAAAAAACCTGTAAACGTTAAAGGATTACAACCATTCCAGTCAGTTCAACCAGGGCCCTAGCATTTCACAGGCTGTTGATTTGTTCTTATTTCTCAGTGACAAAAGGAAAAAACACTAACAAAGGTAAATTCGAGCCTGAATGGGAGACCCCAAACATCTGACAAATTCTACTACATCTCAGTTACTTTAGTTTGATCGTTTTGCCTCTATTGCAATATAAAGGCTTCTGATAATGTATTTCAATGTAATATAATGATATAATATCCTACAGTATATAATACACTAGGAACATAGTCCAGATTGTCTATTGCTATTGCACTGGCTGATCTTTCTGCCAATCACACATTCTCACTGATAGTGCAAAACTTGCTTTTGTGAACTACTCATTTGAACTACACATTTGATAACGACATGGAATGTTGTGAGGCTAAAATTACATTCATAATTACTTTTAGTTTTAAAAGAGGTGTGGCTTATGATGCCATTCAGAGATCCTCAGGGTAAGCATCCTATTTTGCATTTACACACCCTACACTATTTACTGTATATGCAAAACAAACTGCATTTGTACCGCATGTCACTTGCACCTTGGGACTGGAAGTTGGAGAACCATGAGTTCTGGATGCATTTCAACACATGGACATTACTGGATCAAAAAAAGGCACACCAGATGAGCTAATTGGTGAAATTATCAACAGCATGCCAAGACTTTCAGTTTCTCAAGACATGTTCTGTGTGTGTGTGTGTGTGCGTGCGTGCGTGCGTGCGTGCGTGCGTGCGTGCGTGCGTGCGTGCGTGCGTGCGCGTGTGTGTGAGAGTGAGAGAGTGTGTGTGTGTGTGTGTACACGCACATGCGTGTGTGTGTGTGTGTGTGTGTGTGTGTGTGTGTGTGTGTGTGTGTGTGTGTGTGTGTGAGATTGCAGATTGGCACCTAGAAGAGTGTTTCCACGTGACTGTTAGCACTTGGAGAAAAAGCTCTTTCAAAGCTTGAATCTCATCAGTCATCTTTAGATTTAGCGTCCCGGGCAAGTAGTGTCAGAGGAACAATGAAGAGAGCAGAATAGATGACGAAGCAAACCTCTGCCCCAGCCAACCAATATACTGTAAAAAAGATAGAACAAAAAAGGAAAATTGTGTACATTACTGTGCAGTGCCTTCTGTTACAGTAAATCACAAAGGTGAGTACACACCTCACATCAATTATTAATGAAACATTGACACAATGAAAAGTAGACCTAGTGTACAGCTTGCATGACTGTTTCAATTTACTGCAATAATTAGAAGCCATTAATGTCTCAACCTCAGGCAGCAAAAATGAGTAGGCCTACACCACTATGTGAAAATGCACAGAGGATCATATGCTTCGGTTTGTCACACACACTACATATTGACATACATATCTCTTTTGGTGAACTTAAGTTTCCCACTATCTGTATCATTCAGGCAGCCCTAATTCATGTCAGCCCTTCTAACATTCTTCACTGTAAGCGAGAGTACAGTAGAGTACTCACTTGGTTACCGCCATAGTATGCCTTTACACCATCTAAAACGAATGTCTTTATTTTGGTCTCGTGACCACAGGCCATGGTTCCAGCAACCCATGTAGGATACTTTGTCCGTTTGTCTTCAGCTCACTCAAGATTTCTTGCGCATCATCTGGGGAAGAAGCTTCCTTCTGGGACTACAGCCATGCAGACCAATTTGATGCAAGGTGCACCATAGGGTCTGAGCACGGGCAGGCTAACCGCCCACCACCTTCAGGCTTGCCACTCGCCTCTGCAGCCATTTGCCTGTTTTACAAGGTACTGTGACATGCTGAAGCAGATCATGACCTCCTCTATGCATTTTCACATAGGGGTGTAGTCAATTGTGCTGCCAGAGGTTGAGACAGTAATGGCTGTATTTTGAATTATTGTGTGTAAACACACTATATTTACAAGTATATTACATGTGTATATATATATTACATCTGTATTTACTTGTTCTTTGACAACGTTCATCAAATGCTTAGGAATATTAAACAAACTCTAATTAATATAATGTCAATGCAGTCAACAGTCATGTTCTGTTATTCTGAGGAAATTAATACATAATCTACCAACCTGATGAAGCCACAATAGGCCCACATGCCCGTGCCAGGGCACCCAGGCTTCGGAGGATGCCCATCACCACTCCCTTTTGGCTGAAGGAACCTAACAACAAATGAATAGAAAAACAGTTTTTAAAAAGATACTGAGAGTTCTCTGCAAGGTCCTGCAAGGAAGTATACAGAAAGCAACTCCATACACTGTAAAGGCACAATATCCACCAAAGGCCTTCTTCAGAAAAGCCTTGGATGAAATGCAATGAAATGAAATTCTTTAAATGATTTAATTGTTAAATGATGATTACTTTATTACTTTTTAATGGACAGGTACTAACTACACAAAATCAATATATTTTACCAATTAGATTCCGCTTACCGTGGTTTGAAACTTGTGTGGACAGGCAAGGCACTACCACGGCAGCAGCTATTTTGGGGGGGAAATGCATGGTGCATTACAGCCCATTCACATCTACAAAAGGTAACTATTAAGATAACTACAATTGCAAAGACATTTCCGTTCAAACTGACTAATGACAATGACAGATTCTCATGAACATCAACAAGATGGTCTTCATTTTATAGTTCAGAAAATTCACCCTGACAGTAATCCCAACAATTTTGTTTAGAATGTTGTCGTTATAGGCGAGAATGTGAATGCCACCATTGATAACATTTTCTTTACAAAGTTATCTTCTTATTTAGCAATGAAGATGTGAGAAGGCCTTTACTCATATCCAAACACATCCCAAAAAGGCACCAAACCAAAAAGCAAACTTAACAAAAGGGACATGAAGAGATCTCACTCCTGTTTCAAAATGTAATATTGAGGTAGAAAATACAATTTGATCGCAAAATCTTCACAGATCATAGATATCTGACGACTGAGACTTTGCCTGTTCTACATTAAAACTTTTTGTCTTGTTTCCAAAAGAGCATTTAAAAAAATCCTACTTACCAAATGAATATAACACCAGTCCTGAGTACAACAGCAGCATATTCCAAGCGATCCCAATCAACAGAAAAGCTGGAATAAGTGATATGAGAGCCTATGGATACATTTAATTGTTATTATGTCATATTAACCAAAGCTTTCATGCCTTCCATGTCACATATGTGGCTATGTACTTATGTTTGTGTTAATGCATGCACGCACGTGCGCGTGCACACACACACACACACACACACACACACACACACACACACACACACACACACACACACACACACACACACACACACACACACACACACACACACACACACACACACACACACACCCTGCATATAGTAAATTCTCTACGATCATTAAGCACAGACAAATAAAGGAAAACATTTACCAAACGGACTGTCTTGAGCTGATGCCCTGGTTTGACCCTTCTGGCAAAGCCTCCCTGAATTAATGCCATGATTACTCCAATGAAGAAGAACATCTTTCCCTGTTCCATGCTGGAAACATAAAGGACATAATAGACACTTCTTTAGGCGGTTTTATGGGCGTGCATAGTGACCGTGAATAGACGGTAGGAGTGGGAGAGTGGGAGATTCGAACCTGGAGCCCCATTATGCCAATTAGGTCTACTGCTCATTAACACTTACCAGGAGAATCCGAAGTGCTGGTGTGTATAAGCGCCATACAATTTTGGCAAAACATATGGATAAATGCTAAATAATAAGTGTTGATTCCTCCACTTTCTTACTATTTATTGCATTTTATTAAATTATATTGCCTTTTGCAGACACCTATGAATTTCACTCCCATTCAATAATGTCATTATGTCTATTTCCTAGATAGAAAAGTTGCTTACAGTATTATAAGTATTACTGTAAAGTGTGAATGCACTAGTTAAAATGGAGTCTTACCTGGAGAATCCAAAGCGCTGGTGCGTGAGAAAGCTCAGAGTGAACTCAAGTCCAGAGAAGAGAAAGAGGTATGTGAAGTATACCCCACCCAATACTTTAAGGTTCTTCATTTCTGTTAAATATTCAGACACAGAAGCAGTGAATATGTGAGATTTAGAGAGGTAGAAACAATGGCAGTTACTCTTCATTTTAAATTTAATTAGGTGCAGTTTAATGAAGTAGGTAACAGCATACACAACACGTATCATGTTACTAACAACATAATGTTATGTAGTACTTACACTGTAACAAAGGATCAGGGTAAGGCTATGTACAGTGTAGATTCATAATAATGTTGATGCATGCAGTTGTAGACAGCATGCAATTAAGTGTTACCACAGTGATTTGCCCTATACAGCTATTCTATGACAGATGGCTAGTGGCTAACTGCATTTCTTTGCTCTGCCTTGTGCAGAGACTGTTAATGAAAGCGAAAGAAAGCCCATTGGGAAACTCCAACTCCCATTGTCATTGTGACACAGCACTCCACAGCACACAAGTGAACACTGCACACTGCACACAACGAAATTGCATTTTATGCCTCACCCGTGCAAGGGGGCAGCCCTCAGTGGCGCCCCATGGGGAGCAGTGCGGTGGGACGGTACCATGCTCAGGGTACCTCAGTCATGGAGGAGGATGGGGGAGAGCACTGGTTGATTACTCCCCCCACCAACCTGGCGGGTCGGGAGTCGAACCGGCAACCTCTGGGATGCAAGTCTGACGCCCTAACCGTTCACCCATGGCTGCCCATGGCTGGTTAATGTTATTCTAATGTAACTGCTATTAGAGTAAATGTAATTTCATTCCAAATAGACATATGGCATATTGAGTCTTACTCTGCTCCGATGGGGGGTTATCAGTCCTTGTGATGGCTGTGAAGTTGAAGAGGGCTACTGGGTTTAGAAGGTCTCCAGGCCCCTGTACCACCGAGTTCACATCAGAAGCCTACACAGAGTAGAGATATACACACACTTCAAACACACTTGCCATTACATACTACAATACACACCAAGAAGCACATACTGAGCTTGTTGCTGTCATATTTTCGTAGCTTGACTGGAGAGCCAAATCTGCACTTCTTAGGTGAACTAACAGTGAATGTAATTATGTCCAGAGCTCAAATTGGGCACATACGTACACTCATGTGATATTGTATTTTCACAATTTTCTTCAATTAACAAAGATTATTTTCCCCGACCCCTGATTGCCGTTATATGTCAGCTTCAAGGCTATGCTTGGCCTATGCTCTTTGAACAAAGTTATATGATTTTCCTTGTAATCACCTTGCAAAAGGCATAGTTGTGGATGTGAAAAGTTTTAGTGGCAGATTGCACGTATGCACTATACCATGAATGGGCTTGCATGGCCATGTGGATCCAGTTTTAAGTCTGAGTTGGCCTGGGTCATTTCCTAATACTTACCCCATATATCTATCTCACCCCCGTCCTGTCATGACCTTCACTGTCCTCCTAGCCACACTAAACGTGAAAATATCATAACATTATTTTGTTAACAGTTCAGAGTCTCATATTATCGTGTTAGAATCTCACCTTGCTGTCTCTCTGTAAAGTTTCTGGTAGCACGACAAAAATGAAGAGTAGGTCTGCAGCTGAGAAGGCGAAGGCCAGCAGAGCCGGCCCCTGGTAAAACTCCCCATCTCCAGCGGCCCTCTGGGCAAAGTAGGCCCCCAGTATTGGCCCCAATGTGAAGCCAAGAGAGAAGGCAACGCCTATCATGGCCTGTGGGGAAAAAGGAACAACCACACAGTACATGTTGCAGTGTTAGTTCAACACGTAAGAGTCTAACTGTATTAAATTAATTGTGTTTTGTTTAATCTAGTCATTCATTTACTTATTTCATGTCTTAACCCGTTAAGACACTGCGCTATAAATTTGCTGTTACCAGAATGGCAATGACCAAGTCGTAGCGTATGCCACTGGACGTGCGACGTGCATTAAGTGGCTACACAAACAAGACAATGAATGAGACTAATTTAACACATCATTGCTATTTTGTCCTGTACCAAGGTAAGGTGGTATCATGTGCATCTACTTGGGTGATACACGTGTAACTAACCATTCCTCGATTTCTAGCCTGTGGACTGCGCAGATCGGCCACCATGGCTGTGTAGAGGCTGACGTTGCCTTTGCAGACTCCTCCAACCACACGAGACAGCAGGAAGAGACTGAAGCTGTGAGAGTACATCCACAGCACATAGGAGCTCATCACACCCACCTGAAGATTATTTACATGTTTATAAAGGAACATCTCACGCAAAAAATTGCATATAGATCTCATCCTAAGTTATGTATTAAGGTAATAAATGAAATATTAATATTTATTTGGGGGGGGGGGGGGGTCTCTCATCACACCCATTTAAGGATGCAATGAAGATAGTGCCCAACTGCACAAAAGTTAAATATTTTTTCCCCAATATTGTATAGTTAAAAAAAACGTTGGGTTGTGATTAGTCCACAATTAAAAATTAATTTAACAGATGTGTAACTGTAGGTGAGTCATGTGGTTTCAATTTAATTGAATGCGGCAGAATAAACTTTGGTTGGTTGGTTAAAATGAGAAAACTCCTTTTCACCCAAAGCAAGTTATACAGTATATCTATGTACAGCTGTGCAGAATAACAAGATCATAACAGAGTAGCCTACTCAGCACAGACAGAGTAGAAGAGAGAGCTCCTAAGAGGAGATCAAGAGGTTGATATGGTTCAGAGAAGTGCGCTCAGAGAGGAAAGGTCTTAAAGTGCTTCTTAAAGTCTCTTCAAGTCTAAGTGCATACCAGAAAGACAAGGATGGTCTGTTGTTGTAACAGGGTAGCTAGTTCCATCAGTGTGGGATAAGCAGTCACATCCTTAGTGTATAACTCTTCCAGCAAGAGGTTAATTGTATTCACCGTGTGGTTCTATTGTGCTGATAAACTTTATTACAAATTCAAAGTGTACGAATGTTATTGTATTCGCCAGCTATGTACAGTAATGTATTGATAAGCTGTATGGCAAAGTCCTGTTAAGATAACAGTGCAATTGGTCTGGATGTGTAGGCTATGTTTTTCTTGTTATGCAAATACAGTTTGAAGTCAAAGTAAAGAAGAAGGTCAGTCAAAAAAGTGTCAGTGAAAGCAGACTCACAGTGGACAGCAGGACCAGCGGTCTTCTACCGTAATAATCTGACACTGCTCCCATCACAGGAGATGAGAGGAACTGAAGCACAGAGAAAAGGGATCCAATTAACCCTGCAAAACAGACAACAAAATTAATTATGATACACTTCTCTCACATGATTCATACAACAAGAGAATAAGTGCATAAAATTGTCAAAATTTTTGCCTTGCCTTACCTCCAAAGAGAACACGATTGAATTTTGAGTCCAGTGGAATTCCAACTGCCACTCTAAACCAGTCCACAACATTCTGTAAAGAGTTGTAAACAGCATCCTGTTTGAAAAGAAAGAGTTAACTTGTCAAATGGAGTAGAACACCTTATTGAACTCTACCAACAGGTGGTGAAAATCAAAACAATCCCTCTGCACTACTCCAAATAACTGTCATCCTGTTTAGATGTGCCCAGTCAGACTCATTCAATACTCTCAGAGGTCTGTACACATGCACTTTCAGGAAATGTTTGAGAAAACCTTGCGAGAAGGTCACGGGGACATTCTTTTCTGGAATGTTTATGTTGGCATACAACTCTGGGCTCTGGGCATACAACCCCAGGACTTCTGGGTGCGTGTATCTCTAAATCCTCCCAAATCTTCAAAGCCTTCCTCAACAATGCCATATTGAGCAACACTACCATCCCCCACAACGGGTGCGCTCAACAGTTCATTTCAATGTGTGCAACTGTGACACATAATGAACTTTGTGTCATATCTGATATCTGAATGAGACGCACTCATGTTCAGAAATACAGGAAGTGAAAGGATGCATGTAGAAATGTTTCACCATTTCCACAGGTTAAGTTAGTCCATGGAGTAACGACTGACCGTAGTAGGTTTGAATAGTTTTGAGCGATGTCAGTGTATGGGCTGTGAGTCCCTCTAGTGGCAAAAGACTATAGATGTGAGATTAGATCAATTAGAAGAATTAATTAAGTTAAGTTTTCCCATTGTCGACCAAAGCAGAGCAACTTTTGGTGGGCTCTTCCCCATTCAACACATTTATGGCAAATGAGAGAATGACTACCGAACTGTGTTATTCGCAAGATATCAAATTAAAAACTTTGATAATCAATGAAGTCAAGCTGCACGTCACAAGGCCAGACACCACAGAAAAGGATGGGAGAAAGTGGTTTGACTCGCACCCCTTGGAATATTGAGCATGGGGTAAAATCCTCCCTCATGGTTCATATCTCATATTCTGTGATATTGACATTTGAACTTCACAGTGACAAAGTTTTGCCTAAGATTGCATGTAGTCTAATCATTTAGGAGTCATTGCCCATCTTATGTGAGAATGTCATAGATCTGATCAGTATATTGCTATCAGACAGAAGGACAAAGAAACAAACAAGCCACAAACAATAACCATTCTCTCTAAAAGGGCATAGTAAAAATAAATGCTTTCCGTTGCCTTGACGCTTATCTCCAGAGACTTCGCTTGTTGAACCACTGTTCTAAACATGACTTACATCTTTCTGGCTGTAGTGATCCAGGATAGAGGGCAGCAGAGGTAGAATGAGAGTGAACCCCAGTAGGTCTAAGAGCAGCGACAGAAACACTGCCCTGATGATTTTTGAAGGCTTTTCTTCATGCGAGGTCTGTTCAGCTTCTTCAGGACTGTTCAGTGATCCCTCAGACAGTGGTTGATCTGCTGCTGAGTTCTCATCCATCTTTTTCTAGAGGAAAAGGATTCAGAACAGTATCAGACAGACTCTACATTCAAGAAAGTCATGGTATATTCACTTGCAGCTTCTACTACAACTACAGACCAATCTGTCCAAGAGACCAACAATTAAGAAAATGTAGCCTAATAAATGGGCACATGCCTGCATAGATACACGTATTCCAATATCACTCACACAGCTATACGATGAGATAGCACAATGTGCATAATGAAGATAGTAGGTTTTGGGAGAGCAGAGCAGGGTTGCACAGGGTATCCCAGTATCAGTTCAAAACTAAAAGAGCAGTAGAATAGGCCTATAGCAGAGATACTTTAAGTAGGCCTATATACATATCTGTCTACTCTCTCTGCCCATAGCCTACGTCAATTATTCTATAGGGAATTATGTATGTCAAACATTCTGAGGTGTGGGGGAAGAACAACTTCTTCGCTCCATCACGCACCAGCACTCCTTCCACTTTCGCCATCATTTTCATAATGATGAAGCGTTTAAATTCAACAGATACCCAACCTCAAAACGAAGCAGCATACCTGTTGACATGTCTAAACCAGACAAATTAATTTCCTCGGCCATTTCCTTTTCATTTCATTGTGTTTCAACCAAGCCAAAGTTATGTTTCCTGTCAGACATCAACAACACTATTACAGACATCTTTGCGTAATGAGGATAGCCTAATGCTCGCGATTTGGCGATGCCAAAAACATGCATTCATCTTACCTGTTGCTTATGGTGTAGGCTATTCGTGCTGAGTGAATGACCAGATTGCGGAAGAAGCGGTGAATTTTCCGTAAACTCGCTGCAATGGAACCAGGAAACGGGTGTCTAGTTTCATCCCGACATTTGGTTGATTTCTAATATGCGCACTCCCGTCCTTGGTCTGTAGGCTAGGCTACTTGATGCCTCGCGTTTTGCTGACGCCCCGCCTCCCTCCGTGGAGAAAACAATAAAGTTTCCCCATTGTCAGCATAGCCACAACAACTCCTGGGGAACTGTTCTTCATTCACCATCTCGATTGCAAATGAGAAACTGACATTTATAATTGTGCTTTTGAATTAAACTTCTGTCGTCGGTGACGTCACCACGAGCTAGGCCACAAGCGAAAGTGAGCAAGGGAGGACGGGAGTCCGCATATTAGAAATAACTCCTTGTGACGTACTGAACCTCGGAGAAAATGAGTGTAGGTGTAGGTAGGAATAATTCAATGGGGTTGAATGGATGTGAAGTAAGTTAGGCCTTAAACTTGACAGTATCCCTTGGCTCCTTTCTGAATTAGAATACTTCTTAGCTGTGATTTTGTAGGGAGTTTTTTTTTCTTTTTCATTTTGGTTAGCCCAATGCAGTTTTTCCATAGCCATAAAGAACAATGCACAACCAATGATTCTATAATTAAAATGATTTCCCATATACAATAATCTAAGACACTCCTCCCCTGTCTATCCATGTAGGCTGATGATGCTGCAAAATTACAAAATAAAATTATAGGCCTAATCAGAACATCCCAGCCAATGCCTTTGGATGCCCCCATAGGAAACTCATCAATATGCAGCCAGCCTATATGAGTAAGTACATAGGCCCTATTATAGGCCTATTATAGGCCCTATTGGGAGGGAAAGTGGAAAACAGCGATCCTAGCGGTTACGTTCCAAACACCAGGGCGACCCTATTGAAACTCCCATAGACGAGTTTTTAAAAAAAATCCCTCAAAGATATGACTAGGAACTATAACACCAGACACGTTTTCAGCGTACACAATAGGATGAACTACTACCTGTGAAAATCCTGAGTCATTTTTTGCCCTTTTAAGAAAAATTGAAATTGTGCCAATCTGGTCGGAAACGGACTTCAGCTCCCAGCATGCTCTGCTTCGCGCCTCGTTGACAACACAGAGAAACAAATGAACGTGAATGAACGCAAGTTCTCTGCATATCTTCACATTCTTGTAATCCTGTGAGTTCCACGTTGTCTTCTTATTACACATATATACACGCGATTATTTTGGTTTGGTTTTAACTTCTCTAGTAGATATGGTGGCTTCTGTGGTGACGAGTAGGCCTAACCACCTCTCTGGCTCATGTTTGGCTATGCTAATTTGGCTATGCTAATTACATGGAGTAAACACGTCACACATACCAGTCAGTGTAGTTCTGTACTAGCTTTTTAAAGAATATTAAAATCAGTTCAGATCAGTGAAAAACCGAACATTTTACCACCCGATTCGATAAAACGGGCCACCATGCATATTATATGAATGCCACTACTTCTACTTCGTCGTCAGGGCCAAGATGTAATTTTTCAAAGAAAAAACCCATTCATTTGTTGCAGGGGCTTGGAACGTTGCCAGCAGGGGGCGATGAGATTACTTTCCCTCCCAATTATACACATTCCCTCTTCAATCTTTATAGGCTACTGTACGGTACTAGCACTGTATAGGTCTTGCTCATATAGGCCAATGTGGAAAATAAGAAAATGGGCACTTTTATAGTAAGTATGTGCCATATAGGCCCCTAAGACTTGTAGGCTATATACAGAATGAATTATTACGGGTTACTTTGCAAAATATGGTGAGGGGGGGAAAAACAGCCATGGCAACAAAAAAACAATCATGTGTACCATCCCTAACTCATGTTGCAACCATTCGTATGTCACAGTTGCAACATAGGCTACCTACATTCAAATACAGGCTGTGAAGAAGGCAGTGTTTGTACTCATCGTACAATGGGTTTTGCATTCTGATGACAGACATAAGGCTATTGTATTGTTTCTGGGTAAATGAGGCAAATGGAAAAAAGTGTTGCAACTGTCCTTGTTCTGTTCTCCCTTATTTCCTTTGTCTCTCCTTACCAGGAAATGAAGACCTCAGCTGGGAGGTCTAAACTGTGTCTGAGGCTGTACGCAGTTTGCCGTGTTCCCACTGCTGAGAAGTCAGTCGCCCCATTTGCGTAAGATAACTCTAGCCTAAGATTAACAAAATGTAATTACCGGTACAGTGATGATAACTGATGGAATATAAATTATTTCATGTGGTATTAAAATTGCAAATGACGCAGACTATACAACTCACTAAAAAAGACATAAGCACATGAAAAAAACACATGACCCATTTTGTTTTCACTTACCTCTTCACAAGAAATATAAATTAACATTAAGATGACTTAATGCAAGTCTGAATTTATGGTCTTTTTAAAAAAATACAACAGTGTTGACGAATTATTGTACAATTATTATAACAATTAGAATTAATTATAACAGCTCCTTCCATGTAATGGTCAGAGCATGACGTGAGTGAAAGAGAGATGTTCATACTAGGGTACACAATAACAGAGGTCTAAATTAACTTTTTTCTTCACCTGCCAAAATGGCTAGTAGATGTTAATTCTACCAAGCACACACTCACTAATGGGTCAAAGTAAGATAGTCTTTTCTACCAGCCAAACTGAATTTTCACCAGCATTTGGCTGGTTTGCTGGTATTAATTTAGAGCCCTGCACAATGCGTATCATGTATACAGTATGTTTAGTAAGTGTGTTGTAGATCCAGTTATTCAATGGCTTCAGATGATAGAGTCCAGTGACCTTTATTTTCAGTGATCAGACGGTTCTTGCCAGGTGAAGGACCTCTTTATTGAAAACATCTGAGTGCACAAGCTGAACAAGCCATGTTGGAAAATGTTTTGGTGAGACTTGTCACAGACTGAGCTGTGACGCTCACGCAACCAATAGCGTCCAGGCAGCAATTAAGCCGGCACTTTCAACCATGCTGCACTGACGCCGACTGTGTTTCACTTTTCATTCATCTGTACACTGTTTTCATTCCCAGGTTCATTGTTCAGTCATTAACCACCTTCATTTGCCATAACTTTTACCTAGCATTGTAACATGGAGTGCAGGGAAAGGCCTACCGGCATTTCTTATGTTTCAATGACCCATTTCTAACCACGTTTCAAAACGTGCATTTCATAGCGTTATACATTTCTCAATTCTCATCTGGTTACTGATTTCTAAGGTTAAAGAATCACCACATTTGAAATCATAGTTTATTTAGTTTAAAAGATTGTAAAGCAAACATTTCTGTGTCAGTTACTCACCAACTTACCAGCTGCAGGCACTTCCTTGGTTAGAGAACCAGAGGGAATGTTCCACTGTGTATTTATAGTGGGGTGGCCAAGGTTCAGTGGGGCAAACCATTTTAGCAGGGGTGGTTTTACTGGGAATGTTTAGAATGTATTTTATTGTGCATAGAAAATGTTTCGGCTAAAGAAAATGATTTTGGTTGTAAATGTATTTTGTTTGTATTTCTTTGGTTTGTTATTTTGGGCTTCAAGTATTGTTATCGAGTTGATTGATTTATTTTGCTGAATGGTCTTACCTGAGGGGAAGGGCTGTTTGTTTGATAATGGCTCAGAGCCTCAGTGTCAGGGTGAGCAGCATAGGAGACAGTTGCGTCTCAGAACGTATATGCAAGTAGTGGCTCAGAAGCTGTTATGCTATAGTCTGGCACTCTTGCCATGTTTTGTTTCATGAGACTTTTGCTCACCTTTTGTTTTGCTCATTTTTGAAGCCCTGTAAGTGCACTTTTAAGAAAATTTGAAAAAGAAGAAAAATAAAAAGAAAAGCTTTTCCTTTGGGAAGAAAACTGTCTCTTTTCCACTCCGTCGCCGGTCATCCTGCTACATGTGGTGTCAGAAGCTTGGGGTAGCGGAGTGAGACTGAGAGAAGACCAACCGAGACGGAGAGAAGACCAACCAAAGCAGCTGACGAGATGGCATCCAGGAGGAAGGGTACTGAAGGCAAGGAAGATGGAGCGATAGGGGGCGCCACTGAGACAGAAGCGCCCACTCCACAGCCTGCCACAGCAGACCCGGGCATCAATCGTCTCTCCATGATGTTCCAGTCGTTCATGGAAGTTCAACATGCCAGAGATGAGGGAATGGAGAGAGGTGCAGCCGTGCAAGCTCAGCAGGTCAAGGTCCTGACCTATCAGGTGACGCAGCTCCAGCTGGACATGAAGTCGGGCCGAGCCACACCCCCACCACCACCCGAGGGCACTTCAACGCCTGAACCAACATCACCGTCTGAATCTTCAAGTTCAACGGCGGAATCAGCACAGCGAGTGACCACAGAGGGGCGTCCACCAGAGATGGCCAAGCTGGAAGAAGACGACAATATCGAACACTACTGGACGACCTTTGAAAGGCTGGCGAAGAGCGACCTGGGCTGTGCACCTCATCCCGTTGCTGACTGGAAAAGCTGCAGTGCTTTTGTGGCCAGGAGGGTCATAAGAGCTCTATTTTTCATGCGAAGGTTTTAAGTTTGGTGCTACCATTTGACTTTGAAGTACTGTGCAGGTATGGAAACACTAATGCTGACTTTTTAGGCCACCAGAGGGGCCATCTTCAGAAGGGGGGGGAAATGTCACAGACTGAGCTGTGACGCTCACGCAACCAATAGCGTACAGGCAGCAATTAAGCCGGCACTTTCAACCATGCTGCACTGACGCCGACTGTGTTTCACTTTTCATTCATCTGTACACTGTTTTCATTCCCAGGTTCATTGTTCAGTCATTAACCACCTTCATTTGCCATAACTTTTACCTAGCATTGTAACATGGAGTGCAGGGAAAGGCCTACCGGCATTTCTTATGTTTCAATGACCCATTTTTACCACGTTTCAAAACGCGCATTTCATAGCGTTATACATTTCTCAATTCTCATCTGGTTACTAGTTTCTTAAGGTTAAATAATCACCACTTGAGCAGGCTATTTCAAATTAAGTTTATTTAGTTAAAATATCGTAAAGCAAACATTCCTGTGTCAGTTACTCACCAACTTACCAGCTGCAGTCACTTCCTTGGTTAGAGAACCAGAGGGAATGTTCCACTGTGTATTTATAGTGGGGTGGCCAAGGTTCAGTGGGGCAAACCATTTTAGCAGGGGTGGTTTTACTGGGAATGTGTAGAATGTATTTTATTGTGCATAGAAAATGTTTCGGCTAAAGAAAATGATTTTGGTTGTAAATGTATTTTGTTTGTATTTCTTTGGTTTGTTATTTTGGGCTTCAAGTATTGTTATCGAGTTGATTGATTTATTTTGCTGAATGGTCTTACCTGAGGGGAGGGGCTGTTTGTTTGATAATGGCTCAGAGCCTCAGTGTCAAGTTGAGCAGCATAGGAGATAGTTGTGTCTCAGAACTGAATGGAAGTAGTGGCTCAGAAGCTGTTATGCTATAGTCTGGCACTCTTGCCATGTTTTGTTTCATGGCACTTTTTGCTCACCTTTATTTTCCTCATTTTTGAACCCCTGTAAATGCACTTTTAAGAAAATTGAAAAAGAAGAAAAAGAAAAAGAAAAGCTTGTCCCTTGGGAAGAAAACTGTCTCTTGTCCACTCCGTCGCCGGTCATCCTGCTACAAGACTGTATATCCTGAATCCATGATGGCCAACCTTCCTCAATGTAGTAAAAGTGCTGATACCGTGAATACATGAATAAGAAGAAAAATACACAGACACCTTATACAATAAAACCACAAACTTGCATGCCATACTTCAATGGCGATAACAACACAGGCTATTGTCATCTGGGTCTGAATCCAACTTAAAGATGTCAGTGTCTTCCTCCTCCATGGAGAAGTTACCCTGGGTTTTAAATATCTATGGATGTGGCGATCTGCCTTGACGCTGGCAGCCCAGAGGGCAAACCCAGCGACCTGGCCCGGGTACAGGCCATGCCACAGGGCCGAGAACCCAAACGTCAACACCAGGGGCCACGCCTTGCATCTCTGGTAAACCAGCCTTCGCAGCCATGCTGCGGTTGTGCCATTCCACATGCGGGTGAACTCAGACAAGCGACACGAGGTCTCCGTAGTCCACAGTTCCCCATCTGACAGACCATTCCAGCTCTTGGAGGAGCCATCTTGGAGGTTACCACGGTAACCGAGACCAATCGCATTATTCAGACATTCGCTCACGGCCCAGTGAGAGTAGTAGCTCATCTTCAGAAACAGCGACAGATTCCACATCCACAGAGCACCTTGCAGACTGTGAAAGTAGTTGAGATTAGCAGAGCTAATTTGGAGGATAAACATTAGTATGCACTTGAAGCCCTCTATGGCCGCAACCCACGAAAGTCTCAAAAATACTCTGCTTAGAGGAGAAGGTGGGGGATGTTGTTGAATATGCAGTAAGAACGACAAAAAATGATTGTATGAACATAGAGGCCCACCAAGCATGGAGGTAAATGACAGATTATAACAGATAAAAGGGAGGAGGTTTGAGATGTGTAGTCTTTCTTTTATCCCAGGGGGGAGAATCACTTTACCATCCTCAACATCCATAGATACTGAAGTGACTCGTTGGGTTAGCAGCATCAAAGAGGACATCATCACCAGACATCTGCAATATGAACAATAGAACAATATATTTTTTACAGTACACATTCAGAATATCAGACTTATTTTGTTCAGCTGGAAAGTGGTAAAATACTATTGCACAATGCACATCTAAGTTGTAGAAATAAATGTATACAAAAAATCAAATAAATTCACACAGACACAGGCGTGCACGGGCGCACGCACACGCACACACACACACACACACACACACACACACACACACACACACACACACACACACACACACACACACACACACACACACACACAAACACACACTATATTGTGAGGTCGTTCCATTGACCCCCTTTCATATCTAAGTAAAGAATGCCTAACTGTGCCCAGACCAAAACAATCCCTGACTCTAATTTGCCAGTACAGAAAGGTTTTTGCACTTGTAGTTTTTTCAACAACAAAATGGCCTTTGGGCACACACATGCCTGAGCACATGCACATGCACTCACGCATGCACACACTGACTCACGCACGCACGCACGCACGCACGCACGCACGCACGCACACACACACACACACACACACACACACACACACACACACACACACACACACACACACACACATGCCTTACCTGGGGTCTACAGGCTGCGCATGGTGCCAGTGAAGTTTGTGAAGTAGAACTGCATGCCAGAGGGATTGCCAGAACATTAGTACTGTGCAAGCACAAAGATGAACTCTCCTTGAGTCAACTAGATGAATAACTGACGTTGAGATGAGTACGGAGGCAAACAGGACAGTGCTGTACCAGCCCATGCTGACGACCGCTAGTAAGATCCCTCCAGCCGTCAGGTAGAGGTACCTGTCAAAATAAGGGGGGAAGCTTTTAGGGCTTTTTCGACTTCATTTAACACATGGATAGTGATGGTGTGACAGGAGAGTACGTAGGCCTAGAGAAAAAGATGGGTAAGGATCAGGAGATGAGTTTGGATCAGACTGGAGCCCTACTACCAGAAATATGGCATGGCATCATAGCCCACTGAGTCATGACTCATGGCATTAGTTTTCATTTCAAGCCGATATTATGGATGGAAGATATAGGAAATCTCGATGGAATTACTCATAGGTGTACTTGGAAGAAAGGTCAGCAGAAACAGCTAAACTTCATGTGGGGTGCATTAACCTCGAATCCTATATTACATTAACATGCTCAATTTCACAGCACTGAAGTGAGAAAAAACTTGTTTTAAAAAACACATTAAAATAAATAATAATGGTTAAAGAGTGGGTTTGTGAACCACACAAGTCATCATTAAGATATCAGTGAAATCCCCTGTTTTAAATTTACACATAGGAATAATAAATGGTCATGAGCATGGTTTCTTGAAGCCCCACAGATAAACACAGAACCTGAACCTGCACAAAATTCATTCATGCATTCATCTGCACCCAAACATTCACCTCACAGAAATGCTACACAGTAAAGAACACAGAATGGCCACCGAAGCTTGGCTATGTATTATTTTGCCAAAACATCCAACTTTACCTCTGAACCAAGGTCAGGTATCCACGTGTTGTCAAATAATAAAACAGTACAGCAAAAGGCACAGAGAGAATTTGGTATATCAGCTGTTCACTAAAGTCCCATAATGGTGCCATGTTACTGTTTGACAGCTTCATTTTCATGCAGCCAAACTGAGGAAATGCAACCTTTATAGACCAGTCTGTGAAGTATGTTTCATACCGTTGTTAACATGGCAACAGAAAGCATTTCCATTTTAGACAGGAATCCATTAGATAACACAGTAACCCAAGTGAGGCATGTACACAAAACAAGGTTTGTTTGATTAGCTCGATGATGTGCTTTTAAAGATTAGATATGATACTGCTCATATAAGTAACCTTTGCTGTCATGTCCAACACACATTAGTACTCACAGTAGCTGTTTTCTCCTTACACAATATTGTCTTACACTCAGAGGAGGGAACGGGGAAATATGAACTCTATTGACACATAAGTAACAAACTATCCTATGTGTATCCTAAAATACAGAAGTAACTAACCCAAACAATTAGATAGCTTGAAAGGGTGAAGGACATCAGACACTGATGCAATAGGCCTATTGAAGGCCAGGATGACCGTGAAAGTGAAACTCAGTGCAAATGTATTAAGGGGCAACTAGCCCCTATTGAAATATTTCAATAGGCCCTTCTGTGGCCTATCGGTAGGGCACTAGCTCACTAGCCAGGCCTACCACCTGTCTCCTTGACCCTATGCCCTCCTCTCTTGTCAAGGCCTCTCTACCAGTTCTCAGTCCCCTCCTTACCAACATGATTAACACTTCTCTCCTGACAGGCATAGTTCCAAACTCCCTAAAGATTGCAGCCATCACGCCTATCCTCAAAAAAGCTGGAGCTGCAGCGGATGATTTTAAAAACTACCGTCCCATCTCAAACCTTCCCTTCATCTCCAAGCTGCTAGAGCGTACTGTGGCCTTACAGCTTCAAGAACACATGACATCATTTAGCCTATGGGAGGAACTGCAGTCTGGGTTCAGGGCTAAGCATAGCACTGAAACTGCACTAGTCAAGGTCGTAAACGACCTTTTATTAGCTGCGGATTCAGGCCATTTCAGTATCCTCCTGCTACTTGATTTAACAGCTGCCTTTGACACAGTCTGCCACAACGTCCTTCTCACAAGGCTGGAAACCCTACTGGGCATCAATGGTACTGCACTCTCATGGTTCAGGTCCTATCTAACTGGAAGAGAGCAGTTTGTCTCTATTGGTGATTTCCGGTCTCCAAATTCACTCCTCACACATGGTGTTCCACAAGGCTCAGTTTTAGGCCCCCTACTCTTCATCATCTATATTCTTCCCCTAGGTAACATTCTCCGAAAACATGGCCTAAATTTCCATTGTTATGCAGATGACACCCAAATCTACATACACACTAAACCCTCCCATCCACTCCCCCTTGCTAACTTAACAACTTGCCTCAATGAAATTAGTAATTGGATGACCCAAAATTTTCTTAAACTTAATCAAAGCAAAACCGAAGCCATCATCATCGCCACCCCATCATTACTTAGAAAGATAAACCTTTCTCAGTTCTCTATCCCTGACTATTGTACCTCCACTTCCTCTGAAGTAAAAAATCATCGACTCTTCTCTCTCCTTTGAATCCCATAATTAAACACCTCACCAAAACGGCGTTTTCCACCTTAAAACCATCTCCAGACTCCACCCTTCTCTCACCCCTACCTCTGCTGAGACCCTCATTCACTCTTTCGTAACCTCCAGATTAGATTATTGCAATGCCCTACTCACTGGTCTCCCCACTAAATTGATTAACCGTCTACAATACATTCAAAACTCAGCAGCTAGATTACTTACACACACCAGACCCTGGCATCACATTACCCCTATCCTCTATCAATTACACTGGCTTCCTATCCATTCACGTATCCATTTCAAAATTCTCCTCCTCGTATACAAGGCCCAGCACAACCTTGCACCCTCCTACATCACAAGTCTCCTCACCCCATACAATCCCACCCGCACACTACGATCCACTGATTCACTCCTCCTTACTGTTCCCTCCACACACCTGCGCACCATGGGCGACAGGGCATTTAGTGTTGTTGGCCCCAAACTTTGGAATTCTCTTCCACTTTCACTTCGTCAATGCTCTACACCAGTGTTTCCCAACCTTTTTTGTCTCGCGTACCCCCTATGCCTCTTAGTTGTGCCATGAGTACCCCCTAATTCATGTTCTATATCGCGTTCTCTGTCCTGATGTGACCGCTCCATACATTTGTTATAATGATACATTTTTTCCAAGTACCCCCTGCAGTGTGCTCGCGTACCCCTAGTGGTACACGTACCCCTGGTTGGGAAACACTGCTCTACACTATCTACTTTCAAATCTAAGCTAAAGACACACCTTTTCTCTTCTGCTTTTTAACTTCACTGACAGGCACTTCCACTTATTTTAATTATCAGTCTATTTTTTTATTTTTTATTTTACATATTATTTCTCCCACTCATTTTTATTTTATTTTCAAATGCATTCTACTTCTTTTTTCTTATTTTAAAAAACATTTATTTTATTGTAAGTTACTTTTATTTCTATTTTATTCTTGCATTTTTATTACTCTCCTATTGTTAATTCACTGAAGCTTTGTTATACTTTCTCTACTGTTATGTATTTGTTTTTGATTGTAAAGTGTCCTTGGGTATTTTGAAAGGCGCTCATAAATAAAATGTATTATTATTATTATTACACCAGCAATCCGGGTTCGATTCCGACCCGGGTCATTTGCCGGTCTTTCCCCGTCTCTCTCTGCCCTCTCGTGTCCTGTCCCTCTGTTACACAGTCTTATCTCAAATAAAGTGCCCCCCCCCCCCTTTCAATTTGCACGAAGGGCACCTTCTCCCATTTAAACACCGCCAGTGATTACACTGGCAGATTATTGCTACAGTGAAGTTGAACCTTGGACCAACAAGTTCAAAGGTGTGTAGCAATATAAGAAGTATAGTATACAGAGGGAATATGAGGCCCCCTGCAATGTGTGAAAGCAACTGCAGGAATTTCACATAGGTAAGTATACACCTCAAGGTTTTCGGACCATATGATATGTGATTGTGTTTTGGTGACGTTTGGCAACCCCTTTTGGTTGGACACAATTAATAACCATCATCATGCAAACCTTTCAGTCCAGCATGCATTTCCAGCAGCATGCATGACACATCTTGAACACGGCTGACCATGCCAGCTAATAATATAGAGCCAGGAGACAACTTCTGTGTCAAACACATTTCATCACAAGTTAAGGCTCACCACCATTAACATGTAAACTACAAGATGAACCCTAGCGGCACAAATTATTTTTGCCTGGAGGGTTGGTCTTGCACTACACAAGGGGAAATCATAGCCCAGCTGGGCCCTGAAATTGTCCTCCAATCACAAAACTGTATCACTGTGGTTGTTTTCTATTTGATTGAGTCACGCGGTGTAGCACGGTGGTGACACAGTTGCATTGATGATTTCCAGTTTCAACCCTTGCATCCACAGTAATTCATCCTGGTCAGTGGTGTGAGTGCGACCTAAGATTATTCATGTTATGGCACTGCGTCTCAAAGTGGGGCGTAAGCCCCCCTGGGGGGGGGCGCGGAGGCATCTCAAGGGGGGGTGTGTGACATCTGATTTTGTTTTGTTTCATTTATCCTAAGGAAATGATTTTCCTGTCTCGCCAATAAGTCAATACGTTTAAAGCCCTCACCAACATTATATTATTAGTTGTCATGAATTTGAATAGCATAGGAAATGAACACACATCTGCATTCGACTGCAGTCCCTCTTTGTTTAATCTCACCTGCTGTTGCATGGGGGGGTGGGGGGTGGGGGGGTGTATCGGAAGCATCCAGACCCTCCGAAGGGGAATGATGGGAAAAGATTGAGAACCACTGTCTTATGGTATGCCTTGCCAGGCTAACTCACCCTGTAGGCCTATCTTCTAATCTAAACTCAGTGTACTTCTCAGAAGTGTCTTGCGACTTTGTGTTGCCGGAGAGTCTCAAGGACAGCTGGAGAGGTAACCGTGAATCATGGTACTGCAGGCTATCTGAATAAACTTTCAAACAATGTTGTTTCGACGTCGCACTCTCATGCATTTGTGCTGTTGTGGGAAATCATAGACAGCACAACCGATATACACATTGAAGTGGAGTGCTTAACAGGCAGTGGCCTTGCTATTCCTGTCTTAACTACCAAGCTGAGAGTCGTCGTGGTGTGTGAGATAAATAGGCTCGTTCGTGACAACGCAGTAAGATTTTTGCTAGGCAGTGGGCATGCGCACTTTGCCAGTTTGATGCTAACCATAAAGCATCAAACTGGCAAAGTGCGCATGCCCACTGCCTAGCAAAAATCTTACTGCTTCGTCACGAACGAGCCTATTGGCTTTATCAATCTGCCTCGAGATCCCACCCAGGAAGTTTAGTGTTGTCCACCAACAGGGTAGCCTGATTATCATCGACTTCTTTCTCTCTTCGAGACTTGGTCTGACCAAGAGCATAACAATTAACATTTCCCAAACAGCATGCTTGACCCACCTCCCTAAGTTTGCTAATGTTTGTTTGCTTCCCAACAAAGTGGGAGGAGTTCCAGTTTTTTTCGGGAGCTCAGAAACTATATTTGTGTTGCTCTTGGCCTGACTAGAAGCAACACTGAAGTTATTGCATCACTAGGAGGGCACAGCCTGGCTAGTGGCTACCATCAGGGCACATTGTGTGACTGTATGGCTGCAAATCATTACGGTTCCTGGCATCCTTTCCTCCAGCCTTCATCCTCTTGCCTCAGTGTCATAGAGCAATGGTTCCCAAACTTTACCATGGTAAGGCCCCCCACATACCGGTATATTGCAGCCAAGGCCCACCTTACATGGGTCATGGGTCATGCCACACTATTTTTCTTTGTATCCCTTTTCACAATCAGAGTCTAGGTCTGTTAGTCAGTGCCCCACTGGAATGTTTAAAATAATAACTTGACAACAATAGAAGTAATATTCAGAGATGCAATAGATTATTGTAATGCAGTTCTTAACTAATGGGAATATTGTTAAGGTTATTTTGGTTTATTTTGGTGTACTTTTTACTGCACATTAGCTGTCAGTAGGCCTAGCCTACCCAGAACCAGAACAGGTGTGGCTAATTAAGGGAGGCATGGTCAATTTTTATTTTATTTTAGATCTGCTGTAGAATACTCAATGGCAACCACTGCTTGCTGTGAGGACTAATTAGTTAGCTGCTGGGCCTAGTGAGTCAACCAGAACAGGTGTTGCCAATTAAGGGTTATGAAAGTTACTCTTCAGTGTTCGTTAGCTAAATTAGATTATGTTATTTACTACAACTGCTATTCATGGGTTCTGAATTTTTGTTTCCCCCTGGCTGCGCAACCCTGGCTGCACACAACTCAACCTCTGATTGTTGGAAACCGCTGTCTGTCAAAAAAACAGCTCACGTGGTTGGCTGCCAGTGTCTTGCCCCTCCTCACAACACCGTTTTATAAACAAAAAAACATATATGCTTTTAGGTCCTAAAAGCATATGTGTTTTTTTTTGTTTATAAAACGGTGCAGGCACACCACCCAGACTCGGCCTACCAGTGTCAATAAATTGTTTAGAGGGCAGATCCCGGTGTCCTGTCGATATGAGCGACCCGTCGAGATGTGATTCTTTTCGCTACTGAGCAGGCGCACGCATGCGCACACCCTCGCGGCGGTTTTCGCGGGTGATTGCCCATCGAATTGTGAGACCGCAGTTTACGATAGGATCCCCTGAGACAGTCAACTTTAGTGACTCAATCTGTATGAAATAGTGTGGATCATCCAGCAGATCATACACCTGTTTAGTGACTCAGACTTAACTTGGTTCTCCAACCCAGCAGCGCTTTTTGTAGCCTACCCGTAATTATATCAGGCATAGGCTACTACATATTCTCAATTTGGAAAATCTGCGAAATAGCGTGGCCTCGAACATTTGCTACTTTGTTGCCTAACCGTAATCGCTCACACACGCAGCCTCGAACATTGTAACATCGATCAGAAAATAGGCCTACTATTTATGTTGAGAGGCGTTCTCATTGCAAAATGAATAAAAAATCGCCCCCTCTGAGCTGTCAAAATGTTCCCTCCACCCTTTTCACTCAAGAATTTGAATCGACTGCATTGTAAAATGCCTGAACATGATCATAAGAAATGCACTGGTGGGGATGTTTAGAAAATGATCCCGGTCATTAAAAGAGGTGTTGCCCATAAATTGACAGACATCTGCCAAAACAAAGCCTCTATCTGCTATCTGCATCTGCTATCTGGGAATCTCTGATCGCGCTTGTTTATCCCCATAGCACATCATTTCATATGGCGTTGCCTTGCGAGCCCACGTCGCATTGAAACCAAACTAACAGCAAATGGCTGCATTAAACAACCCGTAACAAACTCAACTCACTCTTTCATATGGCACGTTTCTTAACTTGCTCAAACGAGAGGCTCACGGTTTTTTAGTGGCAGCAGCCGCACGTTCTTATTAAACTCCGCACGAACGATTGCACACCCCTGTCCGTGAAATAAACAAAGTAGGCTAATGGTTATTAAAACAGTCCTACTTGGACCGATTGAAACGCCTTCCGCGTAAAATCAAGGTCGCTCATTTAGATGAGGCATCGCAAATCGATAGAACACCACTATCGAATAGGGCGACCGGTCGCTCATCTCGACGAGGCAACACATCTCGACAGAACACCGGCAACGCTAGCGGGGGAACAAGAAAGAGGCGCAGTCTTCGTTCCGAACCCGGGGGGGAATAGGGTGAAGAGGGGTTAAGGGGGGGCGCACAAAGGCAGCGTCCAGACATCCAATACCACGGAAAGCACACAGTGGAAGGAACCCAGGGCAAGGAAACCACCCGTCTGAGTGTAACCGATGTGCAAGTGGAGCCCACAGAGGTATAGCGCCCCAAATGCAGGCCCCAAATATCAAGAGGTATTCCCCAATGGAAAACCAGGCCTTGGCACAAGTAGAGGTGCTAAACTCGAATCTTTGAGGCGTCCGGATTGATTGGATCATTCCAAGGAGGGTATCCGGATTAGACGGATCAATCGGATCACACGGATCACTTATTTAAAATAAATATAAATAAATAAAAATAATGTATTTTTTAAAACGTTTCTGCCGTTAAGTAGCTATGCGCCTGGCCTTTGTTGTTCCATTTATCAATTCACGTTGATAAATCAAAGAGTAAGACAGTTTGATCAACAAAACTCACTTTATGAATGGAACAGTTCCTAAACTCATGCTGCGATCCGACCCACCTGGGTCTCCTCACTAAACATGCAACCACAACTCGAACAGCCTTTGGCAGCAGTGAAACGGCATGTTCCTGATTTTGCAATAAATACTGTGTGTGTTTGTATTTAAGAAGACTAAACGTCAAACATTTGGGAGCAGAAGTCTAGTTGAGCAGGGACAGTCAGGAGGCGAGCAGCAGATGACCACTCGCTTCGGCTGTTGCCTTGCGACTCACACACTCGTGGCAAAAACGAAACTTAAGCGTTGATCCGATCCGTAGGGGATTCGCTGCTACCAACAACTCAGTCAGGATTCGTCTCACCGAGT
The DNA here is from genome assembly GCF_034702125.1 of Engraulis encrasicolus. Classification (NCBI taxonomy): domain Eukaryota; kingdom Metazoa; phylum Chordata; class Actinopteri; order Clupeiformes; family Engraulidae; genus Engraulis; species Engraulis encrasicolus. The sequence continues at coordinate 48,976,747 of NC_085859.1, read as the reverse complement.
CGCCGAGGGCGCCGCTGCTGAGTGACTCGGACGAGGGGAGTGACAGCAGCAGTGGCTTTAAAGACTATAGCCTACGCTGTAACGCAGTGAGTGATAGTAGAGTCATGTCTGTAGACTATAATTTCCCTAAGAGTAGCCTACAGACTGAGATGTTAAAGCGTTGGCAGAGCACTATTAACATTAAAATGTAGACCTCAACAGAGTCAGAAGCACACGCATAGGGAGCGGGGATCCGCGACTCAAACACTCAATTGGCCACAACATAGAACTAGGCTGGACGGATCAAACAGGCTCGATGAATGACGAGGCGGGAGTTGGTTCAGTTTTACTCAGTGAGTGTTCGTGACTGAACAGCATACTAGGGAGATTAGAGAATGGCTGTTGTCAACTAAAGAGGATATATTCCGGTTTCACAATTTCTCGCGCTGTAACTGCCATTTTGTTGACATATTAATGAAATGCCGTCTGACCCGCCTTTGGCGGCTCAATGCACGACAGCCATCCGGTCTGTTCGGGTGAGGTCTTGATCCGGATCTCCAACCGGATCCTCCGGGTTTTTTATCATCTCTAGGCACAAGGGGGAATATCCAGCATGTTCAGTACACAACACCTGCAGGTGCAACTGAGAGGCACCATGCCCAAGACCGCCAGGCAAGCTTGAGCTGCCATGCGATCTTGCTGGCAGAAAAGACCCAGTCATTCTCCAGCAGGGCCGCAGGTCCAAGTTGCGGACGGAGAACCGAGTAGCAACCACCACCACAGCGAGTCGGCCAAGAAAGCCCCGATAGACACCTGTTTGAGGGCACACGCTCTGTTTCCCAGGGGGACATCAAAGGCGCACTTCCCCTCGATCAGGCAGCTTGGTCAAGCAGGGGCCTGAGATACTTCATTGGAGAAGTATGATCTAGCTAACCACGGGCGCCCTACCAAGGGACAGCACTCCAGGCAGCACAACTGACACTCGCGCTCCTGCTGAGCGCATGAGACACGCACAGTAAGGGGTGACCGACCCAAGGGAGACACGGGTAATGCGTCCTATTAGGAGAGGCAAGGATTCAGGTGGCCTTGCCACGATCAGTCTTGTGTTCCACAGAACTTGTGCCCGAACGTCAACCACCATTAGCGGAGGTCGGGTGCGCAAAGGGGACAGCACAGTGGCTGGAGAGGGCAGCCAGGGGAGGATGTTCATATCTTCGAATGTCCCAGGCTGACAAGCCAGAGCAGTTATGTGATTAGCTAAACTAAACATGTTTAATGTCAAGTCCAGAGCGGATAACGCAAATTCATGACAAAGCTTGTTTCTGGTGTTCACGCACCTTCTGTTTAACAACAATATCGAGAGAACCATGAATTGCTGTTATTAGCATATTATTACCACACTGTCATCGTATTATTAGCATGTCATAACCTTGGGGTCCATTGACATTAAGTTAAGAACTGGCTTATGTGTCATTGCTGAACATTTTAATATCTGTATCACTTCATCATCTATGGAAACATATTTGAGGAGAGTGAACAATTATTTCCACCAAATTTGCAATTTGCAAATTTCTAGGGTCTTTTTGGACACATCGTCATCACATTTTAAGTAGTAAATCAAGTATATTTGATTGTAGGCCTATTGGTCTTAATTACATACATTCCGAATTTCATGTGTCCATCATAAATTGCTTGGATAATTCTGTGCAATAAATCATTGTCTAGGGTCTTTTTTTGGCAGCCATCTTAGGTTATCTTCCACACACTGCGCTCTTCCGTCTTGTTGGTGCGTCTCTGAAGTAATCTAGTAGTAGGAAATGGATCGCACTCAATTTTTCTTCTTTCTTGTTGTTTTCTTTTTATTTTAACATTGCAGGGACTGACATGACAGACGTTTCGGCTGCACAGAGCCTTCTTCAGTGTCACCTTAGAAAATGGCCGCCATTTCAAGTGACAAATTTGATTGAACTGGTCTTAAGGGCATAAATGTTGAATTTCATGCTTTTATCATAATTTGCTAGGTCAATTCTATGCAATAAATCTATTTCTGGGGTCATTTTGGCGGCCATCTTGGAAAATGGCCACCATTTCAAGTGGCTAATCAGGTAGATTTGATCGTATTGGTCTTAAGCACATAAATGTTGAATTTCTTGCTTGTATCATAATTTTCTGGGTCAATTCTATGCAATAAATCAATTTCTGGAGCCTTTTTTGGCGGCCATCTTGGAAAATGGCCACCATTTCAAGTGGCCAATCAGGCAGATTTGATTGTATTGGTCTTAAGTACATACCTGCCAAGTTTCATGCTTGTATCATAATTTGCACGATTCAAGCCAAATTGGCCTTGTAGCCGCTCTACTAGGAGATACAAGGTGAGAAGGGTGAAATTTTAAACAATGACATATTCATTTGAAACTTTAACAGTTGGTAACTCACATTCAGGCAAACAATTTTTGTATTGCAAATTTTCTGAAATATGATGATGAAATATGCAAATGAGGTCATATGTATTGAAATATGTGATAACATCTGTGGTAACAGACCAAGCATGAAACAAATTGCAATAGTAAGGCTTCATACATTATATCGATCCTTCAACCCCTCTGGATCACATATTAAAAATCTGCTTTCAGGGGGGAGCTGTGGCGCAGTGTGCTAAGTCCCCCACATTTGGGCTTGCATGCCCATGGGGACCCCGGTTCGAGTCCAGCTGGGGTCATTTCCCGATCCCACCCCATCTTCCTGTCACCATCTCAGACTGTCCTATTAAATAAAGGCATAAAAGCCCCTAAAAATATATTTAAAAAACGTTCATCAATTTAGTGGAACATACTTCCCTAAGGTCAAAAGTTTCAGATTTTACCCACTAAATGGCAAAATGCTTTGGAAATCTGCTTATTCTGACAAAAACAAAAAAGTATGTTCCACTAAAGTGATGAAGGTAGTAATATGTGATGTAGGGATTAATATGTGATGTAGGGTGGATTAAGTATCAATAAAAAGTGTAAATCATTACTTTTGCAATTTGTTTTATGTTTTGCCCGTTATTGCATATTTTATCACATATTTAGGCCTAGGTAGATGTGATCTCATCTGCATATTTAATCATCATATTTCAGACAACTTGCAATACAAAAAATCGTTGTCTTTGCTTGAGTAAATTACTGTGAAAGTTTCAAATTGATATCTCATTGTTTAAACTTTTAGTCTATTCCCCAAGTATCTCCTTGTCTCCCTATGGGAAAATTAATGGGAAATCTCCAACTTTGACCTTGAAAAAAAGTATGTTCCACTAAATATAAAGGTGTAGATTTTTAGTATGTCATTGAGATATACCTAGGAATTAAAACAACTTCAAAATAAATTAAAAAAATGATTACTATTGCAATTTGTCCCGGGTCAAACACTAGATTGACTGGCCTATTTGGCCCAAAAGGCAAGCCCACTTTTAGCATTTTCATTGTCTAGTTTAAAATAAAAAATTGTGCTATACTTTTCCTGCCAACCTGCCGCGGCCCTCCTAGCACCCCTTCGCGGCCCCCCAGGTGTCCCCGGCCCCCAATTTGAAAACCACTGTCATAGAGTATTTTTCTGGGTGCTCACCCCCTTGATTGCAAATGAGACAATACGTTCTGATTTATGATAAGTATGATATTGTATAAAAACTTCACACATCTATGACGCAGAGCCTAGCATAACAAGGCTGGAGGACGTAAAGGAACTTTGATATGTGGTGGTCCACAGGTCTTCAGAGATACATAACATATTCCCCACATCAGAATTAAAACTATCTCTCTGTAAAAAAATGTCCTCTTACAATTAAACTCTTTAGACTGGAAGACGATTTGGATGAATAAGAATGTTTGCAAGTGTAACGGAGGCCTAGCCAGTTCACGCCCTCCTAGTGACACAACACCTTGCTTTCAGTCAGGCCAAGAGCAATGTAAATACTGTTTCTGATCTCCAGAAAAATCGGGAACTCCACCCACTTTGTCGGAGACCAGTCAACCAGTAGCGAACCTATGGAGGCGGGTCAGCCATGTAGTTTGGGAAATGTTAATTTTTATGCTCTTGGTCAAACCAATTCTCAAGGAGATTTGAAAGTCGATGATAATCATGCTAACGGACGCCAAATAGCAGAGTGTGGCGTGGAACGTTTGTAAACCTCCCTCCCGAAGCCTCACACAGTATTGGTAGCGCAGAGCAATTGGACTCGTCCTTTAGCGGTATCGTGCTGTGACTCCCATACCCGAACCGATGTGTTGACTATGAGGTGGCGAGTTCGAGACCCGAGGTGGACGGATTGTGCTGGAACACCTCAGTTACAATGGTGCCGTTGACCCGGGATGGGAGTGAGGTTTAGGGGGGTGAGTGTAACAGAGGCCAACTAGCAGTGTGGCATAGAACGTTAGTAAACCTCCCTCTCAAAACCTCATACGGCATCAGTACCTCGAGGTATCGCACTGGTTCTTAAGCTCTAGCGGTATAGTGCTGTGACTCCCATACCCAAACCGATGCGTAGACACGGAGGTGGTGAGTTCGAGACCCCGAGGGGGCACATTGTGCGGGAACACCTCAGTTACAGACACACACCTCTGAACCAAACTATACAACCCATCACCATGTATAGGGTACAGGCGTAAGCTTCCTTACACCTAATAGCTGGAAGGGGATTTGTGATGCAGTGTCAGTCGGTGGAGGTAATTTGGCTACACCCCTTGGGACATGGAGGAGCCTGTGTCCTGACAATAGTAGGCTACTACCCATACTGGGCTAATTTATAGGCCTAGGTTATGTAGAAACATTGACTATGGACTTGGGCAAAATATGAATATTGGCTAATGTTTTGCTTTTTAAATCTATTTCTCTTGTTGAATAAAATATTTCAATATCAGAGACCAAGCAAAGCAGTTTTTGTCACCAAATTAACACGAATTCATCCCAAATAGTATTCTAGGTTGTAGGCCCAATACTTCTAGCACCATAAAGTCACTATATTCCCTCAACATCAGCATAACCTTACATGGATTCAAATAAGCTATCTAACTTCACAACATTGCTGCGGTACTAGGGACCCGCTAGTAAAGGTCGGTGCTGCAAGGAGCCCCGCGTGAGATCTCTCGTGAGACAGATGCAGCAAGCGTTTATCTAATTCGGTACGTTTAGATCAGTGTTTCTCAACAGGGGTGCCGCGGAATCGTGGCAGATAAATAAATGATGTAATATAATACATATTTGTCTAAATTGACAAGTTAATGCTAGTCAGTGGAATGTTCCATCTGCCATTTACGCACAATGAAGTAAATATAGGTCGCCCCAGTCAGCTGTAACTTCGAACGTAGAGGTCGTGTAGGCGATGCCATGTTACAGCTTGTTGGTTTGGGGTGCTTTGAAATTTTTCATGAATTGAAAGGGTACCTCGCCTAAAAAAAGGTTGAGAAACACTGGTTTAGATAACTCTCCTGGATGCAGCACTCGGGACGCATGAGGACGAATTAAAATTAGATTTAGAATAGCTTGACTATCTCTGCCGTGTTGGAACAAAGCCTGCACTCTCTCACATCTCTGACAAACTGCACGTGAGAACTGTGAAGGCTAGACCCGCGTGGATAAAGACGGGCCGCGTCATAGTTCTGTAACTGATCGATTGGTTGACCATTGTGCAAGGAGGAGGCGTATAAAGTGCAGTCATTTAGAAGATTTCACTACTTGCCGAGGACGTGTGGCGAGGTGAACAAAGTTAACCCAACTCGTGTTCTAATAACGTTTTATTTAGATACATTATTTCGAGATGCAGTGCTGCGCGAGATCTTGGGGGTTTCTACGCTCTGGACCAGTGAATCGGCTCGTGCGCTCCAAAAATCGGCAACACTTTGAAAGACTGTTAACTCGCCATCAGCATGTTTGTGAACCTGTCTGCGGACTACGGACATCTGTAGCCGCTTTTCAGTCTAGGAAAATAGAGAGATTGTTACCAAGGCACGATGATTTTGCCGAAAGACACATAGGGCCAGGTGAAAAGGAAAAGAAGGAGATGCTCAGTTTTCTCGGGATAGAGGTAAGGCAACGTTTGCGTAATTGATATAGTTCTTCTAGGTTGTCTGCGCTGATTGTGATAACCAATTGGCGCTCCCTGAATATGTCACTTTATTCAAACGCTTTCTTTTAAACTATTTTTTAAGTAGGGTAGGCAACGATTTTCTCGTCAGCCATAGTGAAGTGGGCCACCCATGCCCACTCCTGCTAACTGTTCTTGTCTGTGTTTGTTTTGTTGCTTCAGTCCATAGAGGAGATGATCGAAAAGACTGTCCCAACGTCCATCCGTCTTCAGAAACCTATGAAAATGGATGATCCTATCTGTAAGTTAATGTGTCGTTTCTCCCCTGAAACAACTTGTTGATGCTCGAATTTTGCTAGAGTGGCACCTGCTATAGGATGCGGCCCCGTTATTCTGGACGTGTCCAAGATTAACGCGCAATCACCTGCACAAAGATTTCATTTTCATATTATATGCCTTCATGTGATTATATGTACTGTTCTGCCCCATTTAATGTGTTTTACGCACAAACATCGCCTGCGAGAATGATGGTGTATCAGTTGTGCTGATCTGCAGCTATTTGCACGATGTACGTTGTCCGTATAGGACTGCGCTGAGCAAGTTTCCTTTGAACATATTAGGAGTTGTTTTCGCCCAAGTCTCCCTGTGCAGCACCAATCTCTTTGCCGGGAACTGCACTTGCCAATGGGATGACTATGAGTGTAAAGTTCAGCCTTGAATTCCCTTCTCAGGGCCAGTTTAATCTGGTTAGGACATAGCCTCACGCCCCCAGCTTTAACAATGCAACTTTGCATAAGATATTGGAAGGTATTGTTCTTGTAAACAGAAAAGAGGTCGCGATGTTGCCCCCCCCATGCCAGGCTGTCTATCCTAATAAAAAGTGACCAGATTATATAATTTAGTTTGTGATGCAACGACTTAATAGGAATGGGACTTAAATTCGATTTTGTTCAATAAAAATCATTTTAGTTCAATATTTGGCGATGGTTTGAAAATTATGGATGTGATGGATGTATAGCCTAACGCACGCGCAACATTTCCCCCTTGTCAAAGGGGATGCTGACAACGTTTAACATAGAATGGTAAAGAACATCGAATCTGTTCAGTAGGCGAGTGTTTCACTATCAGCAGAGCACATTGTAGCAGCTTTTGTTTATTATTTGGATAAAGGTTAAGTGCAGGGCCGGTTATAAGCATAGGCCGGCTAGGCGGTCGCCTAGAGTGCAATGTGAAGAAGGAGCGCCGAAATTGCGCTCTCCGATGCGTAATTTTGCGATATGGAGGTTTTTTTTATGAAGTCGCAATCAACAAAGCCTGGCGAAAGCGCTCCTCACGGCAAAGCGCCCCTCAGCCAATAGTAATATCGCTTTCAACTGTCTCTGGGAAGTCTGTGAACCAATAAACAGACAGTCCTGAGAAAGGGGGCGGGACGAGTGACAGCTTGCGATCTATTTTTTAATTTGGAGACTCATTCGAGAGACAGAGGGCAAGCGCGAACAGCAATGCTGCTCTGCTGGGTGGAGAATTGTTATGTTCTCATTAAACCAGTCATTGCATGATGCAGGAGTTGCAGAGAGTGTTTTGGAAGTATGTGGTTTAATCAGCAACCGTTTGTGGTAATGTAAAGCCTAATAGTTATGAGGCTACTGTTTGGAATTAGAGGGAAAAAGAGCTTTGCTTTTGATCTGAGAAATCGCTAGTTAGCATGCTAACATTAGCCAAGTATGCCAAGCAATGAAATCCAGTAAAGTAGCTGTTAGTAGCCTACTCACTAACACCCACCTGACATCATAATACTTGCTTAGGTTGACAAGCAATGTAAAGTAAGACTGGTGCCATGTTTAAAACAAGTTTAGCTGCCATATCTCCTTCCATCCACTTGAATTAATTACCTGCTTGTTGTAAGCTTAAAAAAAAACATTATTTCCAGACCAGAATGACATATAGGCCTACATTAATCATGTAAGAGAACCATGCACAGCATGTTTTCATGTTGAGTGATGTAGTAGGCCTATTGCAGACAAGTGAGGCTATTTACTATATTTTGTATATTATGAAATTCAAAAGCGTGACAGCTTTTCTCCCTTTCTCTCACCCTGTCCCTCCGGTTCAAACACATAGATAGCCCCCTTCTCATTCTCCTACTCACAAATGCACCACTATTTCCAGTACAGAATTGAAATTGGTTTGGAATCATAGACAGCACAAATGTGTAGCTTATTAAAATTGTTATGCTGCCATGCTTTGTGATGCTGTAGGTAGTGTAGATAGGCTATCAATGCAGACCTCCTTGGTAGGCCTATTGTCTACACATGCATTTGACATGCAAATGTGCTGTACCACTCTCCTGGCATTTCAATTCCATTTTACAATTCAAACACATTGATAACCTCCCTCTCATCTGGGGTTGGGGGCACCACCACCATTACATCCAAGACACCACACAGTGAAGGTACTTTCATGCGACTCAATCTGATGTGTTGGTCGGCTGTCCAAAAGAACCAGAAATCCATTTGATGCAAAACAGTTATTGTTCTTGATGCTATTTAGTTAAGCTTACTACCGGTATTACTCCCGGGGGGGGGGGGGGGGTGGGGGGGGGGGGGGGGGGGGGGGGGTCAGAACTCAAACTCGCCTAGGGCACCAAATAAGCCAGAACCGGCCCTGGTTAAGTGAAAGAAGCAGTTTTATCATGGCCCGTCTATCTGTACTAGATAGCTTGTCTCCTCTGCTGTTCAGCAGCACTGACGCTCTGATGTAGTCATGCAGAAACTGAACCAAGCTGAGACAACAAAACCAGAGGCCATGCTGTATTTAGCTTGCTCATCCTGGTAGAGTGGACACCGGCTAATTTAACCGTAAATGTGTCTTTAAATGTGAAATGTATTCATTTACTCAGTTCCACCAGGACCAGGCCACCATGAAAGTAAAATCACAAAATGCATTATATCCTAGGCTATACATGGGAGATTACAATTATCGGAATACTCTATAACAAAGCAGAACAACATGCAGTTTTACAGCAAAGTAAAATATGAGACCAAAACTGTTGCCTGACCTGTGAAATCAAAGAATGTTGTTTTCTCTGGTTCTTTCCTTTTAAACCATGTATTTTAAAGGGTTGATGTATAATAAATCAATTCCATAGAGCACAAATTTGGGGGTGTCAGTAAGAGTGCTTGTGCATAATGTAGCCCTTGCTCACTTGCATTTTTTTAAAAACATCGTAGGTGAAAATGAAATCCTGGAATCTCTTCAGAAGATTGCATCCAAGAACAAGTTGTGGAGGTCCTACATCGGCATGGGCTATTACAACTGCACCGTTCCCCCAGTCATTCAGAGGAACCTGCTAGAAAATTCTGGATGGTCTGTAATAATGATTATTATAGTCACTTGTCTTTTCATGTTAGCAAATGATAAGTCTCCAAGTAGAAGACTCGTGTTCCTAAGTGGTGTATCTTAACATCCTTTCACAGCCTCACTCCACATGAGCTGCAGTAGATAAATATTGTAATGATGTGCACGTAATCAACAATAGTACAGGGCCTTTGACTTGGGAAAAAAGTGAAATCTCTGCAGATATTGTATTTGGAGTTGTTACATTTTTAAATCCATTGTGATTCTGTGATTTCAAATGGCAACAAATGACACAACTTCCATTTCTGTTTTTCGTTTGCCTTTAAAGGGTTACACAGTACACGCCCTACCAGCCAGAGGTGTCCCAGGGGCGACTGGAGAGCTTACTGAACTACCAGACCATGGTGTGTGATCTCACTGGATTATCCGTGGCCAACGCCTCCCTCTTGGACGAGGGCACTGCCGCAGCTGAAGCTATGCAGCTCTGTCACAGGTTAGAGGACACGCATGCATGCCTACTCACACACACACACACACACCCTCTCTTTCACTCTCTCTTCACTCTGTCTCCCATTATGAATTATAATCAAAGAATATGAAACTGTGCCCAGACCAAAACAATTCTGAACCTTGACCGGTAACTAAAAAAATGTTTTTGCACCTTTTTTTCTATAATAATTCATTGGAATATTAATAATTAATAAAATAAATAATTCAAGAAAACATTACTCAAAGTTGTGAAGACCATCTAATTGCCTTCAGTTTTTTTTTCCGGTCATGCCTGAATGTCAGCTTTACATGACGCATGTCACCAGAAAATAAAAGGACTCTTCACCTGTTGCCTATGATGTGCATCTTTTGATGCCCTTTGCTTCTTTGCCCACCAGACAGAACAAAAGGAGAAATTTCTACATCGACCCACGATGCCACCCACAGACGATCGCCGTTGTGCAGACCCGTGCAAAGTAAGTTAAGCTTTTTTTATCTTTAAGACTGCAAGTAGTTCAACAGAAGATATGTTGTAAATGTTGTATGCCTGTAAATGAAAACTGTTATGGCACTTAAAAGCCACCATCTTACTGATCATCTAATTAAGTTAGTCACCTGCAGTTGGTTATATGGAGTTGGTCTTGGTAAAACCACCTTGTATGATTTGCTCACTGTCACATTTGTTTTATTTTTACTTGTACAAGTAAAGCCCACTTGTAGGGTCTTTAAACTGGCATGTGTTTTCCCTAATGAATGTGAATGTGTGCTGTGCAGTTACATCGGAGTGAACACCATATTGAAGCTGCCTCATGAGATGGACTTCAGTGGGAAGGATGTGAGCGGCGTCCTCTTCCAGTACCCGGACACCGAGGGCCGCGTGGAAGACTTCACTGCACTTGTGGATCGAGCTCACAAAGGCGGGGTAAGGTTTTTTAACATTTAATGAAAGACCAAAAGGAAGAAAGGAGTAGCACACAGAGCTGAATGCAAAATCAAAACTGTATTAAACAAAGCCGAAGAAAGTAAATAAAACCGACAGACAAGGAACAAACGTTTCGGGTCTAGCCCATCATCAGTGTTCCCAGTTTTTGCTGAACTTTAAAAAAAACTGGGAACATTGATGATGGACTAGACCTGAAACGTTTGTCCCTTGTCTGTCGGTTTTCTTTACTTTATTCAGCTTTGTTTAATACAGTTTTGCATTCAGCTGTTGTGTGTGAATCCTTTCTTCTTTTTCGCCATACTGTTATTGGAATTACGCACTGAGCGAAACGCTCAGAAAAAGACATTGGCGCGAACAGTAGAAACGGCACACTCTCGAACACGGATGTATCCAATAAAAAAACACCTAACATCTAAAAACAACATCATGTTGTTCCTTATCTTTATGATTGTGGGATCAAACATAGGTTGGGTTTATTACCTTACTAGCTTGGCAAGCACTATTGGCAGGTGAGCCCTGTTTTATAGAACTCATCACTTGTTTTCTCTAGCCCAAGAGGCATGACAATAAAAATCTGTCTGGTCAAATTGGTAGAGCAGTAGATGGATTGAGATAAGGGATGGAGAGATATTTCTTTTGGCTAGCTGTTAAACAAAAACAAAACAACTTTCAGATGAAGTTTCACACAACTGACCTTTTGACAATGTGGCATGATGCTTTTGACAGGAACGTTTTAATCAGGAGTTTGTTTCTCTCTTTTGAAGTTCTATGATTCATCTGTGTAATCTTTTTTTCGTACTCTGTTTGAAGGCACTGGCCTGTTGTGCCACAGACCTGTTGGCCCTCTGTGTTCTCCGGCCCCCAGGGGAGTTTGGGGTGGACGTGGCGCTGGGCAGTTCTCAGCGGTTTGGAGTCCCCCTCTGCTATGGTGGACCTCATGCCGCCTTCTTCTCTGTCAAGGAGAGCCTGGTGCGCATGATGCCGGGCAGAATGGTGGGCGTGACCAGGTAGGAACAACGTCCAAGAGCCCAGTGAACAAAACAAAACTTCTACCTGCTCTCCAGTCCTTCCTACTACACAAAGAGACAAAATAAGTGACTTACTTTTCGGTTGTTAAGTCATAATTAATAAATTACTGGATAGGGTTGGATTGGGTATTGACACAGGGGCGATTTGAACCTGGGTCCCCACGAGTAACTTGCCCATTCAGGCCCATAAACGCAGTGCGCCACAGCCTGTTAAGTCAATATTATTTGGTATTTTGTTAGCAATAACCTTTCATTGTGGTGACAAGTTTCGAGAAAGTGTTTTACTATCAAGATTTCTCATGCCTGTTTTTACCTTGACTCAATGTGATACATTGTACACTTGCATAATAACTTGAAAGTTTTGGGATTAATAGATCTTAAATAATTCAAGTGATTATTGATTACCAATGGTTTACTGCTATTTTCAGAGATGCTGCTGGTAAAGAAGTGTATCGTCTAGCCCTGCAGACCAGAGAACAGCACATTCGCAGAGACAAAGCTACGAGTAACATCTGCACTGCTCAGGTGGGTTATCTGTCATTTACAGTGGTCAAAAGTGTTTTTTGGGTCTAAAAGGCCATGTCACACTTTTGTTCCAACCATTGACAAAACTATGATTGTAAAAAGGACAGTTCTTCAGTTTGAGTTCAGTCTTCACTCTACTGTATTTGGAAAACCAATTGGCTCTATGGTAGTCAATGTGGCAGTACTGTAAAGCTAGATTTATGCTTCGGACGCATAGCCTCTGCGTCCATCCGTCCTGTGTGTGTGCGCGACACCGCCCCTCGCACAGAGGCTCTACGCCTGTCGTCGAGCGCCTCGAAAAAATCCTGACTATCCGTTGGACTGATGCGGAGGACGCAGACAAAAAGGCCCTGTGATTGGACGTCTCGCTACTTCCTTGTTCTTGTGGCAGGGCAATGCCGGTAGTTTGCGAGAGCAAATCTGTATTCTGTTAAAAAACTATACTAATGCCTTGTGTGTAAATGTGTGTAAATACACGAAGCTACAAGCTAAGTAACAAACAATGCATCAGTTGAACACTCGTGGTACAATGCCTGCAGTTTTACTACCGTGTTCCTCCACCGTATGTAAACACACATCGGCAGAGTCAACTGTTTACATGCTTGCATTTTCTGCACGTGAAAACAGACTGCGTATGTCAAGGAATGATACCAGTACTTTGCCTTTGTAGTTTGTGTGAAAATAATTAGCTAACCGGGCTGAAAAGCAACATGCTTAATAATGACTGCAGTGCTTGCAATATAGTGAAGGAAATCGCGCTGTTTCAAATGTGGCTCGCAGATGCATGAAGGCAAAGTTGGTTTGTGGCCACTCCCAAGCGACTTTTGACGCGCGCAGTTGCTGAAGTCTAATCTGTCCTTAAGTCTGTAACAATCACTCCATATACCCATATTGTTGACCTTTTACTTTGTTTTTTTGTGATTTCAGTTTCAGATTTTTCTTTAATTATTCTGTAGTGTTTTTATCTCAAACATAATTTCATGATTCTTTTATCTTTTAATCCTCTCAGGCTCTCCTGGCAAACATGGCTGCCATGTTTGCTTTGTACCACGGACCTCAAGGCCTGAGGCATATTGCTGAGAGGACCCACAACGCCGCATTGATCTTGTCTGAAGGTGTGCTAGCAGTTAACATCATTATACCACTTAATGAATCGTTTGATTTGATTTTCATGATTGTTTATTGACTGACTCTCTCGCACTCACAATATCGAACATTCCATTCCATGGTACGATTAATCTAATTTTGAATTGTGTAACATTTGAGATGAACTCTGCTACGGTTGAATCTTGAGAATAGACTTTGAAACTTCAGAAGTATACCCTTAAAATGTCAACAATAATTGCAGGTTTATTAGTGTGTTGTAATTTTAACATGCAATGTCTATTTTAAGGGCTGAAACGTGCAGGCCACAAGCTGCAGCATGAGATGTTCTTCGACACCTTGAAGGTCCATTGTAGCGTGGCTGCCAAAGACATCATGGAGAGAGCTGTTCAACGGCAGATCAATCTACGAGTTTACAGTGACGACGTGGTGAGGCTTGCATTTTAGACCTTTTTACACCATTTTATGCCTTCCGAAAGTACATCTTACAACTTGAAAGCAATGGTTCGTAAAGCACAGTATTCCATGTGGTATGTGCATGATTTGATTCTATGCAGCATACTGATTTCAGCGACTTGAATTTTCACTTATCAAGGGTATATTTCTGTACTCATCAGCTTGGCGTTTCCCTGGACGAGACCGTGACTGAGCGGGATCTGGATGACCTTCTTTGGGTGTTCGGCTGTGAATCCTCAGCTGTAAGTTCAAGTGCAAGTGTAATTGCAAATTTACTGTGGACCAGCTGGGCCCAATCTCAATTCACCCCTTGGCCCTACCCCTTACCCCTCCTCCTCCGTTTTGTGTAGGGGTAGGGGTATCCCAATAGTTGTTAAGGCAGAGGGGTAGGGGTAAGGGGGAGGGCTTGGTAGCCCTCAAAAAGGAGGAGTTGGGACGGGCAGACTCCTTTGTAGGGGTAAGGGGTAGGGGTAGGGGTAGGGGTAGAAAAATACAAATGGGATTGGGCCAAAGAAGTGATTGCAAACCTAGATTCAGAGGCTGCGTTTTGATGTCAGTTCTGTATTCCAACTCGCCAATTGTATGAACTAGTCAGTAGATACTACTGTATGTACAGGTTTGTATGTTTAATCAAGTAAAATTCTGATTATTTTTGTCTGGAAGGAAGTATAAATCTATACTGTTTAAAACCAGGAACTGATTGCTGAGAAGATGAGCGGACTGAATAAGGGCCTACTGGGGAGTCCTTACAAGAGGACCAGCAAGTACCTCAACCATCCCATTTTTAACAGGTTGGTATCAGTCTAGAGTAGTAGTGAATGCCACAGATTTTTTTTGGGTCACTTGTCTCTGCGTGAAAATAGTATTTATGATTAGTGCACTTGTACATCCATGCATGATCTAACATTAATGGGAGCATTGAAAACGCAATATATAGAAGATAACACAAAGGAAATGCCCTTAAAGTTAGGAGTATTTAACTGGTCACAGTTTCTGGTTGCATTTCTATCCATCAAGATTAGAATTTAGAAAATGAGCATCATGTATTATGAATAGGCTGACTTACAACAAATTCGCTTAAACATTTTACACAAGTGTACCACTACGTAAATCCATTTTGTTCATTAATATTGTGTCTTATCATTTGGGGTGACAGTTTACAGTTGTATCAGGTGTACATGACCAAGGATATGGGCTGGCTGCCTGTGCACCCTGCTGCTTTTGCTCGTTTTTTTGACTTCTCGATGTACCTGTACAGTACAAGAAGCCAACGACAAGAAAATGCAATTTGGTGTAGTAGACACAAACTGAAAAGCTAATGACTTCTTTGTTTTAATCCACAGTCACCACTCTGAAACAAACATTGTGAGATATATGAAACGTCTGGAGAACAAAGACCTTTCTCTTGTCCACAGCATGATTCCACTGGTGAGTATGTACTTAAATATAGATTTATGTGCCCTATGCATTTATTTTATGCTGCTTTTATGATCGTTAAGGGGCACTTTTAACCATACACTAAGGGTTAATTGCCTTAAGCTTTACATTTATATTTTTTCAAAAAGGGTTCCTGTACGATGAAACTCAATAGCTCTGCAGAGCTCATGGTGAGTGTTTCCCCCCTTTTCTTCAGATTATGATTCCAATGTTTATTATTTCGTTTGTTATTACCTATGGACATGAACAGAACTGTTTCTTTAGTTATTAGACTAGAATGCATCACAAATCCTCTATTGCCATTGCTTCATACCTGGCTTATTGACTTGGATGAACATCCACATTCATACCTGGCTCATTAACTGACTTGTGTGAACAGCCAATCACGTGGAGAGAATTTGCCAATATCCACCCATTTGTACCGCTGGACCAAGCGCAGGGCTATCAGCAGCTCTTCCATCAGCTGGAGAAGGATCTCTGTGAAATCACCGGATATGACAAGATCTCCTTCCAACCCAACAGGTGAGGTTGTTTGTCAAGTTTGTTTATATTTAGTAGTTTTTTGTCAGAATGTATGCTACCCTCTCATGAACTTTTAGTACCAGCATTTAACATTTAAATAATCTGAAACATTTGAATCATTTGAATTATCATATCGTAAAAAATAGTCTCTAGGCTAATACATTAAGATCAAGGCTAGTGTAAAACAAGCGGGAGTGAGAGGGACCGCTGTGTCTGTGTGCGTTCACCAGAAGTTAAGTGAAACACTGTTGTAATTTTATTGAGCACTATGATTTTTTTTTATTGATTTCAAAATGACTTAGATTTGTTAAAGTCGATGCCCCCATCAGAAGTTATGCACACACTTAACCATCAAACTTGAACCAAGCCACTGTGAGTTGCTCTTCATTTTGAAATAGTCATGTTGTACATAATTAGTGAAACATTTCAGTGGGTGGGCCTGTTTAACGAGAACAGAATGAGCCTGAAGTAAGGTCCCTGTTGACATAATCTTTCGTCCCCACTACAATGTGCTCCTCTGTGCCTGTAGGCAACCTATTTTTGTAATAACCCAGCATTAATCATAAGAAGAGCAAATGGATGCCAAATACAATTGCATAACAGAACAACGTTGGTGGTTCTTGAGTAAACAGTATAGTATATTAGAGCATAATGTCATTTGCTCAACAGTAGATTAGTATTGCTTTAAATTTATCATCATGCTCTTACATGCTTCAGCTGTGAAAGGATGAAACATGGCCATTGTGTCCTATTGTGCATGTGCAGTGCAATACTTTTTACTGTTTTCTTAATTTTTATGGCCTTTGTGCACAAAACGGTGTACTAGGCCCATCAACATGCCCCACATCCCACCCCACTGGTAGTTGCAATGTTTTGTCGTAGTTACATGATGATATTGAGTAAAAAACAGTATAAAAGATTCAGACGGCACATTATAAACATGCTGCATACTGTACTGAAAACATAGAAAATGAAGACTACCAGAGAGGTTCCAAAAGATGGTGAACAGTGATTACATTGGCATTGTTGCTCTTAACTTCTGGGTTAGAGCCATATAACAAACCATCCAACTGATTCATGTAGTAATGACGACAACCATACTGAATTGGTTAAAGGTGGCATCTGTGCCTATGCATAGATCCCTGTCCATCACCCATTCAAACAGTGGCTCTGCAGGACACAGATTATTGATTGCTGTTAAGCAGAATTATTACACTACTTTCCTTCTGAGTGTGGCCTTTGCTCGTGATCTTTGTACTTTGCCTCAGAGAAGACGCTGAGTCGTGTGTGTGTGTGTGTGTGTGTGTGTGTGTGTGTGTGTGTGTGTGTGTGTGTGTGTGTGTGTGTGTGTGTGTGTGTGTGTGTGTGTGTGTGTGTGTGTGTGTGTGTGTGTGTGTGTGTGTGTGTGTGAACTGTTTTGCAGTGGTGCTCAGGGTGAATATGCTGGCCTTGCTGCAATCAAAGCCTATCTCAATTCCAAAGGGGAGCAGCACCGAACTGTAAGTTGTCCCCAAGTCACCGTATTTTTTCCTTCTTTTTCTACCTGCTTGAGAGTGAAAATAATAGTACAGGATATGCTTGAAGCACCCCAAACATAAATGACTGCCTTGAAATGTAAAAATAAACAGTATCTAAATAAATATCTACAAACAAATATTGTCACCGAAAAGCTGACATTCACAAGGCTTTTTGATTCATGAATGCAAGAAGTATAGTGAAGAAATCTGCCTCAAAAGTTAGTCAGAATGTAAAAATTATGATGAGGTAAAAAACTATGTAAATATAATTTTACCCGGTCAAAACATGCATATAAAGAAATATATATATAAGAAACATATCGAGCACAAGTCTGTGCTTATAACAGAATTCCTTTCTGCTGCTGAAGAAATACTTGCTACTCTCTTCCAAGATATCAGCATTTCTTTCCTATCAGAACTTAGTTTGGGTGTGTGAGGGAGTAGATAACTATGCTGCTGCAAATTCCTTCATGGCTGAAATGCCTACGAATATGACATCAAAGCCCACATTGTACATATTGAATTGGTCTCCTTGGGAACAATGTTGTCCACTAATTTGAAATGGTTTGTGATCCAAATTACATTAATTCCAATTACCAACACTTGGCAGGGCCTTAACTTGTGGCCTTAACTTTTAATGATTTCATCCTCTGGAAGGATAGTGCAAGAAAGTGCCTATTTGGGAAATGTATGTCAGATTTAAACCTTTGGGTTTGTAGCGTATGGTCTAATGGGGTCAGTGGTCGCTCAGTCAATGCAGAACAGAACACTACACGAGCAGTAACGTCTGCAAGTCACATCCCCAGCCTTTGACCCCATGGGCTGAGAGAGATTATGCACAACAGAAAGCTTGAATAAGTGGGTGTTGCCGACCGTCATCAATAGCCTTTGGCACCCTGTGAATTAATAACAGCAAGGGGGGTGTGACTGTGCAACTGCAAACCTGTTACCTGGTTAAAACAGCTGACTGGGACTTGTGCCCTATCTCTTCCTGCCCTAAAAATAGTGGAATGATCTACAGTAGGAGGCTACATGTCACTATGACCTCTCATTGTCTCATCCTATAGGTTGTTCGCTTATACAACAGAAGTGATGGATGAAAACCCCTTTCACCGGGAAAGTGGAAAAAAAAAAACAGATTAATTTTTCTCACTCTGAAGTCAAGTTGGATATTGTACAAGACTACTGTACATCAATGAAATTCTTGCTTTAGTCAAAGAATGAGTTCACTTGCAGCATGTTCATGACCTTCTGCCTAACTGATTTTCAACAATTTAGATTTCTGTAACAAAATATAAAATAACCTGCAAAACGGCACATAATACCACACTACGCATAAACAACCTTTATTACACAGAGGAAATCTGAAATGTTTCAGCAATAAAGGTTGTTGAGGCAGAATGCAGACTTTCCCCTCTTTTTCACTTAAAAATGAATTACGCGAAAACTATTCTGAAGTGAAATGATAATATTGGTTATGTAATAATTTTTGCCATTGTAAGTATTAAAAAACCTAACATTAGAATGTGACGTAGAATGTGACGTTTTTTCTGTGTGGTCGGATGATTTATTTTGTTTGCTCTTCCCAGGTGTGTCTGATCCCGAAGTCGGCCCATGGTACGAACCCCGCCAGTGCCCAGATGGCAGGCATGAAGGTGCAGGTGGTGGAGGTGGACAAAGAGGGAGGCATCGATATGGTACACCTCAGGGCTCTGGTAAGACCCAGTTACAAGTTCATCACTTAGGCCATGATCACACTGGACACGGGTTTTACAGTACAAGGCAGATTTGTTCTGTTGTTTGTTAGAGTGAGCGTATGTCAGCGAAAGGCGGATTGCGAATTTTCTGCCAGTCTGCCCTGCGCTGATTGGGTAGAAAACCGTTCAACTCAAGGCAGAATATCTGCTTCTTGTCACGGGTGGATTTCCAGATGTTCTATTACTTTCTTGGTCTATCAGATTAGAAGTCGAACTCTAGCTGGATGCCGATTGTAAGCAGAAATCCACGTCCAGTGTGACATTGTCACAGGTCACATTGTCATTGTCACAGTACACAATTCATACACATTGGCACAACTCGACACACAACGTACGATGCAATACACCACACAGAATACAAGGCGAAAATTAATTTATTGCTGAACATAATGATGGAGTTCTTGCTGGCAATGCTCTTCATAATTAGTTTAATGTGTCTACATGTAACAGTGCATTGGTTCCCCATAACATTAAATGACAAATGGTTGAAAATTGTGCTGCAAGAGTTACAAGGTATATGTTGTTATGAATGTTATTTCTGCTTTGTCAGTAGTGATTATATTTTCCTTCAATGTTTTCAAGCATTGTGTCGTGTGATGCTTAAATGAAAGGATTTTGAGTTATGGTGCTTGTGTATGATTTTTCGTTGGTAGGTGGATAAGCACAAGGCTAAGTTGGCTGCAATGATGGTCACGTACCCTTCAACGTATGGTGTGTTTGAAGAGAACATCGGCGAGGTCTGTGACCTCATCCACCAGAATGGCGGACAGGTGTATTTGGATGGCGCTAACATGAATGCTCAGGTAACTTAATGTGCCTAACTGTGTCTTTCTGTGTCTGTCTTTGGCTATACAACACTGACCTTTTTTTACTGTTTTCAAATGTGCTCTGTAAATTAAACCTACCAACTACCTTACTTTCATTTAATTAATGTACCAAGTAAGTATATTTATATAAACTTGCTTACAATGACTAATCAGATGGCCCTACCGTGGCACTAACGGTAGGGCACTCGTCTGCCATGCGGCCAACCCGGGTTCAATTCCAGCCCGGCCCCTTCCCCGTCTCCCTCTCACAAATCACTTCCTGTCTCTCCTCCACTATCTTGTCATGAAAAATAATAAAGGCTTGAAAAGCCCCCCAAAACAATGGCTCTTCACCTTCACAACTGTTTAAATGACTTGAACATTTCAAAAGCTGTCGTCTTGTGTCGTTTAGGTAGGCTTGTGCCGCCCAGGAGATTACGGCTCTGATGTGTCCCATCTGAACCTCCACAAGACCTTCTGCATCCCCCACGGAGGAGGAGGCCCGGGCATGGGGCCTATCGGAGTGTAAGTGGAGATGGTCCTCTACAGATTCATTGAGTTTGTGTGCAAAAACAGTACAAGCCCTGTCTAGGTGCATTCAGGCCGACGGAGTGGTAATGTTGACACAGGTGATGTTTAGGAAGTATTGCAGACTTCATCAAATGAAGTGGGATGTGGGACTTATCCTACTTGAATTAACCCACCTCCCACCTGAGATGGTAGTAGGTCAAGTGCCCCCACACTCGTGAGTAGAAGGTCCCACTGCGACAGGCGTTCCAGTGCACTTTTCGTAGTTGGAGTCCCATGTCCCACTAGTTTGGATTGGTTCTGGAATGCACCATAAGCCATTTTCTTAATTTGTTTGTGCAGCTGCCCTTGCCCATAGATTTATACACAGCTAGTGAAATGTCAATATCCTCAATGGTGTTTTAAGGACATTAAAGCATGTTATCAATATAAGTGTTACCTTGTGAGTTTTAACATTATTATAATTTCTACAGAAAGGAACACCTGGCACCATTCCTTCCCAGTCACCCAGTTGTGCCCATGCAAGCCGGCGATGCGCTGAGCTCTTTGGGGACCATTAGTGCTGCCCCCTGGGGGTCAAGTGCTATTCTGCCGATTTCGTGGGTTTACATCAAGGTAAAAATATGTACTTTGATCAACTTTTGTTGTTGTTAAATTCGTTTTCATCAACAACTAAATAACAGTACATAGTGAAATGAGTGAAGACCCAATTGCCCAACAGCTTGGCCTAATTTGCAGTTCATCTCTAATGGTCTGTGTGATTTTCCCCCATTCAGATGATGGGCGCCAGAGGTCTGGTGCATGCCACTGAGATTGCCATCCTCAATGCTAACTACATGGCCAAGAGAATGGAGAACCACTACAAAGTGCTCTTCAGAGGACTACAAGGTAAACCAGAAAGCTCTTCTGCCCGTTGTAGAATTTTACAATGAGTAGAGTTGAGCTGAATACTGTAGAGTTACTGATCCCAAATGTGCAGGAAACAATACACAGCCTGAAGCATCCCTCTTTGGTGATTTAAGATTTGATTTAAAAATGCAATTTTGAGTGTTCTTCGCAGTTAAGCTAATATAAAAGTAAGTGAAATGGTATGTGTGTGTTGTTTGACACTCTTGAGAAAATGCAAAGGACAGAACTACGTATGCTGCTTTACATGCTGTGATGTGTGTGCTGAAATGCTCTACCTTCTATAGATCTCGGATTAGTTGTAACCAGACTTGCATAATACATGTATTTCATGAAGTATGAAAACTAAACAATAACTTTCTTTACTCTAGGCTTCTGTGCCCATGAATTCATTTTGGATATCCGACCATTCAAAAAGACTGCAAACATTGAGGCTGTAGATGTTGCCAAGAGATTGCAAGATTACGGTAGGAACAAGCCTGAAGCGGATTGATTTTTTTTCTTTTGTTTTGTCTTGTTGTAATCTGCAAAACTAATAATGATGAGGCCACGCTCTTCAATCACGGAAACATTCAGTCCACTGTCTGTCCTTCACCAGTACTGTAACTTTCAGTACTCTGACTTTTGCCCTTTTTAACAGTGATAAGATACAAAACGTGCTGATACCGTGTTTTAACCTTATGGACTATGCCATGATTAGGGTAAAAGCACATTTTATCTCTAACTGGAATAGCTCACCGAGATCTACAGCCATTTAGCCCCCCTACGACCCACTATTAATAACATTATGAGGTCTTTAAGTTAACCACAGGAAATTACATGGCTAGGCTCGTCCACACACAATTCATGTTTTCAGGGCTCTAAATTAACACCAGCCAACTGACCAAATGCTGGTGAAATTTCAGTTTGGCTGGTAGAAAAGACCAACTTACTAGCCACTTTGACCCATTAATGAGTGTGTGTTTGGCTAGTGATATTAACATCTACTAGCCATTTTGGCTGGTGATGAAAACAGTTCATTTAGAGCCCTGCTGTAAGCCAGTCCTGTTTGATGCAGTCAAAAACACCAACACTGAATAACAATGCATGTCATCCATGGTCTTGTTGACGTCCGTCCGTGCGCAGGTTTCCATGCTCCCACCATGTCGTGGCCGGTGGCTGGCACGCTGATGATTGAGCCCACCGAGTCGGAGGACAAGGCAGAGCTAGACCGCTACTGTGATGCGCTGATCGCCATCCGGCAGGAGATCGCAGAAATCGAGGAGGGACGAATGGACTCCCGCGTAAACCCACTTAAGGTGAAATGGACAAGAACTCTCAGAATAACGACAATAGTGTTTACTTGCACATGTGCACTTTTCGTTCAAATCAAGAACTTATAAACTATGTGTTAACACACCTAATGACAACTTATCTGTAGTGCACTTTATTCACAATAGCTGACCAAAGTGCAATAATGTGGTCAAAGCTTCTCATTTTACTCAAATTTAAGCATACACTTTAAAATTGTTGGTTTCATTTGCTATTTTGCTCCCTTTTGATCAGTCTGTATTTCCTATGATTTGCTGTGTGGCAGCTGGAATCGTCATATTTATCAGGGGATTAAAATATTTCTGTTCTATGCCGTTTTATTCTAGATGGCTCCTCATTCTTTGGCCACCATTGTGTCTGGCACGTGGGACAGACCTTACTCCAGAGAGTTTGCTGCATTCCCCCTGGTAAGCCTATTATATTACATTACATTAATAAATACAGTATAAGCACTTACAATACAATGGGATTGTTACAATCCTTAACAATATTTAACAAGTGCCAATAGACAGGACAACCACTGCTAAAATATTGAGCAAATTAAAAAGTAATAGGCAAATTATGAACCACCATTTTTAATAATAATTACATTTTATTAATGTAGTGGTTCTAAAACTTTTTGGGGGCATTTTTTTGCCTTCAGTGCTTTTTAAAGGGGTGGAAAGGAGTGAGGAAGACTAGGTAGGATGGGGAAGCAAGACGTTCAGGGTCATACAAGTACTGGAAACTGTGCATATGGAGTGGATGCCTTGACTAATTGCTATCTGTGGTTCCCCAACGTTTAACTTGTCATGAATCCCCTGTGCAACACACAGGTTGACATGAAAAGTTTTCCATAATTATTGTTAACATTTAACATTGTCCATACAGCAGAGGCAATGGTCATATTAGGAATACAGTTGGAATGGCTAAGATTTCCCGTTGAGGGACTATTTCAACTCAATTTACAGAAGATAAACACTCAACATAAGATTCTTTTTTATTGATCCAAGTACATCCCTTTCTATAGGATCACTGAAATTGTGAAATCAATGTAATTTGACTGCCATGCATATGACCTGTTGATGAACCCATTGCTTTGCAGCCATTTGTGAGACCTGAAACGAAGTTCTGGCCCACGATTTCAAGGATTGATGACATCTACGGAGACCAACATTTGGTCTGCACCTGCCCACCAATGGACGTCTATGAATCTCCGTATGAGGAAAGGGCCGCGTCGTAGTCTCATTCCTCACACCACACCGTCAGTCACACAATCGAATATATTTTTATAAACTTTTTTTTTGGTAGAAATTTCATTTTCTACTTTTAGTAGAGAATTTCATAAAAAAGAATTTCCTCTGTGTGTATATTTATATGTATATGATTTGTTGACCCTTCTTCTTCAACTTAAAATATGTTTAATATACAATTAATGTGATCATGTGATCAAGACATTTTAGATGTATTAATCTCAAGTAACTGCCTGTCTTGAACTGCTGTAGAAATAAAAAAGAGAGAAAAACGGGTTACTTTTTTAACAGTATTTGCAATATTCAGTCACATTATTCATATTAAAAAATGGTACAAGAATAGTCTTGCCGATAACCTTCAGTGGTGTAAGCTAAGTGCAGTGCAATGTATAGTAGTAGTTATTACCGATAGGGCTATATGCATACCGATACTGGAAGTATAGACAGGCCAGGGGCTAGGTATCTTCTGTGTTCTATTTTATACCATTTTCATTCCTTCCTCTCCCAATTCTGTGAATTTTGAGAACTCAATCTTGGAGTTGATCTTAAAATTAAATAAAAAAAGAACAACACTGGCTCGTTTGTAGAATTGATATAAAATATTTAATTAGTAATAGGGTTATCCTCTTTTTTCTTCATTAGGTTGGAACTGACAATTCCAAAAAGCAGAATAAGTCCAAGATTTCTATTTGAGGCAAATTTTTTCCAGCAGTCTTCCGACTTGTTGATGTCCAATGTGGCGATCTGTGTGATGAAACAATATAAATAACACATCACTTACAAAACATACCAAAAAGGTCCCACATTATTTACATCTATGTAGCG
Organism: Engraulis encrasicolus; assembly: GCF_034702125.1. NCBI lineage: Eukaryota > Metazoa > Chordata > Actinopteri > Clupeiformes > Engraulidae > Engraulis > Engraulis encrasicolus. The sequence continues at coordinate 48,951,967 of NC_085859.1, read as the reverse complement.
TATAAAGCAATGACCCTCAAATTTCAAAAAATCTATAAACAAATGTATTTGTCAAAAAGGTGCAAAATCCCCAGACAACTGTATTTTGATGCTGGTGAATTGCAGATCCACAAATCGTATACTTCTGCCTCTTTTCCACTGCTGGTTTTCAGGTTGGCCTACAGCTCCACACAGCGCGCTTCGGCCACCAGTTTTTGCTTTTCGAATAGGCACGACACGGCTCAATCGTAAAGCAAAAAGTGGCAGCTGAGTCCCGCTGTGTTGAGCTGTAGGCCTACCAGAAAACCGGCAGTGGAAAAGAGGCAATAGAGAATAATCACACATCATTCACTCATATCTTTCATCATGACCTGCTTCTTCACTGTATATTTCCACTCTGTGATGGAGACAACGAAACCCTGACAGGATTACACTGACTCACCTGATTGGCTAGATGGACAGCCACGGCTGAGAGGCCAGTGTAATATGGGAGAGTCTGCTGAGCGTTAACGCCAGCGAGGGCCAGACCAGCCAACATGGCCACGGAGAAGCCAGACAGCCACGGCTTGGTCTGCTCTCCAAACCTCAGAGCTGTGGACTTCACCCCTATCCTCACATCATCCTCTTTATCCTGGGAATAGACAACAAGCACACAGTACATACTTCTCAGCAATGTAGATGTTTCAAGTAAACACAAGATGCCAGTACAACATCTACAACCATTTCATTTGAACACCTATCATTCTTCATCATTTAAGTCTTGTATTTTTGTGCACAGTAATTGTTAAAACGGAGTCCTCAGACTTCACGCCAACTGTGTAATGCATATACAGGCACTTAATATAAATACTTCATTTGAGGAAGTCGACATATGGGTGTCATGTACTGTAACAGTCATAAGAAAGACATGTCAGGAACATTAACATCACATTATTGATGTCACATTATTGATGACTCTTGTCATTAAGCTCGTGACATTCCGAAAACTGAATGATTATGTCAACAGTTATTAACATCAAAAAAGGTGCCATTAATGTTCCTAACATGGAACATGTCATGCTTATTACGGTGACATAAATACACCTTATATAGACCCTTTCAAATAAAGTGTTACCCTAGAATGAGAGGAGGGAGGAGCAAGATGAATATTACCTGATGAGCATAAATGGTGTCGTAGATGAGCGTCCACATTACGCCTGAGAAATAGAGAGGTAAACATACTGACCAATCACACGATCCCATCACTGCCGACCATCCCAGCAATGCTCCCCAGTTGAAAGTGAGACCTGAAACAAAACATAACACATAAAGAGGCCATGTGAGAGGTATACTCCACAAGAGCAATTATACAGTGGAGTTCATGATCTAATATGATGTGTTTATCAGTCCATAGCCCTATTGCCTGAGGAAGAGTGCTACTGGTGGAGAATAAGACAGAGAAAACTGGACGCAATATACAGTACATAACAGTAGACTGAAAATAAACTGGTCACTTAGCAAAATAGAACTGAATGGAGACATAAAAAATGAACTTGCATTTTGTCCATGTCCCATTCAGTTAATCTTAGCAGCCGATTTGCTGTTGCATATTGTTGTCTTTGCAAGATGTTGTCTAACCTACAGAATGCACTTGGTGACCTGTAACTACAGCTATATATTACTTTGGTGTGTGTGTGTGTGTGTGTTTGCTCACACTTACAGGAAACAATAAACCCCAAAACCTTAGTGGCTTGCATAGCAGCCTTCACAGTGTGTGTGTGTGTGTGTGTGTGTGTGTGTGTGTGTGTGTGTGTGTGTGTGAAGCACTTTGGGTCAACTGTGGTTGTAATTGTTGTTTGTAAGATTGCACTTCTTTAAATTAGCAATGCATATTGTAAATGTCTTAATTATTTTATTTTCTTACCGAGCATCAGCTGTGGCCAGTATGTAATTCTCTTCATGGTGGGGTATGTGACAACTAAAGCCAGTGAAGCAGCTCCAAGAAATATACTGTGCATATGAGGCAAAAACAACACATTTTTTGCATTAATCAATAAGTCTAAAATGCTGTCAGTAACACTATACATGAGCACTGGAACACTCAAAACAAGTACTGTGGTAGTATGTGCCAAATTGTGTCAGAAAGTGGTAAACCTGCTACCAGGATCATTTCAGTATGAAAATGAGGGCTACCGCACTTCTATTAGCAGAGGTATGGTCACATGCATAGGTGTGCACAGATAGGGACGAGGTGGTATTAAAGCATTTGCCCCTTTGCCCGACTGCCCTTTTTGAAAATCCTTTTGTTTTTAAAGTTTTTTTTTCCCCCACAATGTATGGTAGAGATGTCCCGATCCAGGTTTTTGCACTTCCGATCCGATACAGATATTTTATTTCACTTCCGATCCGATTCCGATACCGGCCGATACCGATACCGGCCTATCGGAGTATTTAAGTTGAAAGTTATTTAGCCTACTTACTTAGTTGTCACAGTCATGTTGAAAAGGGTTTTTACTCTTAGTAACAACTAGCCAACTGAATTAGGTGAATTTGAGTAATACACAATGGTTTTTAATGAGAAACTGACCTGTTTTTTTCAGATATTAATAAACACAAAACAGGAAAATGGATCGGATTTTTCCGTGCATGCCGATCCGATACCGATCCGCATTTTTTGCCAATATCGGCAGCCGATCCGATCCATCCGATCCTATACGACAACCATAATGTATGGTGGTCCATTTTGACATGATCATCTACAAATGTTTGATGATCAAAAGCATGTGACAATAATGCCTCAATAGCCCCTTCGTCCCCTCTTGGGCACCTGCCCCCTTTAAGTGTCTGTGCACAACACTGGCCCCATGCTGTTACAGTATGTGCCTCACCTGTAGTAGTTGAGGCAGAGCAGGACACAGAGGGCCAGACTGAGCTGGCCACCCAGAAACACCAGAGCCTGGAACCTGGAGATCTCACCCGACGCTATGGGCCGGGTCGCCGTTCTCACAACCTACACAACACACAGTAGTCAACCGAGTAATTACCGGTAATTAATATACGTATATACTATATGTTTGCATTTATTGAAAATGTTTAGTTTATTGCATACTATTTTGTGGACCTGTAGGCTGGTCAGCCCCTTTTAACATGGCAGGAGCCACATTTTAAGGTGTGATGCAAAGTCATTAAGAATGAGACTATATGGGAAGAGATATTGTACTGATGCTTACTTTTTTGTCAAAGTCTTTATCCCACATGTCATTGATGGTGCAGCCGGCCCCTCTCATCAGCAATGAGCCCGTTCCAAACAGTGCTAGCATGCTGAGGTCTGGTAGACACCCAGGGGCAGCAGCTAACGCTATACTCCACGTGCAGGGCAGGAAGAGTAACCACGTTCCTGGAGGACATGAGGAAGAAAAGCAATCAGATATGGCGACATCATGGCCAACTGGTCAACGCTAGATGCCTGTGATCAGAGCCGTATATAGAGATGTACGGCTCTGCCTGTGATGTGTGTGTGGCGCCACCCTCAGGCGACCAAAAAACACTGGACAAAAACAGTCAGACAGACATGATCAGTTTGCAGTTGCAGTTTGAGATGGAGGAGGGATTGGGTTGCTGGGAGGGATGCACAGTACTAAGTGACCCATTCCACATGCCAGCTGTTGCAGGTTCGAGTCCGGCCTGTGATATCCCAGTCCCAACCCATCTCTCTTCCACTCATTTCCTATCATAATATAGGCAAAATATATATTTAAGAAATAAGAAATAATGCCACCTGGCTCCAAAATGGTGAAGGCTGTGACGTTCGACACATACAGTAGATAGATATCATCTATTAGACGACACATGTTTTGGGTGGAAAAAAAACAATTACACTAACATACAATAGTGGTGTCAGCTGTGGTTGCACAATTGTTTGCAAATCTGCATCAATGTGGCATTTTAAATCTTTTTCTTCCTTTCTTTTTTCGTATTACAGCAGAACCCCTGTTGCACCTGCTTATATACAAATGGGTGGTTGACGTGACGCCTTGTTTTTTCGTAACATTGGTTAAAAAACTATAAAACTGTTATTTTTCCTTTAAAAAACAAATGTCAATGAAAGAAGATGTGGAACATTATGTTTCATATTAGTCTTAGATGAGATTGTTAAGATTTATGTAAAGGTTTATATGTCAAATATCCTGCGGTGTGACTGTAACATTAATGAAACCTGGATTATAATATATATAAAATAACTAACAACATTTTGAATAATGTATGAAGCATTTGGCATCATTGCATAAATATTAACTTATATTAAGATATGTGAATGTGAAAAAAAACTCAAGACAGTAATATTAACTACAAGTTCAATTTCGTAACACAAATTGCGTCCTGTGGGGTGACATGTATGTCAATGTTTGTGAACGGGCAGCTGCAAGGCCAACTACAAGGGTCTTAATGACTGGCTCCTAACCAGTCAGTACCTCAGTTATTGGAGAGTGCTGTGGAAGTTTAAGGTGACTATTAACCTCTTAATATGTCTTCATATTGCAATGTTTCTGTCACGCAATGCTTAGGTTCATTTTATGGTGTCCTGTGGTGTGATTGCTCTTATTAGTCTTATAGAAGGAAAAAAACTTTTTTTAATAAATGAAAACACATATTAAGATTAAACACAATATCATTATCAAGTTAGCATGAGCTCAGATGTCAGTCATGTATACAAAAGGATTAAAATGGCCATAATGCAGTGAATTTCCTGTGGTGTGACTTCATTTTCCTGTGGTGTGACATGCCTATGCAATGTGTTGACACATTTTCCCAAAAAATGGCAAACATAAGGCGAAATTCCATGGACCACTAAGTACTTTATTTTTTTCCAATTTTTTTTCCATCATTTTTTTCAGGAATTGGAAAAACTTTCTTTTTTTGCGTTACGCCCTTAAACGTCAACCACCCAAATAAGTATGTGTTGAGTAAGATACTGTTCTAATTTCTCATATCTCTAGTCTTCTGACACTCACCAATGGGTTTGTCTAGTCGCATGAGGCGAAGGTATGGTTGCACAGATGCAGGAGCAGAGTTGACCACAGATGCCCCTGACAGAGGCCTGCTAAGCAGACTTGCAGCGGGAACAGCAGAGGTAGCCCTACTCAGCAGAGCTCTCCCATTAACTCGCCCATCTGTTCCACACAGAGATCGAGTCCCCACAATGTGACTTTGGAAGTCATAGTCTTTTCTATATGCTACATGGAAAAAAGGAACTATCAGTTGTGCTCCCTTGCTTGTGTGACTTGATGTCGGGAGTGCGTAGGAGGTCCTCACGGGGATCTTCCACCTGCAGTGTGTCAGCACTCTCAGGGTGGCCATCCTTATGGTCGGCGATTTTTAAATAGTTTCTTCAAATCTGCAAATGCAAGAGAGTATTGGTTAGAGTTTGTCAGATGCAAAGCATCCATTCATTATTTATCTCAAATTCAAATTGCATTTACTGAAAGTAGTAAAACTTGCCCTGTTAATAAAACAGGTTTGTGGTGACATCAGTGAAATCTAAAATGTCATTGATTTTGTCCATACTCAATGTCTTCCTCGTGGTTTTTCTTTCCAGGTTTTATGTCACATAGCAATGCAGAAAAGCGCATTGATTACCATTTTAGTTTATGATTATTAGGCTAATCAAGGTAAATGACATTACATTGCAATGAGAAAGAGGCTTGGCGAGAGCGGAACAAAAAAAAAAAAAAAGTCAGACAATAAACAACACTGTCTCACACTACAGGATTACTCAGAATATCTCGATCCAAACTGTTGTCTGCAATGGTGTGGTAATCAGCGAAATTACGGCAAGGGTAAATTGAGAAGAGATGTCAACAACCTAGAAGCTGTATTGGAGTGTCAAACTGTCAAAGTGCTAACACACAGGCTCCTACCACATGCAAAGTCCAGAACCAGAGAGAGACCACTGCAGAATAAAAGGTTCTCTCTGCGCCACTGGTTCTTTTCACACACTGTCAAGAGCAAGAAATCTTACCATGTATTTAGATTGGACAGGACTCGCAAACTGCCCATGATCTTGATAAAATATACAGTAAAACATGAGCGAAATAACACAGCAGCCGCTTCGGTAAAGCGTGATTTACACTTCCTTATTTTGAATGTCAAGACTACTGACGTAGGCTACACTGCCATTGATGTGGAGCATTACCGCCCCCACCAGGTCTGGAGCATAAATTCCATTGTTAATACAGAAATAATTATTAATGGCTTCAAATCTGAACCTACATTATGTTTTATTTCGAACAGTTTACTGACATACATTAGTTCGGATATGCACTCAGCAAACCCTGCACTGAACAGCTTGTCACTTCTCAACCGGGAGATGGAGCTAGCGGACGGAAAATGTACCGGAAATACATCACCAGCAAACCGGATATCACACAAAAACGTGTCAAGACAACATGGCAGCGTACGAGGAGTTACATGTGGCTCTTGTGTAGATTACGCATTTTTGTACTATAATTTAGACTCTGGGAATCATCACGATTGGATTAACGATTGAGGATTAACAGTTTATATACCTAATAACCACAACAAGAATTTGCCAAAATGCAGCACGACGATGTAAGTCCAAGTTTGTCTTTGAATCTTTGCGACACGTGAAGTAGCTTACAGTTACTGTTTATGTCGGCTACAATCCATGTTTTCGTAATTGTTTGTAAAAGAAGACAGTTAAAGAGTATGTTACCCATATGGCTCATTTTTAAAATCGCAGTCTGAAGTTACAGTTGTTTATAAACGGTTTATTGTGAACGTTTTTTTCTCCAATCGGCTGCCCGACTCAGTTTGCGACTTCCTATTTTCCTACAGGTCATATGGGACATCATTGGAAATAAACAGTTCTGTTCATATAAAGTAAAGTAAGTTGCTTTAATTTCTACACGTATTGCTAGCGGGTTTGCTTGCAATCGATTTGGTAGTAAGTTTGTTGTCTTTCCTCCAGGACCAAGACGCAAAGTTTCTGCCGCAACGAATACAACATAACAGGCATTTGCAATCGAGCGTCTTGTCCCCTGGCCAACAGTCAATATGCCACGATACGGGAAGAGAAAGGTGAATATCCATTTAAGGCCATTAACTTTTTTCATCACGACCCAATTTAACTAATATGTGTTAATCCTTACTAGCCAAACAAACATTCATTATCAGTCCAAGTGGCTAGTAAGTTTTCTTATTTACCAGCCACGCTGAATTTACAAGCATTTGACTGGTTGGTGGATGTTAATTTAGAACCACTGTAAAAACTGAATTTATGACATACATACGAGGTTGGGTTAAGCATTTAATATTTAACATTTTAATAATTATGTTGTCAGGTCAGTGTTTCCTGTACATGAAGGTGATCGAAAGGGCAGCTTTTCCAGCACGTATGTGGGAAAAGGTAAGTGACTGTTGACATTTGTCAGTACACTCATTGATAACCTAGTGCAGTGTTTCCCAACCTTTTTTGTCTTGCGTACCCCCTAAGCATCTTAGTTGTGCCCTGAGTACCCCCTAATTCATGTTCTATATCGTTTTCTCTGTCCTGATGTGACTGCTCCAGACATTTGTTACAATAATAACATTTTTCCAAGTACCCCCTGTGGTGTGCTCGCGTACCCCTAGTGGTACACGTACCCCTGGTTGGGAAACACTGACCTAGTGTACCCTTTGACTGTCCTATTTTGCACAGTGAGAAGCATAGAATAGTGTTTCTCCAAAGTCTCCGAATATGTACACTTATTCCTATGATTCAGCGTGTGATGTTTTGTATCTTGACCTTTTGCAGGTGAAGTTGAGTAAAAACTATGAGAAAGCCCTGGAACAGATAGATGAGAACCTCATCTACTGGCCCAGATTCGTCAGACACAAATGCAAACAACGATTCACAAAAATCACACAGTACCTCATCCGGATTCGCAAGCTCACGCTAAAGAGACAGTGAGTTATTGAACCCTTTCATCCCTAACCTCTTAATTTAACCTCATGTTGCTGAATATAATGGCAGTCAGTTTTGCATTGCATTCATTCTTAGATTTTAAATAACCAGGAAAGTCCCAGTCGACATTAAAAAAAACTCTTAAAGGGCTTCTTCTGGCCAAGAGGCAGCAAAAGTTACAAAACTTGACAAATGTAACCTTATCATGCAAATGTTCGTATTATACCAGTCTTGGTGACAGATTTTGCAGAAATTAATTTTGTTGTGGTTTGAATTGTTTGTAGACTTGACCGATTGAGTAACAATTCTACACTTTTAATTTACAGGAGGAAATTGGTACCCCTGAGTAGAAAGGTAGAGAAGAGAGAGAAAAGAAAAGAGGTAAGTGAAGCTGAATACGTAATGAAATGATAGACCTTCATATGAAGCCTGCACACACACACACGCACACACACAGCTGGTCATTGAATTTCTGTAAATTCACGTCATTTGATAAGTTTGGGGATTTGGTTTTTTTTTCCCCAATTAGAATTTTTGTTATACTGTGATATTTTGTAATGTGAAATGAAGTCTTACAGACTTCTTTGTCTTTGGCTTGTTTTCTGAAATAACATTTCTTGTAGCCTATAATCCCCTTGTGATGGAGTGACCATCACTAGGGTTGTGTGGGTGTGTTCTGAATAACATGCCAACGAGCCTGGCTCTTTGGTGTAGCGGTCAGAGCCCCAGTTTACTACCCCAGAAGGTCTGGGTTCAAGTCCCAGCTGGGCAACTCTACTCCCCTTCGCTACACCCCTTTTCTGAGTTGATGGCATTGAGTAGCTTATCTAGCTTGCTCCCTCTGTCTTTTCATAATTGTCTGGTTGAAAAATACAACATTCATGATTTGAATTTGATTCAATTTCTTTCAGGAAAAAGCTCTTATTGCTGCACAACTCGACAATGCAATTGAGAAAGAGCTGTTGGAAAGACTGAAGCAGGGAACAGTAAGTACAGCTCTGACACTTTTATCCAGAGGGCATTTGTTTTATTCATAAGGAAACTAAATGACTTTTAAACTCGTTGTGTAGAGCCCAGTACGAGTAGTTATAAATTATGATAATGGCCCATGTCTGAACATGGAATGCAATGTTGTGATTAGTGTTGCACCGATACCAGTATCGGCCACGCCCCAGATGCTGCACTAAAATGGTCATATCAGTATTGACGCGTACCAACAAATGGGGCACCGATAACCATTTACAGATGCTCATATGACACTTGAACGCAGCCTTGAACTTAGTTATTGTATATCAGAGGTATTTAAAAAGTATAAAAAGTTCACTTTGTACAGTATTTGTCTTTTTGCTGTTTCACAAAGGTAAGGAGCAGCCTGACAAAGCCCTGATAGCAATGATGTTACATCCAAGTAGTAAGCTTAGCCTATGCAGCTCTTCATATAAACACTGTAAATACATGTCAAACAGAGAAGTATCGGTATCGGGGCCAAGAAAATGGTATCGGTGCTCAGTGTTTTTCCCCAGCAAAGAGTGAATAGGCCTGTTGACTGGCCCATCTGCACAAAGAAGCAACTATTCTAACTTGATTATTGCTGGAATGATCTAACGTAAAAATGAAATGGCATCAGTAGTCTTGCATATTCATTTCTGACCATATTTTTTTTGTAGCGTTCCTACTCGGTCCACTCCTGAAAATTTCATGAATGAGTTAATATGCATGTATTTAAAAGGTTGGCAATAATGTTAATGTTGATTCTGACATTTCGTTTCAGTATGGAGACATTTATAACTTCCCCATCCACGCATTTGACAAAGCACTGGAGAAACAAGATGAGGAGAGTGAATCAGAGGAAGAGGAGGGTGAAGAAGAAGAGGAGGAAGATGATGAGGTAAAATGGATTACAATTGTATAATGGATTATAATTGTACAGAAACTTTGCTATACCCTTAGATCAGTTTTGCAATGTAATACGACTTTGTGAAATATGTTAATAGTTGTCTACCAAAGGTAACCTTTTTAAAAAATCATTGCTGAATTGACTGGAATACTGGTTTTATGATTGCCACATTAAGCCATAGTAATATGCTTAACACTGAGCACATTCACTTGGCCACATTAAACAGATTACTGGCAAACACAGTTGTTTTGCTATTTTTTGTGAAACATTTGGAGCACAATTCATGTATTTTCTGAATTTAGGATGTTGGACAGAAGGAGTTTGTTGCAGAAGACGAGATCGAGGAGAGTGATCTTAGTGACTTTGAGGTGAGGTGTCATTTGACGTAACCATAAAAGTAAAAAGTACGTATCACTTCCCTCTTAAGATTATCCCCTAATGTGGTTCAATTTAACACTTCAGGACATGAACAACCTAAAAGGAAGCAGTGATGAAGATGAGGAGGATGACGAGGAAGAGGATGATGATGAGGATGAAGAATCCAGTGAAGAGGAGATGGACACGGATACAAAACGCAAGGTCGTTTCGAAAGGAAAAGCTCCACTCAAAGGACCACAGCGAAAGAAGCGTGCTTATGTGGAGATTGAATATGAACAAGAGACTGCATCTGCTGCAAAGCAGAAAACCACATAGATACTCCACACATGAACTCCTTTTTACTGTGCGTATGGGATGGACATTTATCAAATTCTCAGTGACTTCAAACAGCAACTATATATCCCCATGGATCTGTCTGGTTTTGAAGCTGTACAGTGTTCTGTGTTATCACACAAGACATTCTTGGGGGGGCAAAAATCAAGCCAATCACAGAGAACCCTTGTTGTATTAAGTAAACTATTTTAATGTCTGAACAATTTTTTTTGTTCGAAATGTGTTTTATGAAATAGTTGCCTAGTGCAGTGGTGAGCCTTGCTTGTGTTCATTCTGGGTGGTATACTAAGAACATGTTGCAGGCATCGTTTAGTTAAGAAAATGAGTACGCCAGGCTCTTCTATTAGATGATTTACCTCTACTACAAAGTTAACTTAACCTGGTTTACTGCCGAACCAGCTTCATAGTATACCCCCCCAGGGCTCCAGACTAACTTTTTGCACTGGTTGCGCTGGTGCGCCTAAAATTTTTTTTTAGGTGCACCAGCACAAAATTTAGGTGCACCCAAATGTTTTCACCAACCCATACACACACGCACCTCAGCTTTAAAAAATAATAATTAAAAATAATAACAATAGCAATAATAATAGCAAGAATAATAATAATAGGCCTAATAATAATAATAATAATAATAATAATTATTATTATTATATTATTGCTGCTATATTTTAAAAGACCTGGAGCCTTTGATGTGCTATAGGCTAGTCCAAATGTGCTCCTTATAAAAGACATGACAGTAGGCTACCTAACTAACACATCTTGGCTACAAGTAGTTTGGCTGGTTGAAAAGACCAAATTAGTAGCCTTTTAGTGAGTATGTGTTTGACTAGTAAGATCAACATAGCCTACCAGCCTTTTCTGCAATAAGGCTATGCACACGGCACAAGCACAGACTTACAATATGAAGATAGATAGATGGATGTATAGATTTTTTTTTTTAACAAACCCTGCTAAAAATGTCATGATTTTTAAAATCCATAGACACAAATAGCATAGCCTTAGCCTAGCGAGCCAGACCCGTACAGCAAAAAGCTGTACCAGGGTCTAGGAGGGCTGGGCAGCAGTGTGGGCGGGATAAACGGTTGCTTCAGCACTCAACGCCACGCAATTGGATGGCAAACAACCAATCCCCACACACTTCTGTGTAACGTCAAAGCTGTCTTGTGAAGCGGCAACTCCAAGCCGTCGTAGCAGTGAATGCGTGTGATCACCACAGCCACAAACAAGTTTCCTAATAAATCGTGTTTTCACTTACATAGTTCAAAAATGCCTCGTTTTCAACCACACGGCCCTTCTTGATCATCCAGCGAAATGTTGAGCAATTTGGGGCTTGTTAAATGGTTATATTTATGATTGTTGTCAACATGGCATGTTCGGTGTTAGCTAGCTAGCTGTATACCCATAACTAATACACAGCTGGATATTAGCTCTGTGTAATTGACGACAGATTGGCTAGCCGCTAGCTCGGTAGACTCTAGGTGTCATTCCCATCTATTTAGTAAGCGACTCACAGACTTTCAAAGCTCCCAAATGTCTCGTTTTTAATGACATGGATCTTATTAGAATTTGGGGCAGGCATATAATACAAGGCTGGATACCTAGCTCTGTGTTCGACAGGTTAGCTAGCCAGCGAGGGCCCCTTTGTAGGTGGAGCGGCAAATTCGAGCCGTCGTAGCAGTGAATGCATGTGATGACCACAGCCACAAACAAGTGTCCTAATAAATCGTGTTTTCACTTATACAGTTAAAAAATGCCTCGTTTTCAACCACATGGCCCTCCTTGATCAACCAGCGAAATGTTGAGCCATTTGGGGCTTGTTAAATGGTTATATTAAGACTGGATACCTAGCTCTGTGTTATTGACGACAGGTTAGCTAGCCAGCTGGCATAGTCTAGCTTGGTAGACTATGCCATTCCCATCTATTTAGTAAGCTACTCAAAGACTTTCAAAGCTCCCAAATGTCTCGTTTTTAATGGCATGTGTCTTATTAGAAATTGGGGCAGCAATTTCATTCTACACCTACAGTAGTGGTCTGATAATAGCGCGTGACTATCTGGTCCTGTAAAATGCTCAACTTAGCTTACCGAGCTAGTTTAAAACATCGAATGATCAAATGGTATTGTGATTGTGTTGTGATCTATTTGTGTCCGATAAGTTCATGGTGTATTATTACATCAATCCATGTCAGACACGAAATGTATTATCATCCAGGCTTTTTAAATTAAGTGCACTTTCGTGCTGTACGTAGCACGGACGGACACCATGCTTCTTCTTAGAAAGTTTCCTGTTTACTAAGTAGCCCGGCCCCCCTCGCGATTTGATTGGCCCTGTCATCGGATAACTTTCAGCCTCGCAAAACGACCGGGGTCCGCTAGACTGCCCCCGGGAGCAAATTCAATTTGCGGTCGCTAGGGGCGTCTAGATTTCTAGGCTAGCATAGCCTATGTTTACAGTGGAATCTGAGGTGAGTTGGGTTTTGTCTATTTCCCCATTTTTGAGCGCTCTCCCTCTGCATAGGCCTAATGATTGTGGTATCTTAGCAAGCGCTACGAACAGACACGACAGCACTAGTGCGCTCGCTCGCTCACTCTCTCTCTCCCTCTCTCTCGTGCTGTCTCGAGGTGCATGAACGATGCCTTGCCGACTGATGGGCAGTATGTAGCCTGCCTTAGTCGCTATCAAAAAACTCTCACAGAAGACCCGACAGACAAGCGCGTCACCTGTTGTTTGGCCAGCTCTGCACGCGGCTGAAACGGGCAATTATCTGCACCCGTCTGCGTGTTTGTGTGACAATGTTTAATATCCTCAAGCCATTTAGTTTTTCCCCGTCATTGTGACTCTCTCGTGTTTAAAATATCCTCAAGTTATTTTGCTGTTTTTACCGTGATTGTAACTCTCTTGTCCGTTGCAAAACTCGCCTGGTTGAAAACACAAAACTCGCTGGCACATGAGAACTCGGATAGTTGAGCGAAGTCGAACATTCTATTCTGAAACGTCGGGCTGCCTGTGAACGAGGAAGGGGGAGAAAGCTACCGGTAGTTCAGCGGAGTTGAAGGAATGGCCGCATCGACACGTTTTATTGTGTGATGATGGACCACTACTGTAGAATGACTATTAATTTTATGTCCATTAAAACGGTTGTTTGATAATTGATTTTGTTCTACTGATGGCTGGTCGCACCGGTGCGCCTAAAATATTTTAAAAATATTTTTTAGGCGCACCATTGAAAAAAATTGGGCGCATATGCGACCAAATTGGTCGCACTCTGGAGCCCTGCCCCCAGATGTGAAATGACAGTTAAGAACTGACAGCTCAAGCAGTTCAACATGGTTGACATTACACTCCCTCCCAACAATGCTGATGGTGACTTTAGCCCGGTGAACTCTACCTTCCTAATCACAAAACAGATTGGCGTCAAATAAATTGCTTGCTTTTCATCCGTATTCATTCTATTGATGGCTATATCATCATATAGTACACTCTCATTTGCATATTTTATAAGAACTGTTTGCCCACTAGAGTGAACATTTCTGGGAAAGAAAAGCAGCCACTATCAACCGAAAAGAAAATGGAAAATGGTGCATATTTTGGGCACATTGTTAAATGTAGTATGTTGAAATTGCCAGAAATCAAGGTGATTCTCGACTCTTATTGCACAAATCAGTCGTGGCACATCAATGACAGCACCATAGATCCCATCATAGACCGTACAGTAATCTGATTATGTATGGTTTTGCACTAAACATCCTCGAGTCACCTTAGAATCAAAATATTTATGAGTATACAGGGCTTTTTCTAGGAATTTTTGGCATGAGGGAGCATCATGGCAGGTTGCGGGGGGGTGAAGGGGGAATTTACTAGGGGTGCTCAAAAAAGTAATTTAAATATTAAAAAAAAGTATGAGGATGCACCCGCGGAGGTATGAGGGTGGAGCGCCCCTATTTCCCCGTTCAGAAAAAGCCCTGAGTATATGAATAAATGTTATTTTCTCTGCCAAGCCATATCCAAACGCAATCTTTTACAAGTATTTGCTTCGGATTAGTGCATGTTTGTGGTTTGGTTTTATTCATCATTGAAGTACAAAAGTTACTTTATTAATCCCAAAGGGAAATTAATTAGGTGAATTAAGTAATCAAGGTAAACAAAAATGCTCTTGAAAGTATGATAAAACAGGTGTGTCTACGTATGTAATCAGGCTTAGTGTTTGATAATCAAAGCCTATTGTGATTACTGTAGGTTGGCTTTGAAATCAAGGCAAAGAGTATGTTAGTGTCATATCACTTGAGTAAAAAGTAGGCCTGTTTTTTTATTATTATTTTGCTGGTGCACATCAAAGTTCACTGAACTGATAAAGCACACAAATAACTTAATAGCTTAAAGTTATGACAAAATCCAAATGCTTGTCCAAAGTTCCTCTGAAAATCAAATGGCTGGGTCCAACATTTTGAATATCAGTCCTCTCCCAAAGTGTCTCCTCTGCTTAGCAGTAACCCCTTGTACTACTGCAGCCATCGGGTAGCGGTGATCCAGTCACCTTCTGAATGCAGTCGAGTACAACACCACTGGCACAGGTGTCATCCACGTCACTGAGAATGGCCTGCAATGTCAGGAAATTAATTACAATCACTGAACTCAAGGGGAAGTGTAAATGTATTTCCAAAAATGGCACGATATCACTTTAAGGGAAAGGTACAAGCTTTTGAAAGATGAGTTTAACAAATATGCATTTAGTAACAAGAACCCTTTCAAAATCAAATCAGTGCAAACAAATGTTTTATTAATGAAGCCCCAGATGTTGAAGTGTCAATGAGTCAGCTTGTGTCCCCGGAGGCTCTAGGGATAAAGGTTTTGTAAGGTAAATGAGAGAGGTGTGAAGTGTAACTAAAGGAACATACTCGGAGTTTGCCCTGTGAGCTGTAGTCAAGCAGCTGGAGACAGCGAATGGTTTTGTCCAGGACAGCCGTCCTGACATCAGGAGGTTGGCATTCTCTGGTGACATCACAAAGTAGCCTCAATAAGCTCCGCCCTAGAACAGGCAACCGGCATTCCATCCTGACAGACAAAGCAGAACATTATCATATAATTTCAGCTGAAATGCTATTGACAAATGCTTTCTATATTTGCATGCAATAACAATTGGATTTAATGACATTATGTAATTTGGATTAATATACCTTGGCCAAGCAACTTGAATGGTCTTTTCCAATGCTGCCAGAATAGCTAGCCTGGTTGTTTCCTCTGGGCAGTCTGATATTTCCAAGTATCCAACAATGACCATCTCTAGGCGTTTAAGGTGGCGAACAATTACGATGCCCATCCTATGGAAATATCCAAAACAATGTGCCATTACACAAACATTTGCATGCACATACTGTGCTACATACTCATGCATGTGATGTCAAAAGGACTTCGGTATTTTGAAAGGAGCCTCATAAAACAAGTCATCATTATTATTCTAAAAAGGAAAAATCTGGTGCCACACGGATGTATGATTTATTTTTTAACAGTGGACTAATGTGTCAATGACAACGTCTTCATTAGAGACAGTTGTAAAACCATTAGTCTGTGTACTGTTGAAAATAAATAAATAAGAAATAACATCCATCTTGCACCACATTTTCCTTTTCATTTTATGCCTTGTCCTGTTCTGTTTGCAAGTTTTTCCTTTGCTCTCTTATCATTAATATTATTAAGGTCACCTGTCAATGAAAGGAGGAAGCATGGTAGCATAAAGGCGACGGAGAGTAATCTTGTCCTCCATCTCCATGTATGTGAGGACATGACACAGCACTTCATCGAATCGATTCCTCCTCCTGGGACAAGAGATGTCTGCCGGGGACTTTTCCAGAACATTCAACAGATCGAAAATGCAGGGCAGGACTACCTGAAATGAGACAGTTGAATAAGTTGGCTCAGTAAACTAACACTCAATATAAAAATTCAATGTACTGAAATGTAGCCTAGTACAGTGGTTTTCAAATTGTGGGCCGCGGCAAGTTGGCAGGAAAAGTATAGCACAATTTTTATTTAAACTGCACTGCATTCTTGTAGAACATGCTAAAAGTGGGCTTGCCTTTTGGGCCAAAGCAGTTTTTTGTTTGTTTATAAAACAGTGTTGTGAGGAGAGACAAGACACTGGCAGCCAACCATGTGAGCTAGATTTTTGACCGACAGCGGTTTCCAACAATCAGAGGTTGAGTTGTGTGAAGCCAGAGGAAAACAAAACTGAGAACTCATGTATACATGGTTTTTGTTTTGTTTATAAGTCACGCAGCCAGGGGAAAACAAAAATTGAGAACCCATGTATAGCAGTTGTAGTAAAAAATAACATAATCTAACTTAGCTAATGAACACTGAAGAGTAACTGTCAGAACCCTTAATTGACAACACCTGTTCTGGATGACTCTGGTAGGCCCAGCAGCTAACTAATTAGTCATCACAGCAAGCAGTGGTTGCCATTGAGTAATCTACAGCAGAGTTCTAAAATTGAAAAAAAATGACAGTTACTTTTCAGTGTTCCATGCCTCCCTTAATTAGCCACACAGATTCTGTAAGAGACCAGATACGCCACTGGTTGATTTCACGGTGTATTTCCGGTTTCCGAAACGAGGCAGGTTTGTATTAGTTCTATGGCAGATTTAGAACTGAAGGGGCAGTTCCACCCATAGATGTCTTCTATACACATCTATAAAAGGGATGCGAAGAAAATAGTGTGGCATGACCTATGTAAGGTGGGCCTTGGCTGCAATATACCGGTATGTGGGGGGCCTTGACATGGTAAAGTTTGGGAACCCTTGGCCTAGTAAACTAGATGACACCACCTAGAGGCAGAACGTCTTTTTGCCTGGCAAGTTGGTAGAGTGCTGCACCATCTGAGGCAATCCAAAAGAACACAAAAGCCATCCTTCGATCATAACACTATCTGTGTGTAACAAAAGCCATCCTTCAATCACACCACTGTCAGTATATATCAGGCTGTTCTCTGTTCGAATCTGTGCAGCAAGTTAACAAAATAAAGGCATTTTAATTAAAGAAGATGAGTGCCTGGGTTTTCTACAACTTTTTTGAAATCTGTGCAGCAAGTTGTTGAGGAAGATTCAGCAGCTGGTTTCATGGTTCCACCAATTAATGATGCCACAGCTTCACTAAATAGAGTGGTGCCAAACTAAACCTCATGTTATAGTCTGGCTCACCAGTCTACTTACTTTCTATACAAATTCAATATTCAATTTAATTAATTATTTACGTCAGACACAAATGCATGGTCCATATCAAGGTATACAAAAGACAATTCAATATATTGACTTAGTGATTTAACTGCCAAACACTATGAAGCAGCAATTCTACAACAGGAACAACTCTTTACAAGTCACACACATCAGTTTGCAGGTGGCCCATTACTGGTTAATGGAATATTTCAGAGATTTCAGGGAGACTGTATTCATGAGACTGTAAGAGGTGTACCTGCAAGAGAGGAATCTCAGAAGTGTACAGGTGGTTGAAGAGTGCATGGTAGAGCACTTGCGCTCTATTGAACTGCCGAAGGTCCGCTGCAGGCTGATATGACAGAAGGCGAAAGTATCAGTAAAACATGGAAGCAATAAATTATACTGTATACAAATTACAACCACACATATTGGGCTACACAGGTTTTCAACTGTTCCCCTTTCTATATTTCATTTGTCCACAAAACTTTCCGTTTGCCTTATAAACTAAAGGATGTTGGAAGTGTCTTTTGGACAATGCATGGTAAGGGCCAACCATTTAGCTACAGCCGCCTCGTGCTAAATTTTGGAAACTCCAGAAATATTATCAAAGCAAATGCGGCTGATGCATCTGGCTGATCAAGCATACCAGTAGCCTATTGTTTGCACTTGAGGAGTTCACTGGAAAAAAATGTAATGAAAAAACACAATGTGGAAAAACCACAATAAATGTATTCGTAACATTTTCTTTTCTTATATAATTTGACCATACCAATTTTCCTAATGGATTGTTGTAATGGAATGAATTGTTAAGCTTATACAATTTCGTGTTAGTCTTACCACGTTCAGTATAATGTGATGCAGGCATTTGACCCCCATGACCTTGTTGTCCAAAACATAATCATCAGAGATCAATAGAGACGGAGGAAAGACGGTGTCCAGATGATCCACTAAACTCGGCCTCTTGACCTGCACCAGCATCCAGAAGAACACGTGTCTTGTGGCCTGGTTTCGTCTCCAATTGTCCCTAAGACACATAAATAAAGAATTATTAGCTTACATGAAACTTCACTGATGTACACACTGAAGTTCTACGGTCCACCTCTCTATTAGGCATTAGCTGCCATGGATTATGATGTGATGACACAATTACAAATATTATCATTATGACAAATGCTCAGAGATGGAAGAAGTACTGAGGTTGTGTACTTAAGGAAAAGTAGAAGTACCCTGCAAAAAAAATACTCAAGTGAAAGTAAAGTTGTACACCAAAAATGTACTTAAGTAAAAGTCATAAATACTAACTTTTAAATATACTTTTTGAGTACAAAAGTACAAGTATGTCTGCCTACTTGATCCAATAGGAAAAAGTTTCTGCAACGGTTTTCGGTTCTATTTGAACATGACTATGGAGTCCTGTTAATGTTTTTTAAAGTATATTTTCTGTCTGGGTGTCAGTTTGAAAGAGGGGCTTGAACCCACCTCCCTGCCCGCAGCTGAGGCTACTCAAATATCCAGGAAACACAACAGGAAAACCTAGGATAAATGTAACTAGTAACTAAGTCCTCTTCTAGAAATGTAAGGAGTAGAAAGTACAAGTAATTGTCAAAAAATATAATTGAGTAAAAGTAAAAGTCTGCATTTTTATTTTTACTCAAGTAAGTACAAATTCCAGAAAAAAAAACTTAAGTACAGTAACGAAGTAAAAATACTTAGTTACGTTCCACCTCTGCAAATGCTATGTTTTGGTAAGAATAGTGCCGTAAAATAATATAACCTTGAGTAAGCTTTATATTCTCACTTGGTCAGCTGTGGTTTGAGTATATCCATAACAGCTCGGACCAGTCCTGCATCGTCATCTGCACTGCTGCCACACATCATGTCTGGAAAACAGCTGTTGCCTGTTGCCTGAGCAACAGCATCCAGCAGAGCAGCTGCATCCTTCCTGGAAGCCTCACTGGTCCACGGTTGGTCCTGCAGGTGTGTCGCAGCAAACACCGATATGCACGGTGCCAGTACCCGTGTAAGGCACCTCTTTGCAGTGCAAGATGTAGGTGCAGGGTTGTGGCCCAAACGAAGAAGGAGAGCCTGCAGTACAGCAGTCACTGCACACGCTCGTTCAGGAATGTCTTGGTAAAGCTCAGGTGCTAGTGTTGCACTGTCCGTTTCACAAATGGGCAAAGCAGCATGGCATATCAGGGATTGCACAAAGTGTGAAAACCAGCTGCTTAAGTCGGAATCAGGAACGTCTGGAAGAAGCCAACTGCTATCTGCCACCCGGAAAAGTTCCCCAGTTAGGTCCAGTATGACAGCAACTTCTGACCATGTCTCTGACTTGAGCTTCACCTGGATGTGTTGAAACACCCTGGCGACTGAGCAGTCATGATCGCCAGATGGTTTAGAGATTGTCAGAGGACTGATATCCGCAGGAGGAATGTGGAGGTTTTTCAGAATTGCAGATAAATCCATGTTTGCTATTCTTATGTCCGCGCACCAAGGGTGAGGGCTGTGCAACACAACACACGCATGCTACATTTGTCACCATACAATTGTCCTCATAGTTAATTTGGGTGTAATAAATTCAACTCGATTAAACTTACTTTGTAGTGCTTACGATACGTAGGTCAGCTGGGATGGGGTTTCATTCAATCATGCTTTTCTGACTATGCTCTATCATCTTGCAAACAAGTTTGTGCATTCACCTTCCATGCTGAATGGTAACAAGAAATTATGTCCGGGTGGAAACGAGGCGATGTGATTAGGTTCCGCCTTAGAAAATGTAGGCTACATGTTTCTTAGGAGGAAACCAGAGGCCCTGCCAGCTAATGAACAAAAACATTTAGATGCATTAACTCTAACTTAAAATGTTGCATGTTGGTTTGATTCCCATATCATGACAGCAGTCCAAGGCACCTGACTTTGTTGTAGACTGGAACCAATACCCTGCCTGTAGCCTACCTAAAATTGGTCGCTGTGGATAAACTGTTTGCTAAGTTGAATCAAATGTAATATGTCTCCACACAATAAATTCACTGAGACATAACATATGAACACATGTGCACAATTTTAATCAATTAATCATTTCTTTATTCCATTCCATCACAACATACAGTAAGTAACATAATCAGATGGGTGCTGCTGTTTCTCATTCTTCACTCTCCTCACTGCTGTCAGAGAGAGACTCTCGCGGTCTCTGTGTCTCGTAGCTCTTCACATGCATTGGACATTCCTGATCAATAATGGCCTGAAAACACATCACAGAAAGCATTTCTCAGTAAACACTGATGAGTGACTCAATGTGGCAAAAGCAGTCTGATGCTAAATTTTAAAGGTAAACTGTGATTTTTTAGAAGTTTATTTTCAGAATTTATGTCTCCCATTCACAAATATTATCTTTCTTTTTTATGAATATAGGCCTATCTATCATCAAGTCATAGTGACTGAAAAGGTGGTTTTGTGGATCCATTTTTGGTTTGTTTGTTTGTTTGTTTGTTTCAAACCCATCTCCTGGTGTCAATGTTAAGATAGTTTTATCGGGGTTGACCATACATACATTTTCCATGTACAATTTCCAAGCCAAACTTCAGTCATGCATTTTTTATTTTTTTTATTTTGTGTACCATTAATAAGTAATGGAACCACTTACCATTTTTTCTTCTCTTACAGCTGGATTGCTTAGAAAGTAGCTAAGAGGCGCATAGGCAATGTTGATAATACCAATGATCACCATGAGGTAGGGAAAGCCAATGTGTTTCACTATGGCACCTCCTATTGATGGACCTTACACAAGAGACACATAAAGCAAGTTAATTTTACATCATAGGCTACGATTGTCAGAATGCTATGCGTAAATGAACTCTTCACAAAAATTACAGCCTAGTTTGCCACTGACTTGAAAACGACAAAGATATACCAACTGGGGACTGCTGTGGTGCTATATCATCATACACATATAAGAGCAATATTGCCCGTGGGGACGCAGGTTTCAAGTCCTTCCTGGGTCATGTCCCAATCCTTTCCAATCTCACTTTCTCTCACTATACTGTGTCCTGACTCTCTTAACCATCCAATCCAAATAAAAGCCAAAGCCCAAACTATATACAGTATTTTTTTTAAAATGTGCTTGATCCAAGGAATACATGCCATGGCAACATAAAATATTCAGTTTTCATATCATTACAATATGGTCAACTGCGTGTGAAACACATACCTATAGCAAACCCCATGCATAATGCCACATCTGCAATGGCATACACACTGCCGTATACAGAGGCATGTCGAATATCCACCAGGTAGCCCATGATCGCCATCATAGAGGAATCCACCATTCCTGAAATACATCAAATTAAAGCAATTTTATACATGTGGAGATATACACACAGACATAGGCCAACAGCAGGGGTCACTTTTTGGGTCTAAGGAATACTTGTTCATTCGATGTCTTAAGGTGAAAGCGTGAAAGCCCAACTGGAAAACTACAACTCCCATTGTCATTGTGACACAGCAGTCCACAGCACACAAGTGCATACTGCACACAACTAAATTGCATTTATGGCTAACCCGTGCAAAGGGGCAGCCCCCAATGGTGCCTGAAAGGGAGCAGTGCGGCGGGATGGACAATGCTCAGGGTACCTCAGTCATGGAGGAGGATGGGGGAGAGCACTGGTTAATTACTCCCCCCACCATCCTGGTGTGTAGGGAGTCGAACCGGCAACCTTTGGGATACAAGTCTGATGCACTAACCGCTTACCCATGTCATGATATCCTTTTCAAATCACATGTGAATCAAATCAACAACTGCAATCATAAAACCCTCTCTCTATCTGTGTAGCAATGTTTGAATCTGTGTATTGAGTCATTGGAGAGGGCTTAGTAATTGTGCTGGTGTATTGCACCCAGTTCAGCAGTATGAATCTTCAGCTTCGCTAATGTTATGATGGCAGATTATTCATTTCATGTTAATGTCTAGCTTGGCAGGCTTCCAGGGAACAACATGCTTACTCATTTGTCAGAAATCACAGTGGTGAAAACTTGTCTGCTGCAGACTTTAAAAAAATCTAAGATAACATTGGCAATACATAAATAACACTGCCCAGAAACATTGCGGAAAAATGTTACCAGCATATGATCTTTAAGATCTTCTTGCAGCACTGTCTGTATACTACACATATTTGTATAGTGATTTATGAATAGTTACCGATTGCAAAGCCAAGGCCACCATTTGGTATTATGAGCCCATTGATACTTGTTGCAAGAGGCACCTGTTAAAAAAAATGATTATTATTATAGTGAACTGACACCACAGTGGTAAATTACAGACTAATCTCAAAAGAGCTACGTAGTAAGCAACTGAATTTCTCTTTGGAGCTTCAATATATTTCGGAAAGGCAACTTCAGTTCAGGCCCACTGATAGGGAACCTGGGGCAATGTAAAAGATTTTAGATAGGCAGGATTATTTTAGATGTCCTGTTGCATACAAGCAGTTTTAACTACCAGAATCAATGACAAACGTCACAGAATGACAGTTGAAACAACTTTGACAGAACTGAAGGAGACAATGGGGAGTGTATATGCAAGGTGCATATAAAAGCCGATGGGCAGTGTTTGGCGCTCACACAGAGAAGGCTGATGCCAATGATCAGCATGCCTATCATGGAGCACAGCCACCTGTGGACACAGGAGAAGACACATCAGTTACAGTAACATGCAGTCAGAGGAATCCATCACTACTTTAAATTAGATAGATTAGATTAGATTAAATTAGAAAATAGAAGGCCTGTCATGAATTATATTTTTGCATAAACCATAACATGTGAGCCTTAGTCAATTCTCTTGTCTGATAATGTGCGCTCACTAGGATAAACTGGTAGAGAAATCTGATCGGATCGCATACGCTACATCAAAAGTATTCGCTCACTCATCCAAATGATCCGAATCAGGTGTCCTCATCACGTGGCCTGGCCACAGATGTATAAAATCAAGCACCTAGGCATGCAGACTTCTAATCCACCACTCCAACATGGATTGTTGTGGGTGATTGTATGCAGTACCTTCCCATCTTGTTGGCCAGCACACCGAACAGGTTAGTCCCGATAAGGTAAGATACACTGGCTGGAAGAAAAGCCATTCCTGAAAGATTTGAGAACAATGCTAAGTTATGTTATTACATCTCATTACACTTATCAAAGAGTAATTTTGTGTGTCTGTTATTCAATTAATTAATCTATTAATGATCAATGAATAGTAGTAGTGGTGTGTGTGTGTGTGTGTGTGTGTACGTAAGAAGCATCAAAATTGCCAACTTACCGAGCTGCCATTTTGGTGAGCACATGGTCTGCATCATCCATATGGGCAGAGTCGGCTCAAGCATGGCCACACCCATATTGGCAAAACACAGAGATCCTTCCCAACAAAACAGCAGACAGCAAGAGGTTTGATTAAATGTAGATGGATCTGGATTAAAACCACCACCACTCATACTCTGTGAGAAACCACTTTAATGAGAGACTGATATTTTAGCCTGTCATACCCGGCTTACATTTCTCTGAATGGTATCACAGACTAAAATGTCACTTCCTCAGCATTTTTTCCATCTACTACTTCAAATTGCTTTGTATCCAGTGGTCCAGCAAGATCTCATTCTTCAGTACATTCTATACCAAAGTGAGCTGGGCTTAGAACCCAGCCCTGATGAAGACCTGGTGAGGTCGAAACATGTCGGCTTTTGAATGTAACCGCAGCCCAGTACCATTAAATGCTTTTTAATGTAAACTTCCCGTTTGGACACCTTGTTTTGGAGTGCCTGGATGAACTTTTCTCTCTACATCATACATTAACTGATCCCCGATATCCAAGAGCACCCAACAAACTCCAATGAACACACTGAAGACAGCTTGAGCATCCAGCCACCTGTGTGCTTTTTGAGCTGGGCTTAGGTTTGAAGGATTCGAAGCAGCTTCACATACATTTTGGCAAAATAGCATGCAGGAGTTATGTCCAACACAACCAAACCCACAAACCAGCTCTTTCCAAAACATCACCGTCATTATCTGTCCTCACCTGCACTGATGAGAATGTAGGGGTCTTTCAGAAGGTCTATCAATGGAGTTCCCACTGTCGTCTGAAGAAAATCAACAACCAAAAACAACTAGTGAGGAGGGTCTACATAAGGATGTCATGTGTCCAGCAGAACAATGTCAGGATTATTAACAATTATTGACACATTATTGATATTCTTGCCAGTTGTCATGATGTGTTTTTGTAATGTCAATTTGACATTATTTGTGTGTCCACACACTTCAAATGACACATTATGACAACAGTCACTGTCACACAGTCAATAATGTGTCAACAATCTTCCTGAGTGCCATGTCATTTTAATGACGCTTACATACCACCCTTATGTAGAGACCCCATCAAATGAATTGCTGCTGTTTGTTTTGATAACATGTGATGTCATCACTTATTTGCATGGAAAAATGCGAACATCCAGTACCAGAAATTGCCTGCTTTTTTACTTATCGCCCCGATTTGTACTTTTCACATCCATCGTTGTCGGGACTGAGCAAAAGCAGCTTTTAGAAATCAGTTGGCTACAAGGTGTTGACAACAACTATTTGAGAGGTAAGCATTCAGAGATTCAGTTTAATCAAGACACAGTGAGAGAAAAGCTAGTACAAGTAATGCTGGAAGGATTTCTCTTCTCTCTGTACAGGTTTCTGCTTTTGTGACAGTGTGTGCAGTAAAACGTGCAATGAAATACATACTTACTCCTGGACATATTTTTGAGGGCTGAAGAATACATAGTTGGAGAACTGCAAGAAAAGTAAAGTAAAGACAGTGAGAAATATTTACTATACGGAGTAATTAATTATAAATAATAAAACATTAAGCTACAGATGAAGAGTTCAGATGCAAACCACCCTAAGTGCCTTTTCAAAAAATAATCTTAATTCATTTTTATTTAATACAAAACTATCAAAATTGCATATTTTTTATTTTATTTATGTAATAGAACTACCGGTATTTATATGTATTATCAAGTACATGAATGTAAACCAAACAAACAACGGGGTTCTCTAAAAATATAGAAGTGCAGGTCTTCAGAAATGGAGTTAGGGGGTTTTGCATCTGAACTCTTCAGATTTTCTTAACATTTCTTGATACAACACTGTATACCAAGTTTGTAAATATATACAGTATATATTTTTTACCTCCATCAAAAACAGCAAGGAAGGCCAACACGAGGAAAGGGGAGCTTTTTCCCACAAACTCATACATCACACTGCCAAAGGGGGCACCAACTACACAACAGAAATGTATTGTGTTAGTAAGCAAATACTGCAAAATTACTACCAACACATTGTACAATATGAACAGCACGGATGCTTTTTTGGTGCAGTTTAATTGTAATTAGTGGTTGTAGTTGTAGTCTGTAGTTTCCCTTGTAGTCTCTAGCTTCCCTCTGTAGTCATAAACACAGTATCTGATTTTCTCTTATCACTCACACACACACATGCACGTTAACACACAAAAATAGGCAGGCACACTGGCACATACACACTCACGCATATCACACACATGTTACCCTCTTTCTTTCTTCCTTCACATACAGTCTCTCACACACAAGTACAATATGTAATACAGTAGTAACAAACATTGCACTGAGACTCACACACTTGCATGACTTACTTAGAACCCCCATGGCCAATCCTCCAAGAGCTACTCCCATGGCAATACCTCGCTCGTTATCATCTGTGTAGACACTCGCCAGCATTCCTAATCCTGCAATGGAAGATTAGTTTGCTCGACTTCCTGTTTAAAACTGATTTATGATGATATGAACAATTTTTTAATTCTTAATGTGAATAAAATTCATAGAAATAAATACTGAAAGTACCTGCCACAGAGGAGAAAGAGGACCCAATTCCTTGAAGAGATCGAGCAAAGAACAGCAAGCTGTATGTTTCTGAAAAGGCGAACACTGAGGGACAAAAATGCAACATGTGCCCGCGCACACACACATGCATGCACGCATACACAAAAGATGCAAGCACGCACGCACGCACGCACGCACGCACGCACGCACGCACGCACGCACGCACGCACGCACACACACACACACACACACACACACACACACACACACACACACACACACACACACACACACACACACACACACACACACAGGTTAGACGTTAGAAATGTTCGCGGTGGGCTAACAGTCCTCAGGGAACAATGCTGTTGTTTTTTGTTTGTTACATTTTTCTTTCCTTAGGGACTGGCCCTCAATTTAGATGGGACAATTCATTGTTTTTTTCTCCCTCCACTTCCTCTTCATCTTCGCATTACATGTACCTCCACTAAGGAGGTTATGTGTTCGTCACGAGTTCTGTTTGTTGGTTCGCGGTGCATGTGTGTTTCTGTCCACCAGAGGGTGGAGGTCCACTCTCTGAGTACTTTTCTAGTTTTTATATGTAGAGAACCACCAATTACCACCAGCTATACGGTGTGGAAATAGCGAGTTTACATGCTAACTCACATTTTATACTTACATATGGTTGACAGGAACATGATGACAAACCCTGCAAACATCGGTATGTGGTATCCAATCCTGAAACAAATGGACAAAACATATTCTTTCATTCATTCTTTCTTTCCTTCATTCTTTTTACACAGCAAGGTATACATATGGTCCTATAATACAAACAGCACCACCAGAGTATACAGTACAATCACTGGCTCTAATTCTACTTTGGATATTCTGATATCAGTTTTTGTAACAAAAAAAATGGTCAGAAACATAATCAAATCATTCCATTAACATAATT
Source organism: Engraulis encrasicolus (assembly GCF_034702125.1). Classification (NCBI taxonomy): domain Eukaryota; kingdom Metazoa; phylum Chordata; class Actinopteri; order Clupeiformes; family Engraulidae; genus Engraulis; species Engraulis encrasicolus. The sequence goes on along the minus strand of NC_085859.1, from coordinate 48,924,399 downwards.
GAATACTAATAATGACAGTAACAGTTATAATAAACACAAGCACTATGGTGTAGGTTGGATGAAAATGGTCAATAACACAATTATGCTATTAATATAATCAATAAGGCTAGCTGCAACTATCTCTGTCTGATGACGAGTGTTAACATTGGTGGGCTGCCATGGTAAAGTGTAATGTAATGGCAAGTGATAATGATACGTGTGTAATGTAATCAGTGGCGGAACAATTGTCCACAGGGCCCCAGGGCAAGACACTTGTAGGGCCCTCCATACGGCTTGCTAAGGTCAGAATAGGGCCCTCAAGACCAATATAGGATGGCCCTGGGCCCCCGGGTAAATGCCCTGCTTGCCCTCCGTTATAGCTCTGCCCCTAAATGTAATGATGGATACATGCCTGTTTGTCAGCGGCCCAACAAAGGGGTTGACGGTCAGTTGGACCAGAGCCTTGGAGGCAAACAGGAGGCCCACACGCACATTCTCCTCCTCCAGAAACTGGCTGTCCTCCACCTCCTCCAGACAGCCCTCCTGCTGCCCCTGACCCACCTCCTCACTCCCGTTCCCAGCCAGGTAGGGCCCAGGGGCTAGCACTGCGTCAGTGGTGATGCTAGAGGTTTGTTCATTGACGGTGGCGTTACCATAGAGAGAGAGCATGTAAGGTGAGGCAGATGTCCTCTGGCGTGGTTGTGTAGTGCTGAGAGGAGAAGAAGAAGAGGAAGAGGAGGAGGAGGAGAAGGAGGAGGAGGATGGGGAGGAGGAGGAGGAGGAGAGAGGGGAGGAGGAGGAGGAGGAGAGAGGGGAGGAGGTCGGGTGCTCCAAGGCATATAAAAAGGTGGGGATGATGGGAACTGGAAGAGATGGGATACGACAGCAGCAGGGTTAGAATGTGATCTTTACAGAGGCATCAACACTGCAAAACTTATCCCATGTCTTTTTGCCTCCAACACTAGTGATTTCTCTTCTCTCTTCGCTTCAGTTGAATTGCACGTGGTTGTTTTAACTTTCTGGCAACCTTTTAGACAGAGGGGCGCATAACTGAAATGAACGAATTAGACCAACTAAACATAGTTAGTACAATCAGTCGTCATAAGATGATAATAGATATTCATGGAACTGAAATTTAATTCAGCTGAAAACAGATAAATCATGTTCTTCATGTCTAAGAAGTTTACACACATCATTCCCTGTTGCCTTAGCATATGAATTCTTCATTTTGTCTGTGTTCTAGTGATTGTTTTTACCTCAGTATTCACCCAATTTTATTTGGGGGGAAATGACTTGTTGCTACTGTATGTATGACTCTAGGAGAGATTGTGTTTCTCAATTAGGGGCAATATAAAGCATATAAAAATAAATATGAATGGAGAATAAATATCAATTTGGCCCACAGGCTTCTCTGCCGTTTCAGTCTTGAAATGGGAACACAAGGTCAGAGGGAAAAGGTGAAGCGGTCACACTGGTAAATGTCAACATCAGAAGTGCAGACATTCACATCTTACAAGATAAAAGATACAAGGTATGGTTACTTCATACTTAAACAACATGAATAAACAAGCAGAAGCTGTTTGCTAACAAAATAAATAAAATTATCATAAATATTAAATACTATATAAATATGTTGTAGCCTCTTTGTGCAGATGAGGTTGCCGGCTGGCCAATTTCTCTATTTGCTGAAAATACTATTTGCTGAAAAATACACCATAACAACATTGCTATGACATTGCTGAGAACCTTAAGTAACAGATTAAGGCATAGCCATTACAATGTTGATGACAGTAAGGTCATAACATACCGGTAGGCTCTGTGTTAATTACATTGTTTCAACTATATATCATACTACTAGTGTTATAGTTACACCTGAAAGAGTACTTCCATGTCTACTTCATACAACTATGTGTTTATGTCTCCAGACTCCACTGATTTTAATATCGACCTGGATATGTTCCAGACTCACCCACGACTGTCAGTAGCATGTTGTCCAGAAGAAGAGCCACACACACCACCACCAGCACCAGTCTGGGGGACCCCCGGCTTTCTCTCACCCACTCAATCGGGTTCAACCAAGCCATGGTTCGCTACACGACTAAAATGAATGAAATAAACAAATTAATCGGATCAAAGGGGGGAAATCCTTTAAAAAAACGTTAACAAAAGCATTACAAGGATTTTTATTCATTCCACACACACAGAGTGAAGTATAACATGTAGTGACATTACAGAATCTGGATGTTAATGGAAAATAAAAGCAAATGAAATAAAGATTTGGTGGCACCATGAATATCAATATGGGGCAGTGCACTTTGCATATAGTCTTACATTAAAAAACATCAAGGAAAACAACCGCGAGTTACTAGACAAAAGCATGGTATGATAAATAATAAGCAAAGAATACTGGATTCATCATGGTTCTGATGTGGTTGCCTTCAGGCAAGTTTAAGCAATAACTATATTCGATTTATAGCATTAGTCTTTGAAATAGATAGTATTCCCCTGTCTTTGGTTGATTTCAACATCACATGTTTCACCACCATAGCCAGGCGCTTAGGGAGAGAAAAGAAATCATACAACACAAAATGTTTGTCAAATGCATCGGCCAGACATTAAGGTTGACATGGTGAGCAACCAGGTAGTGCTGTTACAGCTGCCTCAGGATAATTCGCTTTTGCTGTTTGGATTGTCTTCAGCAATTAGATTAGATAATATCTTTCACAAAGATCTATTTGCTGAGGGGTGGTTTTAAAAACGTTTCACTCTGCAAAACTGCCCGAGAACAGCTGCTGCACAGATCACTGAAGTACCAAACAAGCAGTCTTTTATTGCTTTACTCTACCATAAATATTAAAGTACTGAATTTAGTTACTTTGTAGATTCTAGCTATTTCAAAGATGACCCCCCGTCTCATTGATGTATTTTCTAAGTTTGCCAACTCTTATTTTAATGTATGCCAAACACAATTTAAATACGTCCACTTAAGACTTCCATTTTTTTTGTTTTTAAATCCGATATTTGTACATAAAGTGGGGATTTAGAGTGAGTGCCCTGGTGTTTCCTTTAGCATTTAAGATGTTCAGCAATTGCCATTTTTAGGGTTTAGTATTCAGTGTTAAACACATGCTCCACTAGAGTCATGGATCTTGATATCTTAATTGTCACTTGAGTGGCGTAGTAAGTAAGTGATAAAGCCTTTTGAGATGAATATTGAGCGAGTCCTATGATCTTCTTATGAGGAGTCCCCATAATGTGCATGATTTTTGTTTGTGGATGTTGTATTACTTCTAAAATGTGTTTCAGAAATGCCCAATTAAGCAAAAATATTTTCAGTTCCTCAACAAAAAGAATAAAGAAACACATCTTTCCTTCCACACTTTTTTTTTAAAGAGGCAAAACCATCCCAGTTTCCAAAAATGTACATTCAAAGGCTTGTAAAGTATACCTTGTCTTGACATTATATTCTTTACTCTAAAATATGTGAAATGTAATAATTGAATCCTTTATTCTTACCTTCAAAGAATATGTTCCGGGGGATATCCTGACAGGTGTGATTACAAAGGCTGGCCTGCCTGCTATCTACTTCTGAAGGGGCTATATATAGTAGCCGCAGGAACACACAACCACGTCACTGTGTATGTGTGTGTGTGTGTGTGTGTGTGTGTGTGTGTGTGTGTGTGTGTAATGGAAAACTAATGCATACACAGATAGAAAGCCAATTCATTGTGCACAATTTGTTTCCTTTTCAAATAAGGACACTTTATTTTACTTAATTACAAAGAAAAATATGAGGTAATAAAATCATGTGTAGGCCTACATTTGTACATCTCCTCAAGAGAACCCCAATTCATTTCTAATTTGCTTGTGTGTGTGTGTGTGCGAGTGCTTATTGGTTCATGTGCGTATGTGCGCTGCTCTAATCAGCATTAAGTGAAAGAGCTATGAGCAACCACCCTTCCCAATTACACCATATCTATGATGACTTGCGCCCATGGCCGGCCACACAAAGACCATCTGATTTCTTTTTCATAGCTCTGTTTGCTCTCCTCCCCCCTCTCAGTCAACACATCCTGGTGTCTGCTGTTGCATATGAGGTGGCGAACGTAATTAAAGTGTGTGTGTGTTGCTTTGTAAACATAAAATGTGTATTGTAATTAGTCACATCCATCACTGGGGTTTCATGGGGGCATCTTTTCAGCCTATCATTGGCAATGGCTGGGGGTGGAACCAACAGTTGGTGTTCAAATGGTTCAGCATCAGGTAATAGGCCCGCATAGCCTTGTCGTCACCTTGCAAATCCCTCCCCATATAATGGAAGGGATTTTTGTCCACTTTTCTTGCTGTAGCTCATAAAAAATTGTGGCGGTGGCTTGGCAAAGGGGAGCTTCAGCTCCCTCCATAGGATTACGATTGGGTTAATGTTTGGAGACTGTCTAGGCCACTTCATGACCTTACTGTGCTTCTCCTTGAGCCACTCCTTCCTTGCTTTTGCTTATGGATTACAGTCATGTGGGGAGACCCATCCATGACCCACCATTAGTGGTAGAGGAAAGAAGGTTGGCACTCAGGATTGTACATTACATGTCTTCCAAAATCATTTGTTGATAATGTGAAGCTGTCCAGTGTCTTGACCAGACAAACACCCTCAAACCATGTTACCACTTTCAGGAGGGTGTTCTTGGGATCATAGACAGCATTTCTCTTCCTAAAAACACATTAATTTGTGTTAATCCCAAACAGCTTGATTTTGGTTTCATCTGACTACAGCACCCACAATCATGTCCTAAACCAGATATGACCAAATGCCATGATATTGTCGCGAAAATAAATTACTGTGTATTTTTCTAGGTAACAACAGGGCAACCGAGAAGTTAGATGGTATCCAACAGGTAACTTCTCTCTGTTACCCTGTTGTTACCCAGAACATACACAGTAGTTTAACATTAAATCTTGAGATTCGTGTATTACATGGTATTTACTTTGTAATTACCCCTATTTACCCATTAAATACTAGGGCTGGAATGGTTGACAAAATTCACGGTTCGGTTCATATCACGGTGTCAAGGTCACGGTTTTCGGATCTCGACGGTTCTTTTTTTTTGTAGTTCATGATAAATGGTGCACTGGGAATATTAAACCATATTTATATAACTGCAATTATAAAGTGATGATGCGCAATTTGAATCAGCTGTCGTCAGCTGATGTGCGCTGTCTGAGCGTTCCAAATGTCCTCTTTCAAGAGGCTAATAGAATCAGACTTATCACTAAATATCCTAAATATGGTTTGTATAGGCTTATAATGTGAAAATGGTGTGTGATTGATTGGTCTTATATGCTAATGTGTTAATCAGAGACTGGATAAGATACTCCTAGAATCTCTGTTTTACATATTTTTTTCTGGGTAGTACATGAATTGCGGTTTGCCACGGACTGCATTTTACGGTTCGGTATGGTGTGTGAATTGTACGGTTTCGGTTTTCGGTGCGGTTTGTACCATCCCTATTAAATACCATGTAACTTCTCTCCGTTACACTGTTGTTACCCAGAAAATACATAGTAATTACTGTCCCAAAAAAGAAAGCGTGACCAAAATGACATTACAGAAGAAAACAAAAGAAACCCAGTATCTGTAGTTTTTACCATTTATTAAATTAAAAAGAAATATTTTTCTTGGTTCGAAGTATAGGCTTTTGCCAGGACCCTCCAATGGTCATCTGTGCATAATCCAACATACACATTGCACTTTATTTAATATACAACGGACTGCAATGATTTAAATGTACATGGGAGAGAGAAATGGTCTCTCGACCATCCCAGCTTCATAAAGTTCAACAACCATGCCACGTATTTCATCCCACTCTTTTCTGGACCAGCTGGTCCAGAGGAGTTGGACACCAAAGAGCGTAGATGGTCAGAGGGCTCACTCGCATCATAAACGTGTAGTATGGCCAGACAAGTCATTACTGCCACCATTTTAGGGGAAAAGGAAACCACTTCTTTGTCTTGTGCCATTAAAAAAGTCTGCACATGTGTGACAGCCCATGTGTGTCAAAAGCCCATGTCGTATCTACGCTCTTTGTTGGAAACTCAATAATCAGACAGGTAGATTGGCTTATTAGTGAAAACACCTGTAGTAAGTGCACAGGCATAACGAAAAAAAAGGCAGCTGCCGGATCCAGAATGTTCACTTGTTTGTTTACTATATGATGCACTATGCAACAGTGCAATCGACAGCTTGTACAGTGCACTACAGTAAACCAGTAAACTCTAATTAGTGAACGAGTTAACAAGTGAACATTTTGGACATACAGTACAAGGGTTTTTTTTTTTTACTGTTTTCTTACCAGCATTGACACCTCTGGCTCAACGCCTCCTTAGAGAGAGCGGCACTTCAACTAGTCAGCTAAAGCCATGAATAGAAATGGTAAGCTACACGAGGCAGTCGTTATTCATAGATATAAAACATTTAAAACAGAGTTTTTTTTAATAGTACACACAGTAACAGTTGTGTCACCGGTGTGTTACACAAAATCATTTCATATATTTTTTTTCCCCCACTTGCCAGTGAACCAACTGTTTTATCTTAAACATATTTATTTTTTACATTCTAAAACAATACAGTTGCTTATGAAATCATTCAGCCCACCCAAAAGGCATTAACCATTTTTACTTTAAAAGCACAGATAATTGTTTTTCCCAAAAAGTGTTTCTACACTATGAACATCTATATATGCATATGTATAAACCAGCTAGCCTCGCTCTGCCTTCGAGCGTTGGTTAACCTCAGCCCCCGCACCCAACACCTTAGTGATTGGCTACTGACTTATTTCCTCACTTGGTAATTTGTTTCGGTCTTTTATGACTTTATTGATGATAGGACAGTTTGAGAGGTGGACAGGAAGCGAATGGGGAGAGAGATGGGTAGTGGTCCACAAAGGACCCGGGCCGGGAATCGAACCCGGGTCGGCCGCATGGCAGACAAGTACCCTAGCGGTTGGCCAGGAGGTGGAGGGTTTTTAGCCTAAGGCCTCGTTTCCACACGTGGATATTTTTAAAACAGATTTTTTTTTTAAACCGTTCAAAATTCTATAACCTGTTCACACAACATGTGGATAAAAGTTATCTTGACGGCTCATTCACACTGCAAGCATGGGCATGGGCAAAATGTATCCAAATGTATCTGTAACCACTCCGAAATGGAACATGAAAACTGACTGATCCTTTCACACCAACGTGTGGTGTCAACGTGGCGCATGGACGGGCCCGCAAGTGGGAGCCCAGACAAGTATGCGTTGTTGCAACTTGAAAATAGAACTTGAGTCTATTTTCTGCGTGGGTGTGCGCGCGTGCAATGAACGGGCTCCCATTGGAATGTATGGGCTGGGAAGGCTGGGACGGGATACCGATTCCCACGGATTGAACACACGTGCAGACGGTTCAGTGTAAAAAGAACTGAACAGCCTGTGAAACTCTCGCGCTCACGCTGCCCCTGTCCCCCTCCCTGTATGTGAATGTACCACGATTGTTACGCAGCATGGAATATGGAATCACTCATCACGAGAGTGGCTGTTTACCTGGCAAATATTGCCATCGCTTTTAAAAACATGCAGGGTTTTTCTTGCATTTTTCCTGTTTATGCGTAGTCATTTCAGGCATGTTTTAGAAACCTTCACTCAAAACTCTGTTTATAAAAATATCTGTCTTAGGGAGCAACAAGTTGTCCATGGTTCGAAGTATCTCAAAAGGCCCAAATATATCTGGTATGTTCACAAATATATCCGTATCTTTGTAAACAAGGTCTAAGGCTTGACCATGAACACCTACACCGTCGTATATTTCCTTAACTAGATTCGATTTTGTTGGATTTAAGGACAATGTCACAAATGCGACATATCAAACTGCACGGACCACCGTAACCTTCTGAAAGATCCTCCTCTGAACATTCCTACAGGACATTAAATAGAAGGCAGAGAGATTGATGGCATTTGAATGAGCCTGCTTCTGGCCACCTTTGTACGGAGAAGCTATGGCTCAGGCATCCGAGGAGTAGCTACAGGTGGGAAGGTAGTGCCTACTATGGTTTGGGATGCAGTAGTTTTGTGTGGTCTCACTCCATTCCCAAAAGGCCAAAAAGACTGTTTTTAACTGGTGCCATCACTTGCAAGTATAAAGTATTGCTCATTGTCCCGTCTTCTCTACTTCAGTCATGTACGAAGAAAACTCTGCAAAGAGCTTTTCTGCTTCATATTGCCATAGTGTCTGTATACTTTTTTTTTAAAAGTATTTTTAGCCTTTATTATTACAGGACAGTATGAGAGTAGACAGGAAACGATTGGGAGAGCGACTCGAACCGGGTTCCACATGGGCATGCAAGCCCAAATGTGGGCGGCTTAGTGTGCTGCGCCACAGTGCCCCCCGTGTCTATATACTTTTAACGGCACATACACTTGATGGGCAATTCAATTCCCTATAATTCAACAATCTTAACAGGATGTCAATGAATAGGCTGCACTGCTACATTGAATAGTCGACAGCAGGTCTGTATTAAGCCAATGTCGGGGCCCCTGGGCACTATACCTCACCGGTGCTCCCTTTATGAACAACACTTGTAAAGTTTGTGTCTTGCGGTGCCCCCTCACTGGTGAAAAATGCTTGGTGCCCCTGGGCACTGTGCCACTGGCCCTTATGGATAATCCGGCCCTGGTCAACAGCCATCATTAAAAATGGAGGGACTCTCGTTGTGTTATCTAGCATGTACTTTTCTGCCGCGGTCAAACACTTGCATTTGCTTTATGTTCAATGTACTTGTTACCCTACCTAATTTGACCTTTAACATATAAACCAGTTATAAACACTTCAAAGATGGTAATGTCTTTTAGAGGGCTGAATGTTTGCGAGCTTCTGTTTTTTTTCGTATTCAAAAAGCGAAGGACACAAATATGTGAGCACGCCTGCAAACACACACACATACACAAACTTACACACAAACACACACACATTCATTCAATCAAACACACACACAGACACACATTCATTCATTCAGACACACATACACATTCATTCAATCAAACACACACACACACACACACACACACACACACACACACACACACACACACACACACACACACACACACACACACACACTTAGGTTGGAGGACGGTTTGAAGAGACATTAAAACCCATGTGACTGAAGTCCATCCTAGTTGTTTTCGAAGAGGGAGAGTAGGTCATCGTTGTTGTTGTTGGGCAGATCTGGAGGGCCGAGGTATGACAACAGCTCATCGGGATTGGTCAGCTCTGGCAGCAGCTGGGTCAGAGAGGCAAAGACAGACATCCCCATTATCCCATTGGTCATAAATACTGAATAAAACAAATCCAATCAAATCTGTAAAATCGGCCGCAGGTTTCTTACATCTAGAGCGGAATCCGCCATTTCAGCTCCCGCAGGACCCCCGAACCCCAAGGGGCCGTCTGTGTTGAGGCGAGGGTTCTGAGAGGGATGTGGAGGCAGGCCTACTCCGGGACCATCAGTGTTGTTGTGGATACCCTGCTGCTGCTGCTGCTGCTGCTGCTGCCTCTGCAGTGCATTGTGGGGCTCCATTCGGACCGAATGAGCCACCTGGTTGGACAAATGCACAACCAACAATAACATTTAAGTCTTTGGGCCAAGCACCAGCACCATCTGGGTGGGCAAATTCGAGTTGTGATACCTACCCATCCCCTTGTTTCTGCTGTAATATAATAGACCTCTGAGATTGGTCGTTTTTCAGTCGTTTCCCCTAATAACTTAGGTTCCACCTAACGACCTCATGAAACTAGACTGCCTGTGCAGTCGCCTTCGACTGCTTAAGGTATATCCCCGAAACGCGACGCTTCCAGTGCCCCATCATTCCTACCACTCCCGTCCACCATTTCGTAAACGTATATACAGACGTGACATGACGCGCATAGGCTTAAAACCAAACGACTATTGTGAAAATGAAGCAAAAAATGGGGCAAATGGTAATACTGTTTTAATGGTTTAGTGGATATACCACATTAGGTACAGTGTAATAACCAGTGTAACAATATTTAATACCATGTAATTTTTTTACTTACATCATGTGTTTGTGCGTAAGTGGTATTACATGGTATTGCATATTGTTACACTGGTATTACACTATATTACATGGTATTGCATACTGTTACACTCGTTACTACACTGTACCTGATATTGCATATTGTTACACTGGTATTACACTAGTATTAAATGGTATTAAATATTGTTACATTGGTTATTACACTGTACCTAATATGGTAGATTCACTGAAATGGTGAACCATTAAAATAAGGTGTTACCGGGCAAATCAATCCACCCAGTCAGAAGTTATGGGCCAAATGAAAATTCCGCCATTTTGAAAGTGTTGTCTTCCAAACTCGAATCAGTTCATGAACCTACCCTAGAGCATTCACACACAAAATCTGGGACAAATCCATCCAACCCGTCAGTAGTTATGGGCCAAACAATAATTCGGCCATCTTGAATTCAGCCATCTTGAAAGTCTTGACCTCCAAACTCGAATCAGTTCATGAACCTACCCTAGAGCATTCACACACCAAATCTGGGACAAATCCATCCACCAGGTCAGAAGTTATGGACCAAACAAAAATTCGGCCATCTTGAATTCAGCCATCTTGAAAGTGTTGACCTCCCAACTCGAATCAGTTCATGAACCTACCCTAGAGCATTCACACACCAAATCTGGGACAAATCCATCCACCCGGTTAGAAGTTATGGACCAAACAAAAATTCGGCCATCTTGAATTCAGCCATCTTGAAAGTGTTGACCTCCAAACTCGAATCAGTTCATGAACCTGTCCTGGAGCATTCACCCAAAAAATCTGGGACAAATCCAAACATCCGTTCAAAAGTTATCGCGTTAACACGAAAGACCTTACGCGGCGGCGGACGCGGCGGACGCGGCGGACGCGGCGGACGCGGCGGCGGCGGCGGCGGCGGCGCACGCAAAACCATTACATCCCCGACGCTCCGCGTTTCGGGGATATAATAAGCACAAGACACCCAGTGCATCTGGTTGAAGTCATTGTTAAGACACTTGGCAATGCAGTAGGATATTGATATTGTGTACGTTTTCATTTAAGCACATTGGTGAAGGTATACAGCGCCGCCAGTTAGTATTGGCACCCCTTCATTTTATTTACAAAATGTGCAATATATCCAGAAATAAATGGAAATATAAACAACTTTTACCAACATGATCTTTAAATTCTGTAAAAAAAAATAAAAATAAATTGAAGGTCCAAAGATATTTAGAATAGCAAATCATTTTTTTCCAAATGCTTTTTGTAATTTCAAGCAAAAACATGAAAAAGGGCATGTCCATGAATATTGGCACCCCTCCTTAACGGATTGGTTTCACACCATTAGACAGCAATAGCAGTCTCCAAAGGTTTTGGTATTCGTCTACGAGCTTCTTGCACTTCTCTGGAGGCATTTTGATGTGTGCATTTGGTTGTGTGCTTTGGGTTTTTAACTTTTTGTCTTGCTGGAGTGAACATGATCTTCACCTCAAACCAAGTGTTCTTGCACATGGTTACACATTTCCCTGTAAATGATGATACCTGTGATGCCTGTCATGATACCTGTGATATGGCCAAAGCCTCCAATACCTAATGCATCAATGGGGTGAGATGATATTATGGATCTGACACCATGCTTGATTTTTGGTAGGGTGTCCTTTTCCTTAAAGACTTTCTTGCAGAATATGCAAACATGCTGTTTGAGTGAATCACTGAACAGATGTACTATTGCTTCATATGACGTTAAAACATTCTTAAACGGGCCGTGCTTTCCCTGTATTCTCTTATATAGACTTCAGGTGTTCCCTTTTATGACTTTCATGAAGCAATGTGGTCTGCCTTTGCCTCCAACCAAAAAACAATATGTTGTGTAGTGTTTAACTTCTGGTGGAAAAAAACTACCCAAAACAGTTCAAAGTTGACCTTCAGGTCTGTAGATGTTAGACCCTGTGGTTTGTCATTATTTGCACCGACTTCCACAGACTTCTATCATAATTTCTTCCCTTACCTCCACAAGGATATTCTTTACAGCTCTACGTTTGGCAGATTTCTGAATAACACAACACAGTGTTGGAAATGGTATACCAGGGTCTTTTGAGATGACCTTTTATTATTTGGAGGTCTTGCTTTTCATAATAACAGCATTTCTGGTGTCCTCTGGTGTCTTCACATTTGTCAAAGACGCACAAGATGTAAGAGGTGGCTATTTAAAACATAAATATAAAAATCCCTTGTCCTATGGGCAAAAGCAATTTGACAAAGGTGATTCTCATTTGTTATCTACCATATTTGAGGCAAATTAGGCTTCCACAATGGTATCCAGTAAAGGGTGCCAATACCAGTGATTCCAGGAGCTTTACCTTTATACAATTTTTTCCCTTTCGTAGTTAAGTATTTAATGCTGTTGATCAATTTTACATTTAGTATCAACCACAAGCTATCTATACAAAAATCATGGTTGACCTTATTATTTGTTGTCTGGAGATATGTCCCAAAATATGCTTAAACTTCAAGGGTGCCAATACTAACTGGCGGCACTGTAGATGCCTCACAGCACATGTGATTCCACTGAATACCTCACCCCCTTCCCCCAACAATTTCGACACATCATCTTACTTAGCATCTCCACTTGACATGGATGGAATAAGAATTGGTTCAGGAATTCCTTCTGTCGTTCTTTCATCAGACTAAATAAGCTGGGAGACTTGACACAGAATGACACCAGTTTTGCCTTTGAGACATACTTTGGGAAACTACACTTGTTACCAGGACTAGAGAACAGCCTACATGCAAACATTATATACAGTACATGCAAGCAGGACCACAAAAGTAAATGTCCACACCTGCGGAGAGGAGGCAGCTCCTGTCTGTTTGTCCGATGGGCCTCCACTGGGAAGATCAGTTGGGAATGAACGCCCAGAGGGGAACTCGCCCATAGTCGGTGTTCCAGGGGAGTTCTGGAATTCTGTGAATCCTGATCGGTTGTTGAATCCTGAACCTTGAAAAGGAAAAAGAAAAAGGAGAAAGAAAATATGATGTAATTCTGAAAGTATGTGGAAGTTGGTCTTCCAGGCTGTCACAATTAAGACGCATAAATCATCTCTGATTTTAAAAGGTGCACTGTGTAATATTTTAGAGGTTTCTTTCCAGCCAGTCATGCAGCCCATTCACAAATTTTAGCCTTTTCACTTACTACCACCATGAAATTCAAAGTATTCATTATGACTGCGGAAAATGCACTTTTCATACATGAAAAGGTGGATCTTCCTGAGTTCAACCATTTGGAATTTTAGCTGAAAACTTACAGTACTTTGGTTATACTAGTAAATATAAGTTTATTACAAAGTAAATATTCATGAAAAGTTCCAATTTGGCAACAGGCAGCATAGTGTTTCAATACGCAGCATAGTTGCAATACCTACTCCGGCCACCATCCAACACCGTGCACCTTTACAACAATCAAATGACTTGAGCGACATTCCCTTGAGCAGTTGGATGATGCAGTCTGCTGAATAGTTCCCATCATGTACAATACCTGGACTGTTATAGTCCTGACCTCCTCCACTGGCTCCGGTTGTTCCACAGGGGTACGAAGATGATGATGACGACGATGAAGAAGGAGGAGGAACAGGGGCTGGCCCAGAGCTCGAGGTGGGTGCAGAACCAGAAGCGGGTCCAATTCCGGGTCCTGAGGCGGGGCCGAGGGATGCGATCATCTCCATGACGCTGGGCAGCACCATGTGGCTGGGGCTGATGGTGCGGCAGCGGGCCAGAACCGGCCCGTCCAGCTCCTCCTTCACCTGGATGTCAGGCTTGACCGGCACCGGCTTCCAGTTGCACACGGGGTCTATAGTTATCTCCTCATAGTCCGAGCTGAAATGGACAGTGCGAGAAACAAAGGGGAGTGGGGTGAGGACCCATTCGTTTAGTGGTCTTTACTTTTAGGGCACAGGGATCTGTAGCTCCACTTGGGAGAAGTCATGGACAAGGGAAGTTGCAGGATCACAACAAACACAAAAAACACGAGTGAGAATTTAGTCATATGAATAAGAACTCATCAATGCTGGCACTAGAAGGATTATGGAAGGGCTTCTATTTTCTGAAGGAGGGACGGACACCTTCATGCAGCTTCAGGAACGCAGGGAAAGCGTCAATCCATAACTGAAGACAGTCATCTGAACTGAAAAACATCTTAAAAAAATGTATACTGACAAACTCTGAGGAGGCAAACTTACTTTTGGATGTAGATCAGAATGCCCAGCATGTACTGGTCAACTTCTAGTCCTTCCAACAATGCAGTTTTGCTGTGGACAAAAAATCATGGAGAAGCATTACATACATTGTCCCCCTAAAATAATCATCATTTATAAATAAAGCACAATATCAGAGCTACAACGATGGCTCAAAGTGCTCTGTATTCACACATTCATACACACACTTGCTCCGTAGGCTGCCTTGCAAGGCGCCAATGTCTGGGATTTGGTGAGAAAGAAAGGAGCTGACCAGTCACCCTGCAGTGTGTAGATGTATTGTCCAAAGTGCACCTTAGCCACAAATGAGGAGATCCAGCACAGCACTGCATATTCACTCTCCGAACTAAGTTTCGTACTAGTAGAAGAATTTAGTCTGCTGCCTTTCGACTCCAAGATCTGCTTTCTATATCATAACTAACATGATCAAATTAATGTCTGATATAATTAGGTTAAATTTATTTTTAAAAATCTACTGCATTTATTTTTTTTCATTGATCCTAGATGTACCTACAACGTAGGTTTGATCTGATCAATTTCTGACATTTGATGCGTCCAGGTTAAGATTTTCACTTAGCATATTATTAAAGTGAAACGGTTGATATTCCAATTGAATGAAAATCTTTGATGGTAATGTTTCATTTGAATTTCTGCATAGATACAAGTACTGTCATGACAGTGCCCACCCTAAGCCTATTTTCAGAACACAGATGCTTTCAAGAGGCTGTCAATGTATTACAGAACATATGTTTAATACCACGTCACAATTGTGTCTTACTCTGTTACAATATGTTCTATGTCTATAATGCTTAACTATATCTTACTCCAATTAAGCAGCTTTATTTGTTGCATATTATAAAATGACACTGTAACCAATGAAATTACTCACTTGCATACAGGACAACGCCAGGTTCCTCTCTCACAGTTCAGCTGCAGGTATGACTCCAGATCGAAGCACTGTGCATGCAAAAAACAAATGATTTCAAAGTATTATAATGCCAATCATGATTGAAAGCTTTTCCTTAGTCTGTGTGCATGAAGTAGTCAGAGATTATGATTCTGACTATTGTCATGCTGCTTTATGATTTCATTGATTTCAACTGTTAAGTGTAACTGGCTCAACACTCCAGCGTTTACCAGCATCTAGAATTGTCCATGGGTCTTTGAACTTTTTTTTAACACTTTATTGTGCCATGGTGATAGTGGTTACATTTGAAAATCATTTTCCGAGTCATCACACAAGTCATCACACGCACATTTTCCCCCTTGATGTTTTTGCACTGACCTGAACGTGTCGACAGTCGTGGCCGCGTGCAGGCAGCTGGATGCGGCGGAATGTGATGGGGCACTGCAGCGAGACACGGATGGCCGTCTGCTCCACGCCGTCCTCTCCTCCGTTGGGGCCCATCGAGCCGGGAATCGTGCCGCTGGTGAAGTTCCTTTTGACTGGGGAAGGATATGGCATCATCTTTATTCATTTTCATTCTACCTTTATTTTTGTATGTATTCAATATTTTTTTGGGTTTGCTTTCGCCTTTATTAGGACAATATAGTGACGAGTGGGACGGGAAATGATTGGGAGAGAGACGGGGGAGGTTCGGGAAATGACCTCAGGGCCAGAATTGAACCCAGGTCCCCGGCGTAACAGTGCGGTGCCCTACTGTTTGAGCCACGGCTGGGCCCATTCCACCTTCACTTACAGGATAATTCCAGCCAACTTCAACATGTGGTTGTACGGCTCACACTAACCTTGACTTGTCAGTACCCAACGATGTGTCATTTTTACATTTTGAAAAAAAAATCAACACTCTCCTAATCGGCAAAGCAATGGAATTAACAGTTGGCATTCAAACAGGTTAACATTTTTTGACTGCACTTGATAGGCCAGCTCAACCATGTCATTACTGCACTAAGCCCTACTGAACTGCAAGTATTTGCTTAACACGCACAAAGAAACACAGAGTATTGTGATTGAAGGGCATATTGAATCCTTTTGAATAATCTCCTATGGTGGAGAACTAGGCCAACTCGTCACTAGGCAGGCTCATTACATCTAGGTTAAGAGGCTAATGAAACTCACTCTTTGTGACACAGTGATCAGCAGGCAGGAGTCTCTTCTTCATGAGGCCCTGGAGGACGGACTGCACTGACGGCCTGTGGACCAGCTGCAGTACAAACAGGTGGGACTGTAGGAGGCGCCAGGCCAGAGCCAGGTCACATGGGGGGGGAAACACAACAAGACAACAAGGTCAAGGTTAAGGACCATACAAACTCACTGCAGGACACACACCAATGCAAGCAGCTCAAAAATACCCTCTTAATCATCATGTTTTTGGCACTAAATTGGGGCTCTAAATTGACTGGTTCGCAGATGTTAAATCTTAGTAGGCACACATCTACTCACTACCAGTCAAAGTGGCTGGTAAGTTTTCATTTCTACCAGCCAAACAGAGTTTTCACCAGCATTTGGCCGGTTAGCTGGTGTTCATTTAGAGCCCTGTTTGTTACTATACAGTGCACTGGAGTACAGAAATTACATAATATTACAAACCCCAACTCCGATGAAGTTGGGACGTTTGGTAAACAGTGAATAAAATCAAAATGCTATCATTTTCAAAACATTCAATCTATTCATTAGATGGAGAATAGTGAAAAGACAACATATTAAGTGTTAAAACCGAGAAAAAATATTGTTTTGGGGGACATATGCACTCATTTCTAATTTGATAAATCCAACACGTCTCAAAAGAGTTGGGACAGGGACAATAAATGGCAGCAAATATCGAGGAAGACTAAAAACAAAACAAAAGACAACACTTAACAGTTAAATACATTAACCGATGAGATGATTTTATATAAAAAACAGTGTTAATTCCTATCTTGGACATGATTTCACCAGCTTAAATGGTGGGTGTATTCCTTGTCATGTTTTGCAATGTTTTCCTTTCTGTAGTGCTTACAGTGTGACAGGTCTTGACCAAAAGCCCACCATTTTATCACCTGCTGGTCCTTATGATGGAGCCAAACTGTTAAAACATAGTTGAGAATGCAATTTGACCTTACTATGTGGCAGTAATCGAAGATCTCCCTTCAAAATATAATGCATGAATGGCTTTTCATGCTGTTTAAAACCCATTTATACCATTCAGCACTGTATTTAACTCTACAGATGAGTGAGAACATCTTAACCAATGCACTACTGCACCCGCATGCCATCATGGAGGCTGACTTTTGAAGTTAGCACTAACACAAGTTGGATGGTCCATTTTCACTGTAGCACAGGATGTGCAATGCTCTATTATTGTCAAAAAGAATGGACTTCTACAACTTCTGCTGACTTCTGTAAGCAAAGGACAGTTTCCCATGTCTTCTGGGTTTATTTCAAGTGAGCTCAGGTGCTTAGGAGAATGTTACACCCCTGTATCATTTGCACACATTAAGCATTCTTAATATGGTCAATTTTCAATAGCTCTAGCACTCCAGGAATTAGAGTGAGACTACAGCCAATATATATTTCGTGGTGTCATGAACCTATACAATGATTTTAGTAAGAAAAATATGTCTTATATACACTCAATCGTGGTAAATCAAAGGGAATTCAAAAATGTATGTAATAACTATGGTAACTATTCCCTTTGCATCTTTAATTCTGAGTGACTCAGCTTCTCTGTGATTATCTTATACCTGGACACCTATATAGTCCGTCAGTACAATTCATTTTGAAATGTTCTTCTTTGTTGTTTGATCTTATTTGGATGTTTACTAAATTCCACTGATCCCCGTCCCAACTTATTTGAGACGTGTTGGATTTATCAAATTAGAAATGAGTACATATGTCCCCCAAAACAATATTTTTTCTTGGTTTTAACACTTAATATGTTGTCTTTTCACTATTCTCCATCTAATGAATAGATTGAATGTTTTGAAAATGATAGCATTTTGATTTTATTCACTGTTTACCAAACGTCCCAACTTCATCGGAGTTGGGGTTTGTACATGTTCTGCTGTTTGCCAAACAGTAAGACAGCAAGGCCCAGGTCACGACCTCATGGCCATCATCCCTTACACAACTGAACACATGAAGTGACTCTTACACAACAGCAGGCCGACACGGTGATCTGGATGGTGTTGCGTCCAGGCTGGCACACGGCCTTCAGGTAGAGGGGCTTATGGGACGTCTTGTTGTCCCCACGCTCAATCGTCAACGGTGTTGCATTGACGCTCACCTGCAAAATGGAATATGGCAAATTAGCAAGAATCTTTTTTTCCACTGACCAAACCGCTGCATTATATTCACTGAAGTGTACTAGTTTAGAAATAAAAGGCTTGTAATCATTACTAGTTTAACAGGGAAAAGAGTAAACTATACTATTAACTGTTAATAAAAATCACAAAACTATTGCGCTAGAGTGTCCAAAATCAACATGTAGCTACTTTATGTGCATCCTGAATGTTTTTGAAAGTGATACAATTCAACAGGCTGTATAAAAGACCAACATTGACACACTATGGACTCCGACCCACACCAATTAAAGCAAATTCCCCCCAGTGATGAGTTAAGCCCAGATATAAAGCATGTTTACTGACCTGTACAGAGGCAGGCCAGTTAGTGTTCATCTGACGATCTTCGTGGTGGTAACACTTGAACTGCAGCTCCAGGTCTGGTCTGCAAAGGATTAGACAGAATAAAAAGGTACATTTAAATACCCATGATGTAATACATGAGCTATGAAACACATTAGTATGTATGGCTGTATGTTTTTGGTTTTGGGGGGGTGTGTGAAAGAATCATGCACCTAACATACAGAGGGGAACGAGTACAATTTTGACAAACATAAGAAAGGTTGCAATAGCATTTTTAACACATCATTAAAATGTCCCACTTTCAACTAGTACACTGAGCTCCATGAATGCTTGAAATATGGTTCTTCTTGCAGGTGGTCTCCATGGGAACCACAGGAAGCCAAGTGAGGGCTGCTGGGGCACAATGAAGCACGAGGAGCCAGGTTCAAATCCAAATAGCACCAAATGCTCACCTCATCATGAGCGTTTTGAAGACGGTGTCTCGCAGGTGGTAGACGTGGTTGCTGACGGCCAAGTTGTGCTCCAGCCGGAAGGGTTCCAACACCACACCATCGCGCACGGGGAATGTAAGACGCAGTTCATCTACTGGAGGGGCAGCAGCATGGATGGCTCCTAATGCAAGACAGAATGTGACGTTATGCCAACAACTATATGCCATTTTTAAGTGTGGGTGTGTGGGTGTGTGTGTGAGTGTGAGTGTGAGTGTGAGTGTGAGTGTGAGTGTGTGTGTGTGTGTGTGTGTGTGTGTGTGTGTGTGTGTGTGTGTGTGTGAGTGAGTGAGTGAGTGAGTGAGTGAGTGAGTGAGTGAGTGAGTGAGTGAGTGAGTGAGTGAGACAGTGAGTGAGTGAGACAGTGAGTGAGTGAGTGAGTGAGTGAGTGAGTGAGTGAGTGAGTGAGTGAGTGAGTGAGTGAGTGAGTGAGAGAGAGAGAGAGAGAGAGAGAGAAGTGAGGTGTGAGATGTATGTATGCACCTATGGCCTTATCTGTGTATGTACTGTATTTTAATTTTGTTTTACCTGTCTAGGGACTGCAGATAAAAATTAGCTGTATTAGCTATAATCTGGCACAAGCCATCTTTTTACTTTTGTAAACAATGACTATGACTTGGGAGAGTCATTGTTTGACTGTAAATGACTCATTGAAGTCTGGCTCGTGAATGTATTAATTCACTTGAATATCCTACCTAGTGTCTCTTAAGCAAATGCAGCTCTACAAAATCAACACTTAACATATCGCAGATGGAGAAATGCCAAAAAAAAATAAAAAATAAATTCTGTACCTCCTCCCCATCCGTCATAGGAGCCCATGCGCTGAGCTGAGGGCTGCAGGGCAGCGACATTGGGCTTGACGTCGGCCAGATACGGTGACTTGACGTCCTGGTTGGGAGACATGTAGGAAGCCATGGGGGCGCCCGGGGTCATGGGAGGGGTGGGGTTTCCTGGCAGCGGAGAGCTTGGGTAACTGGGCATGGTTCTGCCAGCCTGAGGAAAGGAAAGACCAAAAAAAGAACAATAAGAGATGGCAATCTGGCCCCACCTTGCCAATGCCTGATGCGTGTGGCGCCACACTCGGGCGTCCCGGAACACTGTGGGCGGGTGGACACACAAACAGAAACACAGATAGAGAAATGGACAGACAGACAGTCATGTTAATACCCCTTCGGGAGACCAGATGAGTATAATTTACAGACATCGTCAAACCCTGTTGACATGTGCTTGCTGATCTAGGCCCTATACTACAAAGCTGGTTCAGGATAAGTTAAGGTTACGGTAAGTTAAGGAGTAAATCATCTAATACAAGAGCTTTTTCTTAAGAAAATGAGGACCTCTTAACTTGACTTATCCTGAACCAACTTTGTAGTATAGGCCCCTGATTTGTAGGTACATTTTCTGGGCTTTGTCACTTTATATTACAACTTAAATATGCTCTTAAAGAGACCCAAACCTGTAACCATTGACACAAAATCATACCAATATCTTATGGGAAATGTTTTTATTTTTTACTTAATTAAAAATATTTTTATATTTTGTTTGGGTGGGTGCGGGTGGTTGTGTGGGTGGGGGTGGGGGGTACAGGGGACATGAGTGATTTGTTTATTGTTTTTATCTGCATTTTCATTTTGGTTTTGACTGCTGCTTTACTTTATTTTTCTATTGTATATCATTTAATTTTTAATGTCAGGGACTACAGATGAAAACTAGCCCAAGGCTAAATCTGGTGTAATGCATGGAATGGAAACATTTATGTTTTAATTGCACATGGTCCTAATACACTTGATTGATTGATTATTATGATAAGAAAGTGAAGAGAGACAAGACATGATTGGGAGAGAGGGATGGGGTAGACTAGCATCTGGCTCCCCAAGGACAACTGGCCACGTCTGGTGTAGGTGACATCCAGTCAATCTGGAAAGTATTCACAGCGCTTCACTTTTTCCACATTTTATTATCTTACAGCCTTATTCCAAATGCTACAAATGAATCTCTGTTGTCAAAATCCTACACAAATTATTCCATTATGACCAGGTGAAAAAAAGTTGTCTTGACAGTTTTGAAAATTGATAAAAAATAAAAAACAAAGAAATCATATTTACAAAAGTATTCACAGCCTTTGCTTAATACTTTGTTGAACTTTGTCATTTTTTCATTTCGAAATTGATCACGTATTGACGTAGTGACTAAACACACAACCCAGCGTGATGTGATATGCATGTGGCATGTGATGTGTAGCGTTACCTTGTAGTAGAGGGCAGAGTTTTCGGGCGTGGGTGGGTAGCGGCCCATGCCTCCTTGCTGCTGGACAGGAGGGTAGGAGGGGGAGGACGAGGGCTGTGAAGAGTATTGCACCTGTTGCCCGGGATACGGTCCTGGGCCTGGACTCTGGCCATATGGGGAGTCAGGATACCCCTAGAAATATTGGGAGGAACAAAAACTTAGGTTTAGAAACTTGGGAAAAAAATGGGACAGGACAGTTGCTGGGAGAGGGAGACAGGGAAGGTTTGGCTGATGATCTTGGGCCAGAATTGAACCTGTGTTGCTGGTGTAGCAGTCGATTGCCCAGCCAATTGAGCCATGGTTGGGCCAGGTTTAGACACGTTTTAAATGTATTAAAAACAGTCATGGCAAACAGGTGATGTTTAACCAATGTCTACTTTGGTTAGTGTGGCATATCTTATGTGCATCATCTGTCGAAACAGCATAACATGTGGCTTTAGAATAAATTGACCACAGTGTTTTCAGATAAAGATCTGCAAGCAAAAAATGAGTGGTAGGCGAGCAAAATAATAGCTTTAGCCTGAAGATTCCTGGTGTCATATGCCTTAAGTAGTTCACTGTTAGACTCCTTTAATACCAACATGACAATTTCACACACTCACATCTGAGTTGTAGGGCCTTTTGAGGCCCTGTGGAAGGCGCGGGGGTCCCTGCTGCCCTACGGAGTAGGAGGGATGATGAGGCATCCTCTGGCCCTGGGCAAACATCGGCGCCATGTTGGGCGGTCGGGACGGCCCCATTCCAGGAGAATACCTGGACCCCGAGGGGGGCATAAACTGGGAATTATACGGCCCAGAGTTGCCCATCTAGAGGAATAAAGAAGGTTTATTCAGGGTGTGACTAGGGTGTGACAGGGTGCAAATTATCCAGTGTCTTGTCATTTTGTATACATTCCCAGGGGTGGAAAACAGTTTTTTCCCCCCAGAAGTCACTGTGGCAGGTCGATACTACAATCCAAAAGTCAGTCACCGTTTTTACCAGTCAATTCATATATGTAAGGGGCGCATACCCTTGCTATGTCCTTGGTACAGAATATAGTAGGGTCATTCCACGCCAAATCAACAAGAGCCCGCGCACTTAGGTCTCAACAAATTCTGAAAATATTACCAAGTGTACCCATGGTACTTAAGAGAAACACTGTACATTTATTTGAATGTAAGATGTATACTCTCCGTGTTACAGCCAATTTTACTGGGGGAGGGGGGTGCCCATTTAGTTCACACTCTTTTTTTTGTCAAAGTTCACAAGCCCGTAGCTCAATAACAATAACTTGGCTGTGCTCTGTTTAGGCAGCAGAAGAAACGCATAGAAAACATATTGCTCTCAATGTGCATGTTGCCCATGTTCAGGGTGAAAATTAAAAACGAAAACATCACATAAGACAAGTCTCATTGGCATTTTTAAAAAGAAGACTCCATGGAGAATTAAGAAAAAAATAAAATAAAAATCTGTGGACAATCCCACAAGGTGTTCTGGTGCTCTGAAAATGACACCCAAAATGATTTGTCAGACTTGTGAGGTCTTCTGGTCAAACACTGATTGGGTTTCCTTTCTATTTATAGATTTTTATGGGAGTGTTTCTACTTGTATCTACAAGGGGAAAAAATCATGAGGCTATGTTGGGCACAAATATGTCTTCTGAAGGCCTAAACAGAGCACAGCCAAAAACTCCAGTACAATTTGTATCATCTTTGAGGGAATGCTATGACGATGCAGGATCATACAGACCAAAACTGAAAGTTTTGCAACGAACTATTCCTATCTATTACCAGCATGCCAAATTTGAGCTTCCTACATGGTTTAGTTCTTGAGCTACGGGCTTGTGAACTTTGACAAAAAAAAGAGTGTGAACAAAATGGGCACCCCCCTCCCCCAGTGAAATTGACTGTAACATGGAGAGTATACATCTTACATTCAAATAAAGTAACAGTGTTTCTCTTAAGTACCATGGGTACACTCAGTAATATTTTCAGAATTTTTTGAGACCTAAGTGCGCGGGCTCCTGTTGATTTGGCGTGGAATGACCCAGTAATATATACGCAACATCTGCAGTGTACTTGTCCAAAATGCGCTCTCCATGTGCGGCCAGTCGAACATCTGGCTATTTAAGGATCAATATGAGGTGAAGTTCTTCATTCCTCCTCAGTGGCAGGTGTGTTGATACATTTTACCAGCCAGCACTCCTGTTTTTGGCAGGTGACATGTTTTAAATGTACATTTATTTTAAAATAATAATATCAACAACAACTTTTACTACTATTATGAAACGGTCGACACATTCTAAAGCAGAGATGGGCAATCTAATTGAAGCACTGAAACAAGAAGACGACTAGTCTGTCAGATACACAGCTTTGAAATTCGAGTTCCACATGCATGGTTTTCATATAATTTCTATAAAAGACAGACAAGGTGCAGTGAAAACGGCTGCCATTTCCCGGCTGTACCTGGCCATAGTTCATCTCCTGGTTCTGCTTCTCTTGGATGGCGGCGACGGCTGCGGTGGCGGTGGCGGTTGCCGTGGCAGCGGCGGCGGCCACAGCTGCGGCGGCTGCTGCTTGTGTGAAGTCGGTGGTGGATCGGCCGCCATGGGGAGGCATCCCTATTGAGGCTCCTCCGTTCCCGGCATAACTAAGGAGGCAAGAGGAAACTGTTACCACACTTCATAAAAACTGACTGTAACCATAAGTCCCCTTCATCCAAGCCCAATTGCAGTTATTTGGGTGCAAGTGTATTGGTTACGGTCCCTGGAGAAATGAGGGTTTAAGTGCCTTGCTTGTGGGCAATTTAGCTGGTTAGGCTGGTTGGATCCTTGAACTAACTTTCTGACTGTTACCCCAGCCCCTCTATTGACAACTTGGTGAGAAGAACCGTTTTCAGGATGCAAGGAGACACTTATACATAAAATTGCATTACACTAAGAAGCTGTTGACAGTACTGTTAGAAGATGCTGAAAACACAACGGTTTTGGCCTCCCGCTTATACGTAAACATTATGTAACCAGCAACTTAACAGGAAATTATATTCTATGTGAATTATAGTTATTTCGGTACAGGGAATTGGTTACAGCCTCTGGAGCAATGTAGGATTACGTAAACAATAAACATACCATAACTATATATTTTCAACAACAACAACAACAGCCTCACCTCCGGCCAACTCCATACAACAATCATAACAATCATCATAACTCTCTTTTCAGCTCCACACTTGTACACAAGTACTGTATTGCATGTTCTACCCGTGAAGCGTCTTGAAAAGAACAATATAAAACACATTAATATTCATTTATTTATTGTCAGTGCAAACTGACAATAAAGTATAATCTCATCGGATCGTTGTATCATATCATCATCATCATCATCATCATCCTCATCATCAACATTACTACCACTGCCAAGGAGGTCATGTTTTCGGTCGCGTTGGTTTGCCTGTCTGTTTGCTTGTTTGTCTGTTTGTCAGCAGCATAAACCAAAAACGAATCAACGGATATGGACGAAACTTTGTGGAATTGTTGATAATGATCCAAGGAACAAGTGATTAAATTCTGATGATGATCCGGATCACAAACCGGAACCAGGACTTTTTAGAAGATTCTGTCAGCAGGATAACTCAAAAACTAATCAACCGATTTGGCCGAAACTTTGTGGAGTTGTTTGTAATGACCCAAGGAACAAGTGATTAAATTCTGGTGGTGATCCGGATCACGAACCAGGACTTTTTAAAAGACGCTTCACCATTGCTGGCCTATATATCTAGACGCTCCTAGTGACTCCACAAAAAGAAGGCAGAAAGACTTGGGGTGTAACATAGTCAAATGTTCTATCAAGTAGCTTCCTTGGCAGAGGTCTGCGCTCTCTGAGTGCTTCTAGTTATTATTATAATTATGAAGCAACATTGCCTCACCTCCCCCCGTATCCGGGCCCAGCCTGGTATGGCCCTCCTCCTCTGCCGTAGACCCCCTGCTGCATGTAGCCCTTGCTGCCGTCGGGGTAGCCTTGCTGGCCCATCATCTGGGCGGAGTTGACCCCGGGTCCTCCGCTCGACATCATCCCTGCGTGATTGCCACCTGGTCCCACGCCCGTGCCCAACACCTGACAAGCCACACAAACAACAACAGTTACTTAAAGTAGAGAGAGAGAGGGTCCGAGGCACTCTGACGTCCATATTAAAAGTCCTTTATTTATACATGGTAACCAAAAAAAAAAAAACAAGTATATTGAGGGAAGTGGGGTGTAGGGATTTCCCAAGGAGGTTCTGTGGAGTTGGGGCCTTGCAGTGGTGGTCTGTCTGTGCTTCAACTAGGTTTTCCTGCATCAGATTAACCAAAATGACCAAGTCAAGGCCTCTGTGTCAGTGTCAACCGCAGTGTCAGATTTGCACCATCAGTTGAACTCAGACAGTAATAAGGAAACAACATTGAGTACATTAATTCATCCAATGGCTGGGTCACTTGTAAAATGCTTCCACCCACTTATTCAAGTCTCGGGAGTGCGGGGAGACACTCGAAAGGTTGAAAGGTTGCATATACACTGCATAGGATGCCCCCCTGTGGCGAAAATCTGGTACTCAAATTGGGAAAATGAAATGGACAAATGGAACAGAGATCACCTACTCATGAGGAAATAAAAGCTTGTTACCTGATTAGGAGTAGAATTAACACCCCACACAGTAGTCACAACGGAGAGGGACCCTGCTGACTGGTTGCTTTGTTGTTGCCACGACGCAGGGTCATAAGGGAAGGAGCCGTCACTGAACACAAAAAAGAGACGTTTAACTAAATAATGGTGGTTGAAAAAAGCAATTATGTCAATGGTGGCCACAGTATGTATAAGGTCAGGTAAGGTAACTTTATTTGTACCCGAAGGTAGACTTGGTTGCAGGTAAAAGTAGCAAAAGTTTACACAGACAACACAGTACTGACATACAACAAAAACTTGCACAAACAGCACAATACTAATGACATTGACAAAGGACAATAACAAAACATGACAAGCAGACAAGTGCTTCAAACAAGGATATGAAGAAGGAAAATGAACAATAAATATATAAATAGATATGCAAAAACACAGGGGGAAAACCTTAAATGTTGGACTCATGTGCTATTCAGTGTTTTAATAACAGAAGGGATAAAACTGCATCTATACCTATGTATTGCAACCATGGTGCTCATTGAAAGTGCTGCCCATCGCCAAATGTGTTCTTTTCACGTATATTTACTTAACTAATATTTACTAGCATGACCAAATTTTGGAAATTCAGAATGACATGAAGAAGATTCACCTTTTCATATATGAAAAATGCAATTTTCCTAGTCATAATGAATACTTAAAGAGTTTGATGGTGGTGGTATTTGTGAGTATTTGTGGAAAAAAAAAATTGTGAATGGGCAGCATGAATTCTGGAAAGACATCAAATAAATATTGCACAGTGCACCTTTAATGCAAGAGACAGACAAAGTGCTCGAATCTTAAGTAAGATGAATGGTGACGAGTGTTTTATTTACCTTTGCGGTGTTGGAGGCAGCCCAGGTTTCATGGAGTTGATGGGGATCATTGGAGGAGCTGAGGGTTCAACACACCCAAGTCTGCTCGTCCTACAGGCTGCCTACAGAAGGGGTGACACAAAGACTATTATTTATGGGGCACTTTTCACGCAGACTAAAAAGCAGGCCATCAAGGACTTTAAAAGGAATTAAAAATCAACAATTGTTGCTGTGGTACAGCGGCTAAAGGCACCCCATCCATATCAGGGCTTGCATGCCCATGGGGACCCAGGTATGAATCCAGTGTGGGGAATTTCCCAACCCTGCCCCATCTCTCTCTCTCCTGCTCGTTGCCTGTGTCCTCTTCTAATTAAGTGTCAAAAAGCTCAAAAATACTTCAAGGACTATAAAGTTTGTAAACCTCTACCAATCTCTATACCAAGTGCACTCTAGTACCATAACACTGCACCTTCTCTTTTTAGCCACAAGGGCAGGCCTCACTAGCTTGCAAAACCATTTGGAAAACTTTTTTTTTTCAGGGCACTTGTAGTGAAGGGGAGGAGAGTTGCCCCGCCAGGTCTCGAACCCTGACTGGGGTTTTGACCCCTACGTCTAAGAGCCAGGCTCATTACCACGACAGTCAGAGTGCACCCACAACCTTAGTGATGGCCACTCCATAACACAGCCTTCACCTTTGGGAAGAAGACCTGTATGCTTCACACCCTCTTGGTGTCCCTCACGTACCACCTACCATACTTCTCCCATTTCAGAATGCCCCCCAATCCATGCTGGGGTCCCTGCACGGCTGATCATGCCACTTCTGACCGTTTGCAGCAAAAGGTAAGAGTTGCCATGCCGGGACTCGAAACAAGACTTTCAGGGGTACTAAACTGGGGCTCTAACCACTGCAGAGCCAGGCTTGTTGGCATGACAGTCAGAGCGCACCCACAACTCTAGTGATGGCCACTCATCACAGCACCTTTAGATATAAATAGAAATGTACAGGGGTTGGACCATGAAACTGAAATTTTTAGTGTTGGAAGTTTCAGGGCTAAATTGGACCGCCCTGGTGGCCAGTCCGGTCTTACTAGTGCAATGTGCAAGTAATGAAGAGTGTGAGAGTTCAATTAACAGGGTAAGAGCGCAGTTTTGCTCAAAATATTGCTATGCCCACAACATATCAAAGTTCAAAAAAGGAGAAATTCTTGATGCGCTTGTTGCTGGTGCATCTTTGACCAAGACATCAAATCTTTGTGATGCATCAGAGCCACGGTATCCAAGGTAATATCTGCGTAGCACCAGGATAAACCACAACCAACAGGATTAACTGTGGATGCAAGAGGAAACTGTCTGAAATGGATGGTAGGACACTATACATTCATTATATTAATCAATTTTGGTCACAAAGAGAGATGGATTTGAGGTTGTTTGAAATATCATTGCAGGCTCTTCAAAATACACAAACAAAATGCAACACAACATTTATCAGATTATAAATTATGAGACATAAAATTTTAAAAATCTAGTATTTAAGTTGTGATAGGCCACCGCTCATCTGTTTAGAAGGTGCAGGATTCAGTAGAAATTTCTGTATAAAAAGAAGGCAATCCGCACACTTCTAGTATTAAAATGGCCTTATCTAAACTTACCCTGCAGTGTCATGAACAACACCTGAAATCGTGGTGTTTGGTTCTTGAGTCATTAAAGAGATAATGACACTTAAAGTATATAATGAGTTGTAATAAAGTAGTAATAGAGTTAGAGAAGGGTACCCCACCTGACTTTCCACTAAAATGCTGATGCTAATTTGGGCAGTGTCAGGTGAAGCACAGTAACATATGTCATGTGGGGTAATCTCTAACACTACTCTATTACTATGTTATTACAACTTATTTCAACATACAAATCACATCATCTCTGAAATGACTCAAGAACCAAACACCATAATTTCAGGTGTTGCTCATGACATTACAGGCTAGGT
Organism: Engraulis encrasicolus; assembly: GCF_034702125.1. Lineage (NCBI taxonomy): Eukaryota > Metazoa > Chordata > Actinopteri > Clupeiformes > Engraulidae > Engraulis > Engraulis encrasicolus. The sequence goes on along the minus strand of NC_085859.1, from coordinate 48,895,263 downwards.
TTGGACAAGATATTGAACATTTTAAAAGGGGTTCTATATTTTCATTTTTTGACACTTTAATATCCCACAATTCATACTCTAATAACTGTTGCGTTCCATGCTGATAATGGAATTTGTAGAGCCAGAAATGAGCTTTCAAACAAAACCAAAACCATCTCTCTTTGAGACTTAAATTGACTGACATAATCAAGGATGAATGTAGTATAGTGTCTTGCCCTCTCAATTAAAATGTTATCAGTCCATTTCTCCTGTCACAGAGATTCACGCAAATTAGGGCTGCACAATTAATCGAAAATAATCAAAAATCGTGATAAAATCGTGAGATCGAAGTCGTGATTTCAATCGTGATTTAAGTTAATCGTAGCTATAGTGACCTACCTTTGAGAGCGTTCTTGAAGCCAGAACATACTGACAGGCTGGTGTTTCTGGACAGATATCTGTCCACCCAAGTTTCATGCCATTGCCTTTACATAATTATTACAATTCATTTTATTTTGCTCATCCCGTATATAATTTATTCTTGGTTATATTTCATCTTGTTATAATTTTCAAAAAAATCAATAATCGTGATTTTTTCCATAATCGTGCAGCCCTAACGCAAATGGGTCATTCCACGCCAAATCAACAGGAGCCCGCGCACTTAGGTCTCAAAAAATTCTGAAAATATTACCAAGTGTACCCATGGTACTTAAAGTGATACTGTCCCATTTTTGGAAATAAGCTAATTTTACACCTCCCCTTGAGTTAAATAATAGGGTTTTACCATTCTCCTATACTTTCAACCATTCTCTGGGTATGGCAGTGCAAATTCTACCTCCAAGCTAGCAGTTAACATTGAGTCCTATGAGACCAGCTGGCGGCTAACTGGTCTCATAGGACTCCATGTTAACTGCTAGCTTAGAGGTAAAATTTGCACTGCCATAACCAGAAAACGGTTGGAAGTACAGGAGAATGGTAAAAAACCATATTATTTAACTCAAGGGGAGGTGTAAAGTAAACTTATTTCCAAAAATGGGACAGTATCACTTTAAGAGAAACACTGTAAATTTATTTGAATGTACAGGTAAGATGTATACTCTCCGTGTTACAGCCAATTTTACTGGGGGAGGAGGGTGCCCATTTTGTTCACACTCTTTTTTTTTGTCAAAGTTCACAAGCCCACCGCTCAATAACTAAACCATGTAGGAAGCTCAAATTTGGCATGCTGGTACATAGATAGGAATAGTTTGTTGCAAAACTGTCAGTTTTGGTCTGTATGATCCTGCGTCGTCATGGCATTCCCTGAAAGATGATACAAATTGTACTGGAGTTTTTGGCTGTGCTCTGTTTAGGCCTTCAGAAGACATATTTGTGCCCAACAAAGCCTCTTGATTTTTTCCCCTTGTAGAGACAAGTAGGAACACTCTCATAAAAAGCTATAAATAGAAAGGAAACCCCATCAGTGTTTGACCAGAAGACCTCACAAGTCTGACAAATCATTTTGGGTGTCATTTTCAGAGCTCCAGAACCCCTTGTGGCATTGTCCAGAGATTTTTATTTTATGTTTTTCTTCATTCTCCATGAATTCTTCTTTTTAAAAATGCCAATGAGACTTGTCTTATGTGATGTTTTCTTTTGTAATTTCCAACCTGAAATATCTATGTACCAGCATGCCAAATTTGAGCTTCCTACATGGTTTAGTTCTTGAGCTACGGGCTTGTGAACTTTGACAAAAAAAGAGTGTGAACAAAATGGGCACCCCCCTCCCCCAGTGAAATTAGCTGTAACATGGAGAGTATACATCTTACATTCAAATAAAGTCGCAGTGTTTCTCTTAAGTACCATGGGTACACTCAGTAATATTTTCAGAATTTTTTGAGACCTAAGTGCGCGGGCTCTTGTTGATTTGGCGTGGAATGACCCAAATGCAGTTCTGGGGTTCTACCTTCCCACTAAAAAAAGCACACCAAATTATATTAAAATCCGGGTCGGTCATGCCCCAAAGTGTCTCATTTCATGTGAAATTACCCATACAAAAGGAACAATATTGCAACAGAAGTTCTAATTTCCAAGGGGTCTTCGATGCACCCTCATCCTGAATACCTTCTGCTCATTGGAGAGGGTATTAGCAGGGTCCATCACATTGTGCTATGGAAGCTACACAGTGCATGACTGTAGTGCAATACAAAGAACAAATAACTGAGTTCACCTCTATCCTGTTATTCCTGCCGTTGTCTCAGTCTGAGGATGTTACTTCCAGTTCCAAACCAGCAACAATCATTCAAACTTATAGGACCAGCTAGCCGCTCACTGTACTGGTCCCATAAGATTCAATGATGATAGTTTAGAGGTAGAAATTGCATTGCCAGACTCAGAAAACAGGAGAAAGGTAAAACTTCATTATTTGGGGGGTGGGGGTAAAATAAGACCCTTTCTAGAAATGATAGGGTATCAGTTTCAGAATGTGCAGTAGGAGTATTACCTCTTCCAACTATATTTTGACAGCTGAGCTGACCAATATTGATTCATTTTTTGCTTGATAATAATCCAAGGGTGGTCTGCACTCTATGGACCTTTCTAGTTCCCATATCATATAGACAAGGCCTAGTCTTTTCTTAAAATAATATACCTTATTTAAGCAGGTATTCAAATGCATGCGATCAATCAGTTTAATGGTTTAATGTGGTGGTGGTGTGCGTGTGCGTGTCAACAGCTGATACCCATGCCATCCTGCATCAGTCAACCAAGCAATCAGACCTCACGCTACTTTGTCAGTAAAACAAATTAGAGACACTTCCAAAAAGTAATAGCGGATTGAGTCACATGCTTGCCTGTAGAACCTATAGGATACTCGAACTGCAGCCTGCACACAGTCAGTCAGGTCACATAGGTTCTAATTTCTATACACAGCTCGTGCCATTTTATCAGTGTCGATGTTCACACCATATTTTAAAGTTTGGTAGTGGTTAATGACCGTGTTCGCTTTCGTAAACATTCCGCAAAGACATTTCGAACGAACTAGAACTACCAAGTTGGCCTGCTACGCTTTGCATCATCAACGTTGTCATTTGTGATAGCCTACCAAGCAATGAGCAATGCCCTGCTGTCAGAGGGAAATTAATCTCTCTCATATGGCTTCAAGAGATCCCCCTGAAATATATAACGCCCTCACCAAAGCTTCGATTTCAAAGTAGATAACTGGAAACACCATTTTCATTTTATTCATATTATCCACCTTAGCTACATGGGTAACTCGCCCAGCTAACTAACACTAGCATGAATCTTCCTTAGCTTTAGCAGGGGCTACATTAGGCTGCTCTCTGGTTTGATCTTTCTGAGCTAACATTAACTTGGGGGTAACATTCACTGTGACTAGACCACATCACTAAAATATGGTTTGCTAATACCAAAAAGCAGCACTTCTGAGCACGCATCTAAGACATAGTGGGGATTTTATGTCGGATGAGTTATTAATGAAGCAGGTTAACTACATTACAACGATAACTTTCACAACGCAGCAGGCTCAACTTCCCACTGCGACAGTCAGCTAACACCGATAACCACCTAATATGCGTTAACAAAGGGACCTTACCTTTTGACTCCTATCCACCGCTGATCGTGGCAATGCTTTGTGTTTTCGTTAGGCCGCTATGCATACATCTACACTTTACGAAGATCTTGGTAAAAAACAATCCCTTGGTTTATGATCGTAACCTAATGTTACCGTCGTACATGTCACATCCAGGTAGGTAGCTAGCGAGCTACCTACCTAGCTAGCCAGTTAGCGTAGGATGACTTCAGTAATGACAGCTTGTAGCACTGGACACAGCTAGACGTGTTTGCAGACAAATTGTATCCATTTGCGTCCACGTCCGGTGGAATGTAGCAGTTCCAATTGAATGAAACAATATAACGTCTCAAGTTGACAACTGTTTTCGTTACACATGTAACACTCTTCGCGTCACCCCGTCAGCTGGCTAGACCATGGAACTGCTACCAACTAGCGAGGTATGACAACATGCAGCCTTGGAGGTTTGAGTCCTTGAAATCGTTCCAATCTTGCATGTTCAGGTTTATTAAACTGCAAGTAATTTCGTTCTATTGCACAACTTGAAGTTTCATGACGATGGCACGCTGATAGGCCCCGGGCCAAAATAGTAGCCTATGCACGACGGCAAGCCAAAAGGCGTAGAACAACGTTCAGTTCGGTGGTCACGATTCTGTCGAATTCATTGACTGTATACAGTCATTGGTCAGACTGTTAGCGGTGGTTAATTGCGATGCAGCAGCAATATTAAAGGAGCAGATTCTATGCTGATTTACACGCAGAAATATGCCATGTCTCCTCGTAAATTTCGAACAACAACAAAAAAAGACATCAGTTATTGTTAAACTGCTTTCTCTCATGAATTGCTTTAGCGCACTAGTTTTGCATTGATAACTGTGAAGCAAGTCCAGCCAATTTTATTAAGTCATAGAGCCCAGTCAAGCCCAGCTTGGCCAACCCAGCATTCTAGCAACTACCCCTGTAATTCAGTATCAAATGACCAATCAGGGATAAAAATACAAGCCGCCAACGTCATGCTGGTAGTCTATCAAACCCAGATCCATGGCCCCGGGGCCAGTGAAATCATCTTAATGGTATTTTGTGGGGCCCACATTTTGGGCCCCATAGATCAAGTGTTTCTATTGGTAGTTTTATTGTTACTGGTAAAAGGTCAAAGGTAAAATCATTTCCTCACTTACAGGTTAAGGGTTAAGGATTGTTTTGGTGTGGGGGCACAGTTTATTATTTCGCTGTTATTATGAATGGATGTCAATGGGAGGGCCCCACAAATATATTAGGCCTATGTGTGTGTGTGTGTGTGTGTGTGTGTGTGTGTGTGTGTGTGTGTGTGTGTGTGGGTCCTACTGATATAAGACTGATTGCTGTACTCAAGTGGATGCTATGTTTACTGCAATGTGCAATAATGTGTATTAGGTCTTTGTGTATGTTTTGTATTTGTGCATTTACGTTTGCTGTCGGACACCTTATTTTCCCTCGGGATTAATCAAATATTCTACCCTTCTCTATTCTTAAGACCCGGTGTGTGTTTGGGGTACTCTGCAGATAACTCATAGCAGACAAACAGCCACACAGACCTCGCACAGGGTCATTGCAATACCTGGCCCAACCCCCACTAAGGTACCTGGTGAAAACATACATTAACACTAGACTTTAATGTAGAACGCAATATTTTGGACAGAGAATAGAACAAAATGTTTCCTTTTATGACTGGGTTGCCCTATGGTATGAGCAGAGGATAGTGTTGGATTGTAGCCATTTTGCACCAAACTTTGTAAACCTGTTTAAAATTCATTTTCCAAACTTACTATGTGTTCGCTAGAATCCAGCGTGTTCTTTTTAAAGAGTCAGAGAGCATGCATGGTGTCCAATTCTTGATTTTAGCTGGTTTATTTGTCCAAAGCATCTGACATGAAGTTACAAATAATTAAAGCATCTTGAATTCTGGACTCCTGTGACCTCACCCTAACAGCAACAGCAGAGAAAAATCCTGTGTCTCCCTAGTGTATTTGCTCTTTGTAGATGAAACTGACCATCCCCCGTCTGTCTCCAAGGTGTGGGGATTTGCTTTGTCTCCAGGTGAACTGTTGGCTCATTTCATTCCACCATAGGCCAGACCTCCTGTGGTGTTTGGAAATGTGTTACTGCAAAGTCCACAGAATTTTGACCACAGAGAGAGTGGAATAGGTGTGGCTACTAAAACATTCGCAAACTATACAGTATATGATTATGACGGTTAATAAACATTCTTGATGCCAATTTTCTGAATTTATGCCAATATTTTCAATAGCCTTGTCAAAATATTGAATGATAACAAACATGCTTTTTTATTTCGTATCTCAAACTTTGCTTTTGTCAAAGATTCCACCTTTTTCAGAAATTACAGGTTTTCGCAGGCCTATCTGACATTCTAACGCTACATCTTATTGAGGTTACCTAAAGAATTCTTCCTGAGGCACCTTCTACACGACGGTTGGATTGTTTTATTTATTAAATGTATACTTTGATAATACAAACATGTCAAAACATTTGCATTTCACCATATAATCAAGCTGCTCAACTGCTCAATGGGGTTAAGGTCAGGTGACTGTGCTGGCCACTCTACTAGAGACACAAGAAGCTGTAAAGGAGACAGTTGTTATAACTGGACGACCCACTATTTCCCATAGTCATGAGGTTATGACCCTACTTTTTTCATCCCAACGTCAGTCAGTTCTTGGGAAACTGGACAGCTTTTATTGTAGGTCTATTGACCTTATTAGTGTTCAAGTAAATTACCATATTTGCACTGTTAATATCATAGCTATCTGTAAACCAAGGAGTCTAGAGACAGGAGGGCTTACTTACGTCACAGAGGGTTGTACGGCATGGCCACGAGAGGAGTCACTTTCTTCTTCTACGGTCAGTACTGGAGACATGGTAAAGTGCTATGCCACTACCGCCAGGGCTGGAGTGTGGAACAGGTCATAGTAAACCGTGGGTTTTTGTCAGCTGTCTTTAATTATGCCCGTAATCAATGCTGATCTACAGCTGCAATTAATTTGGCCACTGACTGAACACTGACACAGACATCCTCTTTCGATCTATTTTGTGGCGTTACAATTTTCATCCATCACACCCACTGCCCATGTGCACGGTGTGCTTACCGTACCCCCGTACTACACCGTGGCCAATGCATTTTTCTTAATAGTTTCTGTTGGGCTTTTGTGCTTTATATCCTGCTGAATGTCAACAAGACCAAGGAGATTGTTGTCAACTTCCAAAGGAACAAAGGACAACTGCCACCACTGACCATCGACTGCGATGCTGTGGAGAGAGTGAGCAGCACCAAGTTCCTTGGAGTGCACATCAGCGACGACCTCTCTTGGACCACCAACACTACATCACTGGCGAAGAAGGCCCATCAGCGTCTCTACTTCCTGTGCAAACTAAAGAAGGCAAGTGCTACACCCTCCATCATGACAACATTCTACAGAGGAACCATAGAGAGCGTCGTGTCCAACTGCATCACAGTGTGGGGAGGAAGCTGCACGGAGAAAAACAGGAAGACACTCCAGCGTGTTGTGAACACAGCGAAGAAGATCATTGGAGTACCACTCCCCTCCCTGCAGGACATTTACACCACACGCCTCACCCGGAAAGCACTGATGATCATCAAAGACACAAGCCACCCTGCACACAAACTGTTCAGCCTCCTGCCCTCTGGAAAGAGGTACAGGCGCCTCCGTACCCGTACCACCAGGCTGGCGAGCAGCACAATGCACCAAGCGATCAAGATGCTGAACACTCAACCCACTCTCCCTCCACTGTCAGCCTCTAGCCAGCAAGGCCACTGACAACCCCCCCCCATCCCCCACCACCATATCTGCGACTGAACATTCCACCTGTACTACTATACTTGTGACTGAACTTTCAACCTGCACTAACTCAAAACATGCACACACACACACACACACACACACACACACACACACACACACACACACACACACACACACACACACACACACACACACACACACACACACACACACTGCACTTCCTGCACTAAACCCAAACATACACACACTGATACACACTGACACATACACACACAAACACACACATAGAAGCACACCGCACTTTCTACCTGCACTAAACACATACATACACACACACACACACACACACACACACACACACACACACACACACACACACACACACACACACACACACACACACACACACACACACACACACTGCTGCTGGTGTACTTGACAGACCTTTTTAATATTTATTTTTCTTCAAATGCTACTATTACCATGTCAGAACACTATAAAGGACCTTTTAGGAAAAGCACAAAAGCACAACAATACCTCTTAATGTATGTCCTCTACAAGTCTTCTGTTGTCCAGTCTTGCACTTTAAATGTCTGTATAAGCACTGTCTATGTCCATACTGTCTTAAGTCCATGTATAAGTACTGTCTATGTCTATACTGTCTATGTCCTTACCTAGATTTAGTCTATGTCTGTATGGGAAAGCAATAAATGTAATTTCAAATTCTTTGTATGACCAGTGCATGTAAAGAAATTGACAATAAAAACCTACTTGACTTGAACAACCTACTTGACTTATTTATGATAGGACACTGATAGAGGAACAGGAAACGAGTGGGAGAGAGAGATGGAGAAGGACTGGCAAACGTTAGGCCACGGTAGTGCCGTTTTATATTAGTTTTATTGGTAACACTTTATAATACAGACGCCTTGTTAAGCATTAGTTGTGCATTTGTTATGCATTGTACTTACTGTATTTCATACGTTTATTATTTATGTGTGAACTTGATGTTGAAGCTTTAAATCTCATTGTATTTGTATGATTGTGTTCCTGTTCAAATCCTGTTCAATCTAGAGCTGACTTACAATCATGTTGCTCACTTGCAAAGTCCTATAGTGACGGGCACCTGCATATCTTTCTGAGCTTATTCCTCCTTATATACTAGCTCGGACTCTGCGATCCATGCATGCTGGCCTCCTTTCCATTCCAGACGTGCGGAAGAAGTCAGCTGGCCACAGAGCTTTCGCCTTCCGTGCACCCTCCCTGTGGAATGACCTTCCTCTGAGTGTTAGGCAGGCAGGCTCTGTTGAGATTTTCAAATCTAGATTGAAGACGTTTTTGTTTTCAATTTATTACAGCCAGCCTTAGTATGCATTGTGGCCTGATTGGTAGCCTCTGTGCAGATGGGGTCGCCGGCGGGCCTATTCACTATTTGCTGAAAATACTATCTTAACAACATTGCTATGACATTACAGAGAGCCTTAAGTAACAGATTAAGACATAGCCATTACAATTTTGGTGACAGTAAGGTTATAACATAGGCTTCTTCTTTTTGTTGATCTATCTGTTGTTATACTATTTTATTATTAAATTCATTTAATTTATCCTTACTTGTTGATTAATTTCCCCATCAGTTATATTTTCCTCATTATTTTATAATAATATATTATTATTATTTGTATATATATATATGTTTTGAGACCATGGTGTATGGTGATAGTGCACTATAAACAATAAATATTATTATATTCATGACAATAAATGCTTTCTATTCTACTTTATAACCATGCATTTGATAACACGCGTAGCCTAAATAAACTTTTCATTCCTTTTTACAGAACATTAATCTTACACACCACCCCAACTGCTTATCTATCCAGGTCATGGCAAGTTAGCTTTTTTTGGTTGCATTCAGACATTAATTCAGTGACATTATTCACACAATGGCAGCCTACTGTACACACATCCGGCCTCAGTGACTACTGACTAGTACTTCTAGACTTATTAGGCACAGGCACGGTTTGAAAAACATCAGGTTGTTCTCATCTTCGGTTGTTCTCAATCTTCGGATGTATCGTTCATCCGGGCCAGACTAAATGACACATCCAGTCTCACATTTAGGCTGGTTTATCAGGCTACCACCGCCAAGGAGGTTTTATATCATCGGAGTTTGTCGTTTGTTCGTCTGAGAGTTCGTTCGCAGAGTGTTTAACAATCCACCAGAGGGCGGAGGTGCACTCTCGAGCGCCTTTCTAGTTTTTAATATTTGGTCATTAAGGTTTAACAAAAAAATTAATATCTATTGGGTAAATGTTCTAGCAAACACTAACTGGTAAAATTGGTTTCCCTTTCAGACAAAATATCTCAAAATGTTGTGGCCAAATTTGGGCAATTTACAAGCCAACATAACAGCATATGGACACACGCCCATTCCTGCATTATCCAAAATATGTACTACCGTACATTAGCCATTCAAAAGCTTTTTTTCGGATTTACCCATTTTACTACACGCAACCATGTGGTTTGTAACACCGATGTGCAACCAAGAGTTTTTTTTATTGCTTCAAGCAGACGCTTAAAGCTTTTTAAGGAAAAAAAACACACACAAAAACACACACACACACACACAACAGTGACCCATCAACTGTACACTAAAGGAATAGATTTAAAAGATGGTCATAGTAATGTGTGAAAAAGCTCAGTTACATGGTGTAATGATTATAAATTCTGTAAATTGTAAATTAAATTATAATCACTTATAATTAATCAAGTACCATAGTAGTTTTGGAGCCGTGGACAAGATTCAACACGTGATGAGAAGATATTGTCTTTATTTGATGAAACAAACATGGAAACAGTTTAAATATTCCATAGGCCTTTACGAAAATAAATAAATCATTTGCTCTCTCCATTTAATTTTTCCTTGTTTATTGTTCAGCTAAAATGACATGACTTCCTCTTCAAATTCTTGCATTGTACTTCAAAACCCTTTCACACATCTTTTGGCACCAGAGGGGAAATTGAGCATTATTTAAACCTAAAAGTGTGATCAAAGTGCACTTTCATAAAATAACATTTTCACCATACGGTTTTAGGTGCACGTGTAGGGCACCTGTTCTATACGCTTTAATAATAATAATAACAATGAGAAAGAGAGTCAACTGATTTTACACATGAATCAAGGCCACAAATGCAATATACATCCCCATCCATTTTCATTACATTATTGGACTTTATGGCAACTCAAAACATAATAATTAATGTCTTTCTGGAATATGTAGCCAACATATGCCCATTTCCAAGTTCTCATCCAACTTTGTGCACCAGACCATGAAGGTTTCAATGCAGACAGTATGATTCATGTGTAATTAAACCACACGACTGAATTACTTCCCTTTATTCTTTTCAGTCTTTTGCAAACTCTGTTCATGAGTCACTCATACTGACTCCAAAGCAATCCAGCTGAAAATAAAGAAAATAATATACCACACCACAAAGGTCAAAAGGTAGAAAAGTCACGGAACATGGTAGTATTTTGTGGCTTTAGCGCATGATCAAAAATGTTCAAAGAAAAGAGGCTAACACATTAAAACCTTAATCCACATTTCAATACATTTTCTCCTGAGGAAGCCATGACCACAAGGTACAGCAGATGAAACATGTCATGATTCGTAAAGGTGCAGGGTAGAGCTATTGAACTTTGAACTTGTTTTGGTGAAGAGTTCAGAGATAACATTGCAGTGTTTGAGGGATTGTGGTAAATGCGAAAAAGGACACACAAAAAACAGGACATACAATATGGAGCATGACTAGGGGAGTGCTTCAGACACAGGAAGTGCTTCATCCACTAAATATGGACTCGTCATCTCAAGGCAAGTAGTCAATTGCCTAAGAGCAAACGCCATTGTCCGTTTTAAAAGCAGAGTTTAACCTGCTCTAATAGACGTTTTACCACTTGCTCTGAGTTCTCATACCTGTGTAAGTGACAAAACCTACTTTCTGGAACAACCCCCTTATCAGAGAGCGAGAGCGAGAGAGAGAGAGAGAGAGAGAGAGAGAGCGAGAGAGCGAGAGAGAGAGAGAGAGAGAGAGAGAGAGAGAGAGAGAGCGAGAGAGCGAGAGAGATCTACACCTCTATTTCAGTTTGGAATATGGATACAGTAATAGATATCAGGGGAGCAGTGGGTCATCACGTTACTCGTGCTCTTTGAAGGCTTCTAAGTTGAATGCAGTGTTGAGGAAACGATTCAGCTCAGACAGGTGGGTCTTCTTGTTCCCGGTGGCAGGGGCTGCAGCTGGGTCACGACCAGCATACCTGGACACACAGACACAGAGTCAGACACATTCACATTCAAACACACGCGCGCGCACACACACGCGCACACACACACGCACACTTTAATGCAGTTGATAGTGGTGAGCATATTCATGAATTATATAATGTGATGTAATGTACAGTAAATACACTAACTGTTCCACAGTATTGTAATTTATTTAAAGTACTTGAGCATCTAGTGTAACTCCATTCATAGCACTGTTTGCGTTCAAGTGCCTTTTGTAGGAAAGAGAAGGAGAGATAGAGAAAGAGGGGGAGAGACATTACCACACGGGCTTGACACGGTCGATGGTGGTGCGAATGCGGGGCTTGACGTAGTCATAGTAACCCTGGTTCTTGTGCTCCTCCTGGCACCAGACGAGGTCAGCGTTGGGATACTTCTCTGTCTCGCTTTTCACCAGGTCGAATGGGAACGGGGAGAGCTGGGGAAGAAGCAGAAGGCATCTAATAAGTAGGGTGTGACACTAGTAGGCCAGGGTGTGACACTTCTCCCCTTGTTTCGTGGTACTTAGCAAAGTTATTTATTTGTGGGTGGATATGCTTCAATTGACAGTTGATTTTGCTTGATATATTTGTAACATTGTTCCCATTTACATGGAGACTTTTAACCCCATAAAATGTTATTAAACTGATTAAATATGCAAAATCATCTCTTAAGTATTTAAACAGATTACATTAGGTGGCTTAGAACGCTCATATAAACTGATTTAACGAGGAAACTGGCCATGTTAAGTCTGTAAACAGCTTGTTTAAGCCAATTGTATTTGAAGAGTTTATTTGCAAAGCGGTGTATCCACCATTTTTGACTTTTGCATTTTATCATTGAAAATGACTGTTCAGAGGCCCTATCTATACTATACTTTTGCAATGCAATGCCCAATAAAAAAAATGTAAATTTCCCAACATTCTACAAAATGGATACACCGTTTTGCAAATGAACCCTTCACTTATTGGATGGGAAATGAGAAGTCAATTCATTTCGCACGAGCTACCTGATCATTTTCTTATGGGACAAAGTGGTCCTTAGTCTGAAAAGCACTCTAAAGAAATGTACCTGCTCCATGCGAATAATGGCAACACTGTCCTCCATCTCTCGTGTCTTGCGCTCCTTAGTGAGTTCATAGTAAACCTTGCCCGTGCAGAAGATCATGCGCTTCACTCCCTCCGGGTTCTGTGCTGCCGGCCCTGCATCCGGGATCACTCTCTGGAAATGGGTGCCTGTAAGGTGCCATCAATCAAACAATCAATCATTTGTGTATTTATAATCACATTACCATACCCACCCAGTCATCATTCAATGTGAGAAAAAACAGAAAGATATGTGAAATTGAAACTAAAATACTAAAATGTATACACACTACTGAACAGTGAACAATGAAACAATAAAAAGAATACACGGTATACATATAAATTGATAATGGAACACGCATGAACACGCATAAGAACGTCGTTTTGTAGAAAATAACTTTTGTATGAAACACAATTCTTACCAGAAATCATCTCATCAAAGTTGGACTTAGCTTCCGGATGGCGCAACAGTGACTTTGGAGTGAACACGATGAGCTGCCAAAAAAGACAGGGAACATGAATGATCTCCCCACATTGCCAGAGGGTTAAAAATGCTGTTACGCTATATACTGTACATTTGAAAATATATTGTTGAATGAACACTAGACATTGATCTGCATTGGCAGGAAACCTCTGAGTGACTTTCAAGTGAAGTTAGGGGAAAGTCCCATTGTCATTGTGACACACAGTGCACACCATGCGGGACGGTAGCATGTTCAGGCTACCACAGTCATAGAGGAGGATGGGGGAGAGCACTGGTTAATCACTCCCTCCACCTGACCCATCTAGCAGTGTCGGGAATCAAGCAATCCTCGGTCTAGAAGCCTGCTGTCACCCTAGCCGCTTATCCATGTCTGCCCTAAGAAGCCATGTTTCCTTCTACAGTAGATGCGAAATGGGGATCTTTCACGTGTGATGCTTATTTGATAATCACTCCACTATTGAAACAAGTGGACTATGGACTTAATGCCTTTCTGAGGGGCAGCAGAATCTGCACTGGCTGGAAACTCAATGGTTATATGGGGTTATATCATCAAACACTATGTATTTTTATTATCATCTCTCATCATCTTATGTACTATTAATCATGAAATTAAGATTTCCAGGACCCTGGTTATAATGAAACCACACTATTGTAAATCGAAATTGAGTTATTCCAACTGTAATCATGATCTGAAAAAATATCTATGTGATTGGTAATATTCCCAATAGATCATACCCAACAACTTCAGATATCTATTTGGTGTACTTTTCATGCACAGACAAATCTGAGGGGGTTGAGTAGGGAACTTTTCCAATCTTTTATCATTCAATTCAATTGGGTCTCTCCAGTGGGAGTGGACGTACAGGCTTTCTGAAGGGCATGAGGATCTGCCTCCTGAGGACGTGGAAGTAGTTGCCTGGAGTGGAGCAGTTCACAACGATCCAGTTGCAATTGTGCAGCTGGTGCACCGCAAAGTCATCAGTGATTTTCTGTGGATGAAGAAAACAATAAAGTGGGGTTCCCAACTCCAAGTCAGACTTCACATTTCAGCATTTTTTATCATGCGTTACCCTGACCATAACACAGAATTTCCATTACCTCCCGCGAAAGGAAATGCCCAAAATAATGATTTTTTAAAAAGCAAACCCCCTCACAAATATTTAGCTCTGTCGTCATCAATTTGTGACAGCCAGTCTTAGAAATTGACACACAGCTGGTGCCACTCATCAGTTATAAGTGACTTCTGTGGACTAACTTGCTCATCGACTGTATATAATATACATTGTACATCACAGAGGCAATTCCTCCATAATTTAAGGAAGGGGAGAATGACCGGGGATGAGGATAAGGAGTTTAGGGAGGAAGTTCCTACCGGAAACAGGTCAGGGTCGTCGTTGCACATTTGGAGGAAGCGTTCTGGGCGAGCAGAGGAGTGTTCGGGTCCCTGGGGTCAAGAGCAGAGTGATTAGCAGTTAAGTCCTTTCTTGTTATCTTCCCCAAATATCAGTTCAAATTAAATTCCCACAAAGAAACATACATAAAAATCTGCCAATGTTTTGAGTCACTTGCAGTTTAAGAGACAGAAAACCTCCAATTACCATGCCTTCCATGCCGTGAGGCAGGAGCAACACAATGCCATTCTGTCGGACCCACTTGGCCTGACCGGGACAGATGAACTGGTCAATGATACACTGAGCGGTGTTGTGGAAGTCCCCAAACTGGGCTTCCCACAGAACCAGCGCATTGGGACTGGCCATAGCAAACCCGAGTTCAAAGCCTGCGAGTAGGAAAGATGCGCACATTACACGAGATGAAAACAATCCTAAAACGTGGTTATTAACAAAGCGTTTGAATAAGAGGATACAGAATGAATGAAAATGAATAAAATACACCTGCATGCGTTTGCATACATGCCGACCTAGGTCTACCGTCTCTGTGTGGGAGTGAGATACTGACCTAGCACTCCGTACTCAGACAGAGAGCTGTTGCATACAGTGTAGGGCGCCTGATTGGCATCGATGTGGTTCATGGGGATGCAGATCCTCTTGTCCACATTTTGGTCATGAAGGACGTGGTGACGGTGGCTGAAAGGGGACAAACAAAACTGTTCATACATGTAAATCACTTTCAAGAGATGAAGCAGCAGTAAGCTGTAGACTTGAATGATGATACATTATTCATGAGCAGATTACATGTCATGACCAAACGCTAGCGATTCGGTCAAATCTGATGGACATTTCAAACTCCTCCCACCAATAATGGCTTCTCAATTCGGCCATTCCAGACCCTCTGAATGTATGAAATCAGTACGAGGGCACAGTAAGGTCAGGAAAAATCAGGCCAAACTCGATTGTGAACAGGGTTGCCAGATGAGTCTGACGATTTCCAGCCCCAAAAAATACTCAAAATCCGCCTGAAAGAACTAAATCCCTAGAAAATGCACGGGGGTCTGCATGAGAACCAGGCTATTAGATCCCGCCCAATTTGAACTAAATTCTTTTTATTTCTATGGCCAAAAATTTGCAGAAAAAACCCCCCAAATGCCCTTCTTACGTTTTTACCCGCAGACGACCATCCTTATAGCAGCCCAATTGGCCCACTGATTGTTAAGTGCTCTATAACACAGACTCTGCCAGCACAGGAGATGAAATCGCAATCTGTCAGAAAGAATGTGCTAATATTGCCATCAAGATGGGCTACACTGACAGACTCCTACTTAAAAAGTCTGAGTTTTTTTTTTATAAAATCCAAAAGGTGCTGCCATATTGTATTCGTTTCAGAGTGTAAATATTTATGCAACCATGTTAATTTCAGTTTTTTATTTTCTTTTTTCCCCCTTAAAAGCTTTGAGTTTGTTTTTCAATTACATTGCACAGAGTATAGTTTATATTACATTTGGAGAAAGTTGTTAAATGATTTGTCTTACATCACAAAGACTTAGCATTACAACAGGCGTGTGTAGAATTTTTATAGGCACAGTAGGTATAGCTTCAAAATACAAAAAGTGGAGAGGAGAAGAAACCAAATTGTTGTTAGTGATCACCTGAAGGTGCCCCTCTCCACATCCTGTCCGCTGAGTCGCACGTGAATGCCTTCCTTCAGCAGGGAGCCGAAGGCCATGTACTCGCCCAGCGCCCAGTCCACCGTACGGTTACGGATCATCTCCCCTCGGCCCTTCAGGATACGACTCAGACCTGACAAAACAGTTTTTTGTTTGAGTTTATTAACAATATAGCAGCTTTAACCTGACAAGACAGGAGGGACCAAGTGGGCATTCCAAAGAACATGGTCAAGTGACAAAATGTGGCTATAGAAAGTGGTAATCTCTGTGTGTGTGTGTATGTGTGTATGAGAGAGAGATTATTATCAATGTCTTATTTAAACATTTTTTTTAAGTAAAACTGCACATTGGAGACTGGTCAAATGCAATTTCAAACTTCTGTTACATAGATTTTTGACAATAAAGTACACTTGACTTGACTAATCTTCTGAGTGAGGAGTCTAGGAGAATGTTATGAAGATTGTTAAAGTGGAAACGCAATCCAGCCATGAAATAATAAAACCACAAAAAGGAGGACTCCTCACTCTAAACTCTAAAACTACGCTCAGCCCTTGTCCTGCACCATTTTCCTGGGATGTGCACAGCTCTTCACCTTCAACATCAATAGAAAGATGGAAACCTGTTCATAGACAGCCTGCAGGCCTCAGTTAGTTAACTGAATGAAGACTCCAACACTATATTCTTACCAACACCACATGATTGATACTGAACCACCTTGACTTGGTAACTTGGACCATTATATCAAAGTATAGTAATGCAACATTGCAGTGTTCTCAATTTTCCCTGAATAGACATCCTTACTTAAAAGTGTCAGCTAAGTGTAATGTCATGTAAGCCCTTGGACCAGGGGCGTATTGTCGGCCCCATGCACAATAAGCCCCCACAAAGCCATATATCTACATAAATCAGACGGTGTGGGGGCCCCTTATATACATGAGGCCCTGGTGACTCAGTCACGCTTTACCCCCCGGAATGACACCCTTGCCCTTGACTGATGATATGTGCCAGTCGGTCACCTCCGTGGATGGTGAAGTCGTCCACAGGTACTGATGATGCCACCTGTCCAATGTGGGTCAGCTCCTCCTCACTTAAACCGGTAGACGGGCAGCTCATGCTCTTGGGCTGGCCATCCAGAGTGAAGAAACCTGCACGGGGCAATAAAAGGCAGCCATTTGCTTTCAGTTTGCGTGCAAACTAGTAACCCAACCGGGAACATTGCAACTATTGTGCAGCCCCCCCCCATTCAAGTCAATAAACAAAATAAAATAAAACAAAAATACACAATACTATATGACAGTATGATGATACATTTTGAGACAGTCAATGGCACACATTCTGTACAACCCTTCAAGGCAGCCAAATCCTGTCTTACTCATCAGGCCTGCGTTTCATCAAAAATACTTGAATGAGGTGGTGGGCCCTGAGGGTGCTCCAAGTGGGCCTTGAAATCTTTTTCTAAAAATCAAAATTATATTTCTGAGTGTGTTGCTTGTTGACTATATATTTCAGTTTTATTCTTCATTGGGCCAGAGGTGGGCCCCGAACATTGGTGAAAATTTCACGTGGGCCCCAAGTTGGGAAAGTTTGGGAACCCCTGGCCTCGGGGGCACCTCATACACAAGTGCTTCTTAGGCTGAAGAACTGGTAAAGTGTTTTAAGGAAACGCAGCCCAGGCGAGGAGGAGAAATATAGTATTGTAATAGTATTACAGTATATTGTATTGTGATCTGAGTCATGTTGCCTGCTGTTCTGGAGTAAACAATACAATACACTCTTACTGCAACCAAACAGCCACTTCTCCTTGTCCTTACCAGGCCAGGGGGAGTCCAGCCAGTGCTTAATGTGAAGGATCTTCTCATCCTTTGAGCGTGCGTGGGCTTCCTCACAAATCTTGTCATACTTCGCAATTTCTTCCTGAAAGCAGAGTATAAAGAATGACTGTATGTGTATGTTTATGCATGTACTGGTATGTTCCCTTATTCTCCTTATGTTCCATCAACTTTTTGAGTTTTTCATGTTCACGTTTCAATTCTGATGTCCACTAATACAGGGTGTTTTCAGCCAGCACAAAGTCTATACAGCTTCGCGAGCTCTATTCACTTCCTCTTGGAGAGCGCGCGTTGGATTCTTTTTTTTTCAGAAGGCATGGCTTTATCTACCACTTGTTCGTCATTGACACCAAGACATTTCTTGATGCGAGTTGCGAAATTTCTGTTGAAACAACAATTACTTTGGCACATTTCAAGAAGGAGAGATTCTCAGAAATCCAGACCCCAATGTGGAACATGATCATGTTTAGCAACAAAAATTCGCAGTGGCAACAGAAATTTGCCGACATTGCGGAAAAACAGTACAAACTTAGTCACGTGACAAAAGTGCTTTCCCACGGCGTTGAGGACCACGACTTAACTTGCAAAGACATCACACCTCAACGCGGAATGCACTGGCGTGAGATACACACACCTTAACATGATGCCAGTCTTTAATATGAGTGTAGCTTGTTGAGTCAGGCGAGAGCCAGGCTTGTGGGTGCCCAACACGTTCCGCCTGCCCGATGTGTTCCCTTATGACTTAAACGTTTTAAATGTTTATTATTTTGCAGCCGTCAGAACATTAACACAATATTAAGACAAATGTTATATATTTATTATACTTTTACTTTAATGTTTTACATTAAATGCCGTTTGTCGCTGTAAATAACGTGATATTGTGCTCTGAATAGTTAGTTGGTTAGCTGACCAGTTAGGTGACCTTATTTACCGTTTCTGTGACGGTTCTATGTTATTATAAAACAGAGAGTTTAAAACGCAAACTTAAAACTTTAAATTAGTGGTGGGCCGTTATCGGCGTTAACGTGCTGCGATAATGTGAGACTCTTGTCGCGCGATAAAGAAAATATCGCACGTTAATCTATTCTCAAAATATAGGTTTGGAGTTTGGGTATGCACGTCACCATAGCGTTTAATTGACAGACGCTTTCAGACTGGCTCCAGTCGCTTCTCCTCTCTCCACCTGTTGTTTCAGCAGACCTACTAAATATGAAGTGTTTGCATGCTGAAAACATTAATCCCTCTGCCGTGGTAGTTGTTGTTTGAGTGCTTTTTCATAAGTGGTAGACTAAAGAGACGTTATTGTTTGAGGTGAAGCATAGAGAGACATTATTGTGTGTGAGTAGCTACCAGCCCGACATAGCCTACATTTCCTCATGCATTGCATAGAATACATAAACAACTTCCAGAAATCTTGCCTGTGCTATAATTGCAAAACATTCCGTGTGATAGTCCTATGCATTTTAAAACTTAAACTGTCAATATCTATTCTCGCTGAATGTTTGTGTCGCAATCGCGCACAATATCTTCAGTGAGATATTCTCATGTCCGACGGTAATAAAGCTCGCGGTTGTCGCGCTTGACTTTTTTTTTGCAAACTGAATTCATGTCGAGTTGTAACTCATCTGGCATTCTAACTCTGAGAACAACTGTCAAATCGCCGTGTGCCAGTGCTGTGGGTTCTACATGAGGGCTGCTGTGCCAACTACGCGCAGAGCTCCTCCCTCTCTTAAAGGAGCCGCTGCTCCTTTTAACAGTCAGTGGCAGATTCTCATTCTCTCTCTCTCTCTCTCTCTCTCTCTCTCTCTCTCTCTCTCTCTCTCTCTCTCTCTCTCTCTCTCTATTAGAAATGCTGCATTGTTGAGGTAATTTTGTTTAAAATTAAATGTTTGATAGATTTATCTGTATTTGCCTCTACAACTTCAGTATCTTATAACTGTAAATGCTTCCTAACATATTGGACACACTTTACACATATTGCTGTAATTTTTTCATCACCAAGTATCAACATGACCATTTTTTGAAGATGAGATGCATTTTGGAAAAAAAAGATGAGCTCTGGTCTAATGCACCATTTGTCTTAAGAAACCCCAAGGTTTTTTTTGGCATTATTTCGCTATCGTGCCTATTCTGAATGAGCCATTTTGATATAGATTAATCTAGATTAATTTCATAATTACAGTGAGATTAAATAAAATTAATTTATGCCCACCCCTACTTTAAATAAACACTTAAAACAAGAAAGCCAAAAATTAACGGCACAGATCGGGCAATTTCTCTTCCGTATACGTGATACTGCGCATGTGCAGTGGGCAAAGGGAACACATGAGGCAGGCGGAACCCGTTGAGCACCGACAAGGCCGCTAATATGCTATTATTCATTAGGGAAATGTGAATGGAGAACACAACTGGCTTCTTACTTCATACTCCTGTCTGGTGACAGAACCCTCAGCGATGAGCCTCTCGCCGTATTTCTGCATGACGCCCTTCTGCTTCTTGATCTGCTTGTACATCAGCGGCTGGGTGAACATGGGCTCGTCCATCTCGTTATGCCCATACCTCCTGTAACACACCTGTGTGCAAAATGAAGACGCCGTGTTGTTACAGAGGCCTCTTAGCGTTTGATAATAAACACCTAAAAAGGCATTCTGCGCTGTTTCACACACAGAGACACACAATTTTATGTTTTTGCTTTTTCTTTAAATTCTAAACCTATACCATCTCAGACATTTTGAGAGATTTTGGTAACTGTGATGAACAGACATAGATTAGCATAAAAACTCAACCTTTCCCAACCTTTTTTGTCCTGCGTACCCGCAATTTACAAATGTAGAGTACCCCCTCACTCATGCTATACCTGTTTCTCTATCCCAATGTGACTACACTCGATGTATTTGCTTATTAAATTTTTCCACGTACCCCCTGAGGTGTTCTTGTACCCCTGGTTGGTAACAATGGTTTAGAACATCAAAACAAAGTCGGTCCTGAGGCAAGCCATATCTCTTGAAATGAGGCACATGGCAACAAACTGTTGGCCCAAACTCTGAGTTTAGGCTCCATCTTTCAAACAAGCCAGGGTATGTACCCACAGCAGTAACACAAAATATGCTTTACTGCTACAAAAATCATACATTACTGCCTGGTACTACCAAAACAGCTAGGTGCTCAATGAGTCAAGATCTGGAAAAGACTCACCAGATCAACTACGACATCCTTGTGGAAGGTGGCTCTCCATTCGGCAGCAACATTGCACACATACATCACAGCCTCTGGGTCGTCTGCGTTGACGTGGAATATGGGAGCGTTGACCACGCGGGCCACGTCACTTGGGTAGGGAGAGGAGCGGGACATGCGAGGGTCGGTGGTGAAGCCAATCTGAACAGATAGGAGGGTGAAGAGGTCATATTTGCTTTTTGCATTTGCATTACAATTATTCTGCATGTTTATACTACATGTACAGTATGCTATACATACATGGTGCTTGAATGTCAGTTCAAACAAGGTAGAGTACACTTAACTGGGCAGGATTTTACGACACTAAACTGAAACAACTGCCCTGACATTCTAACCTTTAAAAAAAAAAAAAAAACTCCCTCTGTGATCTGACAATATTATGCAGGCTCCTCTCCTCACGCTGCTCAACTCACATGCTCTGATGCTTTATCGATACGTTGTAACTTCTCTCAGTAAGTGATGAATAAATATAAATCAATAAATGAAGGGTTTATTTGCAAAACGGTGTATCTCCATTTTGTAGAATGTTGGGAAATTTACATTTTTGTATTGGGCATTCCATTGAAATGCATTGCAAAATGCATTTTATATCGCTTAAAAAACTGTGTTCTCAAAATATTTGAATGGTAAGAATTCACACATAGGTGATATGACGTCTGAACAGTCATTTCCAATAATAAAATGCAAACGTCAAAAAATGGAGATACACCGTTTTGCAAATAAACCCTTCAAATATGAATCAATAATAATGGTTTTACAAATTGAGTTTCTACATGTGCAGACCTATTTATTTACTGCAGGTTACCTGGTTGTTGACAATGATGTGCACTGTGCCATGGGTGCTATATGACGGTAGATCACTCAAGTGGAACGTCTCGTAGACGATACCCTGCCCGGCAAAAGCAGCATCTCCATGCATCAGGATGGACATTACCTAAAACACAAACACAGGCTCTAATGTTACATTTTGGTATGCAGCATGTCTAGAAATGTTAGCCTTTTAAAAGCACATCCTGTGTTCAGTGATAGTCCTGCTATATGCTTGTTTTAGCCAAGTCTTAAACTAGACGAGCTAATTAAACAATTGTCTGTGTCAACCATTGTTTTCTGAACACAACTGCAAATACAATGCATCTCTTTCGGTGCGTTCAGGCTGACAGACAACCTTGCCGGTGCTTGATCTCAAACTGACTTGTGTGTTTACGCCACAAGTCTGAGTGTTCAGGATCCAGAAAGTTGGTTTGCAATGTAAAATGAAAAATACTTGGTTTTTCCCTGCAAACTGTGACAACAACGTGGACATCGGCAAGTTCATCGGGGTAACACATGGTCACATACGGAAAAGTTCAGAGCATGGTATAAACACGGGAGGTTTGCAGGTAAGCATTTTAGTTCTGAATGTAACTGGTGCAGGAACTGGCAACGGCACCAGCATTGTTCTGGTCAGCCTGAAAACAGTATTTGTGGTGATTTTGCTAGATGTGTTTATTCAAACACTATTTTATCCCAAAAGTGAAGGTGGTTTATTAAATAGGTCACCCTTAGTAAGCATTAAAAACTGCTTTCGGGCATGCGCGGCGTGTTACCCTGTTGCCGTCGTTGTCTCCACAGTAGAACTGATCGGCCTTGGTCTTGCCCTGTACCACGGGGTTCACAGCCTCCAGATGAGAGGGATTGGCCACCAGGGACAGAGTGATGTTCCTGTCAGTCACACGATTTATCCTCCTGTGGTACATACCCAGGTGATACTTCACATCCCCAGAACCCTAACAGGTATAGGGAAAGGGACGCTTGGTTAGACAAAGTCATGTTTCCAAGTGCACAAACAATGGCTGCCAGATACACCAATATGCACTCCTAACTTACGTAGCACCAGAGGTGACCATGTGCTTTATATATGTTGGTTATTCTGTGTGTTTAAAAAAATTGTTTCATTGCTTTTGTGTAATTGTAGCTGATAATAGAAAAAAAGGCATTTCAACTTTTAAGTGGAGGTCTGCAACTTGTTTTAAGTCTTATTACCTTGAACTGTCATGGGACTCCAAAAGAAGTACATGAAAATTCTCTAAATCCAGCCAAAGCCTGTAGTCTTGTTTACAAAAAATGTGGGCAGCTGTCCAGTCACACATCACTGGCATTTTGGAGGACGGGGCAGAAAGTTGAATGCTATGTTTTAGCTATAATTGGGAATTATGTGCATTTAGCGATTGCAGATTTAGTGTTTTTCAACTTTGGATGTTTTGATAATTCATGTACAACTTATTAAGTCCCAGAATCGTGGTTCTATTAGCACTCAAATTTCGTTCGACGTGTCTCTCTATGGGAGGTCCTCATTGTATGAGACAGCCATCGAAGCACCTTTATAATCTCCTTCAGAGAACCAGGGACATATACATGTCGCATTGTTTTATGCATGTCAACAGGAAAACTTGAAAACGGCAGCCTTAAATCAACACAACATACTCAAAACATGATCTTGCTGCATTCTCAACATAATTAGTGTGTTCACCTCATCCGCAGCCTCCAGCTTGGAGTCAAACTGGCAGAAGATTTGCTCCAGTTCTTTGCGAATTACATTGGCCAGGACATTTAGACGACCTCTGGAAAAATATATAGATTAAATTGGGGGAAAACTGCTGGCATCAAATGGCAGCATGCAGCAATCGACAAACTTGAACATTGCACAAGAACATCACACAATAACATTCCAAAATCATACAACTACATTTTTACAAACATTCAAGTGCAACAGGTGCCAACAAATATCCAAGAGCTTATATAGGGTATAGAATATTAAATGGAGACTTTAGGTTGAGAATAAATTGAGTTCCCTCAGGGCTGTACATGGCAGTAGCGCACATCTTCTACAAGCCGTCACCAAATACCACAGAAAGGGAAGACAGTGGGGACAACGTCCCCTTAAGACACCGGAATTGAGCACAGTCATTTGCATCGGGTAGGCAGGGTTTGGGGTATCTTACTCTACTAGAAGATGTTTGGTGTGTATACCATTTACCTGTGAGGCATGCCCATGATCACCTCCTCCACTCCTTTCTCGCTGGACTTGTCAATAACAGTTTTAAGTGCAGGGATGAGGGACTCACAACCCTCAAGGCCAAAGCGCTTCTCGGCTGACCATTTCTTCTGCAGAAACTCCTCAAACCTAAAACAGAAGAAAAAACACTATGCAGACTTCTAACTAGGCGTTATGGCTTCCATGCCACTGCCTGCATCGTTCCTAAAAGCCCTTGGAGGGCACAACTCGGTCTAATGTGTTTCTGGAAGACGATGTCAAGACAATGCCGAAAAATATGCAGAAATATTCCATGCTGAATACTTTTTTTGATGAGTCAAAACTAGCCTGGCGGGTCAGACCAGTCAAAAGACCTCAACCTGTGAAAAGCTTCAAAATAGATCTGTTATTTTTACCGTGTGGATCTGATCATGCGGGCCAGGAGTGTTCGCTTTTCCTCCAGGGTGAAGTGCATGATGCCCGGCTTCTCAAACTTTTGTCGGATCCACTGGCACTGGTCCAGGTCGTTAATGAACATGAACTCGACGCCGATGTTCTGGCAATAGGCCATCTAATGTGAAACATAAAGCATAGACCTGTGAGCAGAACGTATAGTTGTAGAAAAGCCGCACTCTCGACTACAGTTCAGTAGTAACCCAGTGCCCTGCCATTAGGCCACGGCTGGGCCTCGACTACAGTTCTTGAATTTAATTTGGTAGGATAGTATGACAGACAGACAGATGGGCTGGGCGATACGATGATATATATCGCTATCGTGGTAGAAAAGTGTTTATCGTGCCCTTTCTCCGCTATAGTTTCTATTGTGATAAACTAGAAGACTTGAAGATTTTATCCATTATTACAGCTATTTTACAATTGAATAACATTCAATAAAAAATAGTGTTGTCACTATGCAAGTTCATATAACTGTAAAAAGAATTTTAAAGAACTGTGGTTTTCAACACGACACAATAAAGAGAAAATAAAGATAACTAGATTGCATTCTCACAGAAAATGCTGTAAGCGGGCTTGCCTTTTGGGGCAGAGCTGAGCAGTTTTATTTTTGATATCTCTATACCTACATTAAAAAGAAACTACTATTGAGAAAACAAAGCTAAAAGGAAATGTGGGAAAAATCCATCCACCCATTCAGAAGTTATGGGCCAAACAATTCAGCCATCTTGGATTCAGCCATCTTGAAAGTGTTGTAGCTCTGCGTTTTGGGGATATACTAAATGACATACATGCTATTTTAAGTTGGCTAAGGAACATTGCATAT
Source organism: Engraulis encrasicolus (assembly GCF_034702125.1). Classification (NCBI taxonomy): domain Eukaryota; kingdom Metazoa; phylum Chordata; class Actinopteri; order Clupeiformes; family Engraulidae; genus Engraulis; species Engraulis encrasicolus. The sequence goes on along the minus strand of NC_085859.1, from coordinate 48,869,594 downwards.
GGTATAATTTTGAAAATCAATATGGGTCCGAGTGGGATTCGAACTCACAACCCCCATATCTCTAATCCAGCACCTTTGCCATTGATACTAAATGACATACATGTTATTTTAAGTTGGCCAAGGAACACTCCAGCACCTTTACCATTGAGACAAGCAGCTGCCTGCCACAAGCATTCCAGCAAGACAATATCACATTGCATTGAAGAGCTGTACAATAGAATTCTAGAATAGTGCAGCCGCTCGCTCGTTAAGAATAGAATGTTGAGAGAAAGTGACAGTTGAGATGGAACCCTTTATTGGCAACGCCTGATCTGATTGTCTGTATGGCAGTTAGTATTGTCAGAGAGAGTAGATAAGAGAGGTTCTGATGGCCCATTGTTTCCGGGTTCTATGATTGCAGGGGGGGGGGGGGGAATCCCCCTTTAGGCAGACCGAGGGACTGTTCTATTCAATGCTAGGAGTATTAAGACACGCCCCTTTAGTCAGACCGGAACCTGTTCATGTTAGGTGCCCATAGCAACCTATTACATTGGGATATCTCTACATACTTAAAGAATCTCTGGAATTGTGCTCTAAGGCAGAGGGCAGAATCAAAACAGTTTCAAGTTTTTAGATCGCTGTTGTTAATAAACTAAAAAGAATTGGCACATGTCCTGCTCACAGATTGGAGTCGTACACGTGATCTTTCTAACAGTCCTTGAATGAAGTTTATAGGTTAAACGGTTCAGTCACAAATGGACCTCTTGTGGAAGATGTGCTGACCTCTTCAGAAAGGTACTTCAAGAATCAATAGGAAAAGGCAATGGGCCAGCCCAGCACTTTTTACACACCTGCAATTTAAAAAGTAATGGGAGGTGGGATATGATCTTTTCACCGTTTGGACTGGAGTCATCTCATAGAGCTCACTAACAACGCGTCAACTAAACTTCCAGGTCCAAGTGTTGATGTTTTAAGAACAAAAAAGCCTCCTACACTCTGATCTGTAGAGTGGAAGGAACTCGGTCTCTGAGGGTTCTACCATTGTTTTCTATGGGGACCCAAACTTGCAAAAAATCGACGAAACCGAAAAAACGACAAGGGGTATGGACACACAAAGCATTTTTTGAAATCTTCAAGTCGAGCCAGTCGTTTTAGTGTTTGAACGGTGTCTCTATCTCGAAAGGCCTAGGAGGAGAAGCGGTTTCTATTTTTACTGACCTGCACAAGAGAAGCAAGCAAGCAAGAAACTGTACTTAGAGATTACTATAAGCGTGGCAAGCCCGCTTAATAACTGAAAACATATGTAATAATTGTAGTGTATCGTGCTGTATAGTTATCGTGATGTAAAGTAATTCGTAAAGTGAGTTTTTTTTTAACCATATCGCCCAGCACTGGTTTGGAGTATTCCTGAAAATGTATGCACTTACCTGTGTATGTTAACCTTCATATCACACACATGGTCTAAAAACCCTCTACAAGGAAAACCCTGCATCCAAGTTCTGCCAGACCAACTCGTCTGCTGCATGTACATGTGAAATGCAGTAGGTAGCTAGTTAGCAACACAGGACATGTGCTGGACTTATGAGATGAGTATGCAAAGTGTAATGGCACACTAGCCTGGCCTTTTTCATACACAAACCTCTGCTCTATTCACAATTCCCTACATTTGGGTCTGCTCTTCTGGAATGAGATTACTCATGTTGCCAGACAAATAGACTAATCAGCGAACAGGGGAGGTGACCCAAAAATATAATTGAGAAACCCCTGATAATTTCTTAATTCAGCAGTTCCGCTTTCCACATTTTGATATTTGTATGTAATTATAGAATAGGATAGGATGAACCTTTATTGTCTCTTCTGGGGAGAAATTTGGTATGGGCAATTATGGCATTAGGTAAATAACATGCTTTGGCTATTGTTATCTTATCTTATCTTTTTTTCATTTATGGCCTAATAGGTCATGTGACTTGTATCTAAGGTTGGGGTGGGGTGGATGGGTATTGACCACTGACTTTGTAATGCTCCTGTTTCCCAGCTTGGGAGTTTGTTCACAAATAAAAACAGTGAATCACAAAAAAATCAGCAGTTCCAGAACTCTCCAGAACAGTGAACAGCACAAGTGCTTCTCTGAAGCCTTCTGGCTTCCATTCACCTCCAGTCTTCGGATGATCTCCCGCAGGGGCAGTGCACTCTCGTCTCCGCCAATGAAGGTGGTGGTGGGCAGCCGGAACACCTTGTCCAGATCAGACTCATCTAAACCGTAGAACCCTGAGACCCCCACAGCAACACCCCAGTAAGGATGGTGCGGAAGGTGGAGGGTTGGGTGTAGGAGGAGGGTGTAAGGAATGGCATAGAGGGTAAGAAGAGGAGGAAAAATGTAGTGTGTAGCACAGAGAAGGAAGACAGTGGGGCAGAGAAGAAAAGGCAGTCATTTCACAGACAGGGTAGTAAACAGTAGAGAAAAGGACAGATCATATGAAAGGGGGGGGGGGGGGTGGATGGATAAAATGAACTTGTTAGTTGGCAATGTGAAGATGGTGATGTTAGCAACAACACAACAATTTCAATGTGGATGCAAACATGGCAGGAGGCATGAAAGGTGTTAGGGGCGACATTTATGCAAGGCGAAGAGAGATGAGGCCAGCCAGTTGAGAAACACACAGAGAGAATGAACAGAAAAATGATGCCAGAGTTTGTTAAGGAAAGAATAGGATAAGAGAGAGGGGTTACAGGAGCAAAAAGAAAGGGGCAAAAGGATTTTCAACGAGTGATGTCAGAAGTAGAAGAGACAGAAGAGGGAGAGAAAGGCACTGTTACATGATACCACAACGAAAGTGTACAATGTAACAACAAGTTATGTATGCCAATACTATAGTTGATGCACTATTGGTGCTTTCTCTAGCACAGTAAGTGTGATTTGTTAAAAGGGGTCAGTGTAATAATCATGAAGAATAGAAAAAGGCACTAATTTTAATGGCCGGCAGGTTGTTTTGTTTTAGTCATGTTTCCTTGAAATGTCATGAGATGTCAATAGCAGTACGTGTTTGTGACTTGAGACTGGGACAGAGGCTCACCTGCCAACAGGAAAAGACCCATTCTGCTAAAGCCACCTCAATGGTTTCAGGTGGAGAAATTCCATTTGCTGCAATAACCTTTTCCAAGCCTAGACCTCAAACCAATTGGTTTCACTTGCAGACTGCCGTAGTGTAAACCATCCAAAATGAAGGAGAGGGAGAAGCTTTACCATGAGGGATGGGCAAATATCAAAGACTGATCAAGACTCATCCCGTTTCAAGCTCAAAGACTGGTGAAAAACATCTTCCAGAAGTCTGTCAGTTTAAAGTCCAGTGTGTATTTTTGCTAGTTTAAGTACAAGATATATGCATATACTTTCCATTCACAAATGTGACCTTTTTCATAAATATGTACTGAGTAAATTAAGTAATATTTACTGGTCTTACTATAGTAGGTTTTGCAGAATAAGATGTCAAATTCATAATCAATTGGTTCCACCAGCTTATGTACAAAAGTGTACATTTCCACCCTGTCTCTCATAATAAGTAATTGAAAACTGGTGGCAGTAGTAAATATTCAAGATAAATATGGAATTTGTGAATAAGAAGCATGAATTCTGGAAATAAACAACAAAAAACGTACACAGTAGACCTTTAAAGAACCTCAAAGACCACCAAACTGTACATTCGTACTGTACCAACCCCAAAGACTGTTCTCATATCATTGCGGTTCAGTCACTGAAATACAACTGAGCATCAATGCACTGCTCAAGCAATGCAATACAAGTTGGCCAATGACTCAAGAGAAAGAATGAGTCAGCATAGAAGGAGGAACTGAGACATCTTGCACCCCAGTGCAGAAATCCAATGTCTAAACTGCATCTATAAGGGCACAAGCAGCTTCTTCTCCAAGCCCCCACTACTCTGACTCTTTGACAGCAAAATCTTTCTAGCAAAGCTTCAACATTACACATTATGAATAATATAATAAAGTTAATCTCTAGGGACACAGAGTCACAGCGATTGGCAGGACATTATAGTTCTGCTGTTGGTGTAGACTACTGTATCATAGTTCTGGATAAGAGATCACATGGTTGCTGATTGCTTGATGAGACTGTGGGGAGCTACTTGTAGCGGTTTTAGATCTCTACCCTTGGTCATTGGGAATTAACGGCCAATGATTGACACTCAGCTCAGTCACACACCCGAAGTAAAGGAGTCTTTCTTTAAGACCTGTAGTCTACCTGAAAACAGCAGCATGTCAAAATTGCGATATATTCTGAACAACCCTCTCTCTAGAAAGCTCTCTTTTGTTCAAATATCTTGAAGGGATGGAACTCCAGAGCCAAATGCCATATAATGTTTTCCCTTGCCGATCTATTCTCTTCACTTCAAAATACATACGGGTACTACAATGATAGTTGCTTGAGACATTATCTAAAAAAAAATGAAGAAATATTTAAGATACTTCTTCAGTTGCCTTCCCCAGTCATGTCCTTTGCATTCATTGATAGGGTAGATATTTTAATCTATTAATCAAATGCTGAAATAGAATTTGCCCACAGTAAAATTAAACAATAATAAAGGTTTTTGTTTAAAAAAAAAATAGATTACACAGTACAAAGAATTACAGGACTCCATAATCAATATACAAATGCTGCCATTCAAATACTGACTCTGCATTGGGATCGTATGAACTTCTGTAATGTAAAACAGGCAGAGATTGAAAAAGCAGTGCTCTGTTGCAATACAACTTCACAGGACATGAATATTAGTAATGCATTGTATATATACTGAAGGTTTTAGTGTAAATTCAGTAGGCTCGAGCAATTGGTAGGGCAAGCAGAAGTATTAGTAGTCAAAAATCACAGCTTAAGATTAAATTCAGTGTGCTGATATGGGTTTAATTTCAGCTTAATTTTTTTTAAATTGCAAAGCTGACTCATAAAGCTAAAAAGAGTGAAGTCTGCAAAAAAAGAGTAATGCAATTTTCCATTCTGTAAACTAGGCTGAAACATACCAGGAAGATTACAGCTGAAAGATGCATTGAACACGAAACTAAGTGCTCATTGCCAGGAGCGAAAAAGGCAAGCGTGGCAAGCTACACACAGCCACTATTGCAGTAAGTAGTAAGGCAAGCTGTTGGGACACTGGGCTTCTTCTTGAAGACAAATGTCCCCTTCTGTGTCACTTACTCAGTTCTCAGAGCTGAATGACTTTCTGTACAAAATGGAGAATAGAATTCAAATTCCCAAGAAGAAGTCCAGTTGCCTTATAATGTAGGACTCATCGCTGCAATAACTTGTATGAGAGAATTTACATATTTGCTACAGAGTTGTAAAACTGAGCAAGACTGAGCACAAGGCAGAACACAAGACCCAGGCTTGCGTCTTTAAAAGACAGGGCCAGGCTTAGCCTAGAAGCATGAAAGCAGAGGAACAAATGCAGTATCGTCCTCATCGCGGGCTGTTCATTTTCCAACATTCACAGCTGATCAGTTAATACAGTACCGTGATGGGTCAGATAACACTGTGAAAAGTGAAGCATAGAACCAGCAAAAAAAGAAGTCAATGTGCTGCACAGGTGTTTTTATGTTGGTTTGACTTACAGCAAAATTAGAGAGATGCATCTTTTTTTTGGTTCAGCCCTTTCCTAGCCTGCTAGATCCTAGCCTGATGGCATGAATTGTTAAACACAGTGTTTGAAAAGTCTTAACATACACCAAGTATCATCCCAAAAAGTTTTGTTTTCAAATGTGCTGTGTTATTAACGGTCTGCTTAAGCTGAGTATTAAATATTCAATGAAATGTTCAATTGCCACTTAGATAGCCAATAACAGAGCAAGAAATAAGAAAAAATCATTTACAGAGAACACAAATAACTTGCATAGTCTAAGCAGACATGCACATCCAATGTTAGTTATTTAATTGGTGTTTTGTTCCGATCAGTATTTAACTGCATGCATAGCAACCAACTGGCCTGCCAAGCCATCTGACCATCTACTCACAAATGTTGCACATAATGTTGCCCAAAACAACACCATGTGTGTTGCAAACATTCATGGCATGGTTTGAAGTTGCACTAACATAAAACAATCAATGCAGCACATTACTCTATATTTTTAAGTGGGTTCTAAAGCAGCACTTTAGATGGCGCTCTCGTTGTCGTTGGCTTTAGCGTGGTCTTCTCACCCAGTTTGTCAGATGACGTTATAATGTCGGAGGGAATGCTAGAATCCAGATCGGCGTCCATTATTCCCAACGGGTCCAGCTGAGCTACATGATGCCCACGAATCTACAGGAGAACGGAACCCCAAAAGTAGGGGCCAGGATTCGACAACCAACAGGGGGATATATAAAGAGAGAGAGAGGGAGAGGGAGAGAGAGAGAGACAGACATAGAGAGAGAGAGAGAGAGAGATAGGGAGAGAGATACATAGGGAGGGAGAGAGAGAGAGAGAGAGAGAGAGAGAGAGAGAGAGAGAGAGAGAGGGAGGGACCAGGAAAAGAGATGACAGAGGAGGAGAGGAAAATAAACCCCCAGGATGGGGCCAACCGGAAGAGAAAAGATGGAGAATGAAAGAGGTGACAGAAATGGACAGATGAGACAGAAAGAAAAACAGGACAGCAGAGGAGAGACAGAAAATGGACAGGCAGAGAAGGGGGTGGAAGACAGAGGAAATGGCAGGAGAACAGAAGTGACATCATGCACACAATGTGTGATGGAGATGGACAGAAGAAGAGGGACAGGTTTCACAGACGGGGATGGTGAAGGGGACAAAAAGGAATTGCCAGACAAAAACAAAAAAGGGAAAAAAGATGGAAGGAGGAAGGGAAGTGGGGGAGGAAAAAGACCAACATCCACACAAAAAGCTCATTAATGGCATTTTTTTGGCACAGCGTAGGGGGAGGGGGAGATGAACATATTCCTCACCGACATGCTGGAACCCCGTGTTTACTGGGGCATCGTCAAAATTTACACAACTGATGCCAAGAGGGTCGAGATGGGCATTGTGGTGCCCCATCACCTGAAAGTTAAGGCAACAGCTGTCACGTGACACAGCATGGCACACTACTGTGGAGTGATGTAGGTAACTGAAATGGAGCCATGATGTCATTTACACCCTGATTACATGAGAACCATGCAGAAGATTTACATTTCCACGGGCATAATCTAATCTGGTGCCAAGACGATGGAGATGGGCTAATAAGGAGATGAGAGAACGTTAACAACAGTGTCTAAAAATACAGGACAACTGTAAACATAGAAATATTAAGCCATAACTTGCATATAGGGGATATTTGAAGTACATGCAGTATGTCTATAACATTTTTGAAGAGAAAGTTTGGAGATAATCACCGGCAGTCATGCTTGCATACTTCTTGAAATCAAATACAAACTATAATCATGATGACTACTCGATTAAAGACACAATTCCAACATGATATCAAGCAGTATTCAAATACCAAAACAAAATCATAATCATATTATGTCAATTTGCTGTGCACATGTGGGCCATGCTGTGTACACTAACCTGGTATGCACGGATGAGGGACTGCACTGCCAGGTGGTCCTCCACGAGTTTCTCCACATTAGGCTGAGCCCCAACCAGGGATTGGGCCTGTGTGAGACTGGCCAGGCTCGTGCCCAGTGGAGGTGGACTCATGTGGGCCGCACCTGGGGGAGCTCCCGCGTTGGCGTTCCTGAAAAAGATGTCCCAAGACTGGGAAAGGTGGAGAAAAAGGACAAATATGTCAAGTAAGCTCAAAGCCACCGTGTTGATTGGCCTGTTTTTGGTCAAAACCTCCTTATTCGAAGTTAACAACACTTATAACCCTACTACTTGGCATAATACTGTACACCTAAAGTACTAAATGTTCTCAGACTTCAACAATGGCATGTTGGAGCAATGTTTGTTGTCAGGCTCTTCACCAAAAAGTGGTCTTTTCATCTTAAGGGTACACTGTGCAGGAAATGGTCAAAAAAGGTACTGCAACTATGCTGCTCATTGAAACTGGGCTGCCCATTGCCAAATTTGATCTTTTCATGAAAGTTGACTATGTAATAAACTAATATTTTCTAGTATGGACCAAGCACAGTTATTTTAGCAGCTAAAAATGGCTATTTCTGGAAATTCAAAATGGCGGAACATGGAGAAGATCCCCCTTTTCATGATTGAAAAGTGCAATTTTTCCAGTCATAATGAACACTTAGAATTTGATGGTGGTGTGGTAACTATTCATGAAAAGGGTAACATTAGTGAATGGGTAGCATGAATTCTGGAAATAAACAACTAAAAACTTAGACAGTGTAGGCTACCTTTAACAAACTCGTATACGTGCAACAGACATTAGAATTATACAGTACTTATTACTTCAGGCTTTCGTTCTTGGGTTCATTAGATTTTGAAAAAAACAATGCTGTGACCGATTATGTTGCTATAGCAACGAAAGCCCACGCTCATATCTGTACGTCTGTCCATCTAGCACAGGGGTTTCCAAGCTTTTCCATGACAAGGAAGCGCCCATATACCAATGTATTCCAGCCAAGGCCCCCCTTACATGGGTCATGCCAAACTATTTTTTTCGGTACACCCCCTTTAGCGATATTGTAGGCCTGTGAAGCAGTATCCTACTGGAATGTACTGTATAAAATAATAATGATAATGTTGAATTACTCAGTGATTTGTTTTATTGTGCTTTACTTTTCCTGTCGCGCCCCCCCTAGCACCTTCCTGCTATTCCCCCAGAGGTCCCCACCCACTTTGAAAACCACTGGTCAAGCACGTGTGTACGTCTAGCACGCCTGTACGTCGGCGTGCTATTTTTATTCAGAGTAGTTCAAGCAATGTGACCTTGCAATGGACAAGGCACATACTGAACTTCTACAGTTGTCAGCCTGAAAAGTACTATCCTATTGCGTACATGGGTCAAAGACGAGACGTGCATTTTTTTTGTTCCGCACTCATTTAACTATCAAAAAAGTAAATTAATGAATTTTGAATGTTATGCTGATAAACAGCATAGTCTGGTGTCTCATTTCAGTAACATTTAAAGAAAAATAATTGTGAATGTATGTGTTAAATAATCTCATAAAGTGCAAAAACGTCATTCAGTGTAATGGTCCGAACTTAAAAATCATCAATACATCCTTGAATAATTATGCAAAATGACGAACAAAATTCTTTTTTCACTCTCTGGGCATAATTCTAGAAGTGTTCTTGTTATTGTATCAAAAGCACGTTTCATTACCATTTTGTTTTGATATTCAAATCATCTGGGGACTTTTGTCCGGATTTTCAATTCCTTAGATATCATTCAGTGTAATAAGATCAACATGATGGTTTTAAATCATAATAAAAAGTGATAGTCACACACAATATGTGACATCATCAAAAGGAACCCTAGGGACCCCTTAAGTGATGATGCAAAGGGAGAATCTTGTTCTTCAATAGTCAAAAATTCTGTATTTTTATCTTGTGGTAACAGCGTCCACAAAAACAGATGTCATTCAGTGAAATGTCAAAAAACACTTTTATACTCAGATATTCATCCAAACAAGCATATTTTCTAAATAGACATAGTAAACATTGTGGGTCAAAGTCATCGTCTCATGTAGGTGACTAACTGTGTGCTTGTAAAAAGGTAAAAATAAGGTGAAAAGTATTTGGTCGTCCTTCAGTGTAAGAGATGTCATTCAGTGATATGCAGTGTAAGGGCCATTTCATTCAGTGTAATCAGTTCATGGTTGTATATTAAGAATCAAAACGGCAATATAAGTTGCAATATTACTCTAAGATACAATAATATGATGATACTACTTGAAATTATGACTTTTATTGTTATTTCCATTATAACCTTGTTATTGCCATGTAGCATCCATATTACTGAGTAGATTCTGGGATTTTGGAAGTTGTACATGAATTATCAGAACACCCTAAGTCACAATCCCCGAAATATGCAGGTTAACAGACAAACATTTCTTTTTTATTGTTTTAGGCCTAAGTAGTAGCCTACCTCTAAGCTTGTGATCTTGGAAGTTCTTCAAAACACATTTTAATGCCCCAATATTAAGTAAAATACCAATTATTTGATAACATCTATTTCTGTTGTCACTCATTCAGGCCGTTGAGTACTGTAGTATGATGGTAACAATATCATAGCAATGAAAAGTAGCTGTTTATATAGGCTTTTTTGCCAAGGCATCATTCAGTGTAATAGTTGTGGTCATTCAGTGAAATGCACATTTTTATGTGAAAATAAAGTCAAATTCTTACGAAACTTATTTGTTTAGCACAACAAATGCGGGGGCATACAACAAATTAATAATTGTGCATTTTAAACTGATTTTCTCTTCAGTGTCTGCATTTTAAACTGATTTTCTCTTCAGTGGAAAAACTTCTTAAAGCCAAATGGGTGAAATGCACTCGGTGAAAGACTACAAACACTGCAAAAACTATTTGCAAATGCCTTTTACTAGAAATTTTAGGTTTGATGAAGACCTTAAATATAGGCCTTTACTATGGTATGTAGCTTATTTCAGTTTTTTAACGTCATCTATATGTTTTTTGCATTATCAACAGTTTAACACCGTATTACACTGAATGACATTTTTTGGGTGAAAATGGGGTAAAATGCATGTTCCTTACTATTTTCTGAACAGAAAATAATAAACTTAATCACTCTACACTCCAATGTACCCAAAAAAGTTGAAGAACGGTGTCAGGGAACAGTTTTATTTTTTGCAGTCCTGAAAACCCTGTTTCGTCTTTGACCCACATGTGTCTGAATAGGGCTGTCTTATTACCCGTTTCCTACCAACAAGTCACAGAACTCTAACTGCTTTCCCCACCCCATTTCAGCACAAAACACAAACAAAAGGTAGGACTGTGGCTGTCAGTAGGAAGCCTGAAAACAATAATGTTGAACATAAATATTAAGTTTGATTATGTACAGTATGCTGCATTCAGCAGTAAGTGGATTAAAAGACAGCAGCAAATTCTACATACAGTTGTATTGCTCATACCATCCATGACTTGTCATGGCCTCATGATGCAGCATTTTTTTTTTGTTCAGCCCCTTCCAAGATCCTGGCTATTCTAATGGGGAAATGGTTTGTTTACAATATTTTAAAATAAAAAAGAATGTCTTAACATACTCCAAAATCATCCCAAAAGCTAGGCAACACCAGTAGGCACCTTACAACACGGCTATAACATTTGTATTTTTTTTATAACTTTTTTGTATACCAATAATACCAGTAGGCAGACTTGGGCATGAAGCGAGGGAACATGAAAGCGCCTTGTCCAGACTGCGGCTACTACTGCTGCGTTCTATTTTTACACTGAAATGTTCAAGCAATGTGACCTTGCAATGAACAAGTCACACACTAGACGTTTGTCAGTTTTGGCAAGGTCAACTAAGTGCCGTTGTTAATGTATACGTGGAGGGAATGTTCTTGTATTATAAAACCTACTGATAGCACAACTGTAAAATCTTGGGACTAATGTTAGTACATTTTGTTATGATAAACAATAACCCTAACTATCACTACAGATTACAAATTACTCTAGGTGATTAAAATTCCATGTGCTGCTTATATGAATCACAGACCTCCTATTAATTTGTCAGCACTTAAAAGCAATGAGCAAATGTAGCACATGACATTTTGTTGTATTCATGAAGAATTTTGAATGTATAAACAACTTTATTTCGTTATTATTACATACCAGCTCAACATCCTAATAATGATGCATGTGCACTGCGTGGTGACAAATAAAGCTGGTCTGGTTTTAACAGGTAATATTAAAATTGATTTAAAACTGGCCACAAAGTAATAAAGGCTCACTGATGTCTACGCTACTGTATAGTTTGAAACCGCAAACATGAGAAGACAGGCTACACGACTGGTTAAGCTTTACTCTTATAACATTCCCAAATGAACTAAGCTTACTCAGAACAATCGAACATGACATACGTAAACGGAATGAAAAAAACCTTTCACAGTAAACAGCAAGCCAGCTTTGGGATATACAGTACTTCCTTGCATGGTACAGTACTTGATGTTACTGTTCACTGCGTCGTCTTACGAAAGCTTTTGGAACTAATTGGAATGGCCACACATGTCCCCCTTCTTAATACATACTACAAATTAACGTTTGCAAGCTTACGCTCTTCGTCAGTCTACAAAAGATTTCCCATATTTCCACAATATATCGAGTATGTACTTAAATTACTGTGTAAATGCAAAGAATACACAAAGGACAGACAATAATCCCCTTTCTTTTCGCTCCATTCTCAGACAGTTCAGAACGTTTTACTAAACGTAAACTAAGGGTCAAGAAAGGACTGAAAAGGGTCAAGAAAGGACTGAAAGACATCTTATTAACACCTCACTGAACCGGTTATTTGTTTGTTGGAGTTGTAAAACATACTGTTAGCCTCAGTCTCCATTACATTCATACGTACAAACGATATAGAGCCTGTATAAAGCCTGTTGAAACTGGGACACTAAGAAAATTGTGGATAACAATAAACTTTCAACTTTCACTTTCAAAAAATAAAATTCTTGTGTTAGAATGGACAATAAAGCAAAGAAACACCAGCCATTAAAACTGAACAAACTTATTGTTTCAGGGGATATTCGTGAAGTTGGAACATGAGTTGGGACATGAGCAATAAAAGCTGCAAATGTTGAAAAAGACTAAAAAAGACCACAAGCTGGCCATTTTATCACCTAGTTGCCCTTAAGATAAAGCTAAAATGTTGGAAAATACTAGCATTAATGCATTTGCTATTACTATGTGGCAATATTTCAAAACCTCAAAATATAATGTTTGAGTGGCTTCTTATGCTGTTCAAAACCTCATTCAGTTCCACAGATGAGTAAGAGGAGCTTAATCAAGGCATTACTGCACCCGGATACCATCATAAATGCTGACTTTTGAACTGAGCACTAAAACAAGTTGAATTATTTGTTTTCTCTGTAGCACAGAGAGCGCAAATCTATGATTTTTAAAAGAGGATTCCATTTCAAATGAGCATGGGCACATACAAGACTGTTAAACTTCTGCATCATTTGTGCACATGAAACATTGCTACCATGGCTAAATTTTCACCAGCTTTAATTGTTGAAGTGTGACAGTAAGACTGCAAACAATGAGAAGTATATTGTATTATCTCTTGTAAAAATCTCTAAACCTGTACAATAATTTTAATTACAGAAATATGTCTTGCAATATGCACACAATCATGGTAATTCAAATATTTTATACATTAACTAAGTAACTAATTTATCTGAGTGACCCAGCCTATCTGTGATGGTCTTGTACCTACACATCCATGTTGGCAGTGAATATAATTCATTTTTAAATGTTTTTCCTTGCATTGTTTAGCTTATTCTGATGTTTATTGCATTTTATTGGCCCGGTCTTAACTTATTCAAGACATGTTGCATATATCCAGCCTGAAATGATTTCGTCTTTTTACTATTTTCCATCAAACAAATGGATTGAGTGTTTTGAAAATGACAGTATTTCATTCACAATTTGTGTTTAGCATAATAATTTAGCAGACTTATGTCTAGGGCCATTCAGGAGTGGAACATGATTGGATCTGAAGGCACCATGTGATTTTTTTGACATTCAAAATATTGAACATGTGGTTTATATTTTATAACCAAACCAAAGACCCGTGAAATAGACTTGTCATGGATCATCAGGAGGACGTGTTTCTGGTAGTGGAACCTGCAACTGCAACGGGACGTACTTATACATTATCTACAAAAGACCGATGCTGCATCAAACGCACTGGTGTAGTACAAAATGAGAGTGTAGCCATTATTTCTCTCTTTAAAGTTAAGGGAGGATGGCACAGGTAGATAGAGAGAAAGAATGTTCAAACATTCAGAAATCATCATTTGGTGTCTATAAATGAACATCTGCCTTAGTTTTGAAACCAGGGACCATGGACACTGACCATTTTTGTTGCATATTCCGATAGACATGCTGTCATGTGATGATACTATGGTACTACCATATTATTATAGGTGATCTGTATGATGCCATATTTGTAATTCCCATTATCTCTGAAATTAATAAAGAACCAAACACCAGCATTTCAGGTGTTGTTCATGACATTGCATGCTACATTTAGACAAGGAACTGGCCATTAAAAAAAAAAAAAAAAAATTGATATTCAATTTTTAATTGTTCAGTTGAGTTATTGCATTCCATGCCATTTGTGTAATTTGTAGAGCCAGAAAAGAGCTTTCAAACAACCCCACAGACATTTTTGTGTGACTTACACTGACTGATACAATCAAGGCTGAATGTATAGTGTCCTACCCTCATATGTAAACCTTTCTTGGTCTGTCTCCCTTAATATAGGTGTCAGATTCACACAAATGCAGACCTGGGGTTCTACCTTGCTACTAAAAAGGCAGACCAAGTATGAAATCTGTGTCTGTCGGGTTCAAAAGTGTCTGATTTCACGTGAAATGACCCAATATGTATAAATAAACAAATTAACGATTGGAATAGTTCAGAATGTGGGCAATGCATCTACAAACCATGAAAGTTCAACATTATTGAAAGAATAATGGGAATGAATCAACTTTTTCATGATATTCTAATATGGCCAGGACGTACATAATCTTGTAATGTTTGAGGCATAATGATTCTGGTCCACCGAACACATTTTACAAGTGTGGTTTTCAGACCACAGACGGCATGAGCGGTGAACAGTCAGCACGGGTAGGATTAAAGGTGTATGCCCCTATCTTGGGGCTTAATACAGTTAAAATCATTGGCCGGGGTTTCTAAAGGTGGTAAAGTGTCTTATTTTTCATGTTAGGCGTTGTTTTGCTTTAAGACAAGTTAAAAGAGGGAGTATGTAGCTAAGCTACTGAAAGTCAGTTGATCACTGTAGCATCTGTGATCCATTGACTCTCACTAGCTTAGATACTTACTCCTTCCTTAAAACAATCTAACATGAAAAACAAGACACTTCACCACCTTTATAAACACAATGATTTTAACCATATTCAGCCCCAAAATAGTGGCATACCCCTTTAAGTGTACCAAGAGTGATTGATGTGCATAGCTGGTGCGAAAAACTTGAATGGAAATTTGATGACTGATACAAATATATGGCTGAGCAAACACTCCTAAAAAGGGCTTCAACTTTCCGCATTCCACAGGAGTAGCTGTGTGTGGGCCTTGAAGCACTCTCCTCCTCTTGCCAATCAGCCCATCCAAACAGAATGCTCCCTTTGTTTGTTCAATTTATTATTGTTGTTTTTTCCCCACCTACCTTATGAACACTCTTGGGGTTTTCCAGCCATGCGAAGTACATCTCCTCAACATAGTTCGAACTTGTCCCGTTCAGAAATGGCTCGGCGGCCACGGGCGACGTAAAGCGCCTGCTGGGTTGTAATGTCCGGTTGTGGGCCGCAGGCCTCTGCTGTGATTGAGCAGTCTGAGAGGCCGTGATTGGCCGAAGCCGTGTCGCACAAGTCCTTAGGCGATGCATCGTAGTCCGTTATGCAGCACACACAACCACTGCCCTGAACACTGCCAAAATGTCAACAATCCTCTTTTCTGTTTGAACAACCACTCAATCAGTTGCTGGTGTTGGTCCAAAACGAACGCCAATTTCACCAAAGGAGAGCCCTGTGTGGAGTAGGTCTCTGCCTGTTCTTTGGGTTGAACTTCAGAACCTGTGGAAGACATAAATTACAGTCAAATATCAGATCGTGTGTACAGCCAATGAAGCCTTCAATTTTCTTCATAAAGCAGCAATACGCAATATGTAAACTGCAGGTGAATCATTTTCAGAAGTTGGTTAAAGCTATAAAGACTCATAGCAAGGAAAATAAGTGCAATAAAAATGGCTACTATGTGGCTCCCTGACCAATGCTTGGGACAACTTTTTTTACGTTTCGTGAATCACAGATGCATGTGTGTTTGCCCAAGAGTATGTGCATGATTCGTTTTTGACTCCCCCTGCAGACAACACACACACACACACACACACACACACACACACACACACACACACACACACACACACACACACACACACACACACACACACACACACACACACACACACACACACACACACACACACACAACAGGTAGACAAATAGATAGACAAGGACATGGCAATGCATGGGCAGGGGGCACTGCATTGGGGTGGGGTGTCATGGAATGAATGCTCTCTTGGAAGCAAAACTCATTCTGGACCAGTCTGCTAAAATAGCACTATAATAACACCTGACATTTTATCTATCAATGAAATGAAATTAAGCACAGACATCAAGCTGGCAATGGCCTGCCAAATCCTGATGCATTTTGAAATTAAACTATGTAAATCTAACATGTTTTGGGACGGTGTGTGCATTATTGTGTTCACAAAAGTATAAACCTACTTGTGTAGAGTGTTTGCATGAAAAATAAATTATGACTTATGGTATGATGTTAGTTAAGCTTACCACAAGACAAAGTAACTCAGCTTAACAAATAAATGAGTGAAAAGCTGAATCTACCCTGAACGTCTTTGTGTGGCGACGTATCTTGCGACATTAAATATTAAACTTAGACCAATGTACTCTCATTGACTTATAGAATCATGGGTAAGTGGGGGCAATTGTGGGGGGCAGTCATGGGTAAGCGGTTAGGGCGTCAGACTTGTAGCCCAAAGGTTGCTGGTTCGACTCCTGACCCACCAGGTTGGTGGGGGGAGTAAGTAATTAACCAGTGCCATCCTCCTCCATGACTGGGGTGCCATTGGGGGCTGCCCCCTTGCACGGGTGAGGCATAAATGCAATTTTGTTGTGTGCACTTGTGTGCTGTGTCACAATGACAATGGGAGTTGGAGTTTCCCAGGTGGGCTTTCACTTCACACAGACGACATGATACAGCTTGTCTAAGCTGGAAGCACAGATGCAAACACACAAAGGCCCACAGAGTGTGTGTCAGTACAGATGTAGCCACAGGAAGGTGCATAAGAAACACCTTAAGTGAAAAAACCTGTGCTGTACTGCAATAGAAAAACTGCTAAAATAATACAGTGATTTGGACACGTACACAAGGGAAAAGAGTCCCCCCCAAAGCAGCTATCCACCTAAATTGGCAGCAAAACCTGCACGTACACTTCACTACTAAAACCGAATCTGCATTGTGTAGATTAGAAGAGTCTAGTTATTATACAGTATACTATTCATCAGCTCTCAGGTTTCTGCCACTTATTCACAAGAGACCACCAAACGTGTTTAAGACGTGACATTTAGGTAACATCTGCATTCAAGTGCATTCACGACCTTCAGACACCGAAGATCAAAGTGCAGAAAGGACTACTCTATCTGTGGAGACGCAGCTAAAGACAAATCATAGGAATGCCGACCGAGTCTTACAGACGCGTGACTGCCAGAGATCCTTCCCTACTTCACAGTTCTGTTTTGACCTTGTATCCACACCTCTTTCTCCGCTCCCCTTCACGTGAAACTAGCTCTACGTCGACCCGCCCACCCGGGCCGGCGTCGCATTTCATTGGTTCTCTATTTTCACTACGGTCTAAAAAAAGGAAGGGGAAAAGACTGCTCAGATGTCAATCACGGTGCCCTTTGCCAGACATGTATACAGTTTGAAAGATGTGTAGCACTTAGCTGGACATGACCACGCCTGGTAAAACACCCTTTGAAGTTACATAAATGGGCACGAAAAGACATTATACATCTCAATAGTTATCCGCTGTATCACACATTCGCTGCAGATAAACCAGTAATTTCAACAGCAGCCTCAACTTGACCAGTTTGACAGCTAACGTGTTTGTGTAGGCAGTCAGTTCAACAGGCCTATGAGTCATGCACAATACTACGGCAAAATTTATATTTCAGATCTGCCTGTGGGTGCAAAAGTCCATTAATAGTTCTTAATAGGAATGAGAAAGCATTACAATCATAACACATTCAAAACGCAGCATCCTTGGCTAAATGCAGAAGCTAACCCTAGCCTAACGTCCGGACATAATTTATTCTCCTTCTGCAACATAAATTCGGCACTTTGAATTGTCATATTACATTTTCTGCCCATGTGCCCAAAGTATGACAATTACTCACAGGCAAAAACAGATGGATAACCTTGAAAGTTGCTGTTATGTTCTTCTCACGACACCAGCTCTCCACTCCCACAGTCTCAGCTAAGTTGGACGCTAACCACAAGGACGGGCGCTGTGACGCATCGTTGTCGTCATCAAGAAAGTGTCAAACCAATGATCGCGATATCTGAACACATCCAAAGCTCTTGTGAGAGCATGCCGAATTGAGCTGTTGTGGTGCTGCTGACCAAACCCAGTGCATTCTGAACTTGAAAAAATAGGCGATTACGGACAATTCCAAACACGTCGGGAACATTGCCTTAACAATTATGCTGTTATAAATGTTGTACAGTAAGACAAATTAATCGGTGTCCTGTCGCCCTCCAGTGCAAAATGTCAGCACTGCATGCGTCAGGGGTCAGGCCTATAATCTGGGTCTTGTCTGTGCTGCACCAAAGGTCTCAGATTCTCTTGAAATTAAATGATGTCATTGAAGCTCAGACAGAGGCTCAGATTCATCTCTTCAACGCGTTACTGTTCTTGCTGATTACATAAATTAGCTAGGGACACAATGAAAAGAACAAACATGTCTCAGATTAAAGATAGCTATAATGTTATTACATTAGCAGAGTGAATCACTATTTTAATCTATCACTATTTTACTGAAACAAATGTTTGATTGTACATGCCTTACAAGTTACTTATACAGGAACATTGTATGTAGGCCTATTAGTGCTAATATCTCTACCCGTTTGATCCATCCATTGATCTTTTTGATTGTGTAGTCTCTCAGATAGGCTATACCCGCTGAATATGTCAGTGGCTATGCCACAGACTATATACCCCAGTATCTTATATTGCTAATGATGACATTGATGACCCAGTGGGTTATTTTAGATTATTTCCAAATTATGCTAGCTCAACAGGCCAGTGTTTAGTAAATACAAACTTGTCTGACCAGGGTAGGTTTTGCAGCTTCACTTTGTCTTGATTGCTAGTCTAGAGTTCACTTGGAGTTGGTTGTTATGTGTAGGGGAACTCACAACTGAGTTAAGACCATCTGTGCTAAGCGCTCCACATTTGGGCTTGCATGCCCATGGGGACCTAGGTTCGACTCCGGCCTGGGTCATATTCCAGCCCTGCCCCCATCGCTCTCGCCCACTCATTTCTTGTCATCTCTTAACTGTCATTATCAAACAAAGGTATACAATTATAATATATAATATATAATATAGATATATAGATATAGATATAGATATAGATAGGACTACTTGGTTATGTTATCCTGCCGTGTCAACACCAGTGGCGTGCACAGACATTTTGGGAGACAGGTGCTCAAGGGGGACCAGCGGGCATATGAAACTTCAGGCTGCATTTCTACAGAGGCTTTATAGTATATCGGGGCATTGTTGTTGTATGCTTTTGATCAAGAAGCATTTGTAGATTATCATGTCAAACTCATATATTTTTTTCGCACACTTCAGCTGGCAGGTGCGTCGAAGATGGCCCATGGGTCACTCAGCAGACAACCTGAAAAAACTCCCGCAAACTGACCATTTCGCTGTTTTACTTTAATGAATGACATTTCGGTACTAGACCTTCGTCAGGCAATCTCTAGATTATCATGGCAACATGGACCATACACTGTGACAAAAAACAACTGTAGCACCGCCTCGTCCCTATCTGTGCACAGTATGGTCACACTCACCACTGTGAATCAGGGGTATATGTGTAATGCATGTGTAATGTACGTATGTATGGGTGATGCAATCTTGTCATGTTAGATGAAGTGAGTGCTGGGGGGGTTCTGCTGCTGAGTGCTGGGGGGGGGGGTTCTGCTGCTGGGGATCTGCTGCTGAGTATGGGGTTTTGCCCTCAGCCAATGCAATGGAGTCTTCGCTCTTCAGTCTTCACTGACTCAAACATTAAGCATCAGCTGACAAAATCAGCTGAAAAAGCACATGGTGCTCCTTCAAAGCCTGTGAAAGTATAGTGTGGGCAGGGCTGCAGAGATGGGGGGGGGGGGGGCAAGAGTCAACCAGGATTCCTAAACCACAACACCAAATATTATCTGCTTGCCAATATTGCATGGGATTGCACTTGTAGGTTCAAACTCTGTATACTGTCAATCATAGCATAACCAAGGCGTGTGCATCTGTTTACTAGCCTTGGCCCTTGGACATGACCTAAGTAGCCTATACGACATGCGAAGCGCACGTTTGGCACATTGCCACGGCACCGCGTTGATCACAGGGAATGGGACAACATTGGAGACAAGCGCGGGTCTATTTTTCTTTTTTTTTTCCTTGCCCAAAGTTAGCGCCCTTTGACACACTTCCCTTCTGCGAAGAACTACTACCGCTCATATCCGGCTTTGCGTTTCGCTTTAAATACATAACAAACCCGGAAAAGGTAGCAAGTTTACTTGCTGCGCTCCCGCACAGTCCGGCAGTTTCACACAGGCCTACATTCAGGATTTTGGCGCAGAAATGTAAAAGATAATCAAAAGTTAATACACATCATATTGGAAGCTGTGTGATGGACCGCAGCGGTCGTGTGATTCAAATCAGCTCTTGATACAGTATAACAAGGTAAGTCAGCGCATTTATACTTCAACTGGCTGCGACATCCACAGCTCGAGGTGTGGCAAATCGAACGGTCTCATGCTCTGTAAACTAACTTTTGGAAGCTGCAGCTGCAAGATCATAGGCACGCGCAAATGCGACACTATAAATGCAGTTTTTGGCAGATCAGTTTAACATTACTTTACATTTGAATAGTCGACTGCGCAAGTTTTACAAAATGAAACTGCGTCTTAATAATCTCTCCCATATTGTATCTATTCTCTGATATTTGTACGCCACTTGACATGATTTTGTAACGACAAGCTGATGTATGTTGGTTGGCCTGCCTGTTTAGCCTTAACTGAAAAGTGGTTGTTTTGGCAGCTTTGGTGGGAGATGCCGTATTTGGACAGGCAAAATCGCATCTGTGGTTTCCTTGACATAGAAGAGAATGAGAATACTGACAAATTCTATCGCCGATACTTCATCCTGGATACCCACACCAACTTCCTCCTTTGGTACATGGACAACCCTCAGGTAAGCACATACCATTTGGGTACCTGTTAATCCCAGGGCAGGATAACATATGGGAACAACATAACAAAGGCTATGTCACATCTTTGAACTAGACAAAAGGCAATGGACATGCCATAGCCAAATAAAAGAGGACTAATCAAGCGCATTCAATGTAATCAGACAGAATAACAGCCTTATGGAAGTCATTGTAAACAATTGTGGTCTTTGCTACTTATTGCAAAAGATTGTTGGCTGTGTCATGGGTCCATTAAGCCATTTATGTATGTTATCATTGTAATAACCTTTTCTGATCTATGACATGAACAGGTGCAGCATGCATACTTGGCAGAAAGTCTCATTGTTTTACTTGATAACAAAACTCCTTTTGGACCTACTGTAGAACCTGCCTAAGGGTGCCGATTCTGTGGGAAGTGTAAGACTGACCTACATCTCCAAGGTAACCGACCTTTGACCTTTAAGAGTGTGAGTTTTAACTTCCTTAAAATGAATTCATTCTACAAATGTGAGAAATCTACGTGTATGTTCTTACGGACCTGACAAACTTTTTCTTGGAACTTTCTCATATCAACATTCCTGTTAGAGTGGCGTGACAATGAACAAGGACGAGCAAAGTGACTTGAAAAAGTTGAGGATAGCTTCCCCATATGCATGTTCATTTGGTTATTTATGAACTGAGGGGTTTGTCAAAATGGAACACATACTTTACCTTGCTTTATTCACTTGCATGGGTCATGGATGTCATAGACTATTGGAAATTGACACATATGCAGCCACAAGTTATGTTTTTTTGTGTGTAAATTGTATGGATATCTTTCTGGTCTCAGGTCAGTGAAGCAGCACTCAAACAGAAACCCAAAGCCGAGTTCTGCTTTGGTGAGTATCTGTGGATAAAGAGTCTGCACACTTGATGTACTTACACTACGCTGCATTTAACTCTTCTTCTTCATTTTTACAAACATTGCTCTACGTGTATTTTGTTTAGTCATCAACGCACTGTCCAGACGTTACTATTTACAAGCCAATGACGCGGTTGATCTGAAGGAATGGGTTAATGCGCTGAACAACGCCACCAAAATCACAGTGAGTAAAGAAACTGAACGCAGACTCTGAGTAAACAGCACACGCCCCCCTGGTCTCTCTGTCTCTCACTTCCCCCCTTTATTTACACCTAGGGAATTATATATCTCCACCAACTTCTTGTTTTGAACAGCATTGGGTGCAGGTGCACAGCTCTTGTTTTTACTTCAGATTTGACTGAAGTGTTGCTCTGTCTCTGTGTGTGTGTGTGTGTGTGTGTGTGTGTGTGTGTGTGTGTGTGTGTGTGTGTGTGTGTGTGTGTGTGTTTGTGCACGAGCGCGCGCCTGCCTCTAGAGACCTCTTCCGCATTACTTAAAACTTGTTTAATCCAGAAATAATAATCGATATACTTTGCTGAGGCTTTTTTTTCAAGACTTCCCACAGTATACACCTCTAACATACATACAGTGCAATGGTCCTGATGAATCTTTTTTTTAATCTCAATACAGACTTAATAAAATGAGGAGTTTACATTGGAGTAGCATCTCCCCTGGATGTACTCTTATTGTTTTAGTTATTATGATGACACCCAATGAGTGGCTTTCATGTGTGTGGCTGTTTGATTTGGTTGGTCTATTTGGTTTGGAGACAGTCAATGGTGTGCACAGACATTTTGGGGGCAGGTTCAAGGGCATTTTTGTTGTTAAATTTCAGTGTTTCTTTATTTAGACAGGACAGTGAAGAGTGGAACAGGAAATGAGTGGGAGAGAGAGACGGGGGAGGATCGGGATATGATCTGGGTCGGGAATCGAACCCTGTCCGCCCGCCTAGCCTTCTGGAACTTGTTTTAAATTGAAAACTGACAATATGCTGTTTAAAACTGGAATACCCTGTGCATGTAACTGCAGACACGACTTTATGGTGAGACTAAATTGAGTTTTCTCACAGGTTCCTAAGGCAAAAACAACAACCCAGAGTTCAGATGTCTCCACGGTGCCTCCCAAGGGCCAGAGTGTACCGCCTCAAGCCTACAAAGCAGAGATCGTGGGAGGGGTGGTGGTTCACACTCCCATCAACCAGGTGTGAAATAGTTTGGGGAGTTTTTTGAGAGATGTGAAACTTGTGTGTTCATGTCACGTGTGTGTGTGTGTGTGTGTGTGTGTGTGTGTGTGTGTGTGTGTGTGTGTGTGTGTGTGTGTGTGTGTGTGTGTGTGTTTGTGTGCGTGTGTGTGCGTGTGTGTGTGTGTGTGTGTGTGTGTGTGTGTGTGTGTTTGTGCACACGCATGTCAGTCATTGTCTGATTGTGTGTTTGTGTGAACTACATTTCACTCCAGAAAAAAGTGTGTAAGGTGTGTGTACATCCCACAAAACAATTGTCATGGGTGCTGGATACAGAACGCATGAAAAGGAAAAAGAAATATCAACACACACCATCATTGCTCCCTTGTTGTGATGGAAACATTCGACCCAACAAAGGTCTTTGTCGGGTGTCTGCTAACTACATTTTCTTGGCTACCTTTAAATGTGATTGCAGAATGAGACTGATGATTGCAGCAGTGAAGGATCATACAGGAGGCAGCAGAATATCCGGCCCAATGTTGTGAGATGCGGCTACTGTGTCAAACAAGGAAACGTGGTATGATGTGCTGATATTTTGTTTCTAAAATGTCTTTTCAATGTTTTAAAAGGCATTTACTAAGGGACTGTACGTTATTTACCGGGGGGGGAGGGCTGGTGCGCTGGAAGTCCGGTCAAAAAAAAAAATCATGGCCCCCCCCTCCACCTCAATTTTTTTCCCCATGGCCCTCCCCCCACTTCAATTTTGTTTTCCCATGGCCCTCCCCCTACAGGTAAAAAAAATAATATGTAAAATTGGTAGATGAACAACCATCATGAGAACAGTCAGAGTAGCCTACATCAAGGGCGGTTGTCTGCACTATTATGTGCTATCGTTATCAGTGGATACCTATGAGAAGCCGCTAGAATCTACCTCTGCGGCTGCATGGGATGCCTTTTAACTCCACCAGTGTTTCCCACAGAAATTTTGGAAACTATGGGGGCAGCCGGGATTTTTTTTCCCGGAGGGGGGGGGGGGGGGTCTTTTCACGTGGGCCTTTTCGTGGGGGGGGGGGGGGGGGGGGGGGGGTGTTGTATTCGCAAATGCAAAATGGCAAAACAATATGTTTGTACAGTATGAGTACAGTATGACATTGGCAAATGGAGAAACTATACGCCTAGCCCTACATGTCATCCATTGTTATTTTGAGTAATAAGGCTACATAACATTTTACCCATGATATTAGTAGTACATTGTCATTTATATTTTTTCAAAAAAAAAAAGTAGAATGAATCATTTCTGTTTACAACACAGTTTCATTTGTCCCTCATGCAGGGCTCTATGTAATGAAAAAAAATAATAAACATAGGCGCAGAGATAAGAAATTAAGAGTACTGTGAAATTGTTAACGCATAGACAAAAAGGGTCTAAGAGGGTAGGCTATGCCTTTTCCCCACACACACATAGGCATACACATTCTACATGAGGGGTGCATGGTCACAGGCCAGTGTTTCAAAATTCCTCCCATTAAAAGGGCGGAACAACATATTACACATTTATGTCTATATTCACATTCATTACACATTCATTTCTATATGCAGCCCGATGTCTCCTCTGCCGTGTCAATGAAGGCCTGTCACCTAACTCATTACAACTGTAAAAAAGCCTGGGAAGTGTTAGTAAACTCATCCCAACTGTCCCTTCTCTGAAGGTTTTTTTATTGCTCCCAAAACCCAAGTTAACTACAACAACTTGACCAATCCTTTGATCCCTCTGTCTTTCAAGAACTTGTGGTTTTCTCTATAGGATGTATATACTCCAGGAGGAAAATGCGAAGGAAATCGGAATTCAAATCGTTTTTAACAAAAACGGAAATCGTAAAAAAAGAAAAAATAAAAAAAAAAGCAAAAGAAAAAAAAAAAAAAAAGTTTTTTTTTTTTTTTTACATTTTCGGAAACTATGGCGGCCAAATTTAAACTATGGCGGGCCGCCATAGTTTCCTCAATGTATGGGAAACACTGTCCACTGTCACCAAGACACATTGCCTTCACTTTTTTTACGTGTTAAGTACAAATAATAATAATAATAATAATAATATTAATAATAATAATAATAATGGTAATAAAAACTTCCATTTCAATACCAATGTCCGAGTTGTTACTACTGTAAACTACAAAGTGGAGAGAGTTTCCCCAGCGCAGCTTCAATATTTCCCTGCTCGACAAGCAGCGCCTTTCACAGGGTACGTTTTACATGTTCAGCACAGTAGCGAAGCCAGGGACGCAGGTTTTGTCCAGGGGGTGCTGTGAAAAAAAATCTGTTTTTTTAGATGCAATTTCCTGCGTTCTAATCAATTTTAGGGTGAGGGAATGGCGAATCACATCTGAATAACTTCCTCATGTTTATGTAGCCTAAACAAGGATGGCTAGATTTAACCTTTTTTTCTTTAACATCTCACTTTGACACTATTAAATTCTTCTCCGCGGAAAGTGAGACGCGCACCTGATTTGGGAGGTGAGGGCGTGTTCAAGAGCAAATCGCGCTGCCTTGACAGTTTGTCTCTTCAGCATGGGCAGTGTGCAATGTGTGAAATTAGAAGAAATGCTTTGACTAGGCTATGCGATGCACTCGTGAGAGGTGACCGGGCTTTCAAATAATTTAGATTTTCTTGCAATTTCGAACTGTGGATCAGGTGCATCTCGATCAGGACCCCTGTCCTGTCTCCCAGACCGCGCATTAAAAGCACGCACGCACACACACAGGCATGTAATTACACTCTGACGGCCAAGAGTTTGGGATGTGATCGGAGCAAGAAGTAGGCTAAGCGCCAAAGCAGCTTGAGCCATGCTGGCTATTGATACAGGGAGAGTGAGAAAGCCACCTTTAGTTGGTGGTGCTATGGTGGTCAAATCAGCAGCAAGAGGCAAAAGGAACAAATTGCCAAAACAGAACCAGTACAACATTCCAAAACTCCAACAAGCACAGCCATTACACACCCGCGGCAATTCAACTTTGACAACTGTGATGATAGACAAGGCCAGGCAAACCATCGGCTGTGCTCTCCTTCATATTCACCCCATAGCCAACTCCGAGGCTAAGCTAGACTACTTCACCAGCAACAGGCAAGACCTAGCATACCAATACACGCTTCTACGAATCCAATCTCCACCGCAAGAAACAAAAGTCACTTCTTACCTGACACGATGCACAACTTTGGTGACATTCCCTTCTCCCGTCACGCTTTAAATGTAGGCCTACATAATCCCTTGCTTAGTTGGTCCGTTTTTGTTCACCAAAGTGATGAGACTTCTCTTCACAACAAGTTAGCTCCTCCAATGGTTTCAAGACCTTATGATGCATGGCCAACACATCGCCGTTAATACCACTTTTATTACTACCTTGACACCACAAGCTAACAAACTCGCGTCACTGCACCGTTCTACCCGTCTAGGCCTAGGTACTGTTCTTTCCGGTCTGGTTGGGGTCTAAAAGTTCTTTGAACACAAATGTAAAGCACACGGCGGTGCCAATAAATAAAATCATGACTTACCAGAGGCTGTGACCACCAGTTGACTACAACACCTCTCCAAAATTCCTCTGGAAATGCCCATCCAATTCGTTGTCAAAACTCCCCAAACTGTTTAGCCCATATAGTTCATCTCAGCTAGTTTGATATTTGCTCACGGGCATTTTCTATGATGCTCAATGTTCCTCCGTAGCACTACCAATCCTACAGTGAAAGAGAGTCAGCGCGGGCAATCTACAGTAGCTGCACCTGATAGTTTTTTGACTACAGATACACGCTTCAGTCAGAGAGATTTATCTGCTTCAGTGCTATGCACCGGGACCTTGCATCGCAAAGCGATGTGTTTCAGAACATGTTTTATTATTGTTTAAAAAAATAAATAAAAATAAAATAAAATAAATTCCGTTTTTTTCCCATGGCCCTCCCCCTAACTCCGATTTTTTTTGCCATGGCCCTCCCCTCCACCTCATTTTTTTTCATCATGGCCCTCCCCCCCCTACGCACCAGCCCTCCCCCCCTGATAAATTACGAACAGTCCCTAACATGAACATGTTTTATTGATGTTTGTGTGTGTGTGTGTGTGTGTTTTGCATATATTATATTATATTATATTATATTATATTATATTATATTATATTATATTATATTATTATGCTTATATTCGCCGACATACATTTTGTCTTATTTTAAACAATGTTTATAACACTAACACTGCACAATTTGACATTGTTATAAAAATTAACAGGCGATAGTGTGAGTGTCTCTTCCACTTCTAGTCCTGCCATGGCACAGATGAACTTATCCAGATATTGTTAATTGTTCTAGAGGAAGAGCTGGAAAAGAAGATTCTTTCTACTTGATGACCAGGCTGTAAGCTACTTCAAAAACGAAACGGTGAGGAGATGCACAAGCGTTATTAGGTGTCGTTTTATCACATGAATGGGTAAAATAACTGATTGTAAATAAAATTGCTGCGTATGTCACACGAGAGGGGGATATTCTTATGGCCTTCCATTAAATGTTCACTTCCTCACAATTTAGTGCACTTTGTAGAGAGGAAAATACCACCCTCTATCATGCAGTATATTGTCAAAGATTGTACTGATGAAAAATGATGTTAATGGGAAACACATTTTCTTACAAAAAAATCTTTTTTCTCCCTTTCACAGGATAAGGAGCCCTTACGAAGTATCCGGTTAATGGACATTACAAAAGTTCACGAATGTCTTGTCAAGTCTGGGTGAGGGAGAATAATTAATATACTTCTGAAAATGACTCCCCTGTGGCTGGGCTACAACAGAAAAGTTAAAGAATTATATTTTAACAACATTTTAACATGCATCGGTATTGCTCATGCCATCATTGATTTGTCAGTACTTGAAAACGCAGCATTTTTTAATTCTGACCTCTCCCAGATCCTAGCCTGCTAACTGGGGCATTGTGTATGCCCTTGTTCGTTTCTGGGGAGCATTTGTTCTCAAGATGCTGTCACATAAAGTTTGAACTGACAGCTTGATGAACAGACAGCTGTCTTTGTCTACTACTGTACATGTGACACAACAAGTATCGACTTTACATAATGTTTTTAATAGAACTAGCTTATGCAAATTGTTTGCAAAATAACATCAGCGAGTTTGAGAGCTTGATTTCCTTATTAGCCAAAGGCCGCTTGACCTCATGAAGGTTCCCTCTCTGAATTGTTATTATTTTGAAAGTACCTTTTGCTTTAGGTAAGGGTAGTGTTGAAACGGCACAGACAGACCAACGGGTTATTTGTTAAGCAGTGTTAAAATGACTGGCGGCAGTCCATCTGACTGAAGAGTTGTGATCAAGAGCAAAAGCTGATTTGAATGCTGGTTGGAAGTGAACAAGTATGTGTTACTGGCTTTCGAAGGACATTTGGATGTTGTGCAGACTGCTGGTGGAGGGTGGGGCTAAAAATCCTGGCCTTAAAAACAATAGTGTGTTCCATTTGGAGGTTTTGCATGTTCAAAAGCAGAATGAACTGAAATGACAACAAGTTTTATGTTACTAAAGACTTCATCTACCTAGCCAAAGCGTTTTATAGATTGGAACTAGCTGGTTGAGCAACAGACAACAACTGCATTTTATTTTATTG
This sequence comes from Engraulis encrasicolus, assembly GCF_034702125.1. Classification (NCBI taxonomy): domain Eukaryota; kingdom Metazoa; phylum Chordata; class Actinopteri; order Clupeiformes; family Engraulidae; genus Engraulis; species Engraulis encrasicolus. The sequence continues at coordinate 48,840,684 of NC_085859.1, read as the reverse complement.
TTTGAAGCAGTGTGTTGTTTTTGCTCTACCATCACTCACTGCACTATGAGTTCACACATGTTGTCACATGTGCCACACTGCTTACCTACCCTTTTGTTCACTTGTCCTCCCCTCTCCGCTTGTTCTTCATGTCCCCCTCTGGTGGCAGGGACCTTCTGGTGCGAGACAACCTCTTTGAGATCATCACGCAAACCCGGACCTTTTATATCCAGGTACTGTAGTACTGCCCAGCCTCTGTCTTTACAAAGATAGTGGTGAGTTGTGGCTCTGTGCCCGTCCTAACATTTCTCTCACACATTGCTCATCTGGAAAACGTGGAAACGACATACCGGTACATAAGCAAAAGGAGAATGGCCAGTTTCAAAGCTGCACAGAGATTTGTCTTGTAATTCAGCGATGCAGGTGAAGAAATTGCATGTACACAGTTTGTGTCTGAGCTAATAATGAGACATTTGATCACGCAATTCAGTCAAAAATGCTTGTTTCCTGTTATCACACAAGTATGTTTCTGCATGCCCCAGTGCTCCTCTAATCAAGCATGCCAATAATAGCAACTTCTTATAGCTTCACAACTGTGATGCACACACCATAAGGTTGTCTAGACCTTAACAACAAAGCTTTAATTTTTACAGCCACAAATCAGATCTGATTAGGATTTACCGAGAGATAGAAATGCTTTAATAACATCTCTAAAATAAAATCAATGTCTCTCTCCGTCTCACTCTTTGTGTTTAGACGGACACACCTGAGGACATGCATGGTTGGATCAAAGATATTGGAGTAAAAATTCAAGACTACAGAGGTCCTGTGAAGGTAAGAGAGTGAGTATTTGATGGGCAAACAGGCCTAATCAGCAAAATTAGGACCTTTTAGAAGTCGACGTTAATTTGTGTCAAACATGGCACATTTAATATACAGTAGAGTAGCAATTAAATATGCACAAAAATTCTAAGTAAACGGTAAAATGTGTGTAGTACACAAAAATATCCGCTGTTTACCATACAATTGTGATTTCATAACACTTTCTTCAGCGTTTCCATTTTAAATCCACATCCTTGTCTAATGTGAAAGTTGGGTAATGTGTAAGTGAATGAAATTTACAGTTGAAAGAGTTGTTGTGCAAAATTCATGTAATGACTGACAGTGATGGTAAAACAGTAAAACTGTTAATAAGTTTTACAATCCACTGCCGCATAGTCCAAATGATCTGATTTTAATACAACCAGATGATTGCCTGGTTGAATTGAACAGGTAAATACCAAGTTACTTCGAACATGCATGTGGCACTGGACTCTAGCTCAGTGTCTCTCAACCTTTTTTTAGGCGAGGCACCCTTTCAATTCATGAAAAATGTCAAGGCACCCCAAACCAACAAGCCGTAACATGGCATCGCATCCGATACCACACAAGCTTAGAAAAGTAGCACATTTGTAGACTTCACATGACCTACGTTCGAAGTTGCAGCTGACTGGGGCGACCTATATCTACTTTATTGTGCGTAAATGGCAGATGGAAAATTCCACTGACTGGCACTAACTTATCAATTTAGACAAATATGTATTATATTACATAATTTATTTATCAGCCATGATTCCGCGGCACCCCTGAGGGGGGCCCGCGGCACCCCAGGGTGCCCCGGCACCCCTGTTGAGAAACACGGCTCTAGCTAATGAATCCATGCTGCCAGCCACTGACTGATAAAACTTGGGTCATTTTAATTTCTACTCTGCTGCCCTCTTCAGGACTCTTCCTTCGCACGGTCCGCCTCCCTGTACCGCCAGAACATCCGCTCTGGTCAGGCCCCCACCATTGGGGCAGGCAGAGGCAAACCATCTCTGGTCAAGTCCTGCTCTGTAACGTCGTCTTGGCAACCGTGGATGCCAGTTCCTTCTGCCACGTGCCAGGCGCTGAATGAGAGCAAGGTGGAGTCGGATAGGAAGGACCGAGAGGTGGTGGATCGGGGTGGCAGCAGCCCCTTCGCATCTCTGCCTTCGCTCCTGACCCAGCCTTCCGATGCCCCCCAGCGGCAACGACACTGCTCCCAGCCGCAGACCGCCTCCGCTAGGGATCTTCCTTTTCACACGGACACTGGTGCGCGTTCAACAGATGTCTAGCTCATCTTTTTTTGTCCAGCTCTGCTTAGGATTTGAAATGCGATTTTTAAGTGCTTGCTCTAATCCTTAGAGCCTAATGCCCACAAGTGCTACATAGAGAACTAGCCTTTAAAATATGCAGGTAACTTGCTGCAAGGATCTTTTTTTACTGATTTAACTGACCAATGCCATGCATAGCCATTATAAAGAAACTACGTACATGGCATTTTTAAATTCAGTCAACATAATGCCATGTGTTGTTTTTATGTACTTCTTTCAAGTTCTCTGGTTTTGTATTTAATTTGTTTACAGTGCATATGGGTACATCAGTATTTGCTCTTAAGCATATTGTCCTTGAAATGAAGTTTGGGCTTCTCATCTCCAAGTGACTTTCAACTGGATGACTTAAGTTTAGCCGGCAAGATACCATAGCTTTATGGTTTGCCATGCTCTCCAATAGGATTTGCCAAGATTTGCCAGTAAAGGGCTGTCAGTTGAGAATGGTGCTGGAACTGTTTAAACATCTTCAGAATATGAAAAACAATAACCTGTTACCTGACCAATAATCCATAACTCTCCGTAGATGAATGAAGTCCTGCCTTGCTTTACACGTATACCTGCGAACGTATTTCAGAAGGTGGGCCTTCTCCAGTTCCAGTTGAGAGAAGAGGAAAAACACCATTATCAACAAAACACGTGCCCTATTCATCTTTTAGGGAAAGAATATGATTCGACAACACAATTGTAATCGACATGAGCCAGCCATTGTTGTCTGAGAGAAACTCAATTCTCCACTATGACACATCAATGAAAATGTGTGCAGCGAACCTAATTAGCATTTTTTTGTTGTTTTTTGTTTTTGGGGCTACCTCGACGCACCTCCCATCGGCACATGTTCCTGATGTATTGTACATGTAAGGAGCAAGGTGGAACTACATTCATCTGCCGGACAAATCACATTCCATATAATTTGACATCATGATATTCCAGCAGCCAGACACAGCTAGACAAGAAGTTAACTGCCCACTCGGTTGTATAGATTCGTTTGCACATGCAACCTATGCCCAAATCAAGTGTGAAGCTATAGTTTTAGGAACTGTTTACACATACAGTATATTGATATTTTACAAACACATACATTTTAATCTGTTTGGGCCTGTTTACATGTAAACATAGTTGTAAGTGGATTAAAAAAAAATGTGCCTGAAACAGATACAGGTCAGCAAAAAATGCACAAAATCAATTTTAAAATAAAATTGCTCATTATTGCCAATCTCATGGATAGTGATTCCAAATTCCATGCCAATTTGTGTTGACATAACAATTGAACTTTCTTTTGTCCACATGTGTAAACGGCACTTGAAAATATAAACGGCTTAAAAATATCTGTTTTTAAAAAATATCCATACGTGTCGGTGAGGCCTTAGGCACCGTCATAATGAGTATAGTCATGCATGTGTAATCAAGTCAAGTAGGTTTTTTTTTATTGTCAATTTCTTTACATGCACTGGTCATACAAAGAATTTGAAATTACATTTCTTGCTTTCCCATACAGACATAGACTAATCTAGGTAAGGACATAGACAATGTAATGGAAGCATTCCAAATGGGCTTTTAGCAGTGCGGGTGGCTATTCCTATTTAACTAACCCGTGCTAAGTAATTCATAAGGATTCTAAAACCTCATAACAGTAAGAGTCCTATGGCTTCATTGCAGTAGCTGAAATGGAACAGGGCTTACCATTTGAGGTGCTCTGCATGACCTACACATGTTTAAGAGCCCTAAACCTAGTTTTTAGTACACTTTTTTTAACATGACCACTTTCCTCAATGATGTGACCAGGGGCTTTACTACAAAGTTGATACATTAAAACAAACCTGGTTCATTTAACCTATAGGTACACAGACACTTATTGTGTGTAAGCGTTGAAATTTGGGAACAGATTAAGCCGTGCTCTAGCATGTTTTACAGTTAATTAAACCAGAGTAGCACTTATTCACCTTTGTAGTATATCCCCCAGCAGGAAGAATACTATCTGAGCGATGATGAATTCAAGAATTGGCCAAGTTATATTTGAATGGTTAGGTGCATAGTCAGAGAATGTGAAGGTGAAGCTTATGTTGACGGTCCCAACAATGTGTGCTGTTGGTATTCATTTCTGAGTGCCACTTAGAATGGAATATACACGTTTGTATTTGAGGTGTTTTGTTAGTCGTTTTGTTTTTGTTAGTGCTCAAGCATTTTCATTCTGAAATTGTAATATTTAAAATTAATTCTATTCCATGAGACCGCAGTGATTGATTGATATGGCTGATATACAAGAGGGTGAAAAAAGGCCTGTAATTATGTGAAGCAACTTCATTTACCAGCATACTATAGGAACTGTAGCTTGATATATTTTTGGTACGATGGACAAAAGTAATGTGTAAATTAAATTAAGCCTATTTGCACTCTTGGTTTTCAGTGAAAACGATGGATCCCACTGAGTTACTGAGTGATGAAACTCCAGACAGAATGGTGCACCTAAGTCACGCCCTCTACTTCCTGGTTCATGGGGCATGGGGAGTCAAAAAAATAAGTACTGGGCTTGAAATGAGTGGTTTTTCGACGCAAATCCAAACCTTGGACCTCCACCTATCCACCACAAATCCACCACGACTCGCTTCGTTCACTTCCATTCATTTTTTTGCAACTTATTGCCCTATGAACCAGGAAGTAGAGGGCGTGACTTTTGTGCCCCATGGCAAAGCACAGGATTTGCAAAAGTTACAAATATTTGGCTTTTGGTTAAATATATAAGAGAAGTGAATTCAAAGTGTAAAGCCAAATGTTGTAATGTAAAGATACTGTGACTCTGCTTAGAGATAACGTTCAGGACGAGTATTTGTTCAAGGCTATTTTTTAGGTTCATCCTGGTATTTCACCTGAAAGCCAAAGATACCTAACTTTTAGTGAACAGTATAATTTAGCATCACCTAAATAAAGAACTGTTCAAATCTTAATTCACATCGAACTTGACCAATATATAAAATTCAGTGTGGTTTTCTATTTTGTTGAGTTTGTTGAAATTGTTTTGGATCATGTCTTGATGTAATTTAAAATATAATGACAAGGGATATTTTCTGGTCATTGCACAACAGTTGATTATATACATAGGTTTCACGTTTACAAACATCCGTGTTGTGATGAGGGGCAAGATGCTAAGCAGCCAACCAGGTGATCTGGTTGCAGTTTTCAACAATCAGAGACAGGCTGAAGAGTGTGCACAGCCAGGGGTGTTTACAAACTTGCAACCCATGTATACTTTTTGAAATATTCTCTGTTGAGGGAGGCACTGCCCCTTACAGCATTTTCCTTTTAATAAAATGGTTAAGAAATTGTTAGCATGATGTCTTCATGACCTTCTTTTGGAAATATAGTGAATGTCTAGTTCAAGTGTCAGAGACAGAATCCATGCACTTATTTATTTTGCATAATCTTTACAATTGATCCAGCTACATCCAGGGGTTCAGTACTACTAGGAAATGTTTGTATCAGATTCCAAGGTTTCCTTTTAAACAAAGGAATTCACAAACACATCGAACGATTCTCTCTTTTTAATAAAAAAATAATGAATGCATGAAATAAAATAACATCTAGTCAGCAATGTCTATCTTTGTCTCCTACTCCATCGGTTTAAACATCTTGTCGCCAGCTTGGAACTGCCCTAAAAGGATAATCGGAGACAGAAACAAGACACATTATCAACCTGTGTAATGAAGCATCATTCTATCACACAATTAACTATTAGAGTATTAACAATGATGATGAATGATCAACCTAGTCTTCTTCAGTGTACACACACACACACACATTTCCTCCACCATAAATGAATACATTTTCCTGTACACTCATATTTCTCTCTTCATTGCACAAGCACAGGTTGATCAGTTTTAATCCACTGCTTTTTATGTTGTATATAGTATAATATATGATTTATAGACTGGGTATTTGAGTGGAGCTTGATAATCCTAGCCAGGCCCAGCAATAAAAGTCAGCACTGAATTGCTCTTTGAACGTAATTGTCCTCTATTGTTGCAGCCACATTGGACCTTGAAAGGTGTGGCTCATTTATTGTTCTTCATTCTAAAAGAGATGTCTTTCACAGTATTTTTGCTCTTTATGATCGCAAACATTACTGACTGTATTGTCAGAACTCAGTACTGTGAATTCTGTTATGAGTTGTGGGAGCTGTGTGCATGAGCACATGCATGTTCCGGACAAATTTTCTTCGGTAGTGAAATAAGTACATTAGACTAAATCAGTTACAGTCTTGAATATTGAGTGTGTAATGATACCTGTGGAATGGCTGATATACAGGCCCTCCTCCAGTTGGTCCAATGTTCTTCATATGCTCCTCCCACCCTTTGGTTGGTCTCAGAAGCCGACTTTGGTCTCTGGTAATGTGAGCTTCAACCTGTATAACAAGTTGACCAAACATTAAATCTTAAATGGTCCCTCATTATAGAGAACTGTACTTAATTCTTAGATAAAAAAAAGAATATATTTTGTCTACTGGTACAACAAAAGTGTTGGCATAACCAAATTCATCCAACCTTATATTCAGATGAGATGACTGGTATTATCAATGTTACTAACAAATAACAATAAATTCCTACTGTTCGAACCCTTATGATGCTGTAGGCAAAGTATAGGGCTGCAGAACATTAGTACTACATTATCCTTTTGCAACACTGCACTAGTTCATTTTATATTCAGATATCTTATACAAGCATATTTAATTTAGGCATGTTCCAACTGAAACGTATAGCAAATTAAACATCCAGTCCAAGTCCAGGGGCCTATACTACAAAGCTGGTTCAGGATAAGTTAAGGTTTAGTTAAGAGGTAAATCGTCTAATAAAAGAGCCTGGAGTCCTCATTTTCTTACAGGGTGTCTACAGGTTTGACCAAGTCAAAATTAAGACATTTTAAGACTTTTCAATACCATTTTCCAAATAAAATTAAGACCAACTCGCAGCGTTTACAGGTTTTAGCAAGTCAAAATTAAGACATTTTAAGACTTTTCAATACCATTTTCCAAATGAAATTAGGACCACTCGCAAGATCATACACAGGTTCAAATGAAGCACAAAAACCAATTGGTTATTTACATTAATGTAGCCGTTTGAAAACACAAAACTATACACAATGAAACTTTACACTAAATAAAATTCAATAATGAGTTCTAAATTACACTACATGGCTACAACTCCCGATTTCCGTCGCAAAGTTCATCACATGGCTGACATAATTATTTTCCGTCGCAAAGTTCATCAAATGGCTGACATAATTATTCCTCCCTAAATTAAGCTCCACAAATTTAAGACATTTGGGTTGAAAATTTAAGACAAAATAAGACTTTTCAAGGCCTTATTTGGCGTTTTTAACACTTTTTAAGGACCCGCGGCCACCCTGTCTTAAGAATAGCTCTCGCATTAGATGATTTACCTCTTAATTTAAGATGAACTTATCCTGAACTAGCTTTGTAGTATAGGCCCCAGTTGCCTTCAACTAAACTCTTCTGTGTGTTACCTTTTCTTTAAGTTTCTCCAGCTGCTTCTTCCTCTCCAAATCCTGTTCCTCTTTCTGCTGTTTCTGTGATAGCTTTGTTTCCAGCCTGTGTAGATCCTTAAGAAGGACAAAATGGGTGTAAGCCAAATTGCAAATTGATTGACCCTACCATGCCATATTATCTGTAAGTACTGTTTTGTGTTGTTGTAAGTACCCTATGTGTAGCCTGGTTCTTACCAGACCTCTGTGTGTGTGTGTGTGTGTGTGTGTGTGTGTGTGTGTGTGTGTGTGTGTGTGTGTGTGTGTGTGTGTGTGTGTGTCTGCCGCTCCCTGGTGGCGTTCAACACACACGAAGGTCTGGGAGCATGTAGCAAGATTCCATTTCTCCCGTCAAAAAATAATCAGAGCATTTATTGCTTCAATATCAATGGCAGCTTGCATTGAGGAGTCACAGGACACATATACAGTAGACTTTATTGATGCTTTAGAAATCAACATTTTTGAAGGAATTTGTTGATATTGAAGCAATAATAATGTTCATATTATTTTTTTGACTGGAGAAATGGAATCCTGCTACATGCTCCCAGACCTAGTAGTTGAGCTCATGAAGCTGCACGCAACTACAAGTCGGGCAAGAGCCAGGCAACACTATGTGTTATCTAGCCTGTAATATTAGTCAGTAATAACGAGGCAGAAGTAGCACCCACACCAGTGAGCATATTGTCATTCATTCATAAGCATATTGTCTCACATTTACTGTAATGTATCACTCATCTCTCCCTTAGCATTTACATTTTCAGACAGTGTTACAGTACATGGAGCAAAATCAACCGCTGTGCAACATACGTGTACTTCAAATGGACACAATAGTCCAGGTGATGTTCATTTTTCTTTTCTTTTTCTTTTTTTCTTTTTTTTTACTCCAACTCCCATTGTCATTGTGACACAGCACACAAGTGAACACTGCACACTGCACACAACGAAATCCAACCGGCAACCTTTGGGCTACAAGTCTGACGCCCTAACCGCTTACCCATGACTGCCTTTGAAGTGCAGCAATAGCATGTGCTATTAACTCACCCTTTCCTGAAACTGCTGAATGAGCTGGGCCCCAGCCTTCCTTCTCTCCTCAACTTCTGCCCGTTCCCGAGCCGCAGCCTCTGCTAGCCGCTGCTCCGCCTGTTGCTTCTTCTGTCGGACACAGGCCTGTGTAGAAGGAAAGTTTAATTTGTACTTGACACTGCGGGTACGCACTCCAAGTCAGATTTAAAATTCCAGGACTTTTCCATGACTTTCCCTGACCATAATGTAGAATTTCCATGCCCTCTCATAACAGGGAAATAGCCAACATCATGATCAGATGTTTTTTAAAGGGGTCAATTTGTGATTGCCAGTCTTTGAAATTGCCATTTTCAGCAGCCGCCTCCCTTGAATATTTTCTGCGTTCATTATTGTTACACAATTTTGGAGCAGCAAGGAAACCAGCATACATTTGTCAGTTGCAATATTACAGTACACTAGATACTTTTATGTTAGCTGTTAACCTGGGGATTTGTCCGCGACCCCCCCTTTAGTACCTCCGCGACCCCCAGTTTGGGAGCCACTGCTTTACATGATGCAAAATGCATGTAGGGTGCGTGGCCTCAACGGCTCTGCTAAAAAGTGTATGATCCTGATGAGTAAGGAGCAGCATATTACACGTAACTTTATTACTTCCGCCAAGGAGGTTATGTTTTCGGTGGCGTTGGTTTGTCTGTCTGTCTGTTTGTCAGCAGGACAACTCAACAAAGCACTGATTTGGATGAAACTTTATGGACTTGTTGGAAATGACAAAAGGAACAAGTGATTACATTTTGGTGGCGATCCAGAACCAGGATTTTAAAGAAGATTCTTCTGCATTGCTAGCCTAGAAATCTAGACGGCCCTAGTGACCGCAAATTGAATCGCGGGACAGGGCAAATATTGATATTTTTTGATGAATTGATACATTTTGATATTACAATTTCTAACTCCACAAAAAGAAGGCAGACTTAGAAAACTAAAAATAGGGTGTAACATAGTCAAATGTTCTATCAAACAGCTTCCTTGGCGGAGGTCTGCACTCCGAGTGCATTTCTAGTTCACATGTATTTTATTACTTTAGATTTAAGATTATGCTACAATGTGTTTTTCTACCCGCTATATTGACCAGTTTAGAATCCACATCATCACTGGCTGTGCACGCATTGTTGACTCAAATACACACAAACACAAGCAGACAGTGCAGGCCTTAAAGAGAGAAGACCTGCCGTCCTGAAGTGTGTACGTTTGAGAAAATAGAGATCCTGAAAAGTATACTTGTTAAGCTGAGAGGGAAGAGGCTGTTCCAGAAGCATAGGATATGATCAGAGATTCTTTAAATATATAGAGATATGCCACTGTAATAGGTTGCTATGGGCACCAAACATGACCAGGTTCCGGTCTGCCTAAAGGGGCGTGTCATAATACTCCTAGCCATAGACATCATATAGAATACTGTTCTATATGATGTCTATGCTCCTAGCATTGAATAGATCAGTCCTTAGGTCTGCCTAGGTCTGACTAATGGGGGATTCCACCCCCCCCCTTGCAATAATAGAACCCGGAAACAATGGGCCAATGGAACCTCTCTCTCTCTACTCTCTCTGATATGTTTGTGGTTACAAGAAATCAAACGTACCGACTGGAGTGAGGACACCATCGTGAATGCCCATGTCTGTGACACCTACATCATATCTGGAGAACATCGCTTTGCCACTTGGCTAGTTTTTTTTTTTTACAAATGTGCGGTGCATGGTCGATTCTGCTCCAACGATGCGCGTGCTGCCAAATTATGTTATATCTGTGTACAAAACAGGGGTCTATAGATGTCTTTAACATTCAACTTCAACCTTCAACAGCCAGTTTATTCCTATTAATTCCCCAACATTCCAATGGAAAATTTCCAACCTCGAAAATTCCCAGAATTTTGCAACCTTAATTAGAGCATTGCACATGACAAAGGAAACCTTTTTTGGAAAAAAGTTGAACATTCATTAATTCACTGCAAAAACAGAAAGAAGTGTGTGTGTGTTTCTTTTCCTTATTGAACGAGTAAGCATCCACTAATCAGCACCTTCTAAGAAGCGTAGGTGTACCAGGTTGGTCTGTCTTGATTTTAAAGGTGCACTGTGTAAGATTGTGGCCAGAATAGGTATTGAAACTATGCTTATCATTGAAATTGTGCTGCCTACTGCCAAATTTGATCTTTACATGAACATTTACAAAGTAATAAACTAGTATTTACTAGTATGACCAAAGTACAGTAAGTTTTGCAGCTAAAAATGTCTATTTCTGGAAATTCAAAATGGCGGACCTTGGAGAAGATCCCACTTTTCATGTATGAAAAGTGCAATTTTCCCAGTCAAATTGAATACTTAGAATTTGATGGTGGTGAAGTAATAAAGTATTTGTTAAAAAGGTAACATTTGTGACTGGGCATCGTGGGTTCTGGAAATGAACTACTAAAAATATTACCCAGTGCACGGTGCTTTAAAGGGTATTACTTCCCTCTTTACCTGTACTGCCAGCCGCGCCTCCTGCTGCCTCCTGCGCTCCTCCTGCTGCCTCCTCTTCAGCTGCGCCTCCTCCTTTACGCGCCGGTCCTCCTCCTGCTCCTCACGGAGCTGCCGCTGGCTCCTCCACTCCACCTAGTGGTAATGGGCCAGACCATCAGTGCTGGGCAACCTACATTAATTTGTTATGATATAATCCAGTGTCATATTCCATCTCAATTTTGCCCATTTGGCCTAGAAAAGGGACCTCAGCGTCTTCAGAACATTCCGGGTGAATAAGGCGAATGGGTAGGGTGTTGGTCTGTCAGAGGGTTGCAAGTTCTAATCCTACCCTTACCTCTCCCTACTCATCCATGGCTGTGGTACGCACGCACAAACACACACACACACACGTCTCTCTCTCTCTCTCTCTCTCTCTCTCTCTCTCGCTCTCTCTCTCTCTCTCTCACACATGATTAAAAATAGCGATTATGGCTTGTGCAGTCCTGGCAGTAGGGCATATTATATTTTGGATATCAGGAATGGACTAACCAGTCTGGCGGCCGCCTCCTTCTTCTTCTCCTCCTCACTCCGCTGGCGCCGTCTCTGCGCCTCCTCCTCGCGCTGCCACCGCTCGCTGTCCAGCACCTCCTCCCTCTGCTGCAGACGCTCCTCCTTCTCGCGCTCCTTCTCCGTCCTCCATTTGAGGATGGCCTGAGGGATAAGAGACAGTAAAGAATTAGTCGGGTTATAGATAATGTTGTGTCCAAAAGTTATTCAACCACGGTCTCTGTCCTTCCGAATGGTCTGAGCCAAGGATTCAAGGATTTTAATGGGATTATTCCTCATTCATCATACATAGTTGGGTTAGTCCAGTGGTTCTTAACCTGGGGGTGCGGACACCCCCTGGTGGCGCGCCAGAGATTGCAGGGGGTGCACGGAATTGAACAAAATTCTGCTTGCAAGCATTATTTTTAGACCAAATGAAAAACAAATTATGTTTTTATCTCCATGTTAAGTCATTCAGGTATTGATTAATGTCTCGAGCAAGAATCATGGTAATTTATCACCTTAGGGCATACATGTGTAGACGTTTGGGTTGGGGGGGGCTTATCTGGGGCACGCGTAAGGGGATGCTTTAAGAAAAAAAGGTTAAGAACCACTGGGTCAATCATCTCATAATCATATTTTATAACGTAAACCAGACCAGCTGATCTTGAGATGCAGCCACACATAATCTTCCCTCTGATGAGAAATTCTGGAATCTCGGAACACAAAAATCCATTGCAATCTCTTTTTTACCTTCGCCAGAAGGTTATGTTTTGCCCGCCGTGTATTTATCTGTCAATATGTCTGTTTGTTTGTACTTCGTCTAACTCAAACGTCAACAAAACTGAGCCGATTTTTATGAAATTTTGTGGGATGATTGGTCATGACCCAAGGAAGAATCGATTAGTTTTTGGGAGTGATTGGGTCAAAGGTCAAAGGTCAAGGTCAAAATGTTTGTTTGTACTTCCTATAACTCAGACAGAACTGAGCCGATTTTTATGAAATTTAGTGGGATGATTGGTCATGACCAGGGGTGTCAAACTCATTTTGGTCAGGGGGCCGCATACAACCCATGTGGACCTCAAGCGGGCCGCATTAGTAACATAATCGCAAAAAAAAAAAAAAAAAACGTAAAGCAGAGGATTAGTGTTCAGTACTATCACGTTTAAGTGTGTTGAATATGTAGAAAGCAATGCAATACTGATAATCCTATGCAAAAATTCCTTGACTTCATTCATTCATTGCCAACCGTCAATTAATTAAATATGGGACAGTTCATTTTGGCAGGGGGTCTGGGGGTTTTCCCCCATAAAAATTTGTATTTCTTATATGTAATTTCCTGCATTTTCACGCATTCTAACATCCCGTTTCCAGTTTGAGCTTAATAGGAACCAATACAAATCGAATTATATTTATTATTTAATTACAACCAATACCAATACAATACGAATAAGAAGTATTAACATTTTATCTCTATATATGAGGTCTATAATATATGAGCTTTATCAAATGCCTGTTACAGTACAAATTCACTATTTATAATAGAAGTGTGATGTGCACTTTACTACATATATTCAGTGTAACAGAGGGACCATTGGGTTAATGTCATGCATGTCTCGATTTTGCCCCGAGGGCCGTAATTGCGCATTTCGGTTATTTCATTAAAAAAAAAAAAAAGTAAAAAAAAAATATATATATATTTTTTTTTTACATCCGGGCTGGATGGAACCCTCTGGCGGGCCGGATGCGGCCCGCAGGCCGTATGTTTGACACCCCTGGTCATGACCCAAGGAACAATTGATTAGTTTTTGGGAGTGATTGGGTCAAAGGTCAAAGGTCAAGGTCAAGGTCACGAAAAGGTCAAAAACGTACATTGAGCCGATTTTTATGAAATTTAGTGGGATGATTGGTCATGACCCAAGGAACAATCGATTACTTTTTGGGAGTGATTGGGTCAAAGGTCAAAGGTCCAGGTCAAGGTCACGAAAAGGTCAAAAACGTAAATTGAGCCGATTTTTATGAATTTTAGTGGGATGATTGGTCATGACCCAAGGAACAATCAATTACTTTTTGGGAGTGATTGGGTCAAAGGTCAAGGTCAAGGTCACGAAAAGGTCAAAACGTAAATTGAGCCGATTTTTATGACATTTAGTGAGATGATTGGTCATGACCCAAGGAACAACCGACTACTTTTTGGGAGTGATTGGGTCAAAGGTCAAGGTCAAGGTCACGAAAAGGTCAAAAATGTTTTTCTTTGCCAAGCACTATATGCCAGAAGAACGTGTGCATGCTGAATTGAATAAGAGGTCAAGACTGGGCCAAAAATGTAATATTACAATATTCCGGTCCGATTTAAATGAAACTAACACCAAAATTTGGAGAATGTTATGCCCCACACTTTGAAGATGGCCAGAAAAAAATAAGTGGCGTAGGCGAAGGTTTGCGCTCTACCGAGTGCCCATTCTAGTTTAATCATGTGTCACCACATTTGATTTGCATTTGATCTGCAACTTCATTCAATTTGTATTATTCCTATAAATCTACCTATACCTTCAAATGAACACAATTCTTTAATGTAATTTGCTTTCAGTTGAAGTAAAAAAAAAAAAATCACCAGTTTTTTCTTTTCTTGCAGATCCTGGAGCTTCAAGTACCACTCCTCGTGCTGCAGGACCTCCTGTTGGCTTCGGGCTGGGAGGTAGGCCATGGCCTCTCTCAGGTAGGATGGCCTGCCGCCATGCTTTGTCCAAATCTGGAGGAAACTCTGGTGGTCGTACTGGTCCCAGCGGCCATACACTGTAAAAGCATTCAGATTTTTACAAAGCCGTCAAAACATTTTCCACCAACTTTACAATATTGGTATAAAAGCATACAAAATGTCACCAGTGCTACATTTTCAAACTTATCCACTACTGGTTTAATGTTAAACATCCAATACTGTAGTAAATGCTAAGCACATTTTAAAAAATAAATCAAAAGATCCATGCCACTTGCTAATGGGTCATTTCATGTGAAATCAGACACTTTGGGACCCGACCAACACAGATTTCAATCATACTTGCTGTGCCTGTTTAGTAGCAAGGTAGCACCCCAGAACTGCATTCGTGTGAATCTGACACCAATATTGAGGGAGAAACATAGCAAAGGTTTTCTGATTTCTGGTTTTCTGATTTCACGTGAAATGACCCTAATGTTCTTGAACAAGTTGGTACGGAGATTGCATTAAATTAGATTTGATTCAAAGATGAAAGTTCAGAAAACACTGCACACTGCTTAGTGTTCTTTTTTATTTTATTTCTTGGAGCAAACAAGACAAAAAATAACTTTCTGAACTTTCATCTTTGATCAAACCTCACACCTACACCTGTGTTGCTGAGGGCTAGTGCACAAGGACCTGTTGAACTTAGATTCAACTTTGCCATTACACATGTAACGATACAGAGTAACAAAAAGCAGCTCAGCATTGAGTAAGAAAATGCAAAAAGCAGACGTGCATACACACAGAATGTGCAGTGTTAACAGATACGTGCAGTACAGAATAACACCATGTTTACAGTTAGTGCAAGTAGAGGTTGTTATAGATAAGTGTATGAACAGATAGATATGGAGAGATGTGACATAGATACGATCAGATAAGAGAAGAGCAAGAGAGACATCTGTGGCCTACTAGGTGGGGCGTTGGTCTTTGGAGCAGAGAGTTGACCAATAGGAAGAGGGTGTATCCGTACACCTGCATCCATGGCATGGCCCTTAAGGCTTGCCCCACATTGCTCCAGGGACTGTATCCAGCTGTAAGTTACTAAGTATTAACTCCTCAACTGTAAGTCGCTTCGGATGAAAGTGTCAGATACGTGTAATGTATCTTAGACCCATTAGTGACATTTACCAGGCATTTCGGCTAGTGACGAAAAAAGTGAATTTAGAGTCCTAAATGTAATGCAATGCTCAATACAATTGGGGGAAAACGTATACTAACCCCCTGTCTGCTGGAGAAATGCATCGAGGGCCTTCACCTCTGGGGGAACGGCGTCACTCTGAATGGAAGGGGTGACATGCACTTTTCCTGATGGAGCAGTGTGTGGCACAGGCTCTGGCTTGTCGGTGTGAGACCACAGTTCCATCTTCTTTTCAAAAGCAGCAATCTCTTGGCAGCAGACCCTCTCCTCCTTCAGAAGCTCCTCGAAGCTACAGGTCAACAACCATAGAAGGCCGACATCTATGCCCATTAATACTTATAAATTATAATTGAATAATAACAATTTTAAAAACAAACTTTGGCTATGACAAACACATAATTAATTGGCTTTGATTGGTGATGGAACATCACGAAGCAGAGTTAAGCTTAGTACTTCAGGACTTGAACATAGGAGATTTTCTGAAACTGTGTATCCAATGTAGCACAAGAATCATTAGACAGAGATCAGCTAAGGAGAGAAGACTGCACAATAGTTTCACATGTGACATCTACACACTGTTACAAACCTTTGATGCTGATCTAGTTTAAAGGAGTTCATGGCAGTCTCAACTTCGGTCATAATTGCTTGTAATTTCTCAACCACTGAAAACAAAAACAAAAAACACAGGTCAGTGAGCAGGAGGAATCTGACTATAAGCATTCCTTGATATTGCATATGATGTCTGGTGTATTCAATTTTAAATCCTATGTGTAATGTCATTGTACACTAGGCTATATAGAAGACAATAAAGTACACTTGATTTTACTTGACTACTTCTGATTGATCATTTAACCCATTTTGTCCTAAGCCCTTTTTGGGAAAGGGTACCCTCTGCCTATTAAATCCTAAATATCTCGGCCTCCGAAGCACATACAAATATGAAATGAGTTGCATTTAAAAGCTAGGACCCTCGTTTAGCCTTAGAATGTGTTCATTCAGCTCTAACTTACCCACCTTTTTAATCAAACAGCTCCAATCTCAAGAACCTGAATGCAGTGTATGTGTGTTTCCAGGACACAATGGGTTAAAATGTGTCAACTTACGTTCACTGGAGGGTTTTACATCAGTTAGTTGCTCCTGAAATCCTCTGACTCCATGTCTGAGTTTCACCAGCTGTTGCTCCACTTTGATCCCTGAATGTATAAAACAGTTAGATCTTGCTGATAGAACACACTGATGGGTGACCTGAAACCAAAAGACACATTTGCTATTGTTTATAACCAGCTACCTCTATGGCAGAGTAAGTAATCCACACCTCACCTTCAGCCCAGGGTGCCTGTCTCTGGTTAAAGGTGCAATGTGTGGCAGAGTAGGCATTGCATCTATGCTGCTCTTTGAAACTGCTTCCTATTGCAAAAAATGATCTTTTCATGTATATTTACTGATAATAAACTAATATTTACTAGTATGACCAAAGTACAGTACGTTTTGCAGCTAAAAATGTATATTTCTGTAAATTCGAAATGGCGGACAAGGTGAAGATCCACCTTTTCATGTACGAAAAGTCAAATTTTCGGCTGTCATAATGAATATTTTGAATTTGATGGTGGTAAGTGTTCATGAAAAAGGTAACATTTGTAAATGGGCAGCATGAAATCTGTAGTCACTCTGAATGCAAATGTTAAGCATAACTGGCTTCTTGTGATCGGTCGGCTCTCACTGGAGAGCAACTGTCCATGCAGATGGACCAATCATCAAAGTGCTTCACAGGGTCCGCAGGGACCGCTGCACTCGAGAAGCTTGCGATTAGTGGTGCACGGAGATTATGGTTAAAGCAGTGTGTTGGGCAAGATTGCTGGCCATGGTGCTGAAGTAAGCCTGAGAAATACCTATGCGGTAAACATTCTGGAGGTCTGGGTACAGTAGCGCGTCTGAGAGCTCAGGCACTATCTGCAAGGTCCGAGCGGAAAACCTTGGCCAGTGATGGTGAGAGAGCAATGGAGCAAGGTGAACCGGAGAGGACGCGAGGGCAGAACGCGATGACGCATTGATGGAACATTGCTGAAAGGGAGGCGAGCGGGGAGGTGGTGGGTGCGAGTGAGAAAACAGGTTTTGATAGGATTATGCATGATGGTATTCACTGTGTTTTTTTGTTTTGTTTTGGTTAACTTTTTGGTGCTCTGCAGCACGGAAAGAAAGTAAAAGACCCATCGTGATTGTGAGACTGCACACAAAGACATTGCTTTTATGCCTCATCCACAGAGGCGCATCTTGCCACCAGGCTAGGCAGGCAGCCGCTTGGGGCCCCCAAGCCCCTGGATGGTGAAACACAGCTCACACTTTGCTAAAGAAGTGGCACATTTCGCTTGGGGCCCCAGCTGAACCTAGAATCGCCTCTGCTCATCCATGTAAGGGGGCAGCAAAACTGGCAACGCATGGGAGTGTGGGAGTAGTACCATGCTCAAGGTACCTCAGTCATGGAGAAAAATAAGGGTGCTGAATTTTCAATTCTTAATCTCAATGACATTTACTTAGACCAATCACCATTG
Source organism: Engraulis encrasicolus (assembly GCF_034702125.1). NCBI lineage: Eukaryota > Metazoa > Chordata > Actinopteri > Clupeiformes > Engraulidae > Engraulis > Engraulis encrasicolus. The sequence continues at coordinate 48,822,493 of NC_085859.1, read as the reverse complement.
CTTCTAACATGATGTGGATCACCAGTTGTTACAGATCCAGATAGCATGCCACATCAGCAAACCTCAAGCTTAAGTTACAAGTATGGCGCCTCACCACTTACCCATGTAATTATTAGTTGTGCAGAGTTGGACATGGAAGGGGTAACACTGTCACATCAGTACAGCAAATGTTTATGAATGACAAACTTACGATCATTGTTCAGGTTGTGTTTCAATTTTTCATCCAAATCCTTCACAGCTGAAAAATAATCACCCTGTCCATTCTTCCAGTGGATTTTAAGCCACCCATCTCTCTCATGTTTCTCCACCCTGGAATTAAAAATAATGAGACAATACATAAAAAGGGCAAGTTCTATAATTTTCCACACACACACACACACACACACACACACACACACACACACACAGACACACACAGACACACACAGACACACACACACACGTTGCTGTTTATCATGCCTGTCATTGAGTTGCACCTGTGTATGAAATGCGCTATACAAATAAACTTGCCTTGCCTTGCCTAATAATATAAATTATTATTTATTAATTCTCACAAAGCTGCTATTAAGTGACTATGTCAGATTTGTCACATAGGACACTACTGAAAATGCACAACAATACCTCTTTTATGTTCTCTATGTCTCTTGTTGTCCAGTAGCCTAGTCTTACTAGTCTATGTATTGTATGGGTACTGTAGGCTAAGTGTACTGCCTGTGTCTATAAGTTACCTAAAGTATGCCTATGTCTGCATGGGAAAAAGTAATCTTTGTATGACCAGTGCATTTTGACAATAAAGACAATAAAGCTGACTTGACTTGAATGCAAATAGATCATGTCCTGAGGTGAGCCATGCACACAGTGTCCTGTGTGCTTATTATGCCCTAGTCTGTTGGTGTTGCACAACTGTTGGTGTAGGCCAGTGGTTCTCAAAGTGTGGTCCGGGGACCACTGGTGGTCCACGACAGAGCTCAAGTGGTCCGCAAAGGGATTTCTACTCTTCCGATACAAGCTAGCAGAAGACTATATATGTAACACATTATTACAAAGCCAAACATGTCTGAAGTCATATTTTCACCACAATAAGACAGGCTTGTAAATGTGAATGAAAAGTAAGTGATATGCATCAACATTAGTGCTGAAATAGCACCGCCAACTGTCAATTCAGTTGTCAGGTGGTCCCTGGACATTTTTTTGGGAGACAGAGTGGTCCTCAGTCTGAAAAAGTTTGAGAAACACTGGTGTAGGCCTAAGATTTGGAACATGTTTTAAGTAGGCCTTGATTTAAAAATCTCATTCGACTGCATCAACAATCATGCAAACAGAGAGTGCCAATTCTGTCACTGACAAATGACTAACTTTACCCTTGATATTTAATTAAGTGGTGCGATGTTGATCATGTGCAATGAATTGTAGAAATGATATACTTACAGCTTTTTTAAACGCTCGACTTCTTGGATAAATATCTTCGATGTACCATCATCCAACGTCTTCACACAATCTCCACCAGAAGTCATCATAGTTCTTCGGATAAATTAAGCCTACAGGTTCGCGTCGAGGTGTACTGTCATATTTAATCATTTGTAGAGGTCATATATTCGGATTCTCCTATTAATTTGGCTATCGATAGGTTATGAAATTTTAGGCTAGTGGGATGATGAGCATGTTTAAAAAGTTCCTCTCCGTCTCAAGCCAACACTGCTACGTTTTCCAAATTTTATCAGAATATCGAAACAACCTTGCCCATACTCTTTGTATGAACTAGCTAGATAATCTGTTGAATGAATGAAGAAACTGGGAACTATAGCCTACACTAACAATATAGCCTACCTGTCTATGTTTGTTAGAAACGGGCAGTTGTTAAGGCAGCCATGTTTACCTCTTGATGAGTCCGGAGTAGATTCAGGCAGGGGGCGGGGCGGGGCGGATGGAGGAGGGTGCGTTGCGGGGGCGGGTCATGAAGTACGCTCTTTGGGCGGGTGCAGACACAGGTTGCTACAACGTATCAAAATGTTTCATTGAAACAGAACAAATTAATCAAACTAATGTAACATCCATATTAAAGGCATGACGGAGGGGGAACTTATACGTTTATGTAGTTCCCAATACATGGTTCTGTTTCGAACTCAGACGTCTCACTCACTAATCTCAGTGACTAGCCTACACAGACGAAACTTGAGCTGTTCATCACGTTCTCCAAACCTCACGCTAGTCTGTGAGCATGGTGGTCTCAGACTACCGGGGCAAGTTCTGTGGAGCACACCGGGTCATGGGTAAACAAGGGACAGCTGTGAAAATGATAGTTGCCAGCACAGGGCCACTGACTGCTTTTGGTGCAGGCCCAGGACAAAATCATCTGAAATTGCCCCCTACCCATTACATGCTATGAGAACCCAATTCTGGGCCCAATTTCTCCCTGGGGCCCGGGACAACTGACCCCTTTGTGTCCCCCCCCCCCCCCCCCCATCGGCTTCCCTGGCTGCCCTCAGTTAGCTTATGTCAAGGTAACTGACACATCTGACACATCATCAACAGTTAGTCCACGGGCCAGGTGAGATGTCGGTACCACTCAGAGGGGCAAAGGTTGCTTATATTTTTTGAAAAGATACATGTCTGAAGTTAACATTTTTGTATGATAACCCTTCTGGAAGTACAGCCAAGTTAGGGTTATCAGCCGTTAAAGTAACACCCCCCCATCAAAAATAAAGGTTTTTAAGATGGGTGCCTGTCTTTCTACTGGCCCTTGTTTAAGACATATAGGGATGGTTAATTTTGTTATGTGTGGTATCGTTGCGAAGGGGAGACTCTGAGCTTTCATCCGACACCTCTTGAGAACATTTTGGTTAAGTATAGCCCTCCCTGCAGCTCTTCAAACATTTACTCAGACACATTTTTTTTCCATTTTCGCCGATACCATCTCTTGTCTTTTCATACTGTGGCATCAGGGAGCATCAGAAAGACCTATTTTAAACTCTAAAATATTGTCTTGAGTATCAGGAATCTGAAAATGTATCCTTTCACTATGTTATCCCATGTTTAGGGGGTGATTTTCAGTCTTGTATGAGGCATGTTATTTTTTTCAAAACACAGTTTTACCATTTTCTCATAAAGTTCAGGAAGCAATACCTCTAGGTGCATTTTGCAGTTGGTTGTCATAGCTTGTTATATACCATATGAAAGCTTGGAGTGGGTCGCATATTCATATATTATCATATATTTGGTGTACCTGTTTGCAGAGCAATGTTAACTAGGCAAATCATTTTCCATAACCAGTATCAATGATATAGTTTCTCAGTGATTCCATTGTGTCATATGGTGTCTGAATCCTGACTACTTGTCCTAAAATCAATGTTGTTATGCGCCCAGAGGTTGTATACCAGAAATATATGTGATAATGTCCCCTATGATATTAGTCTTGCAACTGAAATCATAGCAATTGTATATAAACACAACATAAACTCATTCCTTAACTTGTCCCTTTTTAGTAGTCTTTAGTAGTAGAAAGTGAAGTGAAAGTTCAACTAGTTAACTCCTACATCTATTCACATTGTGACACAGCCCGCCACAACACACTACACACTGTGCACATGACACACACCAAAATTGCATTTATGCCTCACCCGTGCAAGGGGGCAGCCCCCAAAGGGCATCCGAAAGGCAGCAGTGCAGCGGGACGGTACCATAATTGGGGTGCCTCAGTCATGGAAGAGGATGGTGGAGAGCACTGGTTAATTAATCCCCCCACTAACCTGGCGGGTCCTGAGTGCAGTTGCACACTTGCAGGAGGAGATAAGTGCTGCACACTCTCGAGTTGTCACATTAAAAACTTGTTTATTTAATTGGAGAATTTGCGGCACTTCTCTCCTCCTGGAGGCCTTGGTCGTACCACATGTATCATGATTTACAGCAACATTTAAAAACCCTCTGCAAGAACATTTGATTTGAGGTGAAGATCATGAAGAGGTTTGCAAAGGAAGAGTGGGGTACAATGTCATCAGAGCTTTGCAAAGACAGCACAAGTTCTGAACTTCATACTGCTGCAACAACTACTACACCATGCCACCGATGAAGCAACATGCATACATGTACTGTATTCACATGTGTTGGTGTACCAACTGAGCAACTGCAGCTCACTTTCCAGGCATACACTGATACCCATCCCTAGACCCAAGCAGCAGTAATGAACAATGGAGTGGAGTGAAGTAGAGTAGAGAACTGTATGGTACAGTAGAGTATAGTTCAGTAGAGTACAGTGCATTACAATAGGAGACCATGCTGAGCATTGACCTCTATGAACCTGGTAGTCACAGTAGATGTAATGGGTTTGTTATTACCCTGCTACTCTACATGTGCTAATGTCACAATAGCACAGAACCTCATATCACACTGAATAGTACTCCCTGCACATGCACTGTAAATGTAGAGAGTAGGACCAACTGTGGCATTCATACAGTTACATAAGAGCCATGTTACACATACTATAACAGCACATGGGGCAGTTGTGGCGTAGTGGTTCAGGAGATGGACATCAGATCAGAGGGTTGCAGGTTGAAATCCCACCTGTATACTGACTCATGCATAAAACTGTATACTGTATACTACATACCACTTTAGAAAGAAAAAATGCATACACAAAGAAGATGTGCACTTACCTGCTACTTAGGTACACCTTGCTGGGCTGGTACTGGGCTGGGTACTGGGCTGTAGCCTACCCCTTTTTCAATAAGAAGCCATTTAACTGCCTGCAACAACGTTCAAGTAGACTGGGGCATTGTAATGATGCTTGATTGGTACAAAGGGGCCCAACGTGTGCCAAGAAAACATCCCCTGCTGAAATTATATTTTTGTCTTCTGAATGGTCAGTATACAGTCCTCACCAGTAGTATTTGGGTGCACAATTACAATGACAGCTTCCAAACATGTTTTTCATTCATCAATGAGCTTTTTGTACTTTTCTGATGGTATTGTCCCTCACTCTTCCTTTGCAATATGTTCAACTTCTTCATGATCTTCAACTGTTATATCACAGACAGTTTTTACATTTTGCTATAAATCATGACACCTCTGATACAGTCTAGGTCTCCAATACCAGATGCAACAAAGCCCTGCTGCCTGTTCAAATCACTACCCAAGACTGAAGTTGGCCTTTAGGTTTGTAGATGATAGACCTGCTGGATTTCCTGCAAGAGGGCCTGTCTGGGAACACCAGATGTGTCATTATTGACTAAACAAAACCACTAAATGAAGAGCATCTCAAAAGGGCATGGACCGCTAGATAGGGCACCAGACTGCCGCCTCTCTCTCTCGCCAATCCTTTCCTGTCACAAAATGAGCCATAAAAGACCAAAAAAAGAGGCCTAGGCCACTAGAGGACATCTAATTGAAAGTAACAAAGAACTGTTTTTCATCAAATTACATTTTAAGTTCAGTACTTTTTTTGAACTACTTTACCTGTACTTGAGCAGATTTTGGATGAGTACATGACTTTTACTTACCCCTCGAGTAAGATTTAAGAAAGATAGGCCTACGCTCACTTGAGTACAACTTCAACTCTTTTCCCATCTCTTCTGCTAAGCACATGTAAAATTAAGATACATGTATGTCTGACATGTAGTAACCAAACATTTTTAAGTCATATTTAACATGACACAATATGTCTACAAAAGTTGACACGATATGTTTAAAGGCCTATTGTATTTCTCACACATTTGCTATGATTTCGGTTGGTAGACTAACATCAAATGGGCCATTATCACATATGTTGCAGATGTTGTATATAACCTCTTGATGTATTGCATCACAACACTGATATTAGGACAAGTAGTCAGGATTCACGTATCATTACACAATGGAATCGCTGAGAAACTGTATCATTGATGCTGGTTGGTAAGGAAAATGCTTTACCTGCGTTGCCAAGCAAATAGGTACAGCAAAATATATCATAATATCCCATACACTGCAAACTCCAAGCTTTTATATGGTGTATAATGAGCTATGATAACCAATTGCAGAATGGCCCTAGAAGCGTTGCCAGTTTACCACTACATGGAACTGATAGAGTAGTGTGGGGTCATGTACAATGCAGTGTAAAAAAGAAAAGTGGAGTGGGAGTCAGATATATTACGGTTACCACTCAAATTCATCTTCAAGGTTGAAACGTCTTGAGGTATTTTGGACATATAATGATAATGAAGTTTCAGTCATAACAACAAATTGGCAACCGTTGCTATGCAAATAGGTTACTATGCTAATAGGTACACCAAATACATGGTCATATCTGTATACTATACAATCCAAGCTTTCATATGATATACAGGGTCGCTGACAGCCTTGGCTGGGCCTGGGACAAAGACATCGGAAAGGGCCCCAAATTCAATACATACAATGTAATAAGGATCAAATTCTGGGCCCCCTCTGTCCCTGGGCCCGGGACAAGACATCCCTTTGTCCCCCCCTGTCGGCTTCCTTGATGATATATAACAAGCTATGATAACCAACTGCAGAATGTCTCAAAAAGGCCTGACTATACGAGACATTAGCACACAAAAAAAACAGCAACAAAAAAGTGGCATGCCTGATACAAGACTGAAAATCACCCCCTAAAAATGGGATAACATAGTGAAAGGATATATTTTCAGATTCCTGATACTCAAGACAATATTTTAGAGTTTTAAATAGGTTTCTCTGATGCTCCCTGATGCCACAGTATGAAAAGACAAGAGATGATATCGGCGAAAATTTAAAAAAATGTGTCTGAGTAAATGTTTGAAACGCTGCAGGGAGGGCTATACTTAACCAAAATGTTCTCGAAAGGTGTCGGATGAAAGCTCAGAGTCTCCCCTTCGCAACGATACCACACATAACAAAATTAACCATCCCTATATGTCTTAAACAAGGGCCAGTAGAAAGACAGGCACCCATCTTAAAAACCTTTATTTTTGATGGGGGGGTGTTACTTTAGCGGCTGATAACCCTAACTTGGCTGTACTTCCAGAAGGGTTATCATACAAAAATGTTAACTTCAGACATGTATCTTTTCAAAAAATATAAGCAACCTTTGCCCCTCTGAGTGGTACCGACATCTCACCTGGCCCGTGGACTAAGTTGAATGGTTGCAAAAGTGGAATTGGATAGGCCTACTTGCAGTTTGTTTGTTTGTTTCTTTCTTTCTTTCTTTCTTTCTTTCTTTCTTTCTTTCTTTATTATGCTCATGGGATTTCATCCACTGACACAATCACCTGTAAGCTGGTTGAACTTCTAGGGCCTCGAACCTTTTGCCTCCCCTTGTTGAGGCCCCCTTCGCTCCATTGACAAGGGTATTTCAGGCTAATTCAGGCCACTCCAGCGGGTGTCCTCTGATAATTTACGTGAATTACAAGCTGATGTCTGGCAGCACTAACTGTGTAGGCTATCATATAGCCTACAGTTACTGCCAACCCCAGCTCACTAGAAACCACCTGTGGTGGGGACACGAGAAGAATGACAACAACGTGTCATATGGTCCTCTGCTTTCAGTAGAACTAGCACCGCCAGTGTTGGGTAAGAGCAGTGCAAACTGCTCGGCTCAGGCTCAAACTCATGACCTCACATCGGCACTGGGTTATATCGTAAAAACAGATGTACTAAGCAGAACATTTAGGTTATTGGGTAAATTCTTGTAGTTACTACTGAGATGCTAAGAGGGATATTTCGATGCCTAACAACTGTCACATCAATATGATGTTGGGCATATTGAGTTGGGTTGATGTAAATAAACAAAAGTCTGGGCGAATTGTGTGTGTGTGTGTGTGTGTGTGTGTGTGTGTGTGTGTGTGTGTGTGTGTGTGTGTGTGTGTGTGTGTGTGTGTGTGTGTGTGTGTGTGTGTGTGTGTGTGTAAAAACTTACAAAGGTCCTGTGAAGACGTGCTTTAATCAGGATTTCCTGGAAATAACCAAGTTAGTACAGGTAGTAATAATCTCCTCTGCAGAGCTGCCTCATGTGCTCTGTATATCAAAAAGGACATACACGTAACCTACAGTGTATTGCAAAAGTGAGTACAACATTTCTGCAGATTGTGAAGCATATCTTCCTGGGACAACAGTAAAGTAGGACTACAGTAAATAAATTAAAATTTGACAACATGAGCAGTTGCCAGCGTATAGCTCTTCACTTGAAATAATTCAAAATACTTAATGTCTCAACTTCTGGCAACAAAAGTGAGTACACCCCTATATGAAATATGGAGATGGTCATGGTCTGCTTCAGCATGTCAGTACATTTTTACATGCATGTTTCTTTTGGTAAACTTTAGTTTCCCTATGTCGGTATCATTCATGCAGCACCAAACCATTCCAGTCACTTCCGTGCTCGACTGTATGCAAGACACACTTGTCTTTGCACTACTTTACTTATCCTACTTGGTTACGGCCACGCATGCTAGACACAATCTAAAACAAATTTGGTTGTCTTGGTCTCATCAAACCATGGTTCCAGCAATCCAAGTCCATATCCAGAGTCTTGCTTCTGGACTAGCTCTACAGCAATGCAGACCAATTTGATGCAATATGCCACTCTTGGTCTGAACGCTGACAGGCTCGCCTCTGCATCAATGGGCCACTGGAAGCAGCCATTTGCCTGTTTTCCAGACAACCTTTCAAAGTGACCGTGAGCTTGTGTACCAACTGCTCTGAGTGAAACATGTCCTGCTAAACTGCAGCCAAGTTTGAAGGTGTACCTCGGCCTTGCCCTTGGCCATCTTTATGCAGAGGAATTTTGTCAGATCTTTACAGGGTGCTTTGCAATGAGGTGCCATGTTGATCTTTCAGTGACCAGTTGGGAGTGTGAAAGATTTAATATCACTTTTGACACACCTACCTATTGAAATCCAGGACCTTGAATGCTAACAAGTCACATGATACTTGGGAGGGAAAATGACTGCTCATTTTGGACATTTTCACTTTGGGGTGAACTCACACTTGTTGACAGTAATTAAGAGGTGGGGAAACTGAGTCACCCTGAGTTCCCCCCACTTCAAGCACTAATGGTTCAGGCATTAAAGGATGAATATTGAGTTAGTTTGAATGAACAATACATTTAGGCCTACACACAGAGTTCAAGAGAGTCCTTATGCTCAAGCCCTCAGCAACTCAGGTGCAGGTGTGAGGCGGTGAAAGTTGGTTCGCTGCAGGAAATACAATAAGTAAAAAGAACAATAGTGTGCAGTGTTCTCTGAACTTTCATCTTTAAATAAATTTACTCTGTTTATAAGGTGTGCACCAACTACTTTTCGTTGTGCCAAAGTTTAATTTCCTTATGTTGTCCGATAGGGCCTATACCTAAACATCTGCAGAAATGTGAGTAGCCTAGATTAGCCTACTCACTTCTGACATCAATGTAACTAATACCTAGTTGGACTATAATCATTTATCACACTAATTAATGCTTCAGCCACAATACGTTATCAAAGAAACGGCTGAAAAGGGGGCTTGGGAATGCTGGTGATGATGCATTGTTTGTGGTGATGTTCCCTCAGGAAATGGCTGATAGCAACGGCTGCTATAGATAGCATCCTGTGGCGCTGTTCCCAGTTTCCCAACCGCAGTCATGTACTGCACCTAAACTCTCACATGAATACATGATTACATGAAAGAGAAAACAACGTTACAATTTGCATTTGAGGTTTGTTGTCTTCTGACACAGCAGGTGTTATGAACTCCGAAAATCCTTAATGTGCACAGGTGACACAAAATCAAAGAGTTAGGTTGCTTTTTATGTAGCCGTGTTGTGACCTTATATCACTGCTTGGCTGTTTTATTTTGTAAACCTGTTGTTACTTTGCATATACTTGTCACTGGTGTCAGGTGGCTAATAATCACCATGGACTATTTATTTAAAACTAAAAAAACAAAACAGTTACTGTTGTCAATTCACAGATTCCAAGCACAGAACACAAACACTTTCAATACTGTTAAAACTAAACGTAACCAAAAGAAACTAGACAGTAGGATGTTGCGGTGCATTATTTAGAGAGTATAACCAACATCCATTTCTATAGTGTTGAAGTCATCTCTTAAGTGTTGAATTAATGCTGTGTTTATTGCGTGTTTTGAAATACTGGGCACAGTACCGTACAGTACAGTACAGTACAGAACTAGCACAGAACACACAAGTGAATTAGAGAGGAGATGTGGATGTTGAGCATCACGTGTTCCCTCAGATAAGGACAGGACTCTTAACAAGCCACAGGAGGGCTGAGTTGACCAGAGCGGAGCAGAGCAGCTGTTGTGTCACATCATAATACACACAGGGACACTCAGTAAAGGTTCAGTATGGACACATGATGCTGCTTGGGGTACTGTTCTGTGCTCTTTACACATGCACACATTTCCAGAAAGAGACTGAAATAGGACATGTAGCCCCTTAATGCACGCTGGACCTTCAGTGGCACGCTGTAATAGTCATTCAAAAGTACCATAGTGCTATGCTATGACATAACACAGGGCCTTTAGTAATGCACAAATGGTCATTGCCATTCTGGTAACAGCAAATTTATAACGCAGTGTCTTAACTGGTAAAGTGGTGGTGATGATGTGAGGTGGTCTTAAAATCAGAGGGTGGCAGGTTCGAAACCAATCCTTACCTACAACTCCATCCATGGCTGAAGATGCCCTTGTGCATGGCACCTAACTCTATAGAGTATACACATTGCTCCAGGCACTGGATCTTGAATACCTTGTCTCCATTTAGGGGGTATTATCACTCGACCTAGGTTTCGGGGAACTGTTGCTGCATAGTTGAAGGACATGAAAAAAAATACTTATAGGCTCTTAATACTGTGAAAATAATAGCAAGTACCGAGGTGCCCTTGAGCAAAGGCATCTTAATACCATATGATTACTCCAAAGGGGACTATCCCTGTACTGTCAGCTAAATGTACTGTAACATAATACCACTATAGGCAGTGCAGACAGACCATCCTCACTAAGAAGCATGGGGACAAGCCAACAGGGCCCACCCAGGAAACAGAACAGGCACCCTTAAACCTTTTCCTTAAAGATGTACTGTGTAGGATGGTGCTGTCTGCCATATTTGATCTTTGCATAAATATTTAACAAACTAATATTTACTTCTAGTATTTACTAGTATGAAGTTTTGCAGCTAAAAATGTTCATTTCTGGACATTCAAAATGGCAGACAATGGAGAAGATCCTCCTTTTCATGTAGCCTATGAAAAGTGCCATTTCCCTAGTAGATAAAGAATACTATAATTCCTAACCCTGCATGGTGTAGATATGGTGTAGCTTGTCTGTTGCTGACAAATATCTCAAATTTCCTGTTAAACTCTACAGCGCAAACACTTCAATGTATGCTTCAGGGAACACTTTTGTGTAGGGATGCACCGATACCACTTTTTTGAAAACCGATACAAGTACGAGTACATTACTTGCCGATACGGAGTACCGATACCGATACCTTTTACCACCAAAATACAATGAAAATAAATGCATGGCCTTGTTTTCTTTCCACCTGTGATATTTCTATTGTGCATTTCCATGTAGATTTAAATGTTAGTAAATGTATGAGGTGGCACTTTTTTCCCATGCTGCTTTCAAGTCCACAGAACGTGGCAAGATTTTGCATTGTTTTGTGTAATAGCAGTATCGTTCCTGGTATCGGCAAGTGCTTGACGAGTACGAGTACGAGTATAATGAGCAGTATCGGGTGCCGATACCGATACCAGTATCGGTGCATCCCTACTTTTGTGAAATTTTATGAAATATATAGAGAACGAAATAAACCGTTATTAACCGGTTTTGTGGATTTCAGAATAACGTTTCTGTTCCGGAACAGTTGAAGACCATTTCGTTTTCGTTTCTGTTTCTGCTCCTCATAAAATTTTGTAAAATTCTGTTCGTTCCGGTTTTCAGCTTTCGTTCCTTGAACCGGTTCGAAGCCCTGGTTTAATTTAACATTATTCTAGGGCATGTCTCCATTCAACACAAAAATAGTGCTGCATTCACATTGCAGAATTGACTATATAGTAGCTAGGAACTTGAATCCAATGGGCCCATACTGTATATGCATATTGCAATACACTGTGAAGAGAATCTTAACAAAACGAGATAAAACGTGATAGGCCTATAATGTTCCATGATCTAACCCCAGCCAGGAAGTATTTCCCTGAGCCTGTGAGAGTATACCCTGTAAGTTTATCTATTGCGGTCCATAGTGGTATTGTGGCCCCTTCTCCTTTTAGAAGCCCTATCAACACCTGTTACATAACCAGCTCCAACACATGCATCACACAAGACACTAGTAAAGCCTGTGAAGAACCACAGCTGTTGTCACATGAGCTGACAGCGAGAATAAAAACAATGGGAAGAGCTGCAGACTAAAGCGATTCCTACACTGTAGAATTTAGTGTTTACAACCAATGTAAAAACTTGGTTACACTTGACTTGGTACACTTTGTAAACACTTGGTAAGTAGGCCTACTTTAATTATTAATAAGGCAATATGCAGCATGAAACCATGCATAACTCACTGATCAACACTACAAGAAAAATATTTGTAAAACAAGTCCCACTACAAAATTCGCGCTATCCGACAATGGTGAAGAATCTTTTTTGTGTGATGAAGCGGTCTGCACACTGGGTATTAACTCCAAAAATACTTTATGTCATTTTAACATACGGCAACGTTTCAATCCAACAAAGGGATCTTCCTCTTTTTTAAAAATCCTGGACCTGGATCGTGATCCGGATCACCACCAACATTTAATAACTTGTTCCTTTTGTCATTTCCAGCAACTCCACAAAATTTCATCCAAATGCGTGCATAACCGACAAACAGACAAACCAACGCCACTGAAAACACAACCTCCTTAGTGGAGGTAACTAAACCAGAAAACACTTTTATGATTTGTGAGGGGTTTTTAAGTGGGACCACTGACAGAGAACACTGTCTGAGAAACCCACATGCAACTGCTGAATGTCCCAAAATCTTCCAACCTCTTCAGGAGATTCCCTCTGCTGCGTTTTCCTGGAGACCACACACACACACACACACACACACACACACACACACACGATAGCAGTAATGTGCACAGACATTTTTGGGGGCAGGTGTTGAATAAGGGGCGGAGGGGATGTGGAATGTCCGGCTGCCTGACTTGGCAAGAAGCTATATTATATCGTATTATTATTGACAAATGCCTTCATTTTGATGATCATGAGAAGATTGTCCCTATCTGTGCCATGCACGGCAGTGAAATATAGAGTAGGCTGTTTTCACCAAGTAAACATGAAATTTAGAATAGAGATCAATGTAAAGTGTCGAAGTAAAGTGTCAAAAGAAAACGTATCACTAAGCTTACAGCAGGAGACTTTATCAGCCTCACTAGCCAATATGTTGTCAAAGAATCAATATTGCCCCTTGTCCCTCACCCCATAACACATCGTTTTTCATTATCTCAGAAGTTCATTCTACTATGTCAGCTCAGTCCTCCTTTGTCTTTCAACCCGTTGCATGTCTGTAATTGCACTGCACTGTACAAATTTCCTCAAAGTTCCTCAAGCAACTTCCAGTTGCACTGTGGAAGGAACATACACTTTCTCTGAGGAACAGAGAGGGAACTTGAAAACCTTGGGATTCTCCCAAGAACCAACATGTTGCTCATAAGGTTCCCTAGACTAGAGAACTTTTTGGTTTAGGTTTCTCAGGTGAACCTTTTACTGGTTCCCCCAAGGGGTTTACTGGTTTTACTGGTTCTTGGAGGAACCGTTCGTTTTTACAGAGTGAAGAGCTGGCAGAAGAGAAGGCCGAGAAGAAAGAGGCGAGAGGTTTGACTGGAGTGTTTCCCCAAGAGGTAAGCGCTATGTGATGAGAAGGATCTGGACGCTGGAGAAGTCACACATTACTTTAATGTTTTAACATGGCTGACAGAGAATACAGGAAGAGGAGTAGAATGTAGTTTCTGGGAGTTGCTTCATTCATTAGTGTATCTCAATGATCATCCCTCTCGGCTTTTCTAGGGTGCTTCTTCCTTGTTTCCTTGATAAAAAGACACAAAGGAAGGAAGGAAAGAAAACGTTCACATGGAAAACTTGATGCATTTTTTATGAATGAATCTGTTCCTACTTTTCATAAACTGTGGCACATAGGAGGCTCACACATACATTTCTGCATATTTATGCACAGTTTACCAGAATTGAGATCATTACACTTTGATCCTGCAGTTTTGAGTGTTGTTAACACATAGGTCTGTCCCTGTTTAGTAGAAAACTTCTAGGGGGAAGAGCAAAGCAGAAATGCCATAACTTGACAACAGCATGAGAAGGAAACTCACTTCTTTGCTGTGTTTGTAGAAATAATTTCCCAGACGTTTACAATTCTATGCGTATTTTTTCAGCTACTGATAACAAATTAATGAATGCACGTCTAATTTCTCCCCTCATACACTTGAAACATTTTGATTTACTTCATTAATGGATATAGTGCATAGCTTGAACAAACACTGGTGATGGGAATGTAAACTGCTGCTCCTTGGAATAGCTCGGAGAGACATTCTGCCTGCTGTTTGGCAGCCTGAGAACAGGGTTGCCAGATGTGTAGGGTAGACTGAGTAGGCCTACAGTTGGGTACACTTTTATTTTTGCCCCTTTCCACGCACAAATTGGACTATTAAAAGGTCCTAAAAATAATGTTGTTGTGGACAGAACATATTTTCAGGATGTGGGTAAATATATAATCAATGAATTATACCTCTAGGATGTTTAATGTTTATGTAATTAATCAAACAAAAAAGTTGCACTTTTGTCCCAACTGTAGTCTACACTAGCTACAAAACGGTGGGGTACAGTTGAGACATAGCAGAGTACAGTTGAGACACCATTCTTATCAATGGAAGGTAGCCTAATAGCCATGTGCTAATAGCATGGCCGATAGCAAAATAGGCCCTAGGCCCTACTGTACTCAACTGTACCCGTTAGCAACTTAACATTGGTTTTACAAAGTGAAATTAGCACTACAGGCTAGCATCTCAACTGTACCCTTCTGACCAGATCACACATTGATAAATATTTTAAAATGATTTTAACTTGTTATGATGTCAGGAAATATGTCTGCTTTTAGAGCACACATCGTGGCTTGCAATCATGTAGGCTAACTTATATCAAGAGGATAACTACTGGTAATTAGATATTCATTGTTGAAGGACCCTGGTGAAGTAAATCTGACCTGTCGAAAACAGCATTTCCCCAATAGGCCTATCTTTGGATCTGCGTTCTACACTGGTTTCAAATTTCCCATGATCAAAGAGGATATCGATGTGCATGTCCACAGCAAAAATTAGATCAGAGTCTCGTTGTTACCCAGAGATATTTGGTTTGTCTAAACTGTACCCTGTACTCAACTATAGGCCTACTCAGTCTACCTATGACAATTTCCAGCCCAAAAATGCCCCAAAAACGCTGACTGGAGGCACAAACTTCTGCTCAATATGAAGCAAATTGAATCGTTTTCTACGACAGAAAATATAGGCCTACAGAAACACCTGCCTGATTTTGATCGTTTTTGCCTACATAGGCCTACAGTACAGCCATAAGCAGCCCAAGTGGGTGGGAAACCGCTCGATCTGGCAACACTGCCTGAGAGGGTGGGCATAGTGTTGAGGCAGCATTGACAGGGAGATATTGGGCAGTCATCTGGGACCTGTGGCTTGCTTGCTGCTCAGAATAGCTCAGGAGATACCGTGTCTTTCTGTAAAGCAGTTCCATGAGCCCCTGCTCAGCTCTCTTGGCCAGCGTGCTCAGTGCATGGCAGTGCACCCAGCGCCAGGCAAGCGTAGCGAGATAGAGAGATGCTCCACACTCACTAGCACAGCTGAATATAGGCCACTCTCTCAGTGGGAGAACTATTCAGGGTTATTTTAAGCTGCCAGGAGAGAAGCAGAGCTTGAACACATGTTGGAGACCGAAGCACACGAGTGAATATTAAAAACTCACACATCAAGCATTATAATATGGACACTGGAGCTTTGTTAAATTTCCATCAATGAACTACACGCTGAAGACTTCAGCAGAGGCAGCACAAGAATATGATTTGGAATTAAAATCAAGACACTGTGAGATCATTGGAAGATTCATAATTGTGGCAGGATTATAACTTTCTGGAACCTGGGCCTCCACTTCGGCAGCTGATCACAATGCACTTGAAGACTAATAATCTCTCTTTAGACAATTGTCACAGTCCAGACACTGTGCAACGGTGGTCTAAGGAAAAGAACTACAAAAACTTGAAATGGACATTATGAATAGCCTATTATAATTCTATCATTTAGTTGGGAAAGTTGTAAGCTATTTGCACTATTCTTGTGCAAACCATTAACATGTGCTCACGCATAGGCCTACTTACGAGAGAGAACCCTACAACACAAGCCAGATGGCTTAATGACTTAAGTTCACCAATACTCAATTGTCCAACAAAAGTAAACAAATGAATCACGAAACACCACCAAAAAATTCCCAGAAAACGGCAACCAAGATTGATTTTCAAATATGCTGCCAAGACATTCAACCAAAAATATCAGGAAGCTTAAAGAAATATCTAAAATCATGAAACGGGCAGCTCAATATGATCTTGAAGTCAAGTAAAATATTTAGACTTAAAAATACCAAGTGCAGTCCCCATTTGGCATGCTGCATGGTGATTTTATGAGTGAACAAATGAGTTTCCTGAAAGAAAGAAAAAAACACAAGCCCTTGATTCAGTCTTAAAGAGCGCAGATGGTAACATACCAGAATTTCACATAAGCTCCCATCAGCAGTTTCTCTATTTTGACAATGATAAAAGCTTACTCTTGTAATTGATCAAAACTTAAAAGCTGCGAGATCAACTGGTCAACAGGGAGCCAATAGGATTTTCCTCATGTCATGCACTCCATGGCATGTTGAATTTGAGCAAGTAAAATGTCCTGATTGCCTGCTATACATGGGTCAAGTCAAACGTTTTTATTTTAATTTTAAAGTTGAGTTCAAATTATTTCACCGCTTTCAGTACCCTGCTTGCAAATGAGACTTCTGAACATGTTTTTCTAAGACATATGAAAACTTTGATCATTGATGACATGAGGCTAGAGAGAAGGACACAAGGAATTTTGTCCATGTGTAGGCCTACCTATGCTACCAGGTGTTGATATTGTTGGCTTCTGATCATTCATGGCTTTTTAACATGCATGATCTCCTCCAAAAGTCAAGTTCCTAAATATGGGCATTATATGGAGCAACTAGACATGTCCCAGACCCAAATCTCTCCGAATTATGAAAACCTCACCCATTTAATAGCAAAACAAAAGCACAACTGCAGTGGAGTAGCCCAATTGCTTTACACAAACCCCTTACTCATGAAAAGATCCATAGTTAACCATTTCAAAAGTAGTTGCACTTTATCTAGCTAAAGAAATGCACTGTAATTAAAGGCGTAGTAGTAACACTTCCAACACATTAATATCTTCACTCCTAGTTCCTTTTCCCCCTGCAGCCACCCCCCCCACCCCCCCGTTTAAATATAAACACAAAAGTTAGACAAAACAACAATAAAGTCAAAGCTGATAGCAATAACAAGAGCTCTTGAGGTGTTTGTCATCACTGGTTTAATTATGTGCAGTAGTTGTAGTGAACGTTAATTACTCGTCATTGCATCACCCCGGACATTATAGTCTTCATGCCGTTTACAGCTTTGCCTTGTTCAGAACCAAAAGGGCTCAAAATATTCGCATAAAATATGACAGCATGAAAACCTTAAAAAACAAAACAAAAAAAAACATTACTGAAGAACTGAAAAGCACATTGGCCAATCAACCACCCCAAATGATCCAAAAGAACAGAGGACCAATGCTGAATGGGCAATTTTTAAACACCCTCTCTATGACTGGTTGTTGGCTCCATCCCATTGTACAGGACCACTCAAGACCATCAACAAACTCACAGGCAGTTAGCGTGACAAAGAAATAACCAACTTTTTTTTTTTTTTAACGGCATGTCATCACATAGAACAGTCTGTCATTACCCGTGCATAGGTGGAGGGATAAAGCACTTATGGTATATGCAAAACCTAAAAACACATGTTCATATATATACACACACATTAAGAATATACATGTATATATAAAAAAGTTGTTTAAAAGGTCAAAGTTCTGTAAAAGGAAAAACAAACAAAGATGTTCGACTTGTCAGTGAGAGGGAAGTACTGTGCATAGAGGTGGAGGAGAAAAATAAAGAAATTTACAAAAAAAAAAATCAAAAACACAAAGCTGTGTAGAAGAGGGACAGCACTGTGGGGGGTGTATGCATGAAAGCAGAGTTTTCCCTGTGGAGTCATGTTGGAATAAAAACAAAGCCAGTGGCGGGAAAAAGATGAAGCTATTACAAATGTCCTACTTTCCACCTTATTTGTCTTTACCTCCTCATTCTATCCCCGTCTGCCAGCCATTCTGTTTCAGGTTGGGCGGGGTGGTGATGGGTCCAAGTAAAGCGGTTCAGTCACTAACCAAGATGAATTAACCCCTTATAGAAGAGCCCTATGGTGCTTGTTTGTTTTTACAGAGCATGAAGCCTCAATACCCCTTTATTAGTAGCTTTTCCATTTCTCCTGAGTTATACTTGAGGAAGGCCAGTTGCTAAACCTGTGTCCTGGAGTATTTACCAGGAGGTAAAACTGACCCATGTGGGTGTGTGTGCCAGCATAAAAAAAATGTCCTGCAATGTTACCATAGCAGCAAACCTTTCCCCTCACACACAGATGGCACACAATCAACAACTCTTCAGCAAAAAAAGGTGGAATGGCAGTAAGAAAACACACACATTGCTCAGTTTTACCTCAGAGGACGCAACTTCCTGGGCTCTGTTGAAAACCAGTTTAAAGCTTTTTCTGGGTTAACTTCACCAGGTTTTATTAGTGAAACAGCTTTGTATATCCCCTTGGTGTTGGTTGTTACAAATGTCTCCATCACTGGTCTGTGTAGGACACACACTGACCACAGGATGCTGGATGCTGGCTTATGTTGTCCTGGTATAACCAAAGCCGTGGGTGGTGGATCGTAGCTCCAGCAACCAGCCAAGTGCTGTTCTTTTGTATTGGCTTCCAATCGTCTCTGTCTCTACGCTATTATCTGTGCAAAAGCACAAATTCCTCCTGCCCCTGGGGTATGTTGACCTGGTAATCCAGGCCGTGGTGAACTATGGCTCCAACAGGCAGGTAACTGCTCTTCAATCCGTCTTGGCTGCCAAATGCCATTTACTGCCATTGCACCACAGTCTGTGTAGATGGTGGATAGACCGCGAGATGCTGGGGTACGTCGTCTTTGTGGAGGATGGTGGCTCTTGGCAGTCAGATAACTCCTCTTGTGTATAAGCTGCCCAAGTGTCTCCCGCCACTATCTGTGCAGAAGCACAAAGTCCTCCAAGCGCTGGGGTATGTTGCCCTGGTAGACCAGCCCGTGGTGGACGATGGCTCTGGCGGCCAGGCACTGCAGCGTGGTGTGGTTGACCGGCTGGATGAGGCTGCGCGCCAGCTCCTTCTGGCCCAGCAGGTCGCAGGCCGTCTGCCGCGCGGCGTTGGTGCTGTCAAAGTGCGTGCCGCGGTCGATCAGCAGGCGCATCAGCTCCGGCTGCTGGTTGGAGGCCGCCACGTGCAGTGGCGAGTTGTCCTGCGCGTCGCGGCAGTTCACGTCTGCGCCGCACTCCAGGAGGACGGCGGCGACCTACAGAATATAGAGAACATCTTGAGTCTCCATGTTTGGATGGTGTACTACTCCTGCAAAACAACTGCCCACATTAGATGGATGGAATCCGATCTGGCAACCCTCCGGTCTAAAGACCAACTCCCTAACCACTAGGCCACAGATGTATCTATTGCCCCTTTTGCCTGATTATCATCGAATTTCAAATCTCGTACCGAGATGTTGGTCTGACCCAGGAGATAACGAATAAATGTTTCCCAAATGGTCTAGTTAACCCGTCTCCTTCGGTTGGGTACTGGTCAAGGCCAAAAAAGGCTGTGCCAAAGTTTAAACCAAACATTTTATGAGTCCCAATAGAACGTCTCTGCTTAAACCACGTCACTGCCTTGAACACGCCTTTACCCAAGCCTATTGGAGCTGCTCAAAGATGATTGCTTCCCGACAAAGTGGGCAGAGTTCCCCATTTCCCCGGAGCAAAAAAAATATTTGTATTGCTCCAGGCCTTACTACTGTAGAAGCAACGCCAAAGGGGTTATGCGTCACTAGGAGGGCATGGCCTGGCTATTGCCCAAATCTGTCCCGCGGAGCCATTTTATTTGGCCCGCGACATAATTTCAAATAGGTATAACAGTTGGCCCACTTACACCTTTAATGTATAGTGTAAAAAAACTTCAACATGAAACAGTGTGTCACAGGATGTGCAGACACATTTGAAATAGCATATATGATGGGAAAGAGTGTGTGTCAAATTTAACTGTGAGTATGAAGTGCATGGACGAATAATGTTATCATTTAATACAAATAAATCTTGAGTTCGGCCCGCAACTTCGTTCCAGATTTGATTTTGGCCCTCAGTCAATTTCAGTTTGACACCCCGCCCTATGGCATCAGCTGACCTGCAGCGAGGGGAAGCGGCAGACAGGGTAGCGGCCCACACAGGTGGTGGCGCGGTCGGCCGCCAGGTGCAGCGGGCTGGAGCCGTTCTTGCCGCACGGCCGCAGCTTCAGGAAGCGGTAGATGGTCTCCTTCTTCAGGTGGTCCTGCTCCGACGTGCAGGGCACCTTCTCCAGCAGGCAGATCAGGTGCAGGATG
Organism: Engraulis encrasicolus; assembly: GCF_034702125.1. Lineage (NCBI taxonomy): Eukaryota > Metazoa > Chordata > Actinopteri > Clupeiformes > Engraulidae > Engraulis > Engraulis encrasicolus. The sequence continues at coordinate 48,801,686 of NC_085859.1, read as the reverse complement.
ATGGAGAGCGCCTTGCTCAGCTGGGCCGGGTCCGGCACCGAGGAGGAAGGGGAAGTATTTGTCGCAGGGCTGCTCAAGTATGGAGAAAAAAAACAAACATCGCCACCATTAGTTTAGTCAATGTTAAAAATCAAGATTTTCCAAAAAGTCTTCAGTTACACACATTTCAACATTTCTCTCTTTCTCAGACAAAAAAACCTTTGTTTTGATCATTTATCATAATAACACAGGCTTGAATAGCCCTATAAATTAGGCAATCGTACTACGTATACATACAAATTAGGCATGTTGCTGCTGCACTTACGCTACAGTCGTGGTTAGTGAGCCGGCCGCTCCACTCGAGGAAGCCGCGGAGGTCTGCTGCTTGATGGCCCGCTCGATCTCCAGCACGCTCTTGCCCAGGATGGCCATGAGGTCGTGGAAGGAGACGGAGGTGCCCAGCAGGCCCTTGGCGCGGTCCTGCAGCATGAAGGAGAAGAGCTCGGCGAAGGAGAGCAGGCTGCTGGCCGTCATGGGGCTGAGCGGCTCCAGGTGCCGCTGCTGCATGTCCAGCGCGTAGCTCCAGAGCGCCACGCAGCGCGAGAAGTTGCCCGAGTCGGCGTAGACGGCGCCGCGGTAGCGGATGTAGTAGGAGGTGTCCGGGTGGGCGGGCCCCAACACCCGCTCGCGGATCAGCAGCGCCTGCATGCGCATGCCGTCCGGGTCCGAGATCAGGGCCTCCAGCTCCTCCTCGCTGCTCGCCTGGTGGACCACATCACAATACACTTAGCTGACGCTTTTATCATAAGGGACTTACAGATATTACAGGGCATTGGTTACATTCCCTGGAGCAATGTGGGGTTAGGTGCCTTGCTCAAGGGCACTCTAGCCATGGATGGAGGTGTAGGGAGAGGTAAGGGCAGTCTACAGTCCAAGTCACTCACCATTACAAGACATCTGCCCATCATATACGATCATATAGATCATATATGATTTAAAAAAAAATGATTTCCCTTAACTACGGAATTCTCTGATTGGCAGATGGCATGACCATTCCAATGCCAATTTCAACATAGAGTTGTACTGTTCACGCTACCCTTGACATGCCAGTACCCGACGAAGACGCATTTTTTTCCATTCAGCCTTTCCATGACCCTGGCAATTCTATTAGGGACATGGTTTGCTTAAATAAAAGAATAAATATAAAAAACCTCTTGAAATACTCAACAATTTTGTCCCAAAAGCTATTGCCGTATTGTAAGGTGTCTGTTGATGTTGCATTTCTTGATGTTGCAACTTTTTGGCAAGATAATTGGAGTATGTTGATAGAACTAAGTCCTACATTGGTTGTTAGTTTGTGGAGCAGATCATTTGCAGTAGCTTGCTTGCTTACCTCCACCGCAAAGTCGTAGGCCGCCACCAGCTGCTCGGCACGTGACTTGGGCAGCGGCAGGTTGACGGCGTGGTGGTGGTGGTAGGGGTGGTGGTCGACGTGGTGGTGGTGGTGTCGGAGCTCCAAGGCCTGGCGCCAGTGCTGCAGGGCACCCAGAAGGTCGCGCTTCTTGTCCACATAGGTGGCACCCAGCAACTCCAGCGCATCCGCACGCTCTGCCGGCGGCCTGAGAAGAGATCAGAGAAGAGAAAACCAGTTATTTCAAAATTATTATGTTTCATATTTTATGATTCTTGGATGTATCCAGCATCTCTTAAAAAATACATTTAAAATGTTTTGAACTTCTCTGCCTCCGTTTATTATTATAAAGTTGTTGGCGTGCAATGGCGGGTCACTGTAATGCACCATACCATACCAGACCATGAAAGGGCTAGAGTTACTTGTCCATGTGGATCCGGGTTCGAGTCCGGCCTGGGTCATTTCCCAATCCTACCCTATCCCTTTCCCACTGCCTTCCTGACATAATCATCACTGTCACTTCACAATAAAGGCACACAACTTCCCATCACTTAAAAGAAAAAACAAACAAACAAGAGGATTAATTGCACAGCCTTACGTGAGTGGGTGTTGGACCAGGAAGTCCACAATGTTGGCGTGGCCGGTCACACTGGCGGACAACAGTGGCGTCATACCGTAGCCGTCGCGCTCCATACGGGCACCGTAGTCCAGAAGTAGCCGGAGGATCTCCAGACTGCCAGACTCTGCGCAGTCGTGCAGAGCTGTGTTACCTGAAGGCACAAAAACACAACGTTAGTCATGACAATATTCAAAGAGGAGAAGGTCCTGAGGAATTCAAGAGGAAAGTCACTACTAAAAGCCTTGATTATATTGGGCTAGGACTTAAAAACATGCCTAAATGTTTCAGATATCCATGCTGAAGGGGACCAGAGGAACACATCATTTAAAAAAGCACTAATATCTCATGGTCTTCAGTCATGAAAATACTGACATCTAAACTACTTACCCCAGCAAGGTAAGGTAAGCCTGAGACTAGAGAGCAGAGTACACTTCCTGATGAGAGACTTGGAGGTTTATGTTTCATTTAACAAACTTGTTCTGAGGTAACACTCCAATAAAATTGACTAAACCTGCTTTTGGGAATACGTCCCAGTTAGAAAGATCATAGAAATTCCTGACAAGAATGTCATCTGTAGAGGAATGACTTCTAATTACTTAATTGCCAGATTAGGCAAAATAGCACTTTAGTTCCCTTTCTACCAGTCACATTCTGGCAGCGTTTCTTTGGGCAAGACACATGTTTTGTTCCCTCTTTGAATGTTTTGCTTCATTATCAACAATTATAACAAGATTAGTGTGACACCAGATGACTCATATTTGGAGACATTTTCTATAATTGGCCCATCATCAGCTCAATTTAATGCATTAACCAAATACACTAGGCATGTGTGTGTCTAATGACAGAGCTCCTGCTCGTATAGGCAGGCAAATCAAATGAACCACTTCAAATGTTTTTCTTGGGTTCACTTCCCTTTGACCCAGGGGAGTTTTTCCAAAAAAGGTGGTTTAATGACTAGCACAGCTACATTGACCCACAGTGAGTCATGAACAGTCTAGGAGACTTGGATTAGTCGCTTCATGTGTTGCAATAGAGCTCACGGACTACATTAACATCTACTTGCCATTTTGGATGGCGATGGAAAAAGTTGATTTGGTTCTGTAGAGTTGTGTAAAGGAGTGCATACAGATAATTTACTAAGACGGTTCAAAGCCACATTCCTTTCAGGAGGAAAGTGACACAGTGCTTGGCCTAAAAATATGCTGCATCAATGTTATGTTATGCATTATATATATATAGCTTAGCCTCAGTTCATTCCGGTCATGTGTCAGTCACTATTGCAAAAAAACATATGCATGCATGCATGCACTAAGTTTTAGAAACTTCCCAGTTGGCATTTCCAATAGGCAAGGCAGGTGATAAGTTACCCATTGCCATAGTGTTGACCTGCAGCCCAAACTAAACCCCAACAAAAGTCATTTTAGAGTCCTACTATTGTGAGTTTTTGATGATTTGTAAAACGTAGCTGCTATAAGCGCTGGTGACAACTACTGAGTGGGGAGCACTACCTAACTTTTAAACTAAAGCCTGACTTCCACCACGAGAGTCCATAAATATGAGCATCTCTGTGTCATGACACGCCAACAGCAATGAATTGTGTGGCATCAGCAAAAAAGATACTGGAAATCCAGGTCAATTTTGCATGCAATTCAAAAAAGAAATAAAACTACACAACAGAAAAAAATAATAAAGGCGCTTCTTGGGATGCTGTACCTTTTACACTTTTTCTGTTGACATCTGCGCCTTTCTCCAGCAGGTATTGGGCAATCTCCTTGTGGCCCTTGTAACAGGAGATCATTAGACACGTGTGCCCATGTCTGTTGGCCACCTCGAGGTCTGCTTTATGCTCCACCAAGTACTTGACAATGTCGAGATGTCCGTCAAAACAAGCGGCTCGAAGAGGCGTGGAGTTGGTAAGGGTTGTGTTGTTTACAGAAGCTCCATGACCTACTAGCGACTGCACCACCTTCAAGTGGCCAGCGGCTGAAGCCGCCCATAACGGCGGAGCCCCTTCTATCGTTTCGCCGTCAAAGTTTACAGATCCCCCAATCTCGACTGAGGCACAACAGCACTCCAGAAGGTATTCCACCAGTTCGAGATGTCCGTATCGAGCGGCCATGAGCAGCGGTGTTGCCCCGTTTGTTTTCTCCGACATAAGTTTCGTGACCTCGGGGTCACTTTTGTTTTCCAGTAGTTTCTGGAGCAGCCGGAGCTTCCCATCTCTGGCAGCGTTGAAAACAGCCGTTTTTAAATCCATTGCAGTTTGGTGACAAGCAGTTACTACTCAATTATCATAGACGTTCACCAGAAAAATGAATGTTTTGGGTTTCGCATTTCAACCGAATGTCCAAATACTAATCTACTGATGATCTGACCCCGTGTTATGTTGACCGACTGAGATTACCAGTTACCACTACACTAAAAGGAACAAATCACCCAATTACAATGCAAAACCAATGATGACCAACAAGCAATAAGGCCGCATGAAGACTTTGAAGTGCCAGATAGTACTGATTAGAGGGTTACTTCCTTAACAATTTGATTGACGGCAGGGAAATTTACAACCAGCGTTACCTAGACTCTAGCTATCTTAGCTAACCCCCCTGTCACGGAATAGTCGACTGGGGTTATGTGTCAACGTTGCACTATCTACATTAAACTGTCGATGGTCGTCCAAGTGATGACATATATAAAACGACACTGAGTTAGCGGTCAACTACGTGTGTTAATTCGCATGGCAATGTACAATTGTGGGTCTTACGAGACGGTTGTCCCATCCAGTCAGCTTGCTACAGTAACGTAGAGCTCTAGTTGGCTAACTAGCATAGCAATTTATCCAACCTTTGTCACTGGAGTCTCGTATGTCGTTTCCAGAGCTAGCGACCTCTTTACCAGGTCCACAAAATCCCACACGGTTCATTTTCTTAATAAAATAATACGCGTTATGGCATTGACCAACCGGTAATGTCCTGAAGATCTGTCAAGGCAGATGGAAAATGGAGCAGGGAAAAGAACCTGCGTTTTCACTAGCCAGAGACAGCTAGCTTGTTGGCTAGCTTTGGTAGGTTTCCCACCCCCGCTTGGTCTTTCCACGTATTAAATTATGCACTCTGTCGCCATCGCTGCTGTGTCAGGCCAACCATTCTTCAACGCGAAAAAAGATGTGTCTTGATGTTTCAGAACGTACTCCCCGTTAAAACTAAACAAAAAGATATACGGAAGCGAACCGAGACAGTGCGGCACTGTGTCCCATTCGGACCGCTCGAGACACCCACCTCCAGCAGTATCCTAGCACTTCTGCTACAAGGTGTGCCTAGCACGGGGAAATGATGCAGCTCGTTTATACTGACAAAGAATCCATCCAATCGCAGAGCGGTGCAGCCACGACGTGTTCACGATGCGAGTGCAGGGTAAACACCAGGGAAGCCTTTTCGGGGAAAACCCCTTCCATGGGCCTACTCGACGATGGTTGTAAGCAGCAACAAGCAACTATGTTGACACAGATAAACGATGTACTACCACTATGGAGTAATACGGACAGACAGTTCAACTCCCCTGTGTTTCCAGAATCCAGATTTTTTTTTTTAAAAACAGAAACACGTTTATAAAGCCTACTCACGACCAGCCTAATCTAAATACTAGACACACGCGACCATCCATGCTGAGACTGCAGCAAGACGAGATGACATTTGTTTGTCACGGCGGTGGCTTCTGCTTCATGCTACATTTAAAATTAATGTTATGCTATAAGTGGATCCCTTCTTAGATAGTCCAATAACCAATTCATCTCTGATATTCTGCATATTGATGTTCAGGAGTGGAGCATAAACCTCGGTAGTGCACGCACGCGCGCGCACACCACTTGAGGGCCCATTTTCATCTTCAATGAATGCATGGCTGGGAGGAAAGTGTGTGTGTGTGTGTGTGTGTGTGTGTGTGTGTGTGTGTGTGTGTTGACACCGCCGAGTAGTTGTAGTAGGCTATCTTTCTGATGTCCTTTTCCTTTTTCATAGTTCAGCTACTTTTTGGTGTAGGTTTGCTTTCCCATGAAAATGACTGGTGCACTGGATGAAGTGCAGTGAAGACAAGTGTAGCATAATAGTTGAAAGATCCCTGTGCTAATAGCTACAGGCAGCTATAGAGTTGCCTCCATGTTTCAGGGGGGGGAAACCCAAGAGGTCATTGTCGTCAATCAGACCAGATAATGCTGGAGGCTCAACATGAAAAAGGTGTGGGCCTGTCCTGTTTATCTCTAATCAGCTACATCGGGGAAGAATAGCCCTGTCTGAGCCTGTTCTCAATCACAACACTATTTGTTGTTATTTTTGAATCCGTGTAGCAAGTCATTGGGCCAGGCTTGACTATGCTGGCAGGGCTGGATTTAGATGGCCTGGGGCCCCAGGCTACGGGTTGCGTTTTCTCTATTGCCTCTGGGAACACAGAATTAATTTGACTGCAGTAGCGTTTCTGGAAGTTCTCTCTACAGCACTGGAAAATATACGTTAAGACCACTTCATTTTTAAAAAAAACCTTTTTGTTTGCCACATTAAGACCACTTCAAATTATATATTGTCTGTTTCTATATCAATATAAAACACTTATAATAGCACTTTTAACTTAAGATAATACAGTCAAGTTATGACTTCAATTCTTAACACCATTTTAAGCTGCATCAATATCATTCCTATGAAGGTACTGGCCCTCGGCATGTAGTTAAGAGAGATAATCTCAAGGTGAGAAACCGCTTTGAAGGGAATTTATTGCTGGGTGACAAACAAAAATAACTTCCAACATATCACTGGCAATTCGGCTGTTCTAAGACGATTCTATGTTGTTAAAATGCAACAAACCCCAACTTCCCGGGATGAAGGACATATCTCGAAATAAAAACAAAAACAAAGAAAAAAAACCTCAAGACAAAACAAGCGGTGTCCCAATGTTACATCAGTGCATGCTTTAAGTAAGCATTACTTTAAAAAGTCACTATAAAAAAAAAAAAAAGAAAAGATAACTGGCAAAACAACAGAACTAATCTGATTAGATTGATCACTGAAGGCCTGTCCATTGTGCATCATTATTCACTTTTAAAGTATGTAATAGTGGTTCTCACATTCCACCAAAAACAATGTTTATACAAGAGATCACATTAAAAGTTCCTTCAAGTTTGTGTTTAATCTTAAACAAATATTCCGATCACCTTGTTTTTGTAACCAAGTTGCATCCATCCATTGTTGCCCCAAGGCCTCTTTACAGTGACACTGACATCTTTGAGCGCAAGCCATACTACTTCCTCTCGTCTGTCTGTGGCATCTTGCCTTGGTGTCGCCCCGGCTTTGGAGAAAAACAAACAAGCTTTCCCCACTGTCAACTATCGCAGAGCCACCTTTGACCAGCCATGAAATATTGATTGTAAATGAAAGAATGACCATGAAATGCGTTTTTGCAAGATATTGAATAAAACATCTATAAAACAAAGATGTCAGGTGGGACTGAGGTGCTCTCCTAGTTGGCCTCCGTTACACAGGCCTCGCATCACGAGGCTCAAGGCCACAGGAAACGAGGGGAGGAAGTAGTTTGGCTTGCAGCCCTTGTGGACCCTTGTAAGAGTCAATCCAGAGTTCAGCAAGCAAAAACCTGCCACAAATTTGACCCAACCAGGACAGGATCGGAGTAGATTGCAAGGAGATTTAGTACTCAAGACAGGTACTGTAGACCAGGTAGACTCAGTGAAGTGACCTGTGTTGGAGGGAAACGTTGGCTGTTTTTTTGTTTTTTTTTTGAGCACTGAATTGACACCTCTGGGGCTTGTCCACTTTAGGAGTGATCAATACATTGATTAGCAAGCAAGGCGTACATGTTGTCGGTTTTCACATCACCACAATGCAAATTTAACTATGGGTGTCTAACTCTGTGTCCGAATTATCTTTCTACATTTAGACAAACACAAATATAATTTTACATCCACGAAATAAGTTAAGCCATTAGGTCTTTTAGTTACCTCAGTGTTCAAATCTTTTGTTTTGGCTGTTAAAAAGTGACCTCCGCCACCAATATCCATCGCATCTAAAAGAAAACATGAACAAAACACAAACAAAAAAATTCTGTACCACCGACCAGGGTATTCCAAGTCGGTGCACTAGTGATAAGCTGAGATACATTAACCCAGACAAAGTGATGAGCCTCCTGACAGAAATATCTCTGATATTATGGTTCAGGCCAACAGAACTATGCCGATGCCCATTCCCCCAAGTAATCTCAAACCAACTGACGTGTCAAGTTGTTCAAGTTGATTCACGTTACAGACCAAAAAACACTTGGTATTTAATCTAAGCAAACGGTGACAACAACACAGATGTCAGTTGTTCATCCAGGTCACACGTGGTAAAATAAATCTCATGGTATAAACCCGGGTCATTCACTATTAAGCACTCTGGTTCACAATGTAACTGGTACGAGAATCAGCACTGGCACAGTTCTGTTTGGCTTGAACACAGCATCAGACTCATTCTCCTAGCTAAGCAAAACCACAGTACTCTACTGCTAGTAGGTTCACCACATGCGTAGAGCACACACCCAGGTAAGGGAAACAATCTCAAACTCTGCCCACACACACACACACACACACACACACACACACACACACACACACACACACACACACACACACACACACACACACACACACACACACACACACACACACACACACACACCCCTTGCCCCCCATGGTCACAAAGCGACAACAGTCATGATGTCCATTACTGTCCTTTAAAACAATAATGAAACATAAAACAAGAAAAAGCAACAACAACAAAAACTCTAGGCCAGATATGAGTCAGGGCATAGCCAACTGAGGTCTCAATGACTACAGTGGAGAGGAGTTGTTGGACAGTGCACTGGGGGAAAAAAAACTGCATAGAATCATCTTAAAAATGAACAATGGATCTCAATTATCTTTTTACATTGAAGTAACTTCAACAATTCCATGTACACTTGTAACGTTGACCTACATGACACTGTGAAGTCAAATTAAGATAAAAAAAAGACCCATGAATTCATTTGATAAGTTGATTCTACGCATAAACATACATTTCTACACCATGGACAACACTGGAAGGTATTGTACTCTACCACCTCCTCTCCCCTTCAGTCTTGTCCACACAGTAAGTCAAATGTACACCCAAATAATGAAAAAAAGACTGCAAAAAACACGTTATCTGTTTAACTTTCATTTTTAAATTAGGTCCTGACTCAACTCTTTTTTCCAGTGTGCTGGAGGAGGTGGTATTATTAGCAAAGGTGTCAATACCAAGATCACAGCAGGATTGATCAAATTTGTGGCAGGGTTTTCCGAACCCAGGATTGACACCTCTGATTAGGAGCCGAAATAAAAAATAAAACGGCAACAAACACGCAGCTTGCTATAGTTTTGCTTTCTGTTTTTAAATTACATAGGTCCTAAACAAGACTTCTTCCAGTGTGCTGGAGGAGGGGAGCGGTGGAGGGATGGGGAACTGACACCCGTGGTTGGAGCTGCAACAAACATGCAGCTTACTGTAGTTTTGTTTTTAAATAAAGTCCTACACAACACTTTTTTTCCAATGTGCTGGAGGAGGGGCGAGGGGTGGAGGAGGAGGAGGAGGAGGAGGAGGAGGAGGAGAAGGAGAAAGAGGAGGTGGAGGTGGGCATTAGGAGCCGACGCGGGTGGTGGTGGTCTTGCGGTCCGAGAAGAAGCTGCGCAGCAGCACCACCTGACTGATGCTGACCACCAGCAGGATGATGGCCTCGCCGATGGACCAGAAGGCCACGCGCGTGTTCAGGTCCTCGGCCCGACTGCGGCCCTGGGCCTCTCGCAGGCGGAAGTGCGTCTGGTAGTCGATGACCGACTTCAGCGCCTCGTGGATGGACACGCACGCAGACTCCATCTAGGGGACAAAAAGACAGCAATGTCTTATAAAACTATGCTGAAAATACCAGGTCTCATAAAACTGTGCAAAGAGAGAAAAGCAAGGACACAGATTGTCATTACAGTAAAACCATAATAATATGAGAAAAAACAGTGTTTAAATGACCGCATTAATGAAGACACGGCATCAGTGCTACTTCGCCACTCTGGGCTTGGACCCGCGACCTACCAGTCAACGCTCCGGTTCGGACATGGGAGGCACACCACGATACCACTGAGCAAAACATCCAAGACCGATAGTTCAGTGCTACCGATAACGTATGAGGCTTCGGAGGTTTACTAACATTCTCCGCCAAACTCTGCAAGTTGGCATCTGTTACACTACAGCTCAGATGAACATGGACTTTCAGTAAAACTTTGCAGTAAAACTAAAAATCTCTCTAATGCACTGGCCTAAAAGATACTGTGCACCTAGTTGAGTACATACAATACAAACCTCAAGGAAATGTTGTATATCCTTGTAAACATTTGGTCATATGAAAGAAAAAACAATCCACACAATGCAAAAGCTCTGACGACAAGCTTTTGTGGTTGAAACATTGTGCCGAGTCTCACCATATACACGTTTGGATATTTATATTCTCATTTCCCATGCGTTCAAAATTACTCAGCATCCGCAACAATTTGAACACATTTTTGGTCATCCACATGGGCCCTAATTACCTGTGTGAGGGCGGTGACTCTGTTTTCGTTGGGGAAAAGCGGGGGATCGTCTCCCACTTGGAAGTCAAAGTAGACAGTCTTGTGTGTGAAGGTGGAGAACTCGTTACTGAAGCAAAACTTGTAGGTGCCGTTCTTGGCGGCGGTGAAGGTGAAGCTGTCATACTGCTTCTTCATCTCCTTGTAGAGCACGGTGCCGTCGGGGTCCTCCAGACGACAGTCCACATCATAATGGCCCCCGGTGACCACCTGAAAAGGTCATGCATGAGACTCAGGACGTTAGAACTAGTTGAGATTATACGGCTCATTATTACAGAACACTCTCAATGCACAGTTTTTTGTAAGTCATATGCTGTATTCCCACGTTGTCTGATTCACTCTACAATGTTTTTTTTGTTCTGTTGTTCTTTTTCTGCTTAGTAAAGTCAGTTGAGAATTACTGCAGGTCTACAGCACAAACAACAAATTAGTAGCTGCTACATAGTAGGCCTATCAGGTTACTTGGGCTACTTGAAAAACAGAGTTGTGGATATGCATTTGCAGAAACATAACAGCGCATAATAAGGCATCAATACGAGGCTACTCTGCACCTCAAAGCTGAAAAGGTCAACAGAACTATATCCGAGTCTATGAGGTGAAATTGGGCACTATTCTTCTTTTGTTTTTATTGTGGGTGGGGTTTGAATGGGTGAGGATGTGTGCTCTTGTATAGTAGTTGCTTTCAGATCTAGAACTCTACACAGTATGCTGAAGGCTACGTATCTGCAATGAACAATACAGGTCATCATTGACATTGACCCTTTGTCTTCGAGTGCGAGGCGATGTATTACCACCTGTCAGAGGCCATCTGGTTTACTTACGGTAGGTCTAACTTAATACATAGCATTTTTCACAGCTTCACTACTTCATTTCACTTAAGTCGCCCTCCATATGTTAACGAATTGCAGTTCTAGAAACTGGGCTAGTTGAATAGCTACTTGTCTCACTGTTCATACACTGCTGTTGTTATTGGGTGTGTTTTCAATAGGAAATAAATTGATAAGTCCGCCCGTCAGCCCGACGTAGCCTGCCGCTAAAAGTGGCTAACGCGAACAGCTCTATGGCAGCTTACCTGAAACTCCAGTGTACATTTCGTGCCGATGATAATGTCCTCGTAAAAACATTGTTTTGCGTTGTCGGGGAGCTCAAATGTGAGTTCAGATGCAAGCGCCCATCCACAAAGCAGCTGGGCACAAAGCACCTGCAACCACGTCCCTACACGGCGAGAATCAGTCATCTCCTAAGCTGACAGGAGCCGAGTTGATGTTCTAGCCGTTGTCAGCGAGGATCCTTTGGAGGAATCTGAAATGAAAGCAGTTGGTGGTGCTTAAACGCTACAAATGCACAGAAAATCACGAATATCACCAATACAACTAATTGAGGAACATCCAAGCACAAGCTAATACATTTACAGTGCGAGTGTATGCTACAAGCTAGCCTGCTCATCCAACATCACCTACTGCCGGTAGGGCAATACGAACCAATAAATTAGGGCAAATTCTTGCCGGAACTCCCGCCCAAACACACGACAGCGTCAGTGAAGTGAGCCTAAGCTATCTGGTGTTAATAATCACACAATTCACCCTGCTTTAGAGAAAAAGTAACTATCAATTTGCCAATTCATCTGATCTCACCTCAAATCCAGAAGCCCGGAAGACGGAAGTAAACGTACTTCCTGGCTACGTTGCAAACAGAAGAGACGTGTCTGGTCAAAACACGCAGAAGCAGTGGCACAGACCTGTATTAACCTAGACTGGCAATGGGCGGTTCTAGCCAGTGGCAGCTTTTCGGATTGACTGGGCGCAGCCATCTTTGCCTTTTTCGCGCCCTGTGGACGCCTCCCACAGACGTAGCCCCGCCTAGTGGAGACTATCGCAGCTGTGACCCATAGGAATGCATACGATTTCAAACAGTGATTACAACGTTATCAAAGTGGGTTTCAATCATTTTTTGTAAGATTTTGACAAGTCGTAACGTCTAAATTCTCACTCCACTAATGAAATAACCCTCACTACCTCCAAACGTTTTATTAGAGAGCCTGAAGCTGAGCGGTCTTGCCAGATCGGGCGGTTTCCCGCCCAATCGGGGCCGTTGAGGAAGGCGGTCTGTGGGTAAAAAATGGACGAAAATAATCAGTATTATCTGGCAACCCTGAAGCCGACTGTTTTCGTTGCCGCTTATGCAGGTTTGTGGATATTTGTGACACTGAATCGGCCATGCTTACGTGTGTAAAGCTTATTTTATGTACTTAACTCAGATGTAATGACAACTGTGTATATAGGTATGTATATTTCTTAAATAAGCCGTACGTTTTCAGTGAAGCTACCGGTAACTGTGCTATTATTAATACCCCCCCCCACCCAAGGACGCTGAAGGTAACCTAGCAACAACACGGCACAGCACATTGCAGCTGTGAAAATAAGGAGCCACTTGAGAGCGAGACTTTTCTAAAACATTAATTTATACTAGAGCTATTGTTCTAAAGACGTTACACATGGCCTGACCCAACTTAACTAGTGAACCAGTGTTGCAAAAAATTTTTTTTAAAAACCCCATCGGTGCATGACGTCATTACGTAATTACGGGAGTCTCCACCAAGATGGCAGACTACGATTCTGAGGCTCTGAGAAATCCGAAAATTTCGAGGGGCATTGCCAGTCTAGGTTAATACAGGTCTGTGAGCAGTGGCCTATCAGCAAAGAAAGTGGATCTCAATCCTTTGCGGTTTGATGGCAGCCTTTGGTCTTATTTCATTAAATATGCCTCAGGTTACAAAATAAACAATAAAATAATAATTGTTTTAAAAATCCCATAAAATAAGACATCCTGTCTTATCCACAAACACCCTTTGGGGCCTCCACAATTGCCCAATTAGGGGCACTGTCCCATACCACCAACTCAGTTGTTAAAAACACAAGTTACAGAATATGCACAGGGTCCTACAAAGCTACAATGCTGAATAGGCATAGGCCCAGTGTGGCGCTGCAGGAAGGGCAAACAGGGCATTTGCCCTGAGGCCCAGAGCCCTCCCATAATGGTGGTGGGGGCCCTGTGGTGACCTTTGCAGACTGTATGGGAGGCCTTATCAGTGAATTGCCCAAGGGCCCTGTGTGCAGTTGTTCCGCCATTGCATAGGCCTGCACCTGAATACCTCCAGCCAAACAACACATGTCATCCAGCCAAACAACTTGGCTGTGGCTGTGGCAAGTAGTCATTTTTGTCACAATTACGGAAGCTGGCATTGGGGACAAAGGGCAGTTGTTCCAGGCCTAGGGAGAAGGGCCCCTCAGAATTGGATCACCAATACATTGAATAATATACTATAATATAGTATATACAATACAATATAATATAATAATATAAGTGGAGGGGCCGTTTCAGATCACTTTGCCCCAGGTCAGGCCCAATGAAAGCCGTGGCCCTGTTCACTAGCCACTTGCACCCCACACCCACCCCATGATTGTACCATTTGAAGTGCTGTGATTAATTTATGAAAACAAAATTATTGTGTTTTCAGTGTTGTCCAATAGGTAGTGTGTTCAAAGTCAGCCAAAAAGGCACAATTTTGTATGAGTGGAGGGAGTGTCTTCATTTGTAATAATTATTTTGTCCACTAGAGGGTGCGTGTGATCCACAAACCACTGACAAAACATCCACGTCAGGGGTATTCAATTAAAAGCAACTGAGGGCCAGTTTTTCCAAATTCCTCCCAGCAAAGAGGCAGAGCATAGAATCTGCATAACAGCCAGCAGCACTGTGCTTGAGGTTAGGCTGGTATAGAAGCAGATAGCTTTCCAGACAGGACAGATTTTTGCTTCACTATGTTTTAGCCTTGTCTATTTGTGAGACTGCTAACGATTTCACTCTCATGTGAATGAATAGGTGAGATACAGGTATATCCAACATGAAGTGTTAGTGATCGCAAATTATATATGGCCACAGATGGGACACTTCTTTGTTTTCATTTTTCTGACCTCGTGGCGGGCCAAAACCTTGCCGCCCAAGGGCTGCATCTGGCTTCAGGGCCGCTATTTGAGAAGGCCTGATCTACATATTTTCCCTAGTGGATAGGCCTACCATTTAATGTCAGTCCCTTGGGTAATGGGTAGGCAATACGTAGTGTTTTGTTGCGGCATGTTCAGAAGTCAATTTTAGACAAAAAAAGAGTGCTAAGATCTCTGTAGGCCTAAATACAAAAAAACTGTTAATTAGACAATAGGAAATGTATCACCATTAATCATTAATGTATCATTAAATTGGTAGCATCATTAAGTGAAAGTAAGGACTAACATAAATTCACGTAGGTCTAATACAGTACAATTCATTTGTTATTCATTTGCTATAACTTAATGTTATTGCTATAAAATAAAGTTGAGCTGCCCTACAAAATTATGATGGTTTGTAGAACCACGCCACAAACATTTCATTTCTTATGTCTTAATCATTTAGCAATGACAGCACACACAGCCATGGCCATCATCAAACTTTCACATGTACAGGATGTACATCTACACATTGTCAAGATGCAGTCACACCATTACAAAATGTTACCAGCAGAGTTCCTTTGGAGTCTTTGGCAGACCCTTATCAACAGCCACAACTGGAGTTAGGTCCGACCATAATTTTATGTTACAAAATGTATAGAAGCTGAATATAACACATGCAGGCGTGCACAAGCACACATACGCATGCATGCACGCACCTACGCACACACAATGCTCTTGGGCATTTCTTTTTGCAATGTCTGTTCAAAAGGCCATGGTAGCCAGATATTTTATTTACTGTAGGCTAAATGATGCTCTGGTGAACCACTGAGTGAACAAATATCCATTCCCAACATTCACACTTTCTCTTTCCCTGTGTTTCCTGTAAATGGCTAGTGATATTTTATTTACTGTAAATGATGCTCTGGTGAACCACTGAGTAAGAACAAATATCCATTCCCATAAACATTCTCACTTTCTCTTTCACTTGGGTGCTTCCAGTAATAGAGAGTGGAAAGCTATTTTGAGTATTGCCAGAGGATTGCAAAAAGCAAGATTAAAGGATTGTGGCCAGAGTAGGTATTGCAACTATGCTGCTCATTGAAACTGTGCTGTCTACTGCCAAATTTGATATGTTCATGAATATTTATAAAATAATAAACTAATGTTTACTGGTATGACCAACTTGATGGGCTTGTGTCACAGCTAATGTGTCTAATTTTGCTAACGCGATATGATCAAACTTTACTGAAAGATATCCGATTGACGTGATTTTGCTCTCCGGCGATCAAATTTATTCCCAAACTTTCAAAAACACCAATATGCTTTCAGTTCTGGATAATCCCTTAACCCCTTAGCGCAGCACTATGGTTCTGTCATAGCAATGTTGTTATGATGTAGTTAAGCATTTTCAGCAAGTGAATAGGGTCGCTGGCGACCCCTGCTGCAGTAAGAGGTTTTTAATATCACATTGATGTGCCATGCATAGGCCAATATATATTACACATTACATTATACACATTCAATAATGGAAACGGATACTTGAAACAAAAATACTTGAAATGCAAATGAGTATGATTTTCGGAGTAGATTGAAATCAGCTCTTGTAAGATATTCTTTTTCTCCCCAGGATTGGTGTGTCTGTTTCACAGTGATCAAAAAAGTTGCTTTCAAAGACAATTGAGATTTGTCTTGAAGGAGGCAAGGGATGCCAAGGGAGACATATAATGAAAGTAAAAGTGAAATGTTTTTTTTTAGACAGTCTGTTCTCTTTTGCCTGACACAGCTACCCTGGCACTAACAACAAAACCCCTTGAAATGTCTTGAAAAAACAAACAAACTTTTGCTCTTACTTTCATTATGTGTCTCCATTGGCATCCCTCAAGACAACCTTCAAATGTCTTGAAAACAACTGTTGTTTGTTTTGAGCTGGAGAGATGTGGTAGGCCTATTTGATCAGTGGTTTTTGTAAACATATGTGTGTTGTGCCAATGTTTGTGTAAGTCCCTGTGATTTTACGAGTTTGTTTTTTAGGCTATTCTTTTTTGCATGGCTCAGTTACCTTGAACAAATGTTTTGAACTATCTCTAAAAATATTTACTTCTGACTGTGTAACCTTGACAACTATACCAAAAATGATCTGCATAGAGCAGTGGACATGGGGCTGCTGTATCTATGGGAGGGCAATACCAAAATCATCAGCAGTCGACCTGGTATCTTCCCTGCATGCCCAATGGCCAGTACAGCTATGGACAAGCCACAGACGACCGCATTGTCCTCCTGAGAAGTACAGTGCAAGATGTAGAGGATCATACTGTAGTGAAATACTGTAGTGCTCATTGGATGGATGAGCCACAAAAAAGAGTGGCATGAGCACATATAATAATAATAATAATATAATAATTGTATTTGTATAGCACTGTGTCATACAAGGCATGTAACTCAAAGTGCTTAACAAATGGGAAAAAACATTGTTAGAGATAGATTTAAAAGGAGAGGAGAGATAGATTTAAGAGGAGAGGTATAGAGGAGAGGCAGAAAAAGCAGGAAGGCAGAGGAAGAAGAGATAGACAGAGAATGTAGAGTCATAAGGTCAACGTAGGTTAGGACCAGGATTCTTAGATGTGTAAGGTCCATAGTGGCTGGGCCTATCATAAGTCATAGATAGTCACACAGAGATTGGGCGCTCAGGTGCGGCCCCTGGTGGCATCAGGGGTGAGGAAAAAACTCCCTTTCGCTTGATTCATAGTTTGTGAGGGGGAAAAAAAAGCTCAGTGAGGTCTGAGAAAAAAGACCCCCTGTAGTCAGGAAGAAACCTCAGGCAGAGACCAGCGGCCACCTAGGGGAGCCCCCTGCCAGGGCTGGATTGCGAGTAGTAAGGGCGCTGCGGCGGCTGGGACACTATGACGTCTTGGCAGCTAGGAGTTGGCAAGGATGAAGAGGTGGGTCTTCAGCTGCTTCTTAAAGGAGTCGACGGAGGTGGCTGATCGGATCTCGATGGGGAGGGTGTTCCATCTCTTGGGCGCATAGCAGGCAAACGCGGCGTCGCCGATCTTCTTCTGCGGGGGGGTGGGGGTCCTTAGCAGCTTGGCATCAGTGGACCTGAGAGCTCGAGCAGGGGCATAAAAAGAGAGCATGTCTGAGATATAGCTAGGGGCAAGTCCATTTAATGCTTTAAATACTGTGAGCAGAATCTTAAAGTCGATTCTGTATGAGACAGGTAACCAGTGCAGGTCTGCCAAGACAGGAGAGATGTGCTCTCTCATTCTGGTTCTTGTTAGGATTCTTGCCGCAGAATTTTGAATGAGTTGCAATTTGTCAATTAATTTTTTTGGGAGACCAGAGAAAAGAGCATTGCAGTAGTCTATCCTACTGGTGACAAAGGCATGAATAAGTTTCTCAGCGTCTTGTCGGGGGGCCAAGCCGCGCACTTTGTTGACATTTCTAAGATGGAAAAAAGCAGATTTAACATGCTGAAGCCTTTTGGGGAAATACACTGGTCAGAGGACACGGAGATACAAATGTCAGAGGACTGAGAGAGAATTCTAAATTCCATAATATGATGATTATTATTATATTATTGACTATTTGGTGGAAGGTGCATCGTGTTACGGGCCAATTGGTCAGCAATCCAAGGATGGGTTTCCCGAGGGACAGCAGTCCTACAATTCAAAACCTGTAGACAAAATTCGTAAAGAAATATAAGCACAATATTTTGGACTTGCCATCGCAGTCTACTTCTGTGAAATTGTAGCTATAGACTGATTTGAGACTGGCTGCCTACACAAGGAAGCCAAGGAACTGACAGAACTGGATATATTTTGTACTGTATGTTGAGAGAGTACCAACGGACAGGCCTAGTTTAATAGGGAACACAGCTTGATCCTCAGAAATGCCATGCTTTCGTTATGCTCTCTCAGTGGAGAAATATGTGGTCCATATGTAAAGCTTTGACAGGTACGTGAGAAAAACACACACGCATGCACATGCACATGCACACACACACACACACACACACACACGCACACGCACATACACGCACACGCACACACACGCACGCACGCCAAACACGCGCACACACGCACACGCACCTATATTTCCCCTCTGGGATCAATAAAATGACTCTACAGACACGAAAACAACACACCACAGCACACGCACATACATGTCATTGGACAGCCAGGAGTTTCAGCCAATCAGAGCCCTAGCTACTGGGGAGTGTCAGAGGTGGGGGCAGGGGGGCGTTTCAGGCATGAGCAAAACAAAAAAGAGGGAAAAAAGAGTCCCGGCTGAGTGAAATGACATCTCTTTGTCTGGTGAGGCCATTAGTGACTTGGAGTGGGGGGAGTAAAACATTTCTCAGCAGTCTTGGTCTTTTCCCTATGGTAGCCTTCCACAAGTTAAAGAGGGTAGGGAGTAGAGAAGAGTGGGATAGCACAGATAAGAGTAGAGTCCCACAGTACACTGTGCACAGTTCACACATTATGAAGACATCATACACATTATTGCCCAGCATATTAAACATACAGTATAACATATACATATAGGCTACATACATTCAGCCATAGGCACAGATCACACGCGTGCACACAATGCTCCAGGGCATTCTTAAGGCCATGCTAGCAAAAACTTTTCTTTCTATGATGCTCTGAACCACTGAGTAAGAACAAACATTCCTTCCCTTCCCATAATCAGTCACACTTTCTCTTTCCCTTGGATGTTTCCAGCAGCCAATAGTGGGTGGAAAGCCAGAGGGTTACAAAAAGATTATGCAGCAGACGGCACCATCATGTCTCGGAAACTGATGTTGTCTCATAGAATATGTTCACTTGCTTTTAGGATGGGATTAACTGGAGTTGAAAGCATATTGGGCTGTTTTTTTTTTTTTTTGCATGTTTGGGAATAAATACGGCTACCGAAGCGCAGAATCATGTAAACAGGATGTCTTTTGAAAGCTGCTTGGATGATCAAAGTTGAAAATAAAATAAAAACTTAATGCCTCCTGCAGGTCACCATGTACACCTTCCCAGAAAGGGCCATGGAGGGGCAGTCCCAAAAATGTGGTAATGATCTGCGTGATCACAACCACAGCATCTCCAACAGTTTGTTTGTGTGGAAAAACTGGCTTTCTGGGCCTGTGAGCAAAAGAATCTGAACATATTTGGGAGCTTATTGTCTTCCATTGATAAGTTGGCTTCCTTTTCCCATCTGGACTTACTGTATGTGTCCATTTTCAAAGTGGAAATGCGTTTATAATAAACAAGCTCTTACACCACTTCTTCTGATTTTTATTCTCAGGCTCTTTGTCCAAAGCTGGACTATTTTAATCTGTGTACAACATGGGCCGACAGTAACTCAACATCAATGACTAGGCTCGAGCTCATGCAGAGTATTATGCTTTGTCAGCTTTTTGAGCATCCCAAATGGTACCCTACACAAAGAATGTAAGTGCACTGCCTATAATAGTTTGGACTAAGACACAGCATAATTATTCAGTTTCTGTTTGAAACCAAGCCTCTGACTGCAAGAACTATTTTACAAAAGAGTAGAAAACCCTTACGTTTAAACTGATAATTATTATAATTAACAATAAGTGGTAATTATACATAATTATCATGTTCTCTTCACAGACAGGTTATAAATATCATCATGCTATTACAGAGAGAACTCATGCTTCAGCAGAGCATTTGTCCGTGCTCAGAATATATGACATCATGCCAGCTGTGGTACTGTGATGACGATTCTTGTTATTCTGTTTGTTTTGGAGCCTATTCATTAACTGTAATAGTTTTATCTAGCATTTCATGTCACGTATTATCTTAAATGGCTGTGTGCAGACCTTCAGAGAGAGGGAACAGGGGGCGGTGAATCCAGTGCTCCTATCCCACAGCAGAACAGTGTGTTCTTTTTGGAAAATACCGATGTGTCTTGGCAGGTTCCAGAACTTGTTCGGGCCAATGAAAGCCCAAAAATTTTTGTGCAATTAGTTAATGTTTCCCAGAAGGGAGACTAGAGGGTCAACACAAGTAGTATTACAGACTTTGCCATGCTTGAAGTGAAAGTACTTTGACAATTTTGTCAATATAATCTAGCAGAGGTCACGCTTGTTAGATAACTTAAAAAAAGAAAACTGTTCCACTCAGCAGTCAATACTATCTGTGATAGGCCAGAGAGTGCATGAACTGCTTAAATCAAGTACTCTTCATTCTTAATGAGAGAGTTAACATTGCACTGTTTTTTTTGTAATGAACATTTTTTTCCTTTTTTTTTCAAACACAGGGTAGGTACATTACACTGTTGCAATTTGTTTAGATAGCAGTGTTTGGGATGGCTACATGGTGAGAATTGACAGTGCATTCAAATCTGTTTGTACGAGCCAGAATGACTGTACCTGTGGCGTACAGGACTACAATCATGCTATTTGGGTGCAAAACAAGTGTCAACATGGGGAGTCCATCTACGTATGAACGTCTCCTTAACGGAACACTGTGATACTATCATAGAATTCTTTTATAGAGACGTGGGTAGATCGGAACATTTTCACCTGTGTATGTCCCCTTAAGTAACTTTTACTACTCAGCTTTGCCAGTCTTTGCCCGTCTGGCCCAGAGGGACAGTACAAAGACGCGTCCCAGGTTGTGCCAGCCAAAATCAATATTGTAATTGGGTCTCAAGGTCCTCCATGATGATGGGGCGGAATCAGCTGGCAGAGTGTTAATATTGCCCTACACTAATAAAACAAGCCATCATAGTGCGATAAAAAGCTACTTACAATGATTGCACAACTTGGCTTTAGATGGCAGAGTATGTGTTAGAAAAGAGTACGCCATGTCCTAAAAAAAAAATCTTGCAGAGTTTGCATAATCAAGTTGGAGAACGGAAGCCTAATAAATACAAACTTAAGCGTCAGGACAATGCGTGTTAACAACAATAAAAGAAGGTCCTATCCAAATGTCTTTGTTGAAGTACATTCAGAATCTCAGAGTGCTCAAGATGTCCTTACATGACCCCACAGTCATTTTGTGGCACTGCAAGTGTTTGCATGGTGTACTTTCTCAATTGCACCTTTTGTCACCATATAAATGTGTCAAAATATGCTGATATACAAAGGCTTAAACTTTCCAAGATGATAGGCGACAATTTGACAAATGTGGATTCCTCCATGTAGGTTATACTTTATACTGCATTATTGTTTAAATTAAATAAGCAATGTCATGCTTGTTCATGTTGTCTGTAAAACTCCAGTGCACAGTATATGTGCAAGGCAAAAAGATGCATGCTGTATGTTGATTTGAAAAATCCTTTCAGATGCTTGTGTTTTTCACATCTTTTTATAGGGTATATCTTTTGTAGGGTTTTATAGCTTCAGACAATGGATGTCTACGTGGATAATGCATGATAGTGGTTGTGTGTTTGGTAATGGGTGTGTATTTGTGTTTAGTGAATGGAAAAGGCTGAGAAACGCTGACAAATACATGAACATTTTAGTAGTTAAATAATTTGGAGACAAATTGAGCATTTGACAGATTATATTTAATGGTCTACATTCAAGGCGATCTGTTCTTTAAGATTAAACTTTTTCTGTAGACAATGATTTTAAAGCTGTAAGATCAATTTCCCAACATAGCTAACTATAAATACTATCACTTCCATCAACAGGCCAAATCCTGAGAGAAAGAAAAATAACATATCGGATCTTAGGTGCTTTGTTTCTATTATTTGTTTTAAAATTGAGTCTAATGTAAAAGTCTTAACTACAACTCTACTTTAAATACACATTTATATTGACTAAAAACTGAACATATTAAAACGTTATTAATTCGGAAACATTACAGATTGTCATTTGGCATTGAAATTTACAGAACAACATACACAACTACTTTGACTTCACTCTTGCTGTTTACAAAATTACATAAATTGACGCTACTCAGTCCCATGTGGTCTTCACAAAGGACAATTAAAAAGCAGAAGGGAAAAAAAAAGCAAAAAACAATCAACAAGTGCAGGACACAGGTGCACATTGTCTCGTACGCTCCCCCTCTCTCTCTCTCTCACACACACACACACACACACACACACACACACACACACACACACACACACACACACACACACACACACACACACACACACACACACACACACACACACACATACACTCGCACACACACACAGACACATGCACACCAACTGGATAATGGGTATTGCTTGGGAATAGTAAGACATGATACATCATCAACACTAACACTATTCTTGTTTATATTGTTTATAACGACTGCAATGGGTCTCAATTGTATTTTCATACAATGATGGGTTCATAGATTTGGGATCCAGTGGCTAAAACAAAATGTATAATGTTTAATGGCAACATTATTCACACGAACGAAGTGTCATTAATGTTAATCATGTATCATGACTCATGTAACCCTTATGTATAGACCCTTAAATAAAAGGTTGCCATGTTTTTTCCTCAAAACATGTATGACAAGAATGCTTTTGAGTAATTATCCAACCCTTGTCTGAACCAGCTGACCCCAACAAGCACACAAATCATCATCATTTTCTGAATGCAGGAGTGACATTTTTTGCCATTATTGTTATGTTTTTTGCATGATTTCCTCATAAGCGCAACTCTTGAAGCCACTGTAACAGTCCCATTGCATGCGAGCGTGCGTGTGTTCCTCCCCCAGTTGGGTTGCAGACACACAGGAATGCTGGTGTTGGTTGGTGCGCTGGTGGAGGCAGGGCTGATAGAGGGGTTAAGGGGTGGCTGGTGGGGGGCAGGCCGCGGCCTCTACTCAAATGTAGACAATGAGGAGCTTCGCTCTGCTGCCAAAGCTAATGCCGCTATTATTCAGACCAGTCCGCGCCGCACTGCCAGCATCCCACCTCATGGGCCAGCCTCACACTGGCTGCTTGTGGAAAAGCCCTGTTAATTACTGGCCCTAGTCTTTCCAACTATCTTCTCTTCTCTCATACTTTTTTCTCATTTTTTTTCTCTAACAACAAAAGGGGGGGAGGGCTGTTCAGTTCAGCCCGTTTTCTGTGCTCTTATATTATTTTGTTTTCATTTCAATTCTTTATTAAGTTTTCTCGTAGCCTCTCTGCCCCTTGCACTGTGCCTGTTTGTATTTTTTTTCTATTTCGATCTTCGTCTGGGAGGAGCTCCCAATGGCTGTGTCTCAAACTTCTCAGTTGTTCTCCTGTGATATCGTGGTCTCCTGTAGATGATGAGGAAAGATGGAGGGACAAAAAAAAGAGTTTGAGTTAAGGGCCCTTCACACCAAGGTGGTATTCCACATCAAGCTGATTTAAGATGCACTATATGAACTCAAGGTAAGTGGTCAAAGTTCTGATCACAATTGTGTGGCTTCCTTTTCTGTTGAGGACAACATAATTAGGTTTACCAATTGTTCAGAGTGAACATATGTATACAAGTACAGAGCAGCAGCTCCAACAGCATTGACAAGAGTCTGGAAAATGTGGTTAATCAGTTTGGATACCCATGTTAATGGAGTTATAGTCATTATCAATGATGTGCAGGCCTTTAGCCTACCACAACCAATACATATTACAAAAAAGATTAGGACAGGGAAACGCGTTTCTGTTTAGCTTAACTTTCAGAGGACAACTTTGTGAACAGAGGGGGTAGAACGTGTAGAACTTAGTGGAAAGACAGTCACAGAGGCAGATAAAAGGGACATACCGACATAATCTTATCTTATCTTAACTGTTGTAATGCAGTAATCCAGACAGCCGTGTGGTCAAGGATAAACTTATGCAACGTTTCCCTACCATTACAGATAAAAACTATTGTGTTTGCCAAGAAAACACTGCCTCTATAAAAGGTCTGGCCATAAATTTCCAGTTTAAAGGGGGAGTGAGACAAAAGTTGTTCCACATGTGAAACGCATCAAGACTACAGCCTCTGTGGCACGCGTGAATGGAAAGTCTTCAGACATCCAGAACTTGACTATCAACCCAACCACTCATACTTTGAAAAAAGTGATGCTTAAAAACAACTTTTCCACATTGAGTTAACTTGCACTATTTTAACACATTGTCATTTAAAAAAAAAAAAAAAAAAATGGTTGTAATCAGCACTTTCTAAAAGCACAAACATGTTCGGTTCACTTTAAAAAAAAAGCCCTTCCACATGTGAAACCTATCAACCCGAAACCCCCTGTGGCATGAATGGAAAAACACCCCTCTGCCGGTCCAAGCCACGGGCCCATCAGCACCGCAGTTTATGGGAGGGAAAGGCAGCCAGACATCATGCCAACTCTGCAAGTGGCATTTTTAAAATGGCCACGTTGCACATCTCGCATGGCGAACGAACGTGTGCAATGTGCCTCTGTACAGCGGCCTGTCTGGCCTGATATAATGGTAGGGAAACATAGGTGCCCTATCTGCTGTTAGGGGCTAAACATTAACTCACCACACTCCATTGTTGAGGTGGTGATGAGACCAATTACCCAGACTTCCTTTTCGTCCGGTGTCAAACAACCTCTTTATTATTTAACTTCTCAGACTATCTTTACTCCCCACAATTTATGTAACAACTTTATTTAACAAGTTCCTAGACTACCTTTAGAAGCTTCCGACGGCTGCCACTATCTCAAGCGGTCACAAACAATTTTTACATCTTTTAGTCCCCACAATTTATGTAACAACTTTATTTAACTTTATTAACTTTATTATACTTCTGACTACTGTGACTAGCTCGAGCAGTCAAAAACAATTAATACCACATAGAAACACAGACTTCATTTGGAAGTCAAAAACAACTTTGTCATTGAACTACTACTCTGTATGACAAAGCCAAATATCAGAACAGAGATTAGAAAAGGGGACATTTCTTTGACCTTTCATTATGTATTAGAGGTAAATTTAACAGTAGAAGAAATGTGAAAACTCTCATTAGTTACTCATTTGGTACCATAGAACAACAAGAGTTATAAGTATGTAGTGTTAGTATACTACTGTTGTACTTACACCATGCATTTACTACTTCCTCTACTTTATAAACCTCTGCTTGCAGGTGTTGAAGTGTGAAGTTGAGAAGTTTCTAGAGGCAAGTTGTACAGACTTTTGGACTTCATACAACACCGGTTAAAAGTCTGCCATCCTGACACTGCACGTGTTGTTACTAGAAATCACATGTGTGCAGTATGTACAGTATATGAAAAGCAAACACAACTTACAAATGGAGTCCTCTCGCCGTATTTGCTCCAAAATGTCATCTTGACCGTGTTCTGGTGGCCGGTGCGTTGGTCGAAGGTCTGGCACTGCTGGAAGGGGGGGCTGTACAGATGCAGGCTGGCCGCCACCTCCGTGTGGCTGACATTCTCCACTCTGTGAAGGCCTAGGGAGTCTGCAAAAAAACACATGCAGCATGTTACACTTACTCAAAGCAGTGACATCAGCTGTGTGCCTTATTGTGTGTACCACGTCAAATCATAATGAATAACAATAACACACAAACAATATATATTTTTTACACACTATTAGTTTTGTCATATGACTGAATTTGTACAGATATACAGTACACCCACACACAAAGAGGCTTAGTTTTGCCTTGTATGGAAGTAACCATAGTAATCATTTTGCATCGTATATGACACACTCTCTCAGTTTCTCCATCGGTCGTCTCAAATTACAGGTTTTATGAAACCGGTACACAATCCACTTTTTCCCCTGTTCTAGCTTTTAGCACTCGTGTCACACAATCATACCACCCTCTAACTTGTATCAGATTGGTATTTAATGTTCTTCCACATAATCGATATTCAAAGGCTCCTTTAGTACCATCTAGGCCCATTTCAAATTTTGCCAGAGGCCCTTTTTGCCCTACACGGTTGTTTCTGACTAACCCCTTCGCAATCTCAGGAATTTCACACCACACAGTAGAGCTTAGCACATCTCAAAGATGAGAAAAAGGTGAACATTTTTTAAAAATTCGATAAAGAAATGTAACTCATAATATGTGGCAAGAATGCTCACCTCACCACAGCTAAGCTCAGATGAGAAAAAAAGTTTTAGGAAACACAAAATAGTTGTGTCATTATAGAAAGACTCCTTTTTTTGGAAAAAGAAACTCTAGTCTTCCTGACAACCAAATTGTTTACTCAGACTTCCAAGTCTTAGAATTCCAAGTCATCCCATGCCTCAACCCTGTCTCTACCTCTTACTTTGCCCCAGCATGCTCTAGTCATGTAAAACTGTGAAATCACACAGTGTTTCCTTTTTGTTGTTGTAATTCTCAGTGTCTAGTCGGTTGGGGAATATTTTCAGGGCTGTTTCCTGGACAGTTTACTTAATTTGTACGGCCTATGAATGTTTTCAGTGCACATTTGTAGTACAGGAGAGTGGTTGGCTCAATTCGACATGCTGCGTACCATTAATGTAGGCACACGAGTTCTCCTGCAGGACCCTCTGCGACTTCTGGACCATGTGGCCGTGGGACTTGCGGTCCGGCCACTCGAACAGCGTCTCCTTCAGCTGTCCCTGCAGGATCTTCATGAAGCAGTGCGAGTCTGTGTGGTCGTGGATACTACTGCAAGGGACAACAGGGCACAGCAACGTGTTAAAACAAGGCCCCTGCTATATGTCTGATGTTACAGGAATGGCAATGACCAAGTCACTCTGTCTGTCTGTCACCCAAGTCAGTGTGTATTACTCTTATGCGCTCCGTGCCATGTGTCATAGGAGTGTATAGTAGTGCAATACTAATGTAACGAAGGTCATCAAAGATATTACTGTAAGGAGGCGACAGGGCACATACACTGCGCCAGACAGCTGTTAACAGAATAGACACTGTCGACAACACTTCAAACGGTTCAAAACTGATAAAATCTTTACACTACATTATTTCTTGGGATTTTTCTAAGGGTTATTTGTGGTGATAGGACGTATATATTTATTCATTTATCGATTGATGGCACCATTGCTCCCCACACAATTTCATTGCCTTTCTGTCAGCGACAACACATTTCTAACACATTAAAAGCCACATCCAAACATGGGCTAGTGAAAGCTGATAGCCTCTACCATCCTACAGCCAGATGTAATCCAGGCTCCAGAAGGTAAAAACAATGACGGATCAATCAGACACATGTATGATCCAATTGGTGAACTGAAGCAGGGTTGATTAATGCCAGGCTTTCAGCTTCTGCACATAAATAATTCTTCCATTTTAGTCATTGATTACTCATGCACATTATTTTATGTTGTGGTTGCAGTGGTTTGGCACAGTGCCTGGTAAGAGAGTAAGAAAAAACACTTAAAATGTCAGTGGTAATACAGAATGATAGGCAATATAAAGGACTAGCAAACAGATTTAAACTGTTTAAAAAAAGAAAACATGGACACATGCACTATATAGGATGTCTAGTCTTTGTGATACTAGTTGCTTTCAGAGGACTTTGGCTCGTGCCCAGCCAAAGCTGTCAGCAGCCCTGGAGGTGGTTATCATGTTATAAGCAATGTGAGCACAGCCGCCCATTAGGTGACCTGACCTATATACGTTTACATGCGCCCTAGTTGGACATATGAGCAGTTTTAACTTTTGATCATTTCTGTGAAGACCAAGGATTCAAACAAGAGTATTGGATTATATTATTTAGTGATATCAGCTATGTGATAGGGTATTATTAACTGATTATTGTACTGCAAAGAATTAAAATGAGTTCAGCAACACAAATGACATTATTCATGATCATGCTCATGTTCAATAAAGCCTAGTAAATCTGTATCTTGCTCTGATTGAGTAAACGTAGGTAAAACAACTACACTTGTTTTCAATACAACTCCCTGACTTGTGTGGAATTGCAGTCTGATTGATCTTTTCCTCTGGCCCTCAAAAATGCCATGTGAAAATCATACTAAGATGTAACCCGATACAATTTACCAAAGAAATCCTTATTTAGACGTAGAGAAAAAAAATCAAATGTATCATCTGACACTGTGCACTGATACACTTGAGCACATAGAAAATGCGGTCATATTCCAAGCTGACCCACAACTACCCTGTTTACATTCTAAACGTGACTTACCACAGTACACAGTAGTAGGCCTAAATGTTGCAGTGTTAATTCTACACTCTTCTGAGCACATGCTCACACTCAATTTTAGTGTACATTTTACTCTTTCAGTGTTGAACTAACACGGCGAAGCCACATAGGCATATGTTCTAATGGTGTTCAATACAATTCTCTAAGTGTTAATTTCACATTCAACATTTAAGTCGTTGAATGAGTTGAATTTCAGGCTAAATCGAATGGGACCATATGCTCAGAAGAACAGTGTTGAGTTAACACAGCAAAATGTTACTGTGTAGGCTACCCCGCAAATAATAGATCTTGTTAGATCTGTGCAGAACATGCAGTTGATTCAAAACAGTCTGTCAGTCTGTCTTACCTGCCATGGCCCTCTCCCCAACATAGGATCATGAGGTTGAACTTTCCATTTCCTTCATCCACCAGATTTCTGGTATACCTGTAAATAAGGAATAATATGAGGAATGAAACCATGACAGCATAATCAAAAATGGAGGTGTAGGCTACCATGCAACGTCTCAGGGCAGGCTGTAAAAAGGCTATCGCGTTTCATTTGGCCACTGATTTTTTTTTAGGGGGAAATGGCATTTAGGCCCTACAATGTTTTAAAAACCCGGAGATGGCTTATTATGCTCCTGTATGATGGCCGTCTATTGAGACCAAGCACACGTGATGTGGCTCAGAAGAATTCATTCTTTCAATCTCGGATGGTCCGCGAGGCTGCCGCGAGCGCACGCATATTTGCAGCCAAGCGGGTGTGGGATTTTGCCTCGAAGCCGATTGGTGAACTTCTCCCCACCCTTCATTCCCCAATTTTACAGCCCCATGTAAACAGACATTTGCGATTAAAAAACACGAAAACATGGCAACAGAAAAAAACTCCCATGGTAGAAGAAAAACAACCATGGCAACCATATCCAATGCATAGCCTACAAATACCATAATAGGCCTATCTGTGGTTTACGCAATTTGAAAGATTTGGAATATTTTTTTTCCTTTTTCAGATTTGCTGACAGCCATAAATCTTGTCCTTGGTAATCGACATGCACTTTCATAAATAGTTAGATTGAACCAAAAATCAACTTATAGCAACAACAAAGCGTGAAACAAACACAGATTAGAAAAAGGTGATGGAAAATGAATGAACCGCCTCATGAAAATGCCCATTAACAACAAAAGGTGTATAGCGAATGCAGAATGGCAACTTGCCTGTATTGGTCAAACTTTGCGAATTTGCCCCACTCCTGAGTATTGCTTTCATATGACTCCATGATATTCTGCACCTCTTCGACGTTGACGCTGTCGCTTTCAAATATTTTATGCAATATTTTGATCAAATCATCTAATGTTTGCGGTTTGATTACTTCGGTATGCTCCATTGCGTTTGTTTAGCTGTGTGGATACGCGTGGACCACGTAGTGACTGGTGAGAAACAGACTTCACAATTTATATTTGGGAGACGACTGGACCGTACCACTCACACAAAGGTAGGGTAGCCTACATCCAAACGCTGTTTATTTGTTAATGCAGGATGAGCACCAACTTGTCTACCACTGAATTTGAAAAATAACAATGGAGTAAAATTTTGATATTTTGGTGCGCAGGTAGGTACAATGCTCAATAACAAAAATGTGCTAAATCATAGGCTACGCGCGCACTGTTTTCAAGGTAAACATGTGGACACGCCCAATTGTGGTTCATTCAGATGTTTTTGACAATAATGTGATGCCCAAGCATTTAAGGCTATCCAATATGTTGCATTAGGCCTATGATTTGGTTTAAGACGCATGGTGTCGACTTTTTTTTTTTTTACGTCTGCTGCAGTGTAAACCGTTCCATAGTGCCTATTACAAGAAAGGCTAGCCTAATAATAGTAGCCTAATAATAATAAGCTAACAACAACAACAACAACAACAATAATAATAATAATAATAACAATCACTTATTCATTAGTGTGTTCATGTTTCCATAGATCATATAGCCCCATCATTTAATGATGCTGGTCTTTTAAATAGAGATGTTTCCGTTTGGTATCTCTGCCCACCTATGTTGCTGATGAACGCCATGGGTATTTTATTTCCCCAGAACCATAACAGAGACGTGGAGTTAACGAGCTGTTTTCCCTTTTCTTTTCGGTTATTTTGGAAGCTATAATAGGCCCTACCCTTATCCTGCGGTCCTGTAATAAAAAGAGCGGTAGGCTATTACCTACAGAAATGTCTAGGTAGCTTCCAAAAACAAGAAGAAGAAGAAGAAGAAGAAGAAGAAGAAGAAGAAGAAGAAGAAGAAGAAGAAAACACCTTGCTCACCCCCAAGAACCACCACTGCCTAAAACTACAGGTACTATAGGTAGGCCAATTGTTTTTTTTATAGGCCTACGTGTATACATAATGCAGAACGTTTTAACCATAGGCCTACAACATTGAAATTCTGTATCCTGCATATTCCTGATGGTATAGGCCCTACTGTGTATCTTCCCATAACAAATAGCAGGGGTTCCCAAATTTTACCATGGATGACAAGACAATGAACCAAAATTGACACCAGGCACTTTGATTAGTTGTTAACTATGTTGGCACATGTCCTATCAGGGATTTTGGCCCATTTTTTTCATTGCAAATAGTTTAACTGGTCCAAATTGCATGGATGTTGAGGATGGACAATCATTTTCAGCACTTCTAAAAGACTAACTAAAGGATTGAGGTCTGAACCACTACATGACCATGGTTTTAGTACCCTTGAAGAACATTTGACCTATTTTGGATGTAAGTTTTGGGTTATCATCTTATTGAAAGATCCAGTGAAGATCTTAGCTTTCTCTATGAGCATATTTTTGCATGGTCACTTTCCACATTCTATCATAATATTCTGTTTTTATGGTGCTGTACACCCAAACATGGTTTCCTGTGGCTGAGGCTGCCACAGAATGATGCTTCCACCACCATGTTTAATTGTGGAAAACATATTATAACGATTTAAGGCCTATCCTTTTATTCACCTGACAAAAGCAGAATTCATGCATCAAAGCAGGTGCAATTGAATATCATCAGATGAAAGCAGAGACTTTCAAAACTCATTTTTTACTTTCAAATGTTCACAGGCAAAGTTTAATAACACTCTGATATGCACTGCCTTTAGTAAAAGGGTTCTTCTGTGATGATGGCCCCAAATCCCAATATGATGACAAGCCCTAAAAACTGTCTTTCTTTGGGAAAAAAAAAACCTCCAGATGAGGCCAGGTCAATAACAATCATCTAGGCAGGTGTCCAATGCGTCTTTGGTCTAATGAGACTGGTGTACTGGTTATTCAGTATTTTACTGTAAATGAACAGTCCATACGCAAGTGATTCGATATAGACACGCATCAGTGTAAACTAGGCCTAAGCAGTTTCCACAGTTACACATAGTGATGGGGACATCAAATTTAGTCTGTTATTCAGACTCAGGCACAGGGAGTCTGGGTCTGAATCTGGGTTGCTGGGTCTTCCAACAACATTGTAACCCAAAGCATACATTTAAATTAGTTCAGAGGTTCTCCAAGGACACTAAAACCATGATACTGCTCATAGTCCAGTCCTCAATCCCACTAAGAGCCTGTGGCAAATGTCTATTCTCAGACAGCATCCATGCAATTTGGACCAGCTAGAACACTTTGCAGTGAGGAAATGGCCCAAAATCCCTAGTGGGGCATGGGCCAACCTAGGTAGCAACTTATCAGAGCCTGTTGTCAGTTTTGGTTCATAAATGGCGCCATATTGAGTATTAATGATCAGGGTGCTAATAATTTTGTCCTTGTCATTTTTGCCCTTTTTTGTTTAAACTCATCGTAACAATCCAAATTCAACTCATTGGACATTATCTCCATCAGTGTATTTGTTTACAGAATAACAGAAATGGTTAATAATGGTCATTCTCACTGATAAATCATGAGAAATGTCTAATTTCTGGAGGGGGGCTAATAATATCGTCCTCAACTGTATGTCGTGCTACACTATTTTCCTCTGCATCCCCTTTCACAACCATAGTCTATCTATGTCTGTGAGTTGGTGTACCACAGGGATATATAAAGATAATAATTGCATTGTTCAGATGCAGTAGATTATACTGTAACAATTATAGAGTTCTTAAATAAAGATTTTATTATTTCACTTATTTTTGTTTTATTTTGGCAAAATTAGTTATTCAGTTAATTTAATGAAAACCACTGACATAAAGAAAGTTATGTCATGTAATGACACCTCAAATGCATTTTTTCAAGAATTGTTTTATGTATTTCTTCATTTTTAGGAATTTGTTGTGTAATGACATGAACGCACCTTCATTATTGCAAATTCGACAGTTTCCAGATTGTGTGAGTCGTTCCTTCCAGCTAGTCAGATGGACAATTCTAAACTTTTCAGGGCAAGTGTTTGCAGTATTTCAGGAAATAAAAAGAGGATCCTGTGATTCAGAGGATGCAGAGCACTTTCCCAAAAAAGTATTTACGTATGGCATGGTGGACTGCCCAAGAGAGGCAATAAGGAAAAGAATCTCACATTCAAATCAGATTTTCCCGGAGATGGCATGAGTAATGCTGTACTACCAAAAATAAAGAGCAATTCTGAGAAAGCTTGCTTAAGATTGGAGTAAATGGGAACTTATGATACAGAGGACACATAATATGCATTTCAACACTTCAAAAAGCATGCAAAGAGCTACTATGTTCCACGATTAAGGTTGAGAAATTCTCAGAATCTCTTTGTGCAGATGCCACTGTTATGTCATTACCAAGAGGCTGACGTAACAGACTTGGTTACAATTACAATTTTGGCGACATTAAGGGTATAACATACAGTAGGTGGTGGTGGTGGATGGTTGGCGGTTGGGCAGATGACTTTGTCCTGGGCCTGGCCAAAGCTGTCAACATCCCCGGTTCATGATATAGGAGCAAGGGAGGGCAGTAACCTGGCAAGACAGACAATGGTCATGAAATTTCACTTAGTACACACATAATTCACATAACCAGGATGCATTATGGTCGGAAGATGATCTAAGTCTTTTTCATTTTTAGGAGGCTTTATAAAAATGTCTTTATTTGACAGCGAAAGTGAAGAGATGACAGGAAATGAGAGGGAGATAGAGATGGGGGACCTGGGTCCCCATGGACAAGCAAGCCCAAACGTGTGTATGCGTGTGTTGGGGGTGGCTTTGCACGCTGCACCACAGCCACACCCCATTGCAAAAACATGAAAGGTCAAAGTTGAAAGAAAGTTGTTGTCTGGTGGCTCCACATATGCAACCCTGAATGTTGTGGGTAGAACTGCTGGTTGGTATTGAACCTGAATAGGCTAGTGTAGCCATGTTGTCACTGCCCTACCAATGCGGGGGAAAAAACTCATGTTGTGATTGGCAGGCCCAATCTGGTGCCTGTTGTTCATCATACAAGGGCCAGGGCTACACCAGATCAACAGACAAACATATTTTTGGCCACTATGGTTGACAATGGTTGAGTTTACAAGTGTAAATCATTTGGTGCAACCAATAGGCCTATGCATAAATGCAAAACTATACTCTACCTGCATATGTCCAGTAGTTTAGTTTGTGCTTTCAGCACATGCGACACAAACAAACAAAAAGAAAAAAACCTGCTTTTTCAAGTTGTCATAATTATATGGAATTATCTTTTTTTTTAAAGTACAAAATCAAATCACATGCTTGAAACATATTTTAACAGGCAAAAAACTCCAATCTTACTTTGAGGTGTGAAATGACAGATCAGGCCTGTGTAGAAGTGGAGAGATATTTGATTACAGACACTGCTGGGTGGGGAAAGTGAACAACCAGCGCTCCTTGTGCATGACCGAGGTACCCTGAGCATTCACCATACCCAAGCACACATCTTTGCATGCATAACGCATAAATACAGTTTCGTTGTGTAGGCCAGTGTTTCCCAACCAGGGGTACGTGTACCACTAGGGGTACGCGAGCACACTGCAGGGGGTACTTGAAAATATATTATTATAACAAATGTATGGAGCAGTCACATCAGGACAGGGAAAGCGATATAAAACATGAATTAGGGGGTACTCATGGCACAACAAAGAGGTTTAGGGGGTACGCGAGACAAAAAAGGTTGGGAAACACTGGTGTAGGCTACTGTGTGATGTGGTGTGCTGTGTAACAATTACAGACACTTTCCCAGTGGGTCTCTGCTGTGTCCCCAAATGTCATTGATGTTCTAAGAGTAATATAAGGATGTTCTCAGTACACCAATCTACCACTTTCAGGACATGATTGTGTTGAATGTAGAGCTGTAATCCACTAAGAGCACCTGCTCGGACATACAGTTTGCTCTCTGTGACTCAGCACTATGGAAATGGCGCCCTCTGTGGATGTGTTTATGCAAACGCTTGTTGGTTAAAGCTCATAACTTTCTTACCCATTACCCATTCTTACACAAGAGCCCAGGCAAAAGGGGACTGTAAAGTGAAATGGCGTAGAACTAAATTCAGCCAAATGGTTTTGTCCATTAGAGGAACAAAGTCCTGGAATACACTGCCAGCTCATATCAGACAGTGTGAAAACATCAACACATTCAAAATGACACTTCAACAGTGACTGAAAACAAATCAGACATGCTCCCATTAATTAATAGCATACACATTGTTTCACTTTTACTTTTTTCACTTTTTGTATTTTTCATATCTACAGAATCTTCCTTTTGTAACGGAGCCAAACTTGCAGAGTGTGGCGTGGAACGTTAGTAAACCTCCCTAAGATTCAATACAGTGCGGTAGCCTCGGCCTATCGGACTGGCCCTTTAGCTCAGCGGTCTCGTACTGTGACTTCCATTTCCGAACCGAAGCGTTGAGGAGGTGGCAAGTTTGCGGCCCTGAGGGGGACGAACTGCACGGGAACACCTCTGTCACAATGGTGCCGTGACCCAGATGGGAGTGAGGTTTAGGGGGGGAGAGTGTAACAGAGTCCAACTAGCAGAGTGTGGCATGGAATGTTAGCAAACCTCCCTCCCAAAGCCTCAATACAGTGCAGTAGCGTTGGGCTATTGGACTGGCCCTTTAGCTCAGTGGTCTCATACTGTATGAATGCTTCGGGAGGGAGGTTTAAACATTTTTTTTGGTCTTTTTCAACTTCATTTGACAGGACAGTGTGAGAGGTGGACAGGAAGCAAATGGGGAGAGAGACGGGGAGGGGTCGGCAAAGGACCCGAGCCGGGAATCGAACCCGGGTCAGCCGCATGGAAGACGAGTGCCCCAACGGTTGGCCACGCCAGGGCCTCGGGAGGGAGGTTTACTAAAGTTCTACGCCACACTCTGCTAGTTGGCCTCCGTTACATTAACACCAAATACATATTTAAAAACGTGAAAATGAACGACTCTTTGAAAGGAACGAACCACTAAGATTCAGATCCTGTCAAAGAACCATTAACACACACACACACACACACACACACACACACACACACACACACACACACACACACACACACACACACACACACACACACACACACACACACACACACACACACACACACACACGTCTGGTGAGAACCAGGCTAACACAACCAAATCATCCACACCATTCAAACACAGAGGAGTGGTCCTGTGGCCTATTCTAAGAAGCAGGTTCAGGAGTAAGTAGTATACCCCTCTGGTAGCATGTTATATGGACATGATCTCCAACTGAACACATGAACAACACATTTTTACTCACTTTCAACTTTTTTATTTGTATATATTAATATGACTGAAAACAGAAAAACACCATCAACAAATGACGTCAACGTTGCAATAATATCGTGAATAAAGATTAATATTCAAATATTTAATTTCATTTCACAAAATAATACTAAACAGTGCCTTCATCACGAGTGATAATGTGAGAATATGAAATAATAAATATTATCATGAAGCAACTAGCAGACACGTGAAACAGTAATCACTTGTCATACAGTGGCTATTAAGCAGTAATTACTAGACATCTAGTGGATATGAAATGGAAAGATATCTAGTTTAGCAGTGACCTATAGATATCTAGTGGACATATTAAGCATGATGTGTGTAGTGGGGACATGCCTGACGTATTTAAGGTAAAGGCACTTCTGTGAGTGTTGACTGTTGGCATGTAACTGGTAGCCACTCTAGGTGACTGCAGGAGAGTAACTGCAGCCTTGAGTGGTGGACAGTTACGCATTCTAGATTGTTGGAGAGTAATCTGTAGCCTTTCTAGATATTCCCAACCCCCTCATGAACCAGTCACCACTGAAATGAATAATCTCACTCTCATGTTCCCTTGGTTTGGCTCACGTACAGAATATAGTATCAGAGGTGAATGAAAATACATTTTAAAAAGCATTTATCGATGAGCTTGTCTGTCGATATATGTATCTACTACAAAACACTTTGTCCTCCACTTGCAATGCTAGAAACTCTAGAAAGGGTTAATATCATTGAGAGTATATTAGTATTCAGCACCCCCGAACCCTGGCTACCAGCCAAACCAGCCCTTCACTGTATTCACCGTAGACGTTGCGACATTTCCCACACCTGTAACCACAGCTTTCCCCATCCGGCCGATGCCAGTGCCAATCTCCTGGATGCCATCTCCCAACTCGGACCAGAAACCGTGATCAAGTTTGGGCTTATCAGCATCTCTCCTGTCTCTGACCAGCTTATCGATTTCGTCTTGCAGCTCTTTAGCTTGTCCCTTGAACCCACGCTCCAGAAGCTCTTTTTGCTCCTGCAGGGACAAACGCAGGCAGACACACACACGCACACGCACACGCACACGCACACACACACACACGCACACGCACACACACGCACACGCGTACACACACACACACGCACACGCACACGCACACACACACACACACACACACACACACACACATGGGGTAGAGCAATCGATGGGGATCTAATATTGAGTCATTTGGTCTATAGCCAGTTACTTGGACTGTGTTGGAGGGAGTCTTTGGGACTTTCACTTCTACTTCTACACAAAGAGGTCAGGCCCCTGTCAGCCGTGCGGTTGCCAGATTACCTGCAGCTTGGCGGTGAGGAGGCGATCCAGCTCCTCCTGGTTCCTCCTCCTCTCCTCCTCCATCTTCCCTTTCAGCTGCCTGATGTTCTCCTCATTGCTCTCCTTCAGGTCCTGTAGCGCGCGCTCCTGCATACGGGTACGCTCCTGCAGAGATTGCTCCTGCTGCTTTGACTCCTCTTGCCGCACCCTCCAAGCTGGGGGAGGAGAGTAGAGAGGAGAGGAGGAGAAGAGAGGAGAGGAGGAAAGGGGGTTGAGGTGAGGGAGAGGAGGAGAACAGTAGGAGAAGAGGAGACGAGAGGCAGAGGAGAAGAGAGGGAGAGGGGGAGAAGAGAGGGACAGAAGGAGAAGAGAGAAGAGGAGGAGAGGGGGAGAAGTGTGAGAGAGGTGGAGAAGTGGGCAGAAGAGAGAAAGAGGGGGAGGAGAGGAGGAGAATAGGGGGAGAAGAGGGGGACAGGAGGAGAAGAGAGGAGAGGAGAGGAGAGGAAAAGAAGAGAGAAGAGTGAGAACAGGAGAGGATAGAGGGTAGGGGAGGGGCTTTGGGAGGAAGAGAGGAGAAGTAGAGAGATGGGATGATATGAAGAGAAAAGAGAAGAGAAGAGGAGGGAGGGAAGACCAAAGAAAGTGTGCACGGAAATTGTGAAGGTGTGAATTTGCATTCCACCACTAGGGGACAGTATCACACTGTAGTGTTTGATTTCTCTCACCTTCCTCCCTCTTCTGGGCCTCAGTCAGGCTCGTGTCAGCCTTCCGGATAGTCTCGCCCACCACATGCTTCTCCTTCAGATACTCTGTCAGGACCACCTCACCCTGGGAACACACACACACACACGCACACACACACGCACACGCACACGCACACACACACGCACACACACACACACACACACGCGTTGGTCGATAGTTCAGTGCGGTATACACACACGCATGCACACAGGCACGCACACACAAACACACGCACACACATTCTGTGTCTCAGATGGTGCACTTCTGCACTTCGGGCACTATGATTTAGTGCGTAATTAATAAGCCAACATGACACATGAACACTGAAGTGCACAAGTGCACCATTTGAGATCCAGCAACTTACTCTTGACTCACCATGAGTCCCTTGCCTGGCTGTGATCTGTAGCACTTTACTCCATGGTCGAGGTCAGAGCAGAAATCCCTGTAGCCTCCAGGTCTTGTGTATGTTAGTGTTTGAAAAACTGAACATGTAGGAGTGTGGAATGGCAGTGGGTTTGCTGTGAATGAATGTGTCAGAGAAAAAAATGTAAATTCATGTATGAGTAGATTAGGTGTGTGCGTGTGTGTGTGGGTGAGTGAGTATGTGCGTGTGGGTGAGTGTGTGCGTGTGTGAGAGAGAGAGAGAGAGACAAAGACAGAGACAGAAATTATGTTCAATGTCTTATTGGCCAAACACAATTTCAAACTTCTGTGCTAACCCTGTTACATAGATTTTTGACAATTAGGTACACTTACGGTTGCTCAATCCACTCTCCAGAGAGGCAAACACCTGACGGATGACTTCCCCGCACAGATTACGAGACGCCTTCACGTTCATCTTACAGAACTCTCCGTATTTTTCCTCTATGCTGGCCTGGGAGGAAGACACAGCAGGATCACATGACTTAACACCAATATTTGAATGTTTTTGCCTATTTCTTGGACACATTTTGCAAGTGGCTCAGCATTGTGTTCCCATTTGATGCTGATGACTTCTGACTTTTGCCAACACGATTACTAATTTTGCACCATCCATTCAGTTAAATGAGCATTTTATCTTTCTCTTGTTCTTCAAGCGTTTTTTAAGGAGACATAAGACATTCTTTCTCAGATTCACACCTATATAGGAGCAGTTCTGCCAATTTAAATATGCTAACACTATACCCTAGACTTGCCAGTGCAGACTTGATGATGCATTTTTTGGCCCTTTCCGAGATCTGAGCTATTCTAATGGGGTCACATTTTGTTTACATTAAAAAACTCTGAACATCTTAACATAGGCCTACTCCAAATATTTTCCCAAAAGGAATCGCTTATTGCTAGTTGTCTGCTGATGTTGCATAACCTTTTGGATGTTTTTGGGAATAAGTAAAGACATTTCTTTGAAATGTAAACAAACACCTGCCCCCATTACAATGACCAGAATCTCAGAAAAGGCTGAGGGAAAAAAATCTCAGGTACTGACAAGTCCAGGGTAGTATGAGCATTACAACTGCATGTTGAAATTGGCTGAATTTATCCTTTAAGGTCTAAGGTCTTTTGCCTTTGCAGGTCAGTGAGAAACATACAAACATGTGAAGAGAGAAGTCACGTTAAAAGCCATCATTCATCCTGTTGACTGACTGCACCTTCAGCTGTTTCTGGTGCTGGTAATCTTGGTCGTTGAAGGAGGCCTTGATGAAGATGCTAATGGCCTGTTTCTCTACAGTTGTGTGGACCCTAGACAGCGCCTCCTGTGTGTCTGTGGGGAACTGCACTCTCTGGGTCATTTGTTCCTGGTAGAACTCCAGAGCCTCTGCCACAGCTCGGCTGTTGTGGATCTTGGCCAGCGACTCCACAGCGCTCTCCAGACACGGCACCTTCCCACTGCGGATTGCCTCCACATAGGTCTCTGCAAGGCTGCCCAGCACTGCCGGACCAACGCAAGAAGTCGACCAACACAGGTATCCGTTAGTCATCAGCAAAAACAATTCAGACAATTGCCAGACATTATGTTTTTAATTCCTAATAAAAACATTGGAAATAGACTGTTCAGAATTAAAGGTGTTTTCCATCAGGTTTCGAAGCACTTTCATTTAATCCCGAATAAGCTTCTGGGGATCAGAAAGCATTGCGATTGGACAGGGGATGCACACACTGGGTCTGCATCCTTGCCTGTTGTGTCATCGTCTCGCAAGTAGCATGCGTAAAGCGACTGCAATTGTTTAAAGTGGAATGGAATGGAATGGTTTTCAACCCCGAGACCCTCCTTGATCTACCAGCAAAATGTTGAGTAATTTTGGGCTTGTTAAATGGTCAGTGTCAATTGTTATTTGTCAACATTGCATGTTCTGAGTTAACACAAGGCTAGCTATCCGGCTTGCTAGCTATCTTACCACAGTTTGGCTATTTGTTAGCCGCTAGCTCGATTGGGACAGTCTCATACCCACCTGTATTTATTCAGTGATTTATACTTTCAAAGCTCGCAAATGTCTTGTTTTTTAATGTCATGAATTTTCTTTTAGCCGCCACGTATGTAGGTACATTAAGTTAGTACTAGTTGGCTACTATTGGCTTATAAAAGTACAGACTGCTCCACTTTCCAGATACGCGTTTGCTTCGGAAAGCACTCCAGCAATGGCGGCCACTCTACTTCCG
The DNA here is from genome assembly GCF_034702125.1 of Engraulis encrasicolus. NCBI lineage: Eukaryota > Metazoa > Chordata > Actinopteri > Clupeiformes > Engraulidae > Engraulis > Engraulis encrasicolus. Next base: position 48,760,570 of record NC_085859.1, on the reverse strand, counting down.
GTTATTTCCTCGGATCGGTGTATAGGTGGATAGAGGTATAAAGTTTTGGAATTAACAATGGAATAACATTTAATTCTGAATTATCAGGTGTTTACATCTTTTCAAAGAGAAATTTATTGTTATGAAGAATTCAATTATTAATTCTTATTCTTAATAGACTTGTCTCTCTAGTCTGCAGATTAACAAGTGAGATCAGATAAGGTTCTTTTGAGAAGATTCTTCATCCAGGTCATTTTACAAAAGGGTCTAGTTGTGCGTAACTGGGCTTCTTGTTGAAGCATGAAGATGGAGTTGTACCTCTGGAATTACAGCTCTGAAATGCTGAAATCCACTTTCTTACAACCAAACTCCTTTAGGTTCTCAACTTCTGCTCTGGAGCCAAAAGTGGGCAGCAGACAGGCAGGTACTGTATTGTATGTTGTTGTTGTTGTATGTTGTTCTGTATGTGGTGTTGGCCAGCGCTACTCACTCCTGCCGGTCAGCCCTCGGCCTCCTCTCATGGTCTTGACTTGGGCCTGCTGGTGGATGTAGTTGCAGAACTCATTTGCCTGCTCTACAAAGCTGGGCTCCAGGTCAGCATCTTTCACCTGCTCCATGCGTTTCATCTTCTCCTTGTTCGCGGGGCGATCCATGACAAAGCAGCGTCGCACGGCAAAGAACCTTGTAAGGCTCTGTCGAACCTTGTTATGCCTCTCTACTTCAGGGGTGGAGCCTATTTCAAACACAGTGCACAGTGCAGACAGCCAGGTCTTACCAATGATGGGTGTGAATCTGGGTGTGACAGTCTGTTTGGTGTGTGTGTGTGTGTGTGTGTGTGTGTATGTGTGTGTGTGCGTGTGTGTGTGTGTGTGTGTGTGTGTGTATGTGTGTGTGTGCGTGTGTGTGAGTCTGTTTGTCTGTGAGTGTGCCTTGTTAGGTGCATGTTGTTTACCTTGTTTCAGCTTCAGAGAGTGGTCCAAGTACTCATCAGCAGTGATGCGCTTGCCGTCTAGCTCCAGGTCCAGACTGAAGTCTCTGACGGTCCACACGAAGGAAGGGAAGATGCGCATCAGCTCTGTGTTCTTGCTGTGATCAGTGGACTTCACCCTGATGTGCTCCGTCAGTTCTGTCACAAAACTGTAGAGGAAGCTGTTGAGGAGAACTCATCTATAGACTCCTTTAGAGCTTGTAAACAGGTATGACGTAATTTGGCTGCGTGCACACCACTGCCTCGAAATCGTCCATGCTCCATTCACTTGTACAGAGACTCGACTGATGTTTTTTCCGAAATAAGAGAACGGATGCTCGCGATAACTTCAGATATGCAGTGGTCACCACAGACACGGGCATTCCTGGCGCTGTCATCAGTCCAGTCAGTAGTTTAATGTCTTGTAACAACAAACAGCTCCTATGCTTCTGGAACAGCCTCTTCCCTCTCAAAATAGCACAAGTGTACTTTTCGGAATCTCTATTTTTTTATCAACGTACACGCTTCAGAACGTGTAGTTTTTCTCTCTTTAGTGTCTGCACTGTCACCCAATATTACATACAGAATCACCACTTCCTATTTTACCCATGCCTGCGGTTCTCTTAGTGGCCGCTGTCGAGATTCAGCTCTGAGCGCAGCAGCCCGTTCTTTCTGAATGGACCCTGCACTCCCCCTAGAGTGCAGTACCACCCAGAAAAGTGGAGTCTTTCGTAATATCCTTACAATATCTCTGGTGTGTTTGAGTCAACGATGCGTACGCATTCATGAGGACGTCGACTCTGAACAGGTCTCTTGTGATGGCCAGAGATTACAACAGGTATCTTGATCATAGATGCCAACTAGCAGACTTCGTCAGTAGAATGTTATTAAATCTTCCTCCTGGCCTCCCTCCCTATTGGCCTTGACTTTTAGATTAGTGTTCCTGTACCTGTGCCAAACTATTGTTGTGATTGAGAGGTCGCGGGTTCAAACCCAGAGTGGCTAAATAGAGCAGATGAGAACTGCCACACATGTACAGTATCTATATACAGTAGTGCAGTATACTATGTACAGTAGTGCAGAGTGTGTGTGTGTGTGTGTGTGTGTGTGTGTGTGTGTGTGTGTGTGTGTGTGTGTGTGTGTGTGTGTGTGTGTGTGTGTGTGTGTGTGTGTGTTTCACTCGGGACTCACTAATTCGGCGCCCTTTCGGTACTTACGTCTTACGTGATACGACCCTAACCCTACCCTAACCCTAACCTTAACCTCAACCCTAAACCTAAACTTAACCCTAACCCTAGCCCCCTAAACCTTAACCTAACCCTAAATCGCTTGTTTGAAATGTGACGTACCACGTAAGTACCAAAAGGGCGTGAAACTAGTGGGTCCCGTGTGTGTCTGTGTCTGTGAATCAGGGATGGAAATAAGCACCCGTCCACTTGCAAATGAAGGGTGAATTTGGCCTTTGGCGGGTGAAGTATGTCAACCCACCCGTCACCTTGATGGGTGAAATGTTTCTAAAAGCGTCCAAGTTAATGCTGAATTACATGCAGCATCCAACATCAAATGTTTAAGCAAATTGGTAATGAAAAAATTATTGGCATCACAATAATTCAATGTTTGACATCTGAAACAAAAGTATTGATCAGAAAATGATCTTACTTGGCATTACAATGTTTTGAATGGTTGAAGTGGCAAAAATGGTGACTGGTAAAAATTGCGAGTGACTGGTAGATTTTAGAATATAACAGCCACAGTGACTAGTGGGGAAAATGTTTAAGTGCCACCCCTGGTGTGTGTGTGTGTGTGTGTGTGTGTGTGTGTGTGTGTGTGTGTGTGTGTGTGTGTGTGTGTGTGTGTGTGTGTGTGTGTGTGTGTGTGTGTGTGTGTGTGTGTGTGTGTGTGTGTGTGTGTGTGTGTGTGTGTGTGTGTGTGTGTGTGTGTGTGTGTGTGTGTGTGTGTGTGTAATAGGATACTGTAGCTTCTCCAAGGCCGTGTTATCAATGGTGCCCATGCTGTTGTAGACCAGGGTGCTGCTGAGTAGAACAGCCAGACAGAAGATCCACGTGTCATGTTTCTCATCACCCTGGGGGAAAGGAGAAAATTGAGAACCGTATACAAGAAAAAAGGATTTCATCAACACATAGCACAAACACACCCAGTTCTGGTGTCAGGACTTGATATTCGCATTTTTGTTCACCGGCTAGGTTAGCAAGCAGTTTTCCAGAACAGTATTTTTGTCTTCATATCTGTACTCAGGAGAGGAAGTACTAAACCAAGAAGATCTGTGCTATGAGCATAGCTCCCTAAATGACAATAAACCACACAAAGAAATCTGAGTATGTTCTTCTTTGAACTTAAATATAAACAATTGATAATGGGCAAAAACAGGATATAGCCAACTGTGGTGTATCATATTCAATCAATCATACAGCACATTATCATACGCAGGCTATCATCTAAAGAGAGGGTACATGAATAAGCTCACCGCTCATATGAACCTTACAAATTAGTCAAAGGCAGATGAAAACAAGACTATTTTTTCCATTTCTTTTTAAAACAAGCCCCTGTTAGGGTAGTTAGGGTAGTTCTAAGAGATTTCAGCAGTTGGCATCATGATGGCTAAAAGCCATTTCACCTTGCCAAACTTTGACCCTGGGCACAAGGAGACTCTGACGACCTGAGGCATGTTTTATAATAATAATTATTGAGCATATCTGTAATATATTTAGGGCCTAGGCCATTGCACAACAGACAATTCTACTTCACTAATGCAAGGACGTAAGCGCGCAGTGATGTCATACCCAAGATTAAGTTAAACTAGTGAAACGGAAATGATTACCAGCCACAGTCAAGTTTTACCCACTTTGGCCAGTTGGTAGGTGCTAGTGTGAAGTCCTGGTTGGTATACACATACTACCTTCACCTTAAGGACATCTCCCAGTCCCTCCACAGACTCTCTCTCTCTCTTTCTCTGACGCACAAGCACAAAAAGACAGACAGACAGACAGACAGACACACAGACACACACTTTCATGTGTCACACTGCCCTCACCTTTACCACGTCTCCCAACCCCTCTGTGTCCAGCAGCACCAGGGTGTGTCCTAGTGCGGGGGAGTAACAGTGGAGAATATCAGTGTTTCTGAATGGACAAGGATGCATGTGTGTGTGTGTGTGTGTGTGTGTGTGTGTGTGTGTGTGTGTGTGTGTGTGTGTGTGTGTGTGTGTGTGTGTGTGTGTCTGTGTCTCTGTAAGTGTGTGTACCCACCATCTTTCTTGGGATGAGGCACACACCACATCCAGATGCCTTTGGTCTTGGACTCAATGGTGCTGCCCAGAGCAAAGCCTGAGAGAGGTACAATTATTATGTTAACAACAACAACAGAATTAATAATACTGATATTATTATTGCTTTTTAACATTACACTGTCAGTGTTGAAGGAGAATATTGTGGTATATTGCAATTCAATTCAGCGTAATTAAAACAGCATTGCTTGGAACCTCTTTGCTTCTCAGCCAGTCGGTTCATGAGGTAGGACTTCCCCGTGCGGTAGAGCCCCACCACAGACACCACCACCACCGGCTGCTGGATCTGCTCCAGGACCTGTAGTGCCCCCTGCTGGACACTCAGGCGCCCGTCACGCTCCGTATCAATCAGACACATTGGCTCCTCCATTTTCACTGTGACTGAAAACACACACACACACACACACACACACACACACACACACACACACACACACACACACACACACACACACACACACACACACACACACACACACACACACACACACACACACACACACACACACACACACACACACACACACACACACATCCCCCCCTTACAAGTCAAAGCTAGAAACAAAGAACAGGAAAAAAAAAACCCACTTCTGACTAGTTTCCTCCTGGTGTGTGTGTGTGTGTGTGTGTGTGTGTGTGTGTGTGTGTGTGTGTGTGTGTGTGTGTGTGTGTGTGTGTGTGTGTGTGTGTGTGTGTGGCCTACCTCCTCTAGTAGAGGCTGCAGGCTGTTGATGAAGGGGCACCTGTGCAGATTAGTTGTGCTATTAGTTATTTCTTATCAATTAATAGGTGGTTTAATAAGACATAGGCCTAAGTTTAATACAGCGCTTTTCATGACTCTCAAAGAAACACGTAGAGTAGACAATACAAAAACAAAGGAGGAACAACAGAACCATGAGAGATAACAAAGGACGACAACAACAATGGATCTGGACGAGGGCAGTGGTGGTGGTTGGAGGAACTGCATACGCAGGCCTTAGGGATAATAAATGGTCTGGAAAAGGTGGGTGTCATTGAAAGATGAGGTGTCGTTTGAAAGATGACAGCAAAATCTAATAAGCTACACACACATGTTCGTTGCCAACCCACCTCCCAATGTTCCTGCCACCTGCTAGTAGTTCGAGTCTCCCTGGCTGTGGCACCAGAGGCTGCAGGAGCGTGTTTGGAACAGTAGGGGGCTCTTCTCCACACTTCCACTTCCCCACAGTTACAGCCAGTGCCACCGTTAGACACACGCTTCTGAAAAACACAGGGGGACAGCAGACAAGCTCAACCATTTTGTTCCATAGATATATTATTAATAATAGCAACAATAACAACAATCATAACAATAAAACACTTGAAGCCTTTCTAAATACTTAAGGTCACTGTACAGCAACATTAACACATCAGTAAAAGCAGACACAATATTAAAAATAAAAGAACAAAAAAGCTCATAAAAGTAAAGATGAGGGGAAAATATTACAGTCAAAAAGAATAGGCTAACTGGAACAGATAGGTTTTCAGTCAGGATTTAAAGAGTCGAAGAGAGTTGATGTTACGGATGATGACAGAGGAGAAAGACGAGTTCCAGAGTTGGGGCACAGAGCAACTGAAAGCTCTGCTGCCCATGGTACAGAGTCCAACAGAGAGGACTGTGAGGAGGAGAGAGGAGGATCTGAGGGAGCGGGCGGGGGTAGCAATGTGGAGAAAACCTGACAGGAAAGGAGGTGCAAGGACGTGTATAGCAGTAACGTGCGCTGAAGTTTATGGCTGGTGAGGCACTGACTTTTCCAATATCAGATTTTCAAATATACAGCTACATTATTAGTAAATATTTGCCAAATAGGCCTACCGATAAGTTTCATATGTCATAGCTTTCTTAACATAAGGTAGGCCTACACATAGGAGGCGCTACAGCAAGACTGTTGGGGAAGCTAAAAAACAAAAAACAACAAAAAAAAAAAAACGTCATCGGAGAAACGGAACATTTCCATGCGCAACTGCAACACATATCCATTCTGGCTATTATATGTTAAAACGGCTTGTCATATGCTCTTGCCGTGCTCCAATGGAACTCTCAAACGCGACAGGCACACACACGCGCACACACACACACACACTGAAGGCAGGGGAGGAAGACGGCTAGTTTCCAGACCATGGACTATTGTCTCCCAAAAATGTCTCGAGCAATCAAATCATACACACGAATGTCCACAACTTTGTTTCTATTGACATTTTCATGCGCTATGTCACTCTACCTCCATCAGACCAGTATCAAAACTCGCAATCAAACTCGCAAAACTAATGACGAGGCAAAATGCGCACACACCGGGGGGAGACAGGAGAGCAAAGAAGCCAGCTGATTGACCATAGGTACCACGGCCAAAAATATCATATGGGTCTATCATATCCAACAGACATATCAGATGTCAGTTTTGCAGCCCAAATAATACAAATATGCTGTGCTTTTGAATTTCTAGTTGAAGTAGCTTGTAATGATGTAGTTCGCTACATTTTACAGATGGAGCTAGCTTAATATTTCTATTGGATGTAGCTTGTCTAGTGGAGCTAAATGTTAGCTTACTACTAGGTTCTACAAGTAGCTTGCGCAGCCAGACACTGTTCTCGCTGCCTCGCACTGTACACTGTTCACTCCAGTCACACGCAGATGCCCAACAAACACAAGCGAATCTACACACATCACATTAGGCCTACATACGGTAACTAAAACACCCTGGCAGCCCACCATGATTTCAGGAAAGGTGTGCATTTTTGAAAGTGGTGTTAGCTTGGTGACAGGATAGCACAGGTGCTTTCCTTTTGAAGTGAGGGCTTGTTAGACGGAAGACAAGTAGACAACATCGATAACAACATTGCCACCAAATAGTAAACTTAGTGCTTCGGCGAGCACATCAGGGGGAAAACGGATTTCCTACCTTATTCTGTCCTGTTAATTCCTGTTACTTGAAGCTCTTAGTTTCGTTATGAAATCCACTTCCATGGTAGCAGTCAAAGTGAACAAGCTAGCCAACACTAATGACACGACCGACTGAACTTCAGATTCGCTATGACGTAACTGCCAGCAAGACTCTCAATGCCAGAATGAGATTGCGGCCAGACTGCTGCTGGCCTCACCACTATATCTTTCAGTGGGCGTTATGCCAAAGCATGCAGAGTAAAGAAATGATAACCACACGTAGAAAATAGTAAAATATATAAGTAAAATAACCATACATATTTCTATTAAGTGTATAAAAACGTTTAATACAATATTACCACAGAACGAGCAAAATGGCGCATGCGCACAAGCTTGTTAACGAGGGATTGCGCAATCCGGCTTGAGGCAAACTAGGAGTTGCCCCAAATTCAGCGTATTGGGAGAAATTTGACATGAAATGTGCAAATATTACGATTTTGGTCACGAAAATGATTGAAAATTATTGAAACTGTTTAACTACTGCACAAATGGTAGTTATGCTGCAGATGCTCGAAAACAAATTCTTGTTACTATTATTCATATTTACTGCATCTCATCATTCTCATAGGGTTGGTGAGGCACTGCCTCCCCTGCCGTATTGGAGCGCACGTGCCTGGTGTATAGCCTTGAATACACTAGATGCCGCCTTGACTACCCCTTTGCATTCGAACGAGTGGCTCAGTCTGTTTGCCGGCATGTTTGTGCGGGGGTAGCGCTGCTTGAATGAACATCAATTGACGACAAGGGGATATGCAATAGCTGGCGGTAAAACCACATTTTTGCTGGTTATGTGAAAACAGGAAACTATTACCTTGGCAGCAGTGCCTGAGACTTTCCACGGCAAAAAGCAGAATGGCCTTGTTTACATGATACACTTAATTCAAAATGTATTAATTATTAATTAATTATTAATTAGGCCTACTAATAAAGCTTAATTCTGCTTTGAAAAAGTCATGTTGGCTAAACACTTAGGCTACCAATTTGGAATTAAATTTCAATGTAGCCTAAATAAACTCGACGGAATTATTTAATTCTGAATTATTAATTCGGAATTAAAAACATCATGTAAAGGTGGCCGTAGGAAAAAAATGTCGTAGGAAATTTGGGAAGAGATGGCAACTTACCTCGATGGTATGATTCACATGCACACTGTTCTGGAAGCAGTCCTGGCACATCACACAGCTGTTGTCCAAGACACAGTCTCTGTAAACACACACACACACACAAACAAAAATAAAATAAATTTCGGCTTCCACGAGGACTGCAGCGACTTCTTTTCATGCTGCAGCGTGCGGAGCTCTGCTTCCAGCCTGGCCTTTCCTAATACAGTATAACTTCTGCCTCTCTCTTTATCAGTGTGCTGCATGCCTTTGCAGCTTCTGCCTTTGCGCAGGCTCTAGCCTTTATCATACTTGCAGGCATTCTTGACGAGCATGATATGTCTGAGGGCCTACAAAAAATACTGTAGTGACACAGGGAACATAGGGGACCAGGAGACATAGGACATGTCCAAAGGACATAGATCCTCCTGGGAGACATACAGTAGTAGACAAGGAACATAAAACAAATTGCACATTGGAATGTGTGGCCTATACTCCCTAATATGTTCCATATATTCTGTAGGTTTGCTCCTGGAAGTATGCGCTATGTCGGTATAGTCCCTGATGATGATTCGGTCATTTCATTACATTACCTACATTTATCTGATGCTTTTATCCTAAGCAACTTAACAGTTATTTACAAGGTACTGGTTACAGTCCCTAGAGCAATGTGGGATTAGGTGCCTTGCTCAATCGCACTGGCGGCGTAGGGAGAGGTAAGGTCGGGATTCAAACCTGCATCCCTCTGATCTTAACCCTTGTGTTGTGTTCATAAGCTGCATACACCTGTGGTGTTGGGGTCAACTTTAAACCCGTGAGAGAAAAACTAAGCCATAAATCACCTAAAACACTATTTCTAATCAAATATTGTTTTTCATCTCATAGTTAACTCAGTATATATTCATATCCATGGAAAGATTGCTTTATTTAATATATTTTTTTGACTTTTCAGATTTTTTATCTTACAGTAAACACATCATTTTTGATGACCAAAACGATCAAAACCTGTATAAATTCAGTATTTATATGTCCTAAAGTGATACAATTGGTGGTTATGTTGTCCATGTATTACAGCTGATATGGTAGCCTGGTACAACATAATATATTTTTTTCATCAAATTAAATTAAAAATTAAAATAAAATAAAAATTAAATATCATCAATAGCGTAATATGTGGTGCTTGGGTCCAAACCAACCCAAAGAGATTTATAGCAGGATAAAGACTTTTTTTTTTTACCCGAACACCACAGATGTAACTTTTTTTTAGACCTTTCAAATTTACCAAAATGGTAAACATATATTTTTTGATGTTGAAATGATTGTGACTGAGGAATAGATGAAGCTTCAATCCAGGACAAAAAAAGAAAGTGTATTTTTTTCACACTTAAACTTGAAAACGGGTCAAAAATGACCCGAACACAACAGAAGGGTTAAGAGCACCTCCCTAACCAATAACCCACGGCTGCCCACTGGTCAAATTAGATGTGGCATATCTGTATATCTGACGACTGTACAAGCGGATTCCAAAAAAGTTGGGACACTTGGTATTTTGTGAATAAAATCAAAATGCTGGCATTTTCAAAACATTCAATCCATGCATAAGATGCACAATGGCACAAGGTCAACACAGGAACAGTTAAAATGAGGCAAAAGAATTGTTTTGAGGGAAATATGTGGTCATTGAAAATTTGACCCATGCAACAAATCTCAAAAAAGTTGGGACAGGGCCAGAAAATGTTGTAATAGTTGGATAATTCTAAAAATAACACAAGGGGGAATATTTTGAAAGGAACCATATTGACTGCCAACATGAATGCACAAATAAAATACCACCACAGAGAGGCTGTGGCACTCAGTAGCGAAGATTTTGAGGGACTAATTACTTATCTATTACACAGAAAGATTTAATTATCAAAATTGCAGGCATATAAGGCCTATTTCTGTAATGTAGAGTTCTGTCAAATCATTGCATGGGTTATGAGATCATGACATACCCATCGTCAATAAGCAAACTATGACACTCCAACAATGACAGCTGTTGAAAAAATGACCATAAACACAACACTTGATTAAGGCACATGATGCAGACATTAAACAGTGTTGCAAGTGGCGAAGCTCATTCTAGATGGACATAGGAGACATGTGAAACTGTCCTCTGATTACAGAATGGAAAATATTTCATTCTTTTTTAAAATCATGGAGTCATGCACCCTCCAAGTTATGAAGAAAATGAATACTTCAGCTTGATTTAGTGGTCAGTCTGTAAGACAGCATATATGATGGTAAAGGGGTGCAGAGATGCCTTGGTTATGGTCTTCTTACTCATGTAGAGCATTAAAATGAGGGCTGAATGATATATTCAGACTTTAAACAGCATACATAGCTACCAAGGCATTATATTTTGGAGCACAGCCTTTAGATATTGCCCCACAATTATGGCAAATTTCAATCTCTACTATGTTCCAACAGTGATGTTTCATCATAAGAATAAACAGGTGACAAAATTGTTTTCTTGCAGTCAGGATATGCCACATGTTAAGCATAACAAGAAGGTAAACAAGTCGAAGAACACACCTATCAGTTGAGCTGCTGAAATCATGTCTCGCATATCAAAATATCTATTTTTTAAATAAAATCATGCCATCAGTCAAAGTATTTAAATGTTAAGTCTCCTCCCTTGTGTTGTGTTTAGTCTTATTCAACATAAAAGGCATTTTATTGGCCCTGTCCCAACTTTTTTGGAATTTGTTGCAAGGGTGAAATTTTAAATGATCACATAATTACCCCAAAACAATCATTCTGCTTGGCTTTAACAACTGATATGTTGTCTATACACAATGCTCTACCTTATTGACATATTGAATGTTTTGAAAATGCCAGCATTTTGATTTCATTCACAAAATACCAAGTGTCCCAACTTTTTTGGAATCCGCTTTGTATGATCATATGAGTTATAGGCTACTGTAGCCTATGTTAATGCAACTGATGATGTCATAGCCAGATGATATGCTCCAGACCTGCAAGAGTAGATGGTCTCCCAGGCTCTGCACACTCTTCCGCACCGCGGTGTCTGCCTCTGCCAACTCTGCAAAAACAAAAGAAAAGCAGTCGAACCTATTAGGCCTCGTGCGAAAATATATAATCTGGCTGTGTGGTTTGAAGTGGCACCGTCTCGTCATCTGGAAATTGGTCATCGGCAGACTATATATGGATACAGAAGGGAATGAGTTATGCCACAGTGCTAACTCCCTTTGGCATGCCATTCCAGGGCAGATAGAACCATGTAAGCCTATAGCACGACTTAACGCTTCATGCGCAAGGAAAAATGGGGGATAGTGCAAACTGTTTTATGTCGCCCGAAGAGGCTTTAGCAATGTGGTTTTGGGTAAATTTGTTGTCGCCGTTTGTTGTATGAAGCTTACCATTGTTGTCGAATCCGTTTTCTCACTCAATGCGCAGCTGACAGTGTGCTCCACTGTTTGTGCCCAACAATGAAAGAGAAAGTGAAAGTGACGCTTTTATTGACGCGCGCGCCAGCGTTGCAGCTAAGCGTTTCTTTTAAACACTGTTCTTTACAGAAAACCTTCGCTCTAGTTGGCCGAGGCATGACCGTATAAGAAGACAGGTCTTCACAGCACACTGCCAAATAAGCTCCAAAAAAGGTAATTTAATTAAAACCAGCAACGTTTCGATTAGCCTGGATCTTCATAAGGCATATGCCAGTGGTGTAGGCCTACGGAGTATAACCACTTCAAAATTTCAGGGATTTCAGTAAACCCACCTAAAATTGATTCCATTATTTAGAATAACACAAATATATACAGTATACCCACTTCAAAAAATGCTCCAATATACAGTATACCCACCATAAAAAAGTACACTACACCACTGGCATATGGTTGCTTTAATTAAAAAAGCACCCTAAATTGGCAGGGTGTGGACCTAACTTAAAGCTATATTTCCCAATGGTCGAGTGAGTAATATGTTGCTTTGTACACGTAGGCCTATGGTTTTTATGTTTATGACTATGCCGCTGTTGTAGGCTAATTGGTTTCGGATTCTGCAACAGGAGCGCACGGTGCGCACCCATGCTACCAGATGACAACAAATTCACCCAAAACCACGTTGATAAAGCATCTTCAGGCAACATAAAACATTGTGCACTATCCCCCATTTTCCATGCGTAATATGGAGCGTTAAGTCGTTATGTGGTTCCATCTGCCCTAAAATGTGATGCCAGAGGGAAAACTTTGCACTGTGTTCCTCTCATGACTCATTCTCTTCTGTATCTATATATAGTCTACCGATGACCAGGGGCGGATTAAGAAATTCTGACCCTCTGAGCCAGACACTGTCTTGGCCCCCAACCCGCCCAGAAAAAAAAAGATTTTTTTTAGATGCAATTTCCTGCATTCTAATCAATTTTAGAGCAAGGCATGGCTAATCACATCTCACTTACTCCCTCAGATTTGAGATGTTGAGAGGCCATGGGGCCAAGTTGGCCTGGCCCCTTGGGGCCTTGGCCCGTTGGCCCCCTTGGGCGCCCCCACCCCCTGGACCTGACTTGGCCTATGAGATTATACCAGTTAATTGTACACTATATTGGCTGGCACATGAAGCACCTTGGAAAGATTATTATTGCATGGTTTTGAAGGCCGGTTTGGGTCGTGGCCACGGGGCCAAGAACACGGGGCCAATGTTCTATTTGTTTTATGTTCCCTGTCTACTACTGTATGTCTCCTCCTGGGAGGATCTATCTTCTTTGGACATGTCCTTTGTCTCCTGGTCCCCTATGTTCCCTATGTCACTGCAGTAATGTTCCCTGTGTCACTGCAGTATTTTTTGTAGGCCTTTTTTTTTTTTTAAATGTAGCCCTTTTTTAGAACTCTTCCAGTCTGCTGGAAACCAGATCAGACACATCATGCTCGTCAAGAATGCCTGCAAGTATGATAACGGCTAGAGCCCACGCAAAGGGGGAAGCTGCAAAGGCATGCAGCACACTGATAAAGAGAGAGGCAGAAGTTATACTGTATTAGGAAAGGCCAGGCTGGAAGCGTTTGTGTGTGTTTACAGAGACTGCGTCTTGGACAACAGCTGTGTGATGTGCCAGGACTGCTTCCAGAACAGTGTGCATGTGAATCATACCATCAAGGCAAGTTGCCATCTCTTCCCAAATTTCCTACGACATTTTGCCATGTCCAAGAATGCCATTATGCTGCAAGTCATGCAATAGCCCATGATGACCGAGATCATACGTAGATATAGAACCCTAGATGTCACAATGACCACGTTTACACAATGTTTTTAATTCCGAATTAATAATTTAGAATTAAATAGTTCCGTCGAGTTTATTTACATTGAACATTTAATTCCAAATTGGCAAGTGTGTACATGACGCTTTCAAAGCAGAATTAAGCTTTATTAGTCATTAATGTGAGTTAATTTTGAATTAAATATATTGTGTAAATGAGGACATTCTGCTTTTTGCCGTGGAAAGTCTCAGGCACCGCTGCCAAGGTAATAGCTTCCTGTTTTCACATAACCAGCAAAAATGTGGCTTTACCGCCACCTATTGCATATCCCCTTGTCATCAATTGATGTTCATTCAAGCAGCACTACCCCCGCACAAACATGCCGGCAAACAGACTGAGCCACTCGTTCCCATGCAAAGGGGTAGTCAAGGCGGCGTCTAGTGTATTCAAGGCTATACACGTCCTTGCACCTCCTTACCCGTCAGGTTTTCTCCACATTGCTACCCCCGCCCGCTCCCTCAGATCCTCCTCTATCCTCCTCACGGTCCTCTCTGTTGGACTCTGTACCATGGGCAGCAGAGCTTTCTTGCTCTGTGCCCCAACTCTGGAACTCGTCCTTCTCCTCTGTCATCATCCGTAACATCAACTCTCTTCGCCTCTTTAAATCCTGACTGAAAACATATCTGTTCCAGTTAGCCTATTCTTTCTGACTGCAATATTTTCCCCTCCTCTTAATTTACTTTTATGAGCTTTTTTGTTCTTTTATTTTTGCTATTGTGTCTGCTTTTACTGATGTGTTAATGTTGCACAGCCTTGGTCTCCAAACAAAGGCCCACGGGCCAAATCTGGCCAGGGCATGGCAAACATTTGGCCCGCCATGAGGTCAGAACAAATGAACATGAATGTGTGTGATTTTGATCACTAAAACTTCAGTGGGTCATATCTCTCTAGAGCATTCACAGAAAGTTAGATCTTACGCTAACAGTCAACAGACAAGAAGGGAAAACGGAAAAGTGAAAATCTGTTCTCTGTCCAGACATCTAACTTGTCTCTCATTAAGTTGGGGACGTTGGTTTGACCTGCAGCCACACTTGCTCACTTGGCCCTTGGAGAAAAATAATTTGAGAACACTATTGTACAGTGACCTTGAGTGTTTAGAAAGGCGGCAACTGTTTTGATGTTATGATTGTTATTGTTGTTGTTGATGTTGATGTTATTATATTTATGGAACCAAATGGCTGAGCTTGTCTGCTGTCCCCCTGTGTTTTTCAGAAGCGTGTGTCTAACGGTGGCACTGGCTGTAACTGTGGGGAAGTGGAAGTGTGGAGAAGAGCCCCCTACTGTTCCAAACACGGTCCTGCAGCCTCTGGTGCCACAGCCAGGGAGGCTCCAACTACTAGCAGGTGGCAGGAACATTGGGAGGTGGGTTGGCATCGAACATGTGTGTGTAGTTTATTAGATTTTGTTATCTGTCATGGTTCTGTTATTACCCCTGTGTTTTTGTATTGTCTACTACACATGTTTATCATTTGTAAAGTGTCTTTGAGTGTCATGAAATGCGCTATATAAAATGTATGTGTTATTAAATCACCTAATAAATGATGTGGAGTTCCACAAGGAAGCTGCTTAGGGCCATTATTGTTTTCAATATTCACTAATGATTTACCTTTATGTTGAAACCGACATCCATTGGTATGTATGCGGATGACTCTACTCTTTATGTAGCAGCCTCAACAGCAAACGAATTAGAAAATATCTTAAATGATGACCTTTTACAGGTCAAGAAATGGGTTGACTCAAATAAATTAGTTCTTAATATTGAACAAACTAAATGTATGTATTGTGTTCTAAATGGGGAGGTAGATTAGACCCAAAATTGAATGTAAAAATAGATGACAAAGAAATAGAACAAGTCACAGAAGTAAAGCTACTGGGTGTCTTAATTGATAGCAGGATGACCTGGACGAGCCATATTAAGGAAATGGTAAAGAAGATGGGTAGAGGTATGGCTGCAATTAAATACTGCCATAAATATTTGCCAGGCTACCTGGTTAAACAACTAATGCAGGCTATAGTTCTGTCCCAGATGGACTACTGTTCTGTTGTATGGTCTAATACATCCGAAAACAATCTCAACAAATTACAAGTTGTTCTGAACAAAGCTGCACGTATTGTGCTCAATTGTTCCTATAGAACAAGGGTATCTGAAATGTTAAACACATTGAACTGGTTATCAGTTAAAGACAGGTTACACAACACTCTTCTCTGCTTTAAGGAATGTGATTATGAAAAAGTGTCCAGCTACTTTATTTAACTTTTTTGTGTTTTTCAGTAGTACACACACATATTCCACTAGACACTCAGTCGAGGAAAGATTTTTGTTACAGAACTGGAGCTGGACAAAGAACACTGCACTGTAGAGGAATGCTGGCATGGAACTCCCAGCCCAATTTCTTGATTAAGGAAAACATTGACAAAAGCTTCAAAACTAAATTAAAACTGTTATTGTTTATACAAAATACATTACTTATTTTTGTTTTCTTATTGGATGTACTTTACTTTATTAACTTGCTCTGATGTAGGCCTACTTTCTCCGTTTGTGTTTTATTTCACTCTCTATTTATAGGGTGAAGGCTATATTAATAGGACCAACGTAACCTATGAGTGACAGGTTCTCATTTCCTCTTTTGAGTTTGTTTTGTTCTGTTTTGTGTGTCTTGTGTTTTTGTCTTCTGTTGGGGTTTGTATCATTTCTAAAAAGAAAAGAGAAAAATGTAAAATAATGTATGGATTTGTTTTGACCACAGGAACAACAGTGCTTCTATAAGAAGAAAACTGATGTGTTGTCAATAAAGCAATCAATAAGAAATAACTAATAGCACATCCTGTATCTGTACTCTCCTCTACTAGAGGAGGTAGGCTAAACACACACACACACACACACACACACACACACACACACACACACACACACACACACAAGGCAAGGCAAGGCAAGGCAAGTTTATTTATATAGCGCATTTCATACACAGGTGCAACTCAATGTGCTTCACAAAGTTAACAAATGTAAAGGAAAGGAAACAGGGAAGAAAGAAGGAAATAAATTAGAGTCAAAATACATTTAAAACATTAATATAAAACATAAGGTAAAAATAATAATAAAATGAAATAAAAAAAACATAAAAATAAAAATAATAATAATAAAAAAATAAGAAGGATATGTAATTTAAGCTAGGGGAAAGCATCTGAGAACAGCTTTGTCTTGAGTCTAGATTTAAAGCTATCAATAGTGGGTGCATTTTTACATCATCTGGAAGCTGGTTCCAAAGCTTTGAAGCATAGAAGCTAAAGGCTGCCTCTCCACACTTTGTTTTGACTTCAATCACCAGCAAATTCTTCTCCGTTGACGTTAGTGACCTGGTTGGTGCATACAGCTGAAACATATCCAGTAGATATGTGGGTCCCATTCCATTTAATGATTTAAACACAAGTAGCATTGCCTTAAAATCAATTCTGTGGCTTACTTGGAGCCAATGCAGCGATCTTAAAATTGGAGTAATGTGGTCGAACTTCCTTGTTTTTGTAAGAACCCTTGCTGCTGCATTTTGTACAAGTTGAAGCTGGTCTTTTCATGGTCTTTTTGGGGAGGCCAGTAAAAAGAATGTTACAGTAATCAACCATACTAGAAATTAAGGCATGTATTAGCTTCTCCAGATCATGTTTAGACATAAGGCCCCTAAATTTAGAGACGTTTTTATGTGATAAAATGCAGACTTAGTAATAGCTTTCATGTGACTGTTTAAGTTTAGGTCACTGTCAATGAGGACCCCAAGATTTTTAACAGTTTCCCTTGCTTTCAGTCCCTTTGTTTCAAGGATAGTAGCAATCTTTTGTCTCTCCTCTCTTTTCCCAAATATAATTACTTCAGTTTTATCTGTGTTCAGCTGGAGGAAATTGTGAGACATCCAGTGCTTAATTTGAGGGGGAGCAAGGGGGAGCTAGCTCCGGAACCTCAGATGAAAGCTCCGGAACCTTGGATGGAACCTCAGGGAAAGACATCACAGACCCCCCCTCCTGGGGGAGCCACCCATCCTCTGGGCTCCGGGACCTCCTGCTTGACAAATTAAGCACTGGAGACAACCATTTGTTAATTTGGTCCATGCAATGATAGAGTGATTCAAAGGGGGTGTAGTCATTGGGGGACATAGATAAGTAGAGTTGGGTATCATCCGCATAGCTATGGTCATTTATGGAGTTATTCTCGATAATGTGTCCCAGTGGCAACATATACAGATTGAACAGTAGTGGTCCCAGAATGGAGCCCTGGGGGACCCCACAATTCAGAGACATCTGTGATGAGGTATGTCTTCCAATGGCGACAAAAAACTTCTTTGTTGTAAGTACGATTTTAACCAGTTGATCACTATGTCTGTAAAGCCAACTCAGAGTTCCAGTTTATGTATGGCATGATCAACTGTGTCGAAAGCTGCGCTTAAATCTAGTAGCACCAAGATGGATGATTTGCCAGCATCAGAATTCAATCTTATGTCATTCATAACTTTAATAAGAGCTGTGGTAGGCACGGAAACCTGATTGAAACTTATCAAGGTAGCTATTAGACCAGTGTTTCCCAACCACTGTGCCGCGGCACACTAGTGTGCCGCGGCACACTAGTGTGCCGTGAGAGATCGTCAGGTGTGCCGTGGAAAATTTTTGGAGATTTTTTTTTTTTTTTTAATTTCATCGTTATTATCAGCAAATAATGCCTATGCCATTTTCTAGTAGTCTAGTGTCTGCTGTTGACTGGCGTCCTAAGCATGAAATAATTCCTTATCACTAGGTGGCAGCAGGTAGCGAATTGCATTGATGTATCTTCAGTAGCCCTAACAAAAAACGTCCATCAGCTGCTAGTCAAAACAATCCTCCAGACGTGACTGATAGTTAACTTTGCTAGCGCTGTTTCTTCATTAATTAGGTCAGAAAACAAAATCCTACCCTGAAACAGATTTGTGTTTTGCTTACAACCTTACTGAAAAGTTAAACGAGTGAGGTGGTGGCATGATTGAGCACACAACGTAGTTTGTTGGTCCGCGTGCTTTCTAGTCGAGTGTGAGGATGCTGAGACCCTTCAAGCCAGACTCTCCAACTGCCGGTAAGCATAATATAGCCCGGTTTTAGGGAAAGGGGAAAGCGATTTCCTCCTGTTACCTCGCGGGGAAACTTGCACCTTTGTCACAAATACCCCAGGCACAATTTCCAATACGTTTTTAATAATAATATGACCGTAATATCTTGCATTTGAAAACATGAGATTTGCGCTTTGAGTTCATGGAGCGCTGTCAAACTGACTTCTTCTGACCGACCTCGTCCTTTTGCAGCGCTGTGATTGTGGTCAAACGGCATTTTAGGGCGGGCCTTAAGGGCGGGTTATACTTCCTGGCAGTGCCACGGAGTGAGCATGTCGCAGCCATGATGCAGTTAATTTTGATTTATGCCCTGTTTTGAAGCGCGGTCTGCGCGATGTCATTCCACGCTCAAACTGCCTTCAATAC